>NW_010972436.1:1156700-1247023 GCF_000737465.1 Haliaeetus leucocephalus
GGGACGGGGAGGCGAAAAGGCTCCGCCACGACAGTTCTCCCTCCACACGCCGCGGCCCCGTCCCGCCGTTACCTTCTCGGCCTGGGCGAGGTAGAGCCAGAGACGGCGCCAGGTCCCGAACTTCTTCCTCTCGCTGAAGTTGAAGCCCATCTCGGCGCTGGCGTATCGCGACACCAGCGGAGAGCGATACCGCGCCAGGGCGTCCTCCTCGGCGCCGGGGGTCGCCATGGCAGCGGCGGGCGCGGAGCGAAGGAGCGATCGCGGCCGCCCGCGGCCGGGGATAAGGGGCGGGCGGCGGCCCCGCCCCGCCGTCGCGCAGAGCGCCCCGCCCCCGGCGCGGAAGACGGCGGCGCCCCCTGGCGGGAGGAGGCCGCGCCGGGGGTGAGGGGCACAAGATGGCGGCGGGAAGAAACGTGCAGAAAACCACGAGCGTTAAATGCTTAGCAGCCAAACACATTTATTAGTCTTTTTCTTTTTTTTTTTTTTTTCCAGGAACCCAAAAATATTTTGTAGTTATAATGTAAGCAACTGAGTTGCACATAATACAATCATATCTTTCAAAAAATAAAAATAAAATAAAAACAAAAAAAAGCTGTTTAAAAGCCCAAAAAAAACCTTCAGAAAACTTATATAAGTATTACACCATCTCTCAGTTTCAATGAAATGACGACGACTTAATTCCTTATTACGCTTAACTTGTCACACTCCAATAAAACATCACCCTTGTGTTTTTCTTTTTTTTTTTCCTTTTTTCCTTTTTTTTTTTTCTCTAAATCCAGCATGAGAAATACAGTACCTGCTATGGCAAAAATACACATAAAATGCAACATTTCAGCTTATTTGTACATTAGTAGAGTTTAAACATTTTATTGTTTTTTTTTTCTTTTTAAGTGAACCAGTGATTTTAAGTACCACTATACTAAAAGTAAAATAAAAATATAGAAAAGGAGGAGAAGGGGGGCACAGCCAGCCACACGAGAGCACCTTCTAAAGTGCTGAGTTTCTGTGTCCATGGAAAACCCTTAGGAAGTTCAAACGCCTGCGAGCGTACGGGATGGAAATGAAGATGAAACCCAGGTATGCAAGACATCGTGTCATCTCCTCTACACTCCCCCCGTTTGTCCTGTATCTTTCTTTACTGCACACTAGAGAAGGAGGGGAGAAACCAGAGCTACGGTAAGAGTTTAGTGAAGGAAGCCATTTCAAGTATAAGAAAAAAAACCCAAACACTTATAGGTAACTTGCAAATAGCATCAATATACACACAGCCACTGTTTTTATTATTACAATGTCTGCTTCTGGGGGACAGTGTTTCAGGCAAGAGGACTTTAGCTGTACCTTCCTGTTACCTATTTATGTGCAAAGTAGAAAAGCTGCCTTTTCTAATCCAGCCATTTTGGACATCACTGATTTTCTGTTCTGCAACCTCCTCCCTCCGTTTGGTAAGGAGAGAGGGAGGCGGCATTATTTTAACAAGACAACTAGATGAAATGAATCTATTTCTCCATTCCTCTTCCAGACACACCCTTCTCCCATTACTTGATCGCAATGAAGAGAAACTCGCCAAACATCTGATGCCCACCATTAGCCAGTTTCCTGAACAGGTAGAAGGCATTTACCTTTGTAAACATAATCCCTTATGTTTGTGGAACTCGAAGCAGCATTTCATTACCTCCATCCGAGCGGTGGAGATTAAAATAGATCAGAACGCTCCCCCGTCACTGCTTTTCCTCCTCCCCTTCCCTCCCTCCCCAGAAAGATTACATTTGGTTACTTTTGTTAGAAGGTGGGGGTTTTTTTGGTTCTTTAGGGAAAACACTTAGCATTTAATTCAAAGTAAACATTACGGAATTACCATCAGCAGAGTCATACTGCTGTTTGTTCTGCTTTCTAGATGAGAAAGAAAAAGCACTGCGCATCAGATATTCCGCATGTTTCGGACAGGATGCGGCAGAAATCCAAGATACATATGTGTGTGCATCCTATGGGTGCACACACATCATTTCGGCTTCTTTCTCTGCAGAATCACTGTACACGCTTCACCTCGAGTACTGGCAGAAATGGAGAGTGGCATACGGCAACCAGGGAGAGATGTTCCTAAGGCCACGGGGAGCAATGCAGGACAGAGAGAACCAGGGAGTGTCAGATAGGAAGGTTTCAGGTACAGAAACCATATTCTTGATAGTTCAAAGGCCAAATTCCAAAAGGCGTGGGCTCACATGCACATCCCTGAGACGCACATCCAAGAAAGAAGGAACAGTGACCATGTGATTGGAGAGGGGAGAAAGTAGCAGAGGTTCCCTGACAGCCGTGGGACTTACCCAACGAAGACCTCTTCCCCCACCACCCTCCCAGAGTCGTTCTGGGGGGGCTGTAAGGCATGTACACAAGCAGCATCTACTATCGTTCCCTCTGTTCCTATGTTTTATCGGCAGGTGATGGCTTCTGTGTGTCGTGGACAAGAAGAGACACTGCATTTGAAGTGTGACTGGTAACACACTGAAATTAATTCAGGGAAGGAAACAGAAAGCTACTCTGCCCTTCATCCCTGGAGCAGCAGCATAAAGTGGCAAGGTTCTTCATATGACAGTCCCCTCTGTGGAAGTACACACCACCGCCTCCCCTTCCTGATGGCAGGAAAAGATGAGTCCACTTGAAGGATGACATTACCAAAAATGCTATTTAAAGGCAGGGAAAGTACACAAACTGATTCCGATTTGGTGATCTGGTGAAAGAAGCAGCAAGCTCAAAGTACTTCAATCAAGTCTGAAGCTTATCTAAAAGTACAACTGGAGACACGCAACCTGCAGCAACACTGGCGTATCTGTGTAAGGAAGAGCAGAAGGGAACTGGCATAAAGACAGAGGAGGAGTATGAGTAACTGAATCTCCATCAACTTCCGTTATTTAGGATCTGAGTGTCTGATGGCTTTAATCATTAAAAAAAAAAAAAGGTTATCTCCCTCCACACAAGCAAACAAGGTAAAAAGAAAAAGTGATCTTGCTGTAATAACCTCATAATACTTCTATCATGCTTTTTATCTTTAAAGCACTTTACAAACATTTACTAGTTGATCCTCCCAAAACCCCTGTGAGGTAGGTAAGTATTGTTATCACACACACACACACCCCCCCCCCTGCTTTACAGATGAAAAAAAAAAACCCAAAGGCAAAGAAAGTTAAATGACTTGCCCAAGGCAAGGGAAGAGTAAGGGCCAACGTAAAAATTCAGGAGTTCCAGACTTCTGGTCCTGTGCTCAAAACCACTAGTTCAAACATCTTTTTAGAAAGGAGGTAAGCGATGGAAATAAAAGCCCATTAAGTTCAGAAGAAAAGGTAAGATTTAAAAGGTTACATCAGAAGGGGAAATATACCACGAGGTATTTTTGTAAGCAAGTTTAAACTTCAGATTTTTCTTTTTTTTTTTTTTCTTCTCCTTTTTTGTAAAGGCAATCTGACAGAGTGGAACCCTGATAAGATCACATCTGCAAGGCAGGCACAGATGCGAGAGTGATCAAGTCTATTACTTATTACAGTACTGTGAACGTCAACAAAAATAAAATTGCTGCATGAAAACACTGAATACAGGCAGGATAATCTCTCAGTTTATGATATTACATCTAAGATAATGCCAAGGATAATGCAGGTACCATGGTACACCATGGACAAAGGAAAAAGTCAAGTCAAAGGGTCCCTATTAAGATGACGAAGAGGGCAGTGAGATCTATGTTTTTCTGAGGAGACTGCTCCTGGAAGCTCAGCAAGCTTCAAGGAACACACATAATTCACAATGACTGCGTTTTAGAGATGTGAGGAAGTGAATCCTTTTTTATGACCATTATGATACCACCTTATAGTAAAAAAAGGATAATCTCTTTTAAAGAGGGCCCTGTCTACACATCAGTCTACATTCCCTAAAATTTTGCACACTGCCAACATTAATGCTAAGTCACTGTCAGTAACATCAGACAACAAAGCACTGGTAGCTGCTGATGTTGGAAAAATGCAGTCCTTATAGCCATGCTTTGATCAGCACTAGAAAGGTAAGTACCACCTCCACCATCTTGTCCATAGCTGTGCTGTCACTGTATGAGCTGTGCCAGAAACAGCAACAAAGAAAATTCTAGGGAGAAGAAAGTGTAGACATCAAGGACCAGCTGTGTTCCAGTTCTCCTGGAAGAGCGCAAGGACTGCTGTAATGGAAAACAAAGAGTAAATCCAAAAAAGACAGCGCCTGTGGCACTGTGTTTCCTGAGCTTGACACGGGCCAGAACACAGGAGGTGGTAGATCGTTTCCCAGGTAGAGCTGGCGTCCCACTCACCCTATTGGCCCTGGGTTAACACTGCACGGCTAGAATTCACAATCCTGCGCAAGGTTTAGAGCCGATTCAGTTTTGCGGTCAACACTGGTTTTGCAAATCTCTGCCCAGTTACCTATTGGCCAACTGCTGAAAAAGAGAGGTTCTTATCAACTCCTTTTTATTTCTAAGTCATCACCTCCCCACTTCCCCAAAAGATAATGGATATACCATGGACACAGAAACTCCTAAACAGTTTAGCAAAGCTATCTTTGTCCCCTACACCCCCTTTGCAGAATGCATAGTTTACAATTCACTTACAAAATAAAGAAGCAATGCTGACCACATATGGGACCTTTTTTTTGAAAAAAGAACAAACAACCTCTTCTTAAGTTCAGTATCAAAATTCACATTTGCATAATAATACATTTCAAGGCCATTAGAGAGGAATGAGAGCGAAGCAAAGAAAACTGCAGAGTCTCTCCTCTCTTTGTCTTCCTGAATAGAGCTGAGGGATCCCACTTGAGTTTCTTTTCAGGGTGGGAATTACAAAGGGCTACAGCGACAGCTCTTGATCTTGTACACCTCATGTTTTGGGTGGGACGAAGAGGTGAATTATTAGAAAAAAACAAATGGAAGGAGACACTGCAGATTCCCATGTTTAGCTACAAACAGCTTCGAAGAAACAAAAAATTACTTCAGATTTTTTTTCCTTTTAAACACTTCTACCTCACCATTTCAAAAACTCTTTTTTTTTCTTCTTGTGTAATACCCTGTTCATTTAAATGGCAACGTTAAGTGTGCTGGAAGTTGAAGGGTTGAAAAAAAAAATTCCTGTTTCTCTTATCAGGACACGGACAGAGAGGGTAAAAGTGTGCCTGCACCCACTATTTAACAGAAGCTACAAAACATCATCTTCTCTACATGTATAAATTTGTCTCAAACATCACTGTGTTTCAATTCTCCAGTGCTTACAAAAAATAAAGCCACACGCACTCACACTCATGCACACAAACATAAAGAGAAGCCACATAATACATATACAAACTCAACCTGCAATGGCAGACTAGCCTAAAACTATCAACAGCTTCTGTGCATCACGACATCCCTTCGCACCCCCCACCCCGATCTCTACCACATATGAATACGTATTGTGCAGTGTAGAGACCAGCCCAAAGATGCTGCTTGTCAAAAGGGACCAGTGGGCTGCAATCTCCACGTCTGACCTCTTGAAAGAATAAATTGACCATTGTCTCCCCTCCAGCCCAGTGGTCTCCTCAATTAGACAGTCACTATACTCACAAAGGCACATTCATAAATACCACATTTAACTTACTGCTTGTAAAAACATAGAAGGAGGAAAACATTAAGCGCTTAGACCCCAACCAATCCCTACTGACCCAGCAAGAAGTATCACAATAACATATCACTTGGTGAGACCTTACTCTACCTTTAGAAGGTACATATTAAAGAAGTCTTCCAACACCTCTTTTTAAAATTTTTTTTTGCATAAATGAATGCTTTTTTTGTTTTTGGCTTACATATTTTGGAATACAGCACACTCACTATAAAGCTCTGTTGTAAGGCTACCCCCTAAAGTAAGGCTGTTCTACCTTGGCTTGCATTTTCACTTCATTTTGCTTCTTCTCCACACGTTCCCAAAACAAAACAAAAAAACCCACACAGTGCCTTATATAGAAAGGGTAAGCCATATCTGGCAGGGAGAGGGAGGGGAAAGAAAGCACATAATATCATAACCATGTCACTAAAATAGCTATTCTAACAAGCTGTGCAACCTGCTCTTACTGCTCAACAGTAAATGATGAAGAGAACGTTCACTTACGGTTGTGTTTCATCTGAAACAGGAGAAGCTTCCACTTTGTCTCAATTAAAAAAAACAAACAGGTTAAAAAAAAAAAAAAAGAGGAAGTTAGTTCTGCGAATGCAACAACACACACTAATACCCAAGAGGAGGCATTTAGTGCTCAAGGAAACATTTCTTGCTAAGCACTGCCTCCTTGTATTGCGCATCCATGCGAACTTCTCCAGTCTCTTCTCTTCCCCTCTGCCCACCACAGTCAAGAATGCCTGCTGCAAAAATACTCAATGCTGGCTGGCACAATGCATCCTTCCCCCCCCCCCCCCTTTTTTTCCTCTTCCCCTGGAGTGCTCTGTATTCATTTACAGAAAGGCTGTCAGAGTCAAGTCAAAAGAACTCCCTTTCTCACTACAAAGTTAACAGGAGCCCTAACACTGCTGAATGTCACCAGTCCCAACTGTCACACGTACAGGGCGAAAATGGCTCTTTGCAGAGGGCACTTGATTTGCTAGAAGCTTGCTTAGATAGCACAGGATTCTGGGAGACTTTTAGGGAAAAACCTTCCTGCATAGCTCGATGAAAAGCAACACGCACGCAAACCGTGGATGCAAATGGACGCTGTCTGCTGCGTGCCACAGATGAAGCTGCATCTATCTTGGCCTGACAATAGTTTTAAAAATAGGCTCCAAACCATCAGGAGCTGTGGTGCTTTTTGTAGCACAGATGAAACCTTAAATCACTTTTCATATAAGGATTAGAAGCTATAGTTACTACATCACAAAGTTTAAAGTCTCACATAACACCACAAAATAGAGAGCTGTATTTTAAATAGGACCCTGACTCATTTTAACAGCAATGTAGACAGACCCTTGAATTCTACTGTAGACAAAGCTCTGCTTGGCGAGTCATTACAAAATGGACCTGTTTCCTATTATCTACTGCAGGGGAACTTTGGTAAAATTCAGCAACACTGGTATTTACAGTGATGGGACACTTACGCAAAACATTGTGAGGGACATGAACTAGCAAGGCTGCTAAAAATCTCCAGTTAGGCTCCTGTCATTTAGCCCAACCAAAAACTCTGCTCCAGCGTAATTTTTGCTTTGTGTCTTAGGCTTGGATGTGAATTCAGGACAACAGGGAAAACCGACTCTGTCTACATGAGGGAATTTTACATATTTCTCCCCATTACTGTTAACATCCTTCTGCCGCAGGTGGAAGCCTACTACTGGAGGTGAAGGAAGAGAGTTTGGGTTTTAGACATCTGTATTTTGATCACCATGGGAATGACTGATATGATCTAACTAACAGTATCAGTTCCTAACATTGCAAAATAGTAGAAAATAAACTACAGAACGGAAACGGTATTTTGTGCAAAATCGATTTAGACAAACTAACAGATTCTGCATATGTTGTTTCAGACTCAGGACCAAAGTTGCACTTCAACAGCATTTGTTTTGTGTTTTTTTTTTTTTTTTAAGAATTCATTTCAACTTAGTTTTCTTGGCATTACTTTCCTGCCCACAAATACATGCATGCATATTTACAATTAAGAAAGCTGCTTCTGCTACGGGAACCTTACCTCTTTAGAGAGAAAAAACTACCTTTTACTCAATCAGGACTCATACCCTGAGATGCTAACCATCCACCACAAAACCAGCATTTCAACCCACTTGAGAAACCTGGATACTAAAGTCACATGATTTACAGTGTATGTGATATATGCAACACAGATACTTGCTGCATTGGAAATACAACAGGTCCTCATCTGCTACCTCAGCCCTGATCCAGCTAAGGCTTACTTACACAAAGAGCCCTTATCCGAGCAGTACTCACTCATTTAAGGTCAGTGGGACTAATTCATGTGAGGATCACTCCTGATTTCCTGCATCAGATTTGGCCAAATTTGGGTATCCCAGATACACAAACAGTACTCCTCTTAAAGTCAACAGGAAAACAACATGCACAAACAAAATCAGAAGCCTAACAGGTATATGTAATAAAGAATGAAGCAAAAAAACCCAACAAACCAAAAAACCCCCACCCCTATAGTACTGTTTGGATGCACTACTAAGACACAGTGGAAGATGTGGCAGCATTTTTAAGAAGAAAGAATAGGGGAAAAGTTTTAAGGAAGAAATGTTTAGAAATCTCATAAAAAAAAAAGGCCAACTTAATATAAAGGTTCAATTGTTATTTAATCTTTGAGGTGGTTATCCCAGCCGCTTTGTTGAAAACATCCTGTTTATATTGCAGAGGAAAAACACACTTGGCTTAATATTCTTGCTCATTACACAAGCCACTTAACATGAATCAAAATAAAAAACTTGTAAGAAAAACCTGACACCCTGTGATTGGAAGAAAACCCCAAACCAACAAAAAAACCCACTCTCAAGACTGCTGGGCAAGTGTCCAGGTAAAAGCGTAAAAACACTGGGAAAAGATGGCAAGTCTTCCAAAATACATGGTACTAAAACTGCTTTCCAAAGTAAATGTCAGAGGTCTCAACACAGGTTTCTGAGCTGTACTCCCCCCCCCTTTTTTTTTTGCTTGCTAGACGTTGTTGTCACTGCTAAAATGAAATACTCAAATGGGGCAAAGAATTTATCAAACCCATTGAAAAATTCTCAACTTGATACACACTGCAGAGTGGGGTAAGCAAAGTGGCTGGTAACAAATGGACACTGCTAACATGTTTGTTTGCTTTTTATGGATTAAGCACTGAAGGATTCAACACCAGGAAAAAACCAGGAATGCCGAAACCACCTGTAAAGTATGTATATGTTTAAACTGTATAACCTGGAGAACTAAAACCAAGAACCAAATGATAGAAGAGTTCTGTTTGTCACTTGAGAAAGTAAAAAGTGTTTTTCAGTGAAAGATGGTACATTTGATTTTTCTCTGGAAAGAGATGCCCATAGTCTATTCCAAGCTCTGCTTTCCGCAGCCTCTCTTCCCCACCTTCTTTGTCAGTATGTTTAAACAAGATGCTACCACTGATTCCCTCCCCGGAACAGTTTTGTAAAGCCCCAGAAGTACCCTAACATCAATTTCCACTGACTTTTCGCGGCTGTGAGCTCAAATAGCAGCAGAATATTTACAACATTACGCGATGGTTGTCCCCGGAAGATGAGTCTGGTTAGCGCAGTGTTCAGAAATTGCTTGCAATGGTTAGGAGTGCCATGACTAAGCCATACCAGCAACATCATCATTAGCTACATGTGATTTGGAGAGGAACAGAACTGTCAATGGCAGTTGGAAAGCAGTAAGATTAATGTCACTTTAACAACTTAGGAAAACTATCACCAAGGAGACAGTCACTAACATTTGCAGGCCTGCACGTTTAGAGAAAGGAGGAGCAGACTGTTGCACTGCTGTAGTACAACAGGTTTGGACCCAGCAGACTGCTGATGCTCCAGACCACCGACCCTTCAGCAGTCAGGCACAACCCGCTTCCAAATGGCTGTCAAGTTCCTGGGCTCTTTTTGACTATATTCTATGATTTCCTCTCTTTCAGGACACTGCCGATTTGATAAAACACAGCCTCTGGCGAAGCACTTAGAAATTACCTCTGTAAAATAAAAAAAAATAAAATCCCAAACTCCCTAAATAAACCCTCCTTCTACTGGCCCATGAAAAGATTTTTTTTTTCCTAAAGCGCATTATTATTATTACTGATGCATTATTTTCAACACACACGTATACACTCAGATGTACACGCAGCGCAACACGAAAACACTGGGCAACTGATATGAAAAGGACAGGAATTTGGCATCTGATTTTTTTTTTCTTTAGATAATAAAAAGTTCTCTCAACTATTGTTATGTAACTCATTGCACGTTAAGCAGCATGCTCCTTTTCCTTAAGAACAGGTACATCTATTTCCATGATGCGGCTGTACTGCCTCACTTTGCCTCCTCTTCCCTCCCTTCCCCTACCGTAGGGCATGTGGGTGCATGTAAAAAGGCACTAGCACGGTTTTTGTGGTTTGAGCCTAGCCATTTCAGGCAGAGTAAGCCCCTGACCCTTAGAGCTGGGAGACAGTAGTTGGCTGTCCCAACACTGAACTCTGAAGTTCAAGACTGTAAGCCCTGACAGCCAGCAGCAATAGGGTGAACAGAAGAGTTTAACAAATATTTTCCTCATATAAAGTAGAACAGAAAGACTGGGAGGTGGGGTGGGTGAAGAAAAGCAAGCAGCAAATCTCCAAGTGGGGAATAAATTGACCAAAGAGCTGAAAACAGGAAAGTTGATTTCTAATGTACATTTTACTGGAGTTTTTCCATATTCTCTCCTTTTTCTGTACTGAAAAAGGCAGGATAATAAACCTGCTTCATTATTGGGTATTCTGTCAGCATTGGTTTTCATTAGCACTACTTAGAAGTGGTTTAAAGAAGCACCATCATTTATTTCCTGCTAGTCATTCTAACTGAGGACTCTTTCAGTTAAACTATACTGCATTTTAATTAGGTTTATAGTTTCACTTTGCTTTTAAAAAGGTGCTTGGAAGAATATTTACGTTTCATTTCAATCGAGAGGGAACAAAGTGATAGATTTCCATTCACACACTTCTCTTCTCCATGCAACTGCATACATGTCTGCATGAGTAACAAAGCACTATAAATGATAACCCCTCTTCTCCCACAACTTGTTCAACATTACAATGAATTTCTGTTGCTGATATTGAGAAGTTTTCTTACTGTATTTTAATTTATACAGTCTTTATAATTCTTGATCCCCCGCTTGACAGTAACATTTGGAGATTTTTTCTTTTTTTCTTTTTCTTTTTATTTTTTTTTTTAGCATTTTTATTTTAAAGTAAAAACTTTCAAACATTTTGAAGATTCAGGAACTTGTAAAAGTTTATCAACAAGAAACAGCCATCTATCTAGGATAAGATAAGGTTAAATAAACCATCTTCAAAAAACTGGCTTCCTACCCTAGAATTCCTGAGAATGCTTGCAAATTTAAAGCAGGAAAATAAAATGTTAAAATAAAAACAAAAACACTGTTAAATGCTCCCAGAGTTAGTCTTCATCTAAAATATATATATGCACTTTTTGGTCTTTTTTTTTGTACGTTTTAATTTTTTTCCCTTTAAGCTTACAATGGAAGAACAATTTAGCTTTTCTTTTTAAATATTTCAAATCCCTCATTATGTCTTGTAAACAAGAGGGGCTCTAGCACCCGGCTTTCACCGTAGTATCGCAATGAACTCAACTAGCCCAAAGTGCAGGAAAAGGGACCTTAGGGCAGGTTGGGAGAGAGAAGTGAGGGTGGAACACAGCAATGAACCAGCACGTATAGCAATTCATGTGACGGAACAGATACTGCCTTACTTGGGCCAAAGGTGCTTCACTAGGAAGTACTGCTGGCACAGGACTTTGAAGAACCTGCTCTGCGTGTCTGAGCGCAGCTGGTCTTCAAGCAGAGACTAGCAGAACAAAGCTTTATGGATGTGTGGACGCGAGGGGCACTAGCTAGCAGGAGCTGGAAGAGAGCGTTTTGTTTCTTTGTGCACGGTGGGATGGATGAAGGAGGAGACATGACAGAAAAGTATATTCAGAAGGGGCCAGAGTATGCTGCACACTCCAGTTTACTAAACAAATACAAACCTACTCGTACTTTTTGTCACATAACACTTTGCATACAAATCTACAGGCATGTGTATATGCAGCATTTCCCTCAGTCAGTTTTCCTTGTGACATTGGGTTTACATAGAAAGGGCGAATTAAAAAAAGCCACGCAAATCCCTAGCCCTTCCCTCCCACCCCCAGCACACACACACGCACACAAACGCATGCCCCTACATTACTTGAATCTGCTTTTGCTTCTCCCCACCCAACCCATGGTTAGAGTTAAATGTATTAGACATTGCCATATCCTTCAATGAGAATGCTGAAAAGACGAGACTCCCATATCCTCCCCCCCCAGGTCATAAAGCCCGAGCACTGCTCCCGCCGAGGGCTGGAATGGACAGGTATGTGCTGGTACAGAATGTCGGCACTTTACAGACAGTGTAACAGCTAGACAACACCACATGGAAGTCCTAGCACTTCTGGAAAAAGTACCGGCACCTCTCTTCCCTCTTCTCCCGGCCCCACCCCCCCAAAAGACTTCCCGCTTCGTGTCAAGGGATGTTCCTTCAGGTCTGCTACAACTCTTTTCACAACGACAGGTCTTAAAAGTTTTGTTCCCAGCGCACACATGCATGCACACACTGGCTATCACTGTGGATTTTAGGTCACCCCTATCCTGCCCAGATTACTACTACACTGATGCTAAAAAAACCCCAAACCTTTCCTTAAATACAGAAATTAAAAAGCAACAGTACAGAGAAAGTAAAAACAAAAAACAAAAAGGTGCAATACTTTTAAAAAAAAAAAAGTCTTTGCTAGTTATATACCTCCCTAAGCAAAACCACGTACACAGGAAAAAACACAACACAGAGAAACAGAAGGAAACGTTTGAAGTACACACTGGTTTAAGAACATTCGTAAGTAAACGTTTCTGTCAGTGATGGTCTGGTGCTGTAATACACCAAGGCCTGGCACAGGTAACGCTCACCATGAAGGACGCAGAAAGGAGTTCGCTGCATGTGCTTTCAGGAGATGAGGCAGGCCGGCCAGCAATTTGCTGACACGATTTCGTTTTTTGTCAGTTTTAATACAAGCAGTAAATCAATCAAAAGGCTAATTTGGTTGGGCTGGACTTTCAAGCTTTTGATGGATTCTTCAAGAATGAGTATGGGTGCCTATTTAGTTTTGGGGGAGAAAGGAAACACTCGTTTTTTAAAAAGGTATTGAAGCTTGCGAGAGACTGAATAAGAACATTTGTCTTAGTCGCACAAAAAATGGCAATGTCTTCTTTCCTCCTCTTTTCCCCTCGCTGGAAGAAAAAAATGGCTTGCATTATATAACAAACATTCTAGGGTTCACTCAGTACAAAACCCCCACATGCAGACATAAATAAATAAATACACTGCTACTCAAAAGACAACATTGGCTCCCCTCTCACCAAATCCTTTGGATATGGCAGTGTTCTGCTCTACCACAGGGTTAGAACAAGGGCTAGGAAGCAACTACCCACTCAATATGATCTGCAGACTTGAGATAGCACCCTGCTAAAATGAATTTAAAAAAACCTACTGACAATTTTAATCCAGCCCAACTGGATTCTGCTTCAGCCACAGGGACTCCACCATGCCTGTCTTGTTTTCAGAATCAAGACATGCAGATGGCCAGCCAGCCCGTAGACCATCAGCAATGCAGCGTTTCAAGATTATATATAGAGAGAAAAAAATGCACACACACGAACATGTGCACACACACTCACACAGAAACAAGCACACGTGGGCAGTTACATGTGCCAGAACACACTGGTACTTATCAACCAGCCAATCACAAAGTGTTGGTTTTTTTGTTTTGTTTTGTTGGTTTTTTTTTTCTGTTTTGTTTTTTTTTTGTGGGTTTTTTATTTTTTTAAATTTTTTTTTTAGTTATTTTTTTGTTTTTAAAGTGAGGCTCCGTCAAGTCTTCCCCTCCCCCCAACCCCTTTTTTCATTTGAACCCCTCCCCTACCCCAGCCCAACATGGTAGACCTAAGGACGGAAACACACCCAGTGCAAACAAAGTTAAAAAGCTATTTTTTCAGTATATATGTTTCTTAGCAACAACTTCCGTATAACATGAAAAAGTGAAAAACTAGAAACTAATTTTTTTAATTTTTTGTGTTTAAATTTAAATGGTATGTGTACTTGCTTCACATTGTCTTTCTAAGTTGGCGTTCATGATTCAAGTATTTCAAGAGTGATATGTTCTCTTTTTGGATTCATATTCCAAACGAAAAAACTGAAGTTATATAAGGGAGGCAACTATGTGCTCAGACAGTCTGTCAATGACCCACCTTTTTTTCTCTCTCCCGTTTTCTTTTTTCCTTTTATAAATGTATTTATTGCAAGTTGAAAAAAACAAAAAGGTCAAGTTAGTGCTGCTGCTGTTCCAAAAAAGGTCACGAGGTCAGAGTTGAAAGTTCTAAGTTCAGATTGAATCCGACCCTCCTCCCAGAAGGTCTCCAGGTAGTAAGGGAGCAGGGCTGCCCATTCTGTGTGGATCCTCTACACTCGGGACCCCCCACAAGCTTGAAGAATAGTTTGGGGGCCCCCACAACGAAGCGCCAGTGAGATCACCCCCACTGCTGCTGCCGCCGCCGCCACCACTGCTCCACTGCCCAAGCCCTGTTGACCCACCAAAGAGATTCAAAGCAGGTCCAACTGGGTCGGTCTGGTTCTGTCCCGTCTCCAGGGATTGCCAGCCTGCTGTGGGTGCACTTGGGGTTGCTGCAGGTGTAGGGGGCTGAGCTTGTGCCAGAAAGCGACTAACCTCTTCATCTGTGGCAAACTCAGCCAGGATGGTAGTGTTTCCCAACACACACCTAGAAGACAAGAGATACAGAAGGAAAAAAAATTGTAACTAGAGCCAGAAGTTAAGGGCAAGGATTTCAGAAGGCATGGAAACAACACTCTTATGTGCCCAAACCAAAGGAGCTTGCCACAATTGAGCAAGCACAGAAAACTTTAGCCGTTCTCAACAGTGAAACTGACTCAAAACACAAGAACTTCCATTTTATAAAGGGAAAAAAAGCCCCCAAACCAACCAACCAAACCCCTCCTCTCAACATCCAGTTGTTATGCCTGCAACAAAACCTTTCTAAGTTTAGACTAAGGTCCTGAACATTAACACCAAGAGCAATAAAAGTGCCTTTACAGGGTAGCTAAAAAGGTAAATGCATGCATGCCACCTTTCAAACAAAACAGAGGAAGAACAGGGTAAAAGCCTGTGAAATTCAGGATAAAATTAGTATAGTTCAAAAGTTTTCACTCAGTTTAAGGGCTTACACCATGCCACCCCCCCAAGATTTTTGTCTCAAAAGCTCTCGCATTTTCAAAACATACCAGAGCCACAGTCAGTTCTAAAAAGCTTAAGAACAGGAAACCTAAGATCTGCAGCTTTTCAAGTAAGCTGTTTCAGGTGTATCTCAAAACTATAGCAGATTCCTACACATTTGGGTTATGCATATAAGAATGATTTTCATTGGAAACAATTCACAAGCTTTTATAAAATGGCCAAAATTGTACAGTAAAGGTGCATACTGGTCACAGTTCCGTCCCATTTGCACGTTCTTAGTTCTGTATGTGCCAGTTTGTGCCAGCAATTAAAGTAACACAAACAGAAGGAGGCATCTTTGTTTCTCTTCCTCCTCTGCGGTGAACAAAAGATTCCCTTCCAACCATGACACTTGAAATGAGTCTCCAAAGCATAGCACCAGACAGGTGTTCTGTGTTCATGACTAATGTAGTAACAGAACGGACACAGGGATTGCTTACATGTGCAGTGCAGTCTGGGCCTTGGCCGCCTCTTGTTTGGTGTTGTATCGGATAAGGGCGGTGCCCTGGGTCAGGTTCAGATGGAATGTCAGCAGTGGGCCATGCTGCATGCAGATCGTCCTCAAGGTTGACCCATCGATCTGAGGAAGAACAGCCAGGATAAAACAGATGTTTGTAACTATTTCTCGAATCCTAACTTTGTCTCAGTAATTAAAAGATAATCTGCTCTCGGAAAGGAAAACAGGTGAAAGCAGTGGGAAGCAAGCAAAGGTGACGGAATTTAATTTTCAAACAGAATTGGTATGCCTCGACTTCTCACAATTACAATGACTTTGCTTTATGGAATAATCTGACTTATCCTTCTTGCTCACTTGTAGCTTGAGTCCAGTTTTCCCCACCTCACTGCTTTTCTTATGTTGTCACTATCCTTACGTTGGCAGGTTTTCCAGTAATTATATACAACTTGTACTTCTCACCATCTTCAGCCGTCAGGATTTGTACCAAGGGAGCCAGAATCTCCTAGTCTCCAGCACTCTGATTTCAGTAGAATTTAGATCAACCAGTATTTAAAAGTTCTTTGCAAAACTGGAAATATCACCTGTGCAACGAGTTTTTTTTTTAAATTTATTTTGGTGCTTTTTTGTCTTTGTGGTTTATGAAACAGTAAGCCACAGAAACAGCCAGTGATCTTTCTGCCAAACCCAGCAATGCTCATTCCTCCTGAACTATTGTTTTCACAGCAGTTGTTGCCTACATTCCTTCTGCAGCAGTAACAGCTTGTTACTTACCTCCAGTAACTGCTGTTCTCCAAGGTGTTCTGCACAGACAGATTCCATTCCTGGTATGCCACAGGAACATGCACACACGAATGGGATCCATATGTGCAGATACTTAAGGAAGTGCTACTTTCTTCCTTCTTCTTTTCCCCCCATTATATAATATAACCTCAAATGAGGGGAAAGGAAGTTGTGTGTGGGTACAAATATGGACAAAGTTAAAAGAGAGAAACTTGAAATGAAGATACTGTCCCTGAATCCACCTTAACCTTTACGCTTCCTTCTCACTAGTGTACTGACACCCAATAAATAGAAGATTTGTTATGGAAGAGACAATTACAATCTGCCTCTTTCTCTTTTCTATTAACTTAAGACACCTCCAAAATATATTCTTCTTCCTTTAAATGACTCCTAAACCAGTATTAAACTACCTTACAAAAGGAAGACTTAAAACTGTGCCTCTTCATCACACCACTGCTGTTTCCTTCACCTCAAGGAAAAGTCTCTTCTATGAAAGGAGCACAGTTTGCACCATTTTGGGTGATCTGAAGGAGACCTTAGTTTTTCCTTCCACATTGATGTTTTCTCAGACTGTAGTAAAAGTATGGTAAATTATCCTGCTGAACAGGGGACTCTCTGTCTAGACCTCAGGGCGCTGCTGATAATCACACAGGCTTTTCCTAAGCCTTGAATACAGACTAATTGGGACTGCTGAAACCAGGATCTCCACAGAATTCATTTTGAATGGAAGCAAGCTCTGAGAATGCTTGCAGGAATAACCTAACGAGACTGCTTTTGGCAGGAGTGCTGGAAACATTCTGTGGTTTCACTATGGAAACACCAAAGTGAAAACTGGCAGTAACACCAGCTTTCTTACTGACAACATCCCAAAGAACAGCCTCTTTAACAGCTATAAACCATTCCACATTATGGTCATGCAACTTATCCTCATGTCTAAGAAAAACCTTTCTGTTCCAGTAATTTTTTTGAAACTCTAGGTAATGAAAGGTTATGACGGTCATGTAGCAAAAACTGAGCACCTTAAAAGTTAGCTGAAGAGATTACCATAGAAAAACCAATCAGACTGCAGCCCAATTTAGTAGAAACACATCTTACATATGCTGACCAACCTGATTGTTAGATTTTACTCAAAGAGAAACAACCGAAGAATCCACAAATCCGTATATTGGTAAAGCAAACAATTTCCCAGAGACAACAACAGAAAATACCTGTGGAGTGAGATTGTGAAGAACCAACCAGTAGCTAGGACGAACTGAGCCACCATCACTCCAAGTAGATGCTGCAAATTAGAGGACAGAACAATCAAGACAGATCTGATACAAAGAAAACTATTTTTCTTTACAGTCAGGTCTTCCAATCTCAGACAAATTCAGCATTATCAGCCCTGCTAACACATGAAAGCCTAATCTTCGTCCTGAAAACAAACACAAATCTTGCATCGCATCTCACATCGAGTCACCTTTTACTGGAGTTTATCTTCAAGGAGTTTCCCACCCACTGAAAGCATCCAGTCTTGAAAGGCCCCATGCAGTAGATATTCCCTCCTGGCAGCTCTCGGCCCTCTTCACTCATTCCCTGCAGCAGGACCTGGGATTCCACCCCCAGCCCCCACCCCGACTACTGACAGCAAATTTCCCTTTCAAGAAGGAACTTTTTTTTCCTTTTACCAGACAACTGCAACTTTCTTTCCTCCAAACCATTAGTGCTGTAAAACGTACACTCCTCAGGTCTGATCAATGGTGCTATCAGTTGATTCTTCTCACCAGAGGCAAGCCGTGAGTCCTGTGCCCCCCAGCCCCTGACCGATCGGGGTGCTGTGCTGTTCCATGGAGATGATGGTTTGGGGTTGGTCAGGCCAGGAGGCGGGCGGGGCAGCCCTGTAGTGTTCCTTGAGGAAATATGATTTTTCCACATCTTGTTGGAGAGATGAGTGGGATTGTGTCCTATGGGATCTGGGGACCATGTTGATTTGTAATCACTGAATTTTGCTAGAAGATTAAATAAATTGTACGTATTAGAGAAACTCAGGAGATTCCACTAGCCTTTAACCGTACTATCACTGTAAACCCTTGGACCGCATTTATATTGGAGACAACCACAAAGCACAGAACCATACAACAGTTAACTTACCATACCGAAAAAAAGCCATGCTACATGTAAGTTAACTAATTTTTGCTTATTTTATATATGCTGACAAAAAAAAAAATCCCTAGATCATTTATGATAATGTAACCAGTCAGTCTCAGTATGTTCAATCATTAATAAGACAAACAGCAACTATTACGTCCACACTACATTTCCTTTAAGAATCTGAGAATTTCTTACAAGGTTGGGCACTACTGACCTTTAATGAAACTGAACCTTCGTCAGGCCAAAAACTTGCAGAGAACTGAAATGAATATTTACCACTCTTGGTCTACTAAGCTAACGCTACCTCCTAAAGACGTCCTCCTGTAAGGTCAAAGCTTTCTCACAGATCACAAATTTCATACAGAGCTGACATGACAGTAACACAAAGAAGGCCACTGAGCTGTGTGACAACTGCACTTTTAAATCCTGACAGTGCACATTCATTTTTTTATTAGAAACCATTACCAAATGCCTGTTAGGAGAAGTTAAGGTCAACAGTGGATATCCCTAACATTTCAAGAACCTTTTATATAAAAGTCCACTAAAAGATAAAAATTAACACGCTCCCCAAAACATCACTACAGGTCATGAATATTTGGGAGCTCTTCGTAAGCCAATTTTCCTTAAGAAGGCAGACCACAAATTCTCCCACACCTTCTGACACCAAGGGATATTTATCGCCCAGCAAAAAAAACCCAAACCAAAAGTCAAAATTGCTCGAGTAATTTTTTTTTCCTTGTTCTGTAATGAGAACCAGCAAACACAGACAAGGCAATCTGAGAGGAAAAGGCACTTGTATCATGAATTAGCTTAGTCATTAATTATCTTAATCAGAACTCTGGTGCATGTGTGTGCAAATACACGTATTAAGCTCTATTCACTAACAAACGGTAGTAAATTACTTACTTGAAACAAACGGTAAAAATCCAGGTTTACAATAAGCCAGGGTGCCAGAAAATAATACATTTGGGAATCAAGACCATAAAGCTTTCAGCAAGTAAAAGCATGCTTCATTTTACAGCTGGATCACTGTATTTCCACAACAGAGTAACTGTCAATAGCAAGCAGGTTTCAAGCACTAGCCTATGAAAGTATACGAAAAGTGCTTAAAAACCAGCTTTCACTAGACCCAGTTTGTTTTAGACACACATGAATTCCAAATCCCTAATTCAGATGACCTGCTTTCTGGCTGTACAATGCTGGTGTGTAGTTTAACAAGACGAGCAGAAGATGGTATGTGTGCCAGGCAGTAGTCTAGTTTCCTCAATTCAACTATGACTTCAATCATTTTTTTATCTCTTGGGTCTTTCTTATGTGCTAGAGAAAAAATCAGCAGAGGTAAGAAGCTGATACATGCCACTCCTTTCCCCAGGCTATGAAAGAAATCTTTCATGTCACTGGAATGCTGCACAAACTGGCAGCAGGAACACTGTTTTTCTCGAGGGCTAAATAGGATTTTCAACACATTTTGTGAAGATGCTGAGATAACATACGAACACAGCTTTTATTCAGTAAGATGCAAAACCCATAAAGTTTGGGCCAGATGCAGCTCTCAGCTATGTTCATCACTTCTGCTATTTAAACACAATTCTTCAGTTTTAAGTAGTTGTTAAGACAATGATGTCTCAAGAGAAAACTCTGGCATTTGTAAGAAGTTCAAAATCCAAATGGTTTGTCTGGAGCAAGTATTTCCAGCATCCTACTCAGAAGTGTGTGCAGAAACCATTTTTCACAAGAAAGCTTTGGAGACCTTCTTACCAAGATCTGAGGCAGATAGCTGAATTACTATTTACAGGCCAACCATTAAAAGCCAGAGGATGAAAAGGCCCCTCTCTCTCTCCGAGTTTCAGGGAATGATAAGTGTTATAAAAGGCAAGGCAAAAACATTCCCTTCACAGCACTCCAATATTCTGAATTTAAGATGAGTAAAATCACTCACCTTATTTACTCTAACTGCTTAACTCATACATACAGGAGCAGGTATGTTAAAAAAATTATGACAGTCCCCCAACCCCTTGCATGTATCAACAGATTGTGCATGTGGGGTTTTTTTCCCCCTTTTGCCTCTGCTGCTCACTGCTACCCTGTTCTTTAACTTGCGTAACTAAGAATTTTGTACTGGGGGTGGGAGGAAGGGCAGAGGATCTTAGTCTAGTTTTTAAAGCAACTACAACAGTATTTTATCTTCAGGAGGAAAACTACCTGATCAGCCACTCAAATTTTTAGTTCCTCAGAAATTACTGAAAGACTAAATATTCGAAGTGGAACAAGAATGAGGAACTAGTGATTAAGCAGAAAATGCTTTGTCCAGGTAAGTTTTGGAGCCCACATACCTGAAGTGCTATGAACGTTGGTGAAGGAATTGTCAGAGGCACTGTAGGGCCAGGCACCAGGTGAAGGCAGCGAGGTGTTGAGGGAAGAATTAGACCCTATCAAAGGGAAAAGGAGAGAAAAAGAGTAGGCCAATTTCACAGAGTTTCTGTAATACTGTTGAACCTCAAGAGAGCCACAATTTGTACCAATGTCAAGCTTTCACATGATACACAGCCACGGTGCAAAGGCAATTAGGCTTCCTTCTTAGTCAAATGCAATAGACTGTTACCCTGTTATGACAGGAACATCAGAAGAACTTAAATAACCACATACCAGCTGTTCACTGTTTTACCTGTGGTGTTGTCCCGCAGAAGTTGGTGGTCAGTATCTACAATGGGAGATGTGGCTGTCCCCCCCAGCACACTTCCAGGGGTCACATAGGGGTCAGATTCAGGGTCAATGTTTTGTATACCTTTCCATGGCACTCCTGGTTGGAACTCTGGGACAGGGGGGAAAAAGGAATTAGTTGAAAACAGGGAAACACCATTTACTGGAAGTTAACTGCTGAAGATATTTTAGAAGGGTAAATTGTCTTCTACACTGTTTCTCAGAAAAAAAAAAAACCAAAACAGACTTCTCAATTAAAATCTATTTCACATTTCCTCCCATGGCACTATCTCTAGTGTCCGAATACAACTACACTACAAAAAAGTGGAGCAAGTGCATACGGTATTCCTTTGACTATTCCTGTTTTACTACATTGAGTTGAGGCTTCAATAGTTTGAACCTTCCTTAATAGGTTATGTATTTTTTAAGATATATAAAATTAGATTATATATTATAAGATTAGATTCAGCACACACACACTTTGTGCATGTGCAGAAGCCCTTCTCAAGCAAAGGCTACCTACCTTAGGAGTTTGTAAACACAACATTTGACACTTTACACTGCAGGTACACACATACTTTATACATTAACTATCAATATTGAGGTAATGCTAAGGTGAGATGCTTTGTGGCAAAAGCAATGTATATGCTCATTGACATTCTTCATGCTTCACAATGAGATGGAATATACTTATCATGCTTTAGTTTCCTTTCAACTACAGCTCCAGGCATGCCAGATTTTTAAAACAAGAGGATGAATTATATAAAGTATGAACATACAAAAACTCCAGTTACTGTAAGAAAGATCAGGAACTTGGTTCTTTCACTGAGCAGATGTTCAACGAATAAAGTGCTGTGGTCAATTTTGGAAGCAGTGATAAGAAAGTAAAACTGCCAAACACAAAACCAAGAAGCTTCAGATACTATGTGACAATTTGGATAAGTGTGAAAAGAGTGCCAAGGTAGCAGATTCATCCCTTGCAGATACAAGTCCAGGATGTGGAATGATACCTTTATTCCCAACCTGAAGTTTTGAAATAATTGACAGAATATTTGAGTGTAATTAAAAAACCTTGATTAAAAGTGGGATCTAGGATGTGCTCTCTGGAATGAAACAATGTAAGGTGAATCTGGCATGGAAGGGTTCATTTCAGTCACCTTTGTAATGAAGCAGCATAGTCAAGACTATGACTTTCACACACAAATACAGAAGAAAACGTGATATTACTGGTTCAAACAATTGGCACAGCAAGGGCAGTATTAGATTGTGATAATGCATTGGCAGGAGAATCTCAGAGAACACAGAAGAAATACCCCATTGGGTCAGAACTGTGGTCCATCTAGCCCAGTATTCTGCTAACAGTGGTTGGAGGGATACCATTTAGGGACAGAACACAAATCTCGCCACTATCTGTAAGCAACTGCCCTCACACTCTTCCAGCATCCACAGTCCTTCTATCTAGGATGTCAGAAATACCCTCTATCTGCTAGCACCTGCTTGTGAAACTGTTTTTCCATCTGTTTATCCAACCAGTTTCAACTGGCTAGTACTACCTGTCTCCACAAGCTCTAAAAGCAACGCACTGCAGAAGTTCACCACTCCCAATGGGAGAAAAAAAACCAAAAACCCCAAACGAAAAAACTCTCATCTATTTAAAATTTATATCTTCTTAAGTCCAGCATTTGCACCATGGTTCTAGTGTTGCAAGATTCAGAGTTACAATTCTGCATTTATCTTGTTCACTGCCTTCATAATTTTGCAAACCTCAGTCACATCTCCCAAACTGTAGTAACTCAACAAAATAATCTAGGATACCAGGTATCAACGTTTCTAACAGTATGAGCAATCAGTACTGCATCAAGGAAGGAATCTGCTCTGCTACTGCCAAAATGCTGCAATCCTCTGACAAATAGGACCACCTTATGCTTAAGGAACAAGCAATGCAGCTCTTGGGTCTAGTCAAAAGATCTTCTCTGTTTAGAGATAAAGAACCCATAAGCACAGATTAGGACCTGGAAATTAGACTTCCTTGACTAAGTCCAAGTCTTGTCTTTGTAAAGATTTCTGAGAATTGGTTAGACTGAAAATTAAGTGCATAGTATGCTCTCATCAAAAAGTTAAGGAATATTCAAACAAGGCTCCAAAGATCAGGTGTATTGTATGCAAACACACTCACTCATCAAGATAATCCTGGTCTGGAGAAGAGTTTTCCTTGAACTTCAGCATACTGACAAATTTCCAAACTATACTTTGGGATTGACAGTTACTCTCATGCACATTCACCAACTTTCCCTACAGACATGCTATTTTATTTCTAGATAGTAAAGAAAACATGAAGTGCATTTTTCCACTGATATTTGAAAGGTCCTCCCAAAAAGTTCAAACACAAGATTATTAGGAAAACCACGACAGACACATCCAGGTCAGTTTGCCTGGAGTATATGACTGAACTGCTCTTGAATAGGAAAATTACAGTCTAGTATTACCTAGGTATGCAAGTCTGTGTGACATAACCAAAAGATACAGTTCTCACCAATGCAGCAAAACTTGCTCTCACCTCCAGCTGTGATATCAGTTTGATTGGGCACCACTTCATTTATCTTTGTGCTGAACAATACTGCTCTCTTGAACGGCAGAATTTCTGCAGCAGATGGCATTTAGGAGGAAAACGCGAAAGGTGTAGTCAGGGTGAATGCTGAGTGACCACTGTATTCATTCAAAGGAAAAATGCACCTATTTCAAGAGGTCTTCTCTTGTAAACTCATTTTCGTTAGCAACTTATTTTCCAACACTAGGAAGAAAAATTGTATCTCCATGCCAGGAACTGACAGTGGGCCTCATCTACAAGCTTGCAGAGAAAAAGGACCTACAGTATAAAATCATTTTGGGTCTTTATTCTTCATCGGGGCGTTGATAAGGTGGATCATGACTTCAGCTAAGTTTTCCTTCTCGAGGAAGCCAATAAGCTAGAGGGGCTATGAGACAGCGTAAGTGGCTGATGGTTCTGGGACAGTAACACTTGTCC
Organism: Haliaeetus leucocephalus; assembly: GCF_000737465.1. Classification (NCBI taxonomy): domain Eukaryota; kingdom Metazoa; phylum Chordata; class Aves; order Accipitriformes; family Accipitridae; genus Haliaeetus; species Haliaeetus leucocephalus. The sequence continues at coordinate 1,180,854 of NW_010972436.1, forward strand.
CAATAGTCTGTGAACCTCCTAAGAGAGGGCTAGCAATACAGCAATAATTGCATAAAAGCCACATGCCAAACCCCATGATCTGTTACATGACATCTGCAATAACAGTCATGGGCTACTCATTTACACAAGAAATTGGGGATGGTACTGATGATCCCAGGTGAGAGTTTATCTTCAGGATTTGTGAACTCCAGCTATCCTCTCACAGTGGTGACACAGTCAGCAACAGCAAAAATTTCGCTTATCCCTGACAGTGGGACTGCAGGTATCACTAAGGAAACTCTATGATATCGACAAGGGGCAAAGAGTAGCTATTCAAGCTTCTGAAACAGCCTTCGGCTACCAAGAATCTTCCTAGAGCCAGTGGCTGCTCCACAATCTGGAAACATGGCAGAGCTCATGCTCACATCCTTCTCCTAACATTGCAAGCAGTACTGTGTTTCTCAGTATTATATAGGGGAATGGTAACTAAAGAAAAAGTTCAGCAACAATGGGTCTACGAGAGTGGTCCTGCAAAAAAATTTAAATTTTGGGGGTCTGTGGCATTATGAACAGTAACTCCAGCTCAAGAAGCTCAGTACTTAACAACCATGCTGACAGAAACATAATGCAAATAACACCTCTACAGAGAGCAGTCAGTGGTATGAAGTGCTGTGGGTATGCAGATGTTCTTGAAATAACTAATTCTTTAACTTAGTTAGGTCATCAGAAAACATGTTCTTGCCAGACTTAAGACACTGAGGGGTTCCCACATATAAAGCTTTAGCTACTTTTTGTAGGTTTCCTGTAGTTGTATCCATCACACAGATTCCTAGGCTTTCTGATGCAAGGTCTGTGCTACTGGTTTACCCCACAGATGTACCTGCACCTTTACTTTTTTGTGCTTGAGGGGATACACAGTAGAGGATTTGCAGTTAGTGTTTTTCTTGAAATGTAAGTGTCTTCCAGGCAGAGAAAAATCACAGCATCCACTATTTGCTGAACAGCACTGGTGACTAATCGTGCAACTTCAAGGACACCACCCTGTTTAACAAATGTTTTATATAGAAAATTATGTGTGTGTTCAAATACGTATGTATTTTCCTAGACACTTGAGTTTTCTAGCGGAAAGATAAAATTCTGCCAATGAAACTCTAAAAGACTTAAAGAATGTGCTACTGCCTGTAATCCAAAAAGCAAAAAACTTCCACTCAAGCCACAAGATTGCTGAGTAGTACTTAAACATGGCAACTACTCTTCTATCCTTTACACGACATGAGCAAAGGAAAACCACAACAGCGTAGCACACACATTGTATAGATATTGTACCAATACTGGTGGCAAAAGAAACCTGGTGGTCCGCAATGAATTGTATTTGTAAACAATTGCCAGAGGAAAAGTTCATGCTACGTAAAATACATAAAGTCAAGAAAACCCTGTTCCCACCACCACAAAAAACAAGCTTTCACATCTTTTGCTTTCTGATTCCACACTATCAGTCAGAATTTTTACACTCCGTGTCAGCCTAACACAACTGAAATAAGGAAGGAATCAATACAAGAGGAGGGAGCTGGTAATGTGTCTTCTATGAACAAGTGTTCTCATGAAAATTTCTGTAAGTGTAAAGTCACCAAACTATAGAAGATCAGAGTTCACCTAACAAAAACAAAATACTACTCAGGCAATTCAGCAGTTAGTTCATATTTAGCCCAGCGGTTTTTTACTGGAGATTCAACGTTTACGTTCTAATTTAATGTGGAAGAAATTTGAAAAATGATAAGCCAAGCAAATATTTTCCTTGCAGTGGTTATTGAAAAAGTATGATGAGGAAAGGTCCCAGCATATCTACTTTAAAGCTTGGACATAGCCCCTGCCCTTATGTAATACCTGGAGGCCAGCTGGCGTTGCTGGATTTGCTTCCGATCTTGTTCGTTGGTGGAGATTTGGCAGGTAACCAGCTATCACCAGCAGGGCCTGCATGGCTACCTAGTGGGTCGCCCTGAATTATATCAAACTGGTTGTAGGGCGATCCTCCGCGAGCCTTTCCAGGGGGCACAATTGCACCTGAAGCATTAAAAAAGATAACGTTTACACTCCGGAAAAGTTGGGATCTTTATGAGTATGGTGTACTGAAACAAAAAATATTTAAGATGCCTACTGGTGAGGCAAGACATTCAATGACTTGAAGCATAGTTTCATCTGAGCTATTTCACCTCTGGCAAGATGATATTGCAAGGGTATTCCCAAAATAGCCAGTCCCCTTCTCACCATTTTTGTGCATATTGGCATCTTGTGAAGCCACAGAGGGCAGCCCTTCCATCATAGTCCACTGCTTAAAGCGGGATTCTGTTCCAGCCTCTTTCCCTCCCACCATGCCATAATCCATGCCACTTGAGCCAAAGCCTGTGAAACAGACAAACAAAACTCCATTGTCATTTGCTCTTTTCAGTTTAAATAACTTCAAACAGAGAGTCGTTGTGATCACAAGAAAGGTGAAAAAATCCAACACTAGCAAATGAAACGTTCAAGTGGCAACTTCCAAATAAGACTGTTAGGTCAATTTGCCACCAAGATATACTTTGTTAGTAGGTTTGTCTTCTTCCCCTGCAATGAAAAATAATGCAATTTGATCAAGAGTTGACACATGTCGTAACCTTCACTCTAGTGCTTATACACACAAGTTACTCATTTCTGGACCCAGACAAAACTGACTAATATGGTAACTATAGGCAATGCACCATATCTCTTTCCACAGAGCACTTACCTGAACCGTATCCAGGTATTTGCCCTTTGGTCTGTAAATCTGAGAGACCCACATTCAAAGGATTGGGTACCATGCTGTCTAAATGTGGCTTAGGCCCCACAGGGTGGGATGGTGAATGCTTCATGCCAGGCTGCCTCTGCTGCTGCTGTTGGAGGGCACTCACCATACGAGCAATCTGCAAATGAAAGAAAAAACATGGGGATGATGTATCCTATACTGTAACACAGAATTCCAGTAAACATGAAGAAACAGTGACTTGAAAGAGATCCAAAGGACCCTGCTCTCTGAAAAGTACAATCTAAAGACAGTGCAAACTGAAGAGAGCAGATGACATTACTAAAGCCAGTGCCGTCTCTGGTGCAGAGTGCATTTTCCCAGCGCACTTTATGCTCCATGTGATTGACAAAAACAGTGCCACACCTGTTGCTCCTGCTGTTGTCTCACAGCTTGAGATAACTTCCTCTGGCTCTGTAACAGCTGCTGCTGCTGCTGCTGCTGAAGGAGGAGCTGACATGCCTACAAGATAAGTGGGGGTGGTAAGAGTGAAAATACAGAGCTTAAGTGAGATAAAATTGCCAGGAGCTAGTCACTAGCAAATGCTTTGCTCAGAATTTCTGTAAACTGTTTCTCATTCCACACACTCAAAATGACAATGAAAGCATTAGAAGAATACTATATCCTTCACTTCTTGCTAATTTAACATCATGCAACAGTATTACTAGTACCTGCTTTACTACCATCACTATGACTACAAGTCTGAAAACAACTTCATTAAAAATCAACAAACAACTGCTTTCTGCACAAAGATATTGCTTAGACTCATTTCTAACCCACTGCAACATTCACAATAATTACACAGGCTTGTTTAGTTTCTCTGCTGCCTTCTAACAGGGCTGCATTTTCCTTTACAACAAACAGGGAATACTTGTACAAAAATAATACAAGATCAGTAGAATAAAACAGAATTAGAACAAACAAAAAGAAAACTCTTTCTGCAGACAATTTGTAAACAGTCCGTCTCACAAGATTACTAGTTACTTACTAATTGAAACTGGGGAATCTGTGGAAGCTGGCTCAGCATGGCAATCTGTTGCGGAGAAAGCTGGGGGCCCATATTGAAAAGACCAGGATTCAAGCCACTGTTGGGAAACTGTTTGAGCATGGAGGCCGAAACCTGCATGGAAATCAGTTACATATCCTCAAGAAATGCACTGCTGTGAGAAAAGATGATAAAGTATTTCTATAAAGGAATAGGTACAACACCAATCTTAAATGGTGTTCCAGGAAAGACATTACAGGTTTCTTAACACATCACATTTAAAAATGCACAATCTATGACTTGAGCTGAGTGAATACCTCACTGGATTGACAATATACAGTATCACATGTGCAGATGCAGACACACACACACAAAGGTTCCTCCCCCAACCAATTGGTTGCTAGAGACTGCACTAAATTAAAATGCTGATATATGTGCAGCTAACCAGTAATCACAGTACTGCATTATCACATTAAAAATGTACTGCTTGACAAGGGAAAAGAAAGGCATTCAGGCAGTCACTGGAGCAAAGAAACAGTGCCTCACAGAAAGAGTTAATCTCTTTGTACGCTGAATAAGCTATAGTAAAAGACAGTAGGTGGAGAAGAATCCCCCCATTTCTCCCTGCATTATTTGAGAGTTACACAAGTAGAATTCAAGAGAATCTCCAAAAGTCTTGAAGTCCAAAGCAAAAAGTAAACTTGTGCATTTGGAGACCCTGAGGTCTTAGAGCTCTGCAACGTAAATGCAACGTGTAGCCCTCATCAGGCCTCTCTTTCACAGGGGGAAGGAAGCACAGGACAAGACTGATTGAAAAAAATTAAGCAACCTGTCACACTTCAGAAAAACTTCCAGCTTTCACTTTTTTTTGTTGTTTTTAAAATACTTTGCAAAAGCCTATGTAAGACATAGGATTCCTGAATCCACTTTGAGGTTTAAAAATACTGGTAGCAAGCGTTTACCACCAACTGCCATGGAAGAAGAAAGAAGGCTAATCCTTCTGCAGTGAGGTTTAAGCACTTTCAACTACAATTTTTAATTTTATCTAAGTTTCCAATTTCTTAACATCCAATCAAGACTAAGATAGATGTATGAGTAACCTCAATGATGTGCTCTGAAGGCTGTAGCTCTACTTTTACAAGTAACCAGTTACTATAAATTCCTTACCTGGGGAGAAAGAAATTGGGGAGGCACTTGCGCCCGGATATTGGGGGAAGGATTTAGTGGCTGCACTGGTGTGTGCATGCCCCTCGATTGTGCTGTGCTGTTTCCAAACAAACCATGATTGCCACCCTATAAAATTAAAGCAGTAGTGAGAAGATGAATCTTTCAGGATAATGGATTTCTATGCTATTACTATGTATCAATAACAATGAGGCAAGTACTGACTTAAACAGAGCACTCTTAAAATTACTGAGATGTTTGCCCTAAATCAGTAATATTCTACCTGGGTTAAAACTGCTGTACTACATTTTTGAGATGCAGGCTCTTTCTCCTCTACGTTGAAGAGTCATGTTTATCCACTTATTTCAAAGCACGTGACAAAGCTAATGTTTTATATTTTGCACTTTACATGTTGGGAAATGGAAACTTGGAGTACAAACAACATGCTCAAAAATGTTGAGCCCATTCCATTAGCTTATAAGTATGGCAAGACTGTGTCAACAAGAATTTTGGGCCATAATTTTAGAGAAGTCAGGTACTTCTGAGTAGGTTGTCGAGACATTACTCATAAGCCTACTACTTCCTCTGCAGACCTTTCACTAACTGAAATTAGAATTCTAAAAATGTATTAAAAGTTTTCCTTCTGATGTGAAAACTTCAGCATTCTGGATTGGGATGTTTTTCTTTTCCTTTTTTTCCACTAAATTGAAGAGCAGGAAAATTTTCAAGCGAGAAAAAAATTTTTTTTTTTCCTTGCATCGATTTATTTTCTAACACAAGAATACTTGCTGTTTGAGTTTTTTTAATGAGAAGTATTTACTGTTTTATAAACAACTTCTGTAATAATAAACCCTACCGCATGAAAAAGACCAAAGAAAATTTGTGATTATGTTTCACTATTTCAGCCTCTGAGCAGACTGTCTTTATTTGTAACATCTTTCAACAAAAGCCACAGGAAATATTATGGACAGTCTCCTATACTAACAGTCACATGCTGTTGCTTCTAAAAGCTGAAGCTCATACTCCAAAAGGTCCTTATGTGCCGTGATTCTGTCCTTTCATTTTCAAGACCCTCAGAACTTCCCATCTCCTGCTGTGTATCAGTACATCTATGATCCTCAGACACCTGGTGTTCTAAACAGTACATTTTCCAACCCTCATCCATCATTCTCTGTTCTCCCTCTCCATGCTGGTACTGCTGTACCCAACATAAATTAATCATTCTTCCAAACTGAGATGGTGCAGGCCTTCTCCAAAACCTTTTCTTCCATTATATACCAAGATTTCATAAACTCTGCCTCCCTTCTACCATAATACTGTGCATCCTCCACCATCCTTTTGCGACAACAGAAGTCTCTCATCCTGCTTCTATACAAGCAGCATTATGGATTGCCTCATTCACCTGCATCACATTTCACTTCCTTAATGTACGTTCTCTTTCAGAAGCAACTCGGGATGTCATACTAACCATGTAGGAGGATAAACAAAAAACCTCAAGAGACAAAAGAGTTTTTATTCTGGAAAGAACTGACTGGGGTCAACTACACAAAAATTTTTGAGAGGCTTGAAGCTGCAGCTACACTTTCAGCCCTCCCTAAAGCTCAGAGTTCTACACACCAAATCCAAGAACATGTCTGCAAGTTTTGGACTTAATCTTATGTTCAACACTGATTGTGTCACATAGAAACAGAAAGACAACACAAAGAAACACCATCATGTTAGGCATGTGACTACATAGGCTAGTCCAGTTGCAATACTTAGGTTCTATTCTTTCATTTCCTAGTATTCCTGCAACACTTTCTTCTAGCATAATGCAAAACATAATAGCCAGAAATTCTTCTAAACTGTAGCTAACCACTTCACTTCTTCCCCACCATTCCCCTGTATACAGAACAAAAATATTACTACTTCAAGAGTTTTTACAGGCTGCTAAATCAATCCTTTCTTTGGGCTGTGGGGCAGGGAGAAGGGAACAGGCACAATGCAAAATGACTGCAATTTTTTAAAGGCATATTTCTACATACGAGGTTATTGGGTGGAATCTGGAAAAATTCGGTGTCGGGGGGTGGTGGGACAAATCAATAGCTTCTAACTGGGTTTTAAAACAGCAATTAAAATATAAAGGTTGCCACTAACTTCATGACTTCTGAAAAGCACATCTATCTGCTGCTGCACTGATTCAGGCAGTAAGAGGCCAACAAAACCAGATGGAAAACATTTTGATGATAGGAACCAAAGTGGATTGATTCTCAATGGCCTGATATAGCTGAAATTTCCATTAACAATATTAATTTATTTAGTAGGAAAACAAATGCAAGCAACCAACTAACCAGGATTAAGCCCAGGTTGCAGCCTTATAACAATGCATCTTATAAGGTGGCCTGCTTACTTGTCTAGCAGCGAAGTTTTGGGGACTGAGCCCTGAGCCGATTGCCCCAAGGCCGACGTTGGATAGTGTGGAACCAGAGGGAGACAGCTTGTAGCTGGGAGAAGGGGAGAAGGGAGAGCAGGGAGCCTCATCCCCAAGGCACCCATCTTGATTGGAGAAAGGCAAAGTCAGCTGAAGCAGCAGTTAGCCAACAGCAGGAGTTGGTTAGTGAAGCAACAGAATGCAAGAGGAGAGAAAGAGGGACGGTGAGTGACTAGGAAGAAGCAAAGTTAATTTGTAATAGCAATTACAAGGACAAAACTTCTGACTCAAATGATCACTTGACAATTAAGATTTTGGTCCAAGGAGATAAACAATAAATTCCTAAGGGTTTCTTTTTAAAAATACATTTTGAACTCTCATGAAGTTTGTTTCTGACAGTGGCTATTACCACTACAGAAACAAACAAATCTTGAATGAACTCCTAATGTTAGCACACACCTACCAACATAATTTGTTAGGAATGCATTAGCTCTGCTAGTGGTATTTATTAATTAGGCCACCAGAGGGAGTTCACAAAACTGGTTTTTGGCCTGTTATACCAAAATGGAGGAGTTAAAAAATTTATTGACAGTAACACACCTTCTGAATTTTTAAACCAAATTTCTTTTCCATTTTACATGTGATAAAACTGTATTTAAAAAAAAACCCTAAAGCATTCTGAACCTACTGGACACTCTCCAATTCATAATGTGAAGCAATTAATGTTTGATAATAACAGTGAAAGCTTCTATTTAAAATAGGCAAGAATGAGAAAGAAACACTACCATAACATAAAACAAATGTCACAGAGAAACAGATGTCATACAGAAGCTTACAGTACATGGACATACAGCATAAGGGGTTGTGGAATTTAGAAAGGGTGTTTCCAATAAACGACAGACATGAAAGCAGAAAAAATTTGGAAGACTGTGATTACTTATGTTTACTTAGATCTAAACCAATTTTTTACAGTAGATGACTGTAGTCAGTAGCCAAAAGAATCACTGTGATGAAACTATAATGAATTTCATTGCTACCAGCAGTTTACCCTTCCAAGAAAAACAAAGGAATTTCTTTCTGTCCATATTAAGAGCAGTCTGTTCTAGAATAAAGCGCCTCATTCTCCCCAGATAATTTAGTTTGTCTATGCACATCTGACACCTCTGATTTATATACACATTCACTCTACAAACATAACTCCCCCACACCTTTTATTATTGAGTTTGTCAAAGGTTACTGAATTTTTAGCAGTTCAGGAGGAGCAGGGTAAAAACTGCGACCTTGAACATAGAGATCGATACTAATTTATCTAAAGGTATTTCTCTCACCTTCTCAAAATAAGGCCCGCTATCTGTGGTTCCCATGTCTTTGGAATTAGGTGGACGGAACCCAGATCGATCCTTTCTCATCATGTCATTAAAATCCCCGAGATTCATGGCTCGTTTATCTACCTCAAACTTCTTATCTGGGAGACCACCTGTTAAAAAAGAGGAGAGGTGACAAAATTAGTGCCAATAATCTCTACCATGTTTCATGACAGCAGGTTCACAGCCAAAGAAAGTATCTTTAAGATCAGGGTATAAATGAGATCTGTCTTACAATTTAGCATAGCTACAGTTGCTATTAAAAGTGTTGAAAAATTAAAATAGGAAGTTTTATTTTTAAGACTGAACAAGCCAATTTAATTTAGAGAGTTTAACGTAAAGTATTTCTCACAATTTATGTACAGATATAAACATATGTATTTCTACATCAGCCTAGTTCAACTAATGATATTCATTTATACATAATTCTCAATCTCTTCCAAAACTCACGCTGTTATTTATTGGTATTCAGTATCTATAGAGACACCATATTTAACTTCTCCGTATATTCTACTTAGCCTTTACTGGGTTTGGCATTGAGAAAGAATTTCTCAAAACCGCAAAACCATGCACGTAATTTGATCACAACTCTCCTACACTCATGTGAACTTAACTCTTGAACACTACAGATCATCTGGTATAGCATAACTTCCAGACAGGCAACCAATCTCTCTCAGCCTGTATGCCATGATTACACAACGACTAAGAGACACTTTTCAAACATCCTCTACAATCTCCTGCCATTGTTTAGTCAGTAATCTGGTGGAACACGAGGAAGAGGTGTTAATAACAGATGATCAAACTGTAACATACACAGTGAACAAGACATCATCTTTCTCTATAAGCTTATCATCAGCAAAGTGCTGACTGAAGGAAGCTTTCTACCTCACACACTGAACTGCTGCCAAGGAACAATTTTTTTTTTGTCATAGCATTATTGTTACATTGAGGTAGATGGAAAGCATCTTCATTTTAAAATATAGACGATGTGATAGAAGTGAGCTTTAATGGTATTTTTAGTTTTAAAATAATTTAATTTAGCAGACAGATGGCCTTACCAAGAACAGTTTAAAAAACCTGTCACCACAGTTAACTAAAATCTATGACTCTTCCAAAGGAAGCTGGTGACAGATATCCTACCCTACCACTGACAAAACACTAAATCTTTATCAAACAGAGCAGACAGCTGATCTCTCCAATACCTTCAAAACACTTACCTGTTCCTCAAAAAAGCTTCTCAAAGCCAGCATCTCTTCCTAATGTCCAATCACAAACTATTAATATTCATAGGTATGTTATTGCCAAGAACCCATGAAATCAACCACTAATTACATGGGTTTTTCTTGCTGGCGCAACTTTCGAAGTTGATCCAGCTTCATCCTCTCAGGTGCCTTCAACATCATTTATCACAAAAATACTTGACAAGTCACCTACGTATCTTGGCTTGTAACTGGAGTCATACTGACCTGGATGAGCTCATCCCTTTTTAACATATCCTAAAAAGCTAGAACTGGCTCTGCAAAAGCAGTCACATCAAATGTCACGCACATCTCAATGCTGTCAATACCTACATCTAACCACTACACACAATGCCAGCAATGCACTACCAAAAGCCTTGTGTACTTTAATTCTAGACAGGAAGCCCTGTCCGTTAGTTGCTCGAAAAGAAACCGAAAGCAAGACAGAGTTGCATCACCATCTGAAATGAAACTGGGTCAATGCCAACACAAGATGACTAAGCCACAGAAACACCCTTTTGTTTCTTCAGTTATCTTGATGATCCAATCAACTCAAACATTACTGAATGATGCCTTGTAAAAAGGCTTGCTAAAGAACATGTAGAGCATTAAGCAGCACCTTTAAAGGTTTCAAGCACAGATATGCATGCCACTTAGTACTGAGGCAGCTGCTTAAATTTCAACATAAACAAGGCCTTGCTAAGAGAGATGATGGCATTCATTTATCCCATTCACAGAAAATTCTAATGCAACCTTGAAACCAGTCACGTGAGTCTGTCTTTTGCACTTGCCACTGAAAGCTATAAATAATGCAGGTGGCTGAAGACTAGCTTTACCTTACATAGTACAAGACGACCGTTAAAATCTGAGAAGTTTGACTTTTACCCTCTGCAGTAGGCAAGAACACTTGTGCATGAATAAATATGAAGCCCCAAATCCTCTACATGCAGAAATGTAGAACAGGTTAAAAGCCCAACCATCTTCATAAAGGAAAACACTCCATCAGTTCTTGGATTTTCCCCACTATTAACAGCTGTGAGAAACACCATGAAAAATGCAAAATGAAACAAGAGCTTGGAAGATGACATTCATGCCCTAGTAAGGGAAAAAAGCCTATTAAGTAGATCTCCCCCACCACATGCACACAGCTTAAAAGAAAAAAAAAACTGAATTCTATACAAACCAAATTATATAATGTGATCCTGTACTGGGAGATAGGGGACAGAAACTGCTGTTGAGCAAAGTTACATAAAAGTTTGCAAATAAGAGGCTCGATGCGGTGAAAATACATATATCCAGTGGGGTAACCCAAATGGAAAAAAACCCCATTTGAAACATGTTTTCTGCTTGACCACAAAAATGAAAACATTTTAAAGATACTGGTTTTATAGCTTTGCCATAAATTTACATCACCCAAGCCTACTGAGCAAGCAAATGTGCTTAGATATTGAGGTATTGCACCTGCATGCTAAATCAGGTTATGGCTTTGTAACGTATTTACAATAAACAGCTGCATGAATCGCATTTGAATCAATAGAAACTGGAAATGAATTTCCCAGTCTTTACAGGTGATTTGAGAGTTCAGTGATCTGCAGAGGTTGCAACTAACCAATACATTTAAAAAAAACAAAAAACAAAAAAGAGACAAAGGTGGTGGTCAAACGGAAGGAAAGGATAAAATTCTAAGCGAATTTGACAAGCTACTTACTCCAGCAAACTTCATGCCACAAGACTTACATACGAGGAGAGAATTCAATGGAAAAAAGGGTTGTATCCTATTTTCAAAGTAAAACAAAGTATCCGTTGAACGGATTTGATAGAAAAATAATAAAAAAGAGGAAGTAGATCTGCTTCAACCATGCCATTGATCCATCTCTTTTCTGTCTTGGTCGGTAAACAAGAGTGTCATTCCAGCACCTTGCAATAAAAGCAACACATTTTTCAAACAAGGAGAGCGAGACCAACATAGTAAGAATTACTTACTGACAACTGGACCTATTTTATAATGCATGATGATCAGAGCCAAGGTGCACCGGGCATACCAAAGCCAAAGTTTTCTGTGATATGTGTGGTCTCCAAGCACAGAATTAACTCTGAGATTAATGCGCATTTATTCACAAACTGGGAAAATATCATGTTGTGAGTCACCCAGTTAGGAAAAGCTCCTGTGTTGTACTTCTGACTGAAAACCAGTTGAAGAACAAGCCTACCTCAGAACTAAGTCCAACTTTTAAAGTTTAGAAGTAGATATAGGCTGAGGAAAACAGCTTATGTAAAAACATAAACCCAAAGGTGGTATTTATCTGAGAGTTGAACAAACAGCTTTTGCTACTTTATCCTTCCCTACCGTCACTATTTGCTGTTTAGATGAAGAAGAAAAAAAAAAAAGAGAGAAAAGAAAATCTGGCAATGAAACAAACCAGAAGTTGCCACAAAGACAGGAGCCAGTGCACCAAACTGTGGATGCACATGACACTGGAAAGTGAGATCATTTAATGCTTAGCACACAATCAGTGATAATCTCAAACACTGTAACTTCTTTGGCAGGTAATACCTCAGCAGTAAATAGATTCTATCCTTGATGTTGGATACGACCAGCTTGTACCACAGACCCCATGCTCTTCTAACTTACAACAATGAGTTTCAGAACATATTTTGAAACTAACTGTACTTGGTTTGTAAACACTAATTTTAGTTGATCTAGAGATCTCACAGACTGTCATCTGACACAGAACTACTGTTGCCGGTGGTTCTTCAGAGATACCACCACAGGATCATCAGTAATTAATTCGATTGACAATCTCCCACAGGAAATTTAGAACCACCAGCAGAATAAGCATTGATTCCAAGTCAGTCATCTCCTCTAGCCATCCCTCCTCTTCTTACCAAGGCCTTTCTCTCCTCTCAGCAGCACTTTGTGCCTGTATGCATCCATCTCTCAGCTGAGGTAGAAACTTTTGCTATTATGCACAAGTAGCTGGAAATAAGCAGCTTGGTACCGGAACATTTTTAAACATGAAACAGGTAAAATGGTTACTGCTTAACAGCCATACTGTGGGTCTCAGTGCTCATCACATGAGATTCGGAATCAATTGTGTCCACACTTTCATAACAAAAACTTGATTTGCACTGATACAGGGACCCCTTCCAAACACAGAACCACTAAACATACGCTTCTCTGGAGCCCACAGGGCATCCAGGAAATTCACAGGAATCATCTACACAGGAAATTCACTGTTCTAGCTGAGAGCCGAGAATACTGCTACTACTTTGACATATCATCCTTTGGAATAAGAATTACAGACCTCTCCTTTTGACATTGTAACTGGGAGGAATCTGAGGCCTCTTTGACATTCCTGACAGTTATCAAAATAGGATTAACATCTCTCTCCAAAATTACTGTTGGGTTTGTACAGCGGCAATGTCCTCAAAGTGGACTAGAAGATCCGTCTTTGTAGCCAGGGGCATGAGGTGATCTTCCTGCTTCCATAGATTTTGAAGAATCAAAAACTGAACAGAAGTAGTCCCTAGAACAGGAACGAAACCCTCTTCCCCTTTATAAGAACGAAAGACTACCCTGTACAAGTTTTTAGCCTTACTAAGTCTTCAAAGACTTGATAACAAATAAAATAAACAATCGGAAGAGCAGATTTGGATCATCCCTTTTTTAATATACACCTTAGTTATCTTGTAGAGAAACCATCTCAAATGGCAGATTTCAGAAACCTGTGGTATTTCTATTGCAGTACCATGATAGTGAATATACAGAGACAATCTGGAGAAGAACAGAATGCAAAACTAAAACTGATTTCAAGATCAAAAAAAATTCTGTGAGAGTTCACTACTTAGTTTGCCAAAGAAGAAAGTAATGACAAATTCAAATGCGATTAAATGGGATTAATCCAAGTGGTCAATTCCAACTCTCATTTAGGATAGTGTTTTCCACACAGCACATTCCACTTAAGTTGTATAGTATTTGTGGTGAGGCTATCAAGAGTGAAAAATCTAGTTCTACTGTGCAGTAACTTGTAATAGCCTGAGGCAAGCAATTGAAGAAATAAATGTTAGAAGATATTCTCTTCCCTCACATCACCTCCAGGGAGCTGTGGTAATTGGGATGTCCTACTACCAAGAGCTAAAAAAGTCTTCCTCTTCCACCAAATGAAAAGAGATCTTCACTTTCTTGAAATGCTAACAATGAATACAAACTACATGGATCAAAACAGTCTTACAGGATCTCCCTTCCACAAGTTATAGCTCTGTTCTGTACAGGTATACATCCCAATCTTGCATACCAGCATCAGCTGTGTAACTATTCAAAGCCTACAGCCAAGATAGTGGATGCTATAACTCTATCCTTCTATTATAAGGAGTCCTAAAAGTAAAGATCAAACCTTTCCAAAGCACAGCATGTCATCCACATAAAAATACTACACATGATCTCGTATTTCAAATGCATTTAAATTAAATTATACGCACCTACAGACAAGTCCATCTTACTGCCTGGAATGTCCTCAGTTTGACTCTGGGGGGGAAAAAGAAAAAAAATCAGTTCTGACTCCTGTGAAATGCTGAGGAATGTTTTAGAAAGCAGCCCTTGATGGTTTAAAGGTGGAATGAAGGAAGGACGTGCTTGTGCCAACGAAAGTTTTATTTTAAACTAAAATCAAACACAAGGATTCCTGATACCACCCTGGACACACCTCACCTCCACCCCCTAATGCTCTGTGTGGCAAGTTTACCCATATGAAACCAGACACATGAAAACACACGACAGACAGAGAAAGATGGACAGACAGCTGCTCTGTGAAGTTAACCTCTGTCCTCATGTTCCAGTGGTCAAGAGATGAAACACTGAAAATAGTGGCCAAAATGATAGCTCATCCTCATGACCTGTCAAGTCATCAAATCTTGAAATGTGCTGCCAAGTTATTCTTTAGTTGGCAGTCTGGGACAGGGTGTTCCAATAGCTTTCAGAAGCATCTACAGTCTCGCAGACTGAGTTTGAGCTTGTGAGCCAACAGACATTACAAACTAATCCTAGTCATGTCAGTGAATTTGTGCAGCCCTGAGCTTCTCACAGAACCTCTGCATTATTATCTTTTGCTAGGCTGCATCATATACTGTTCCTGCTTCACAGGATAACAGTTGGCGAAATAGTCTGTAAAATATTTTACAAATTAGCATATCAGAAGTTCTTATAAAACATTTTCTATGTAACTATTTTTAAGCTACTTCCCGCAGATCTATCTTTTCTCTCCATTATGTGCCATTTATTTATTCACTTTACCAATCAATCTTTATGTACTGATTAATAATGATCCCTTTTTGTTCTAAAAAGACCCTGCTGCGCAGTATTTAAAATATAAATAGCCAAAACAGACACAGGGCTGTAGATCTCCTTTTCTGATAGGTGGCTGAGATTCAGAATGAATAGCCTCGGACTAATCACAGATGTCTGATGCTACAGCCAGGAGCTGAGGCCTCTACCTTGAGTGCTCTAAACAGCAAGTTATGAAAAACAAACAAAAAAACCAAACCAAAAACAAAACCCCCAAATCCTATTACTTGCAAGGAAGTTGCGATCTCAGAACAATAGCTGTCAAAGTAACTCTGAAAAGTCAAAGCAGACTTTGGGTTTTTCTGAGAAACCATTCTGACTACCAAGGAAGTGCTGAATACTCAGCTATTACCGGTATTATAATCAACATACCAGCATAGTAAATGCAGATAAGTAAGTAGTTACACACTGTGAAACAGCTGATCTTTTGACTTATTTAAAGCTTACTGCTTTTTTACAAAGTTGGATTTTATATTAAAAAAAATTTACTTACTAGCAAGCCCATATTTGAAAACTGTTTGGATAAAGGGTTCATCCACGAATCACTATTTCCTCCTTTTAATGCGCACTGAAGAGAAAAAAAGTATTTTTAAGCAACTTCTTAAATTCTGTTTTATCCTTGAGATGCACAAGTGTTGAATGAAAATCCTGGTATTAATCTCCTGAACAAATTACTTTAAGTTTTTGCATGATTAGAAACATTTACCAGATACTATTTTCTTCTTTTCTCTCTCACAGAATTGTTCATTGTTAGGTACACCAAACTGGATGAACACCTACTGTGTAGCTGTTTATCACACCTTCAGTTTGATTCTAGAAAGCTTTGTGAATGTTATTCATTTTTCCCTCTGTTACAGTTTAATGCATTCTTTAATCTACCACATACAGAGGTAGATTTCTTCCTTGGCTTTCTTCCCTTTAGTGTGGTTTGTCTTACACGGGCACTGTGCAGACCCGGCTCTCAATTTGGCCTTACTGTAATTTACAGGTGATCAAAACCAAAACTGAACACAGTTCAATAGAAAAGAAAATTTTTTTGGACAGTTGCTTTGGTGGTTAAAATAATAAAGCTATAATGGAGAAAAAAGTTCACATGAATCATTTCTGCTAGCTAAATAAGAATTGTAAGACTCCACACCATGTCACAACAGTATTTCCAGATCCTGTGAAGCTGCTCTGCACTTGCCTTTTGAGTTTGCCCTACCTGTTTGATTAGAATTAGACAAAACATAGTCCTTCTAATATTAATACAGTACCAAGTGTTACTGTACTAGAGAACTTTAATGCAAACAAGCCTTAGAAAGCAATTTACTCAGGACTATAGCCAAGCTCCTGCTCCTCTTAGAAGCCAAAGGTCAGTAACAACAAACACAAGTCAGCCCTAAATCCAACAGTCAGTAGAAGTAAGAAGTGCATGTGCCAAAGGGACTGTGGAATCCAAACTTCAGCAGGCTATGCAAGGAGAACAGCAGCAGCCTAACACAGAAAGATGTGTCAACAAGAGGAGAGCAATAGCCTTGGGATACTTATTGCTCAGTTTCATTTAGCAATGGCTCCACAGCTTACATATCAAAAGAATTTGACACCTACTGGCAGATTTATTAGTCACAACAGGTGTAATAACATTAAAACAAATCCAGAAACCTCACATTTTTTACACTGTTGTAACAGACACCTTTCTAGTTGAATTCTGTAATACCTTTTTAGAAGATTATAATGCTCTAACATACCAGTTGTACTGCTTTCAGACAACACAGTAGTTATGAATCATTCAAGCATTTTACCTTCATTTGTGTTTTCTTTCCTCCTTGCCCCCAGCTTGTTGAGTTGTGGGAGGAACTGCTTCCCTGAGAGCCTGCTGTGTTCCAGACTCCTCCCTCCTCCTCCTCTTCCCAGCTGGAATGACGAGTTCCTGTCACTGGCCCATCACTCTCTCCCCAGCCATCTTGCATAGATTTAGAACCTTTAGAAAAAGGAGAAAAAAAGCTCAAAAGCAGTCTACAATACCATGTAGCTGGTGACTTGACACTGCAAGATTAGCCAAGATCATCAGAACCCCAAAGGAGTGAAAAAAACCCAAAACAGTCTTCACTCTAACATGAATCCCAAAAACCAAGAGGTTCGGTGGCATGTTAGCATGTCATGCTTTGCAACGATTTTGAAGCAATGTCAAACCATTAAAGATATAATAACCACAGGGGCATCTTCTCTTATACAAGATACAGCTGCATTTGGATTTCTTTAAAAGGCAACCTATTATTTTCTAGTGTAAATGAAAGACTTCAAGAACACTTAAAAACCAAGGGTACTGAGGACTGGTTCAGGTGGTGTATCGATTATTTCCTCTCTTCTTTCAAAACCTTAACACTTCCCTTGCACTAAACTCTTTCACAAAGAACAAAGAACTTATTAATTAATAAGAACTAAGTAGAATCTGAAGGAGAGGACCTGACATTGTGCTCTGGTATATGTAACACCAAAAGTAGTTTAATGTGAAAAAAAACCCCTCTACTTGCATTTCTGTTCTTAATATCACTAAAAAGACTTATTAGCAGCACTGTTTAAGTAGAGATGCCATTACCAGAAAGCTACAGCCATCTCATCGTATCAGTTCAGACTAAGGAGTCTTCCCTGTTGTTTCTTTTCTTGCTGTTACTCCCTAGTACCAGCTGTCAGGCAACTTAGAATTCTAACCTCTACTGACAAGCCAACAAGAGCCCAAATCCTCATCTTGTCCACTGTCCAACTGTTCTCCTTCCTGCTGTAACTCTTCATTCTGTGTATTTATTCCCTAAGCATTCATCCTTCAAAAGAAGGTTTCCATCATCATCACCTGTTTCATAACTAATTCTTCAATTGCCTGGGGTTTGAGTGTGGAAATCAGGGATAAGGATATTAATACCCATAGCAGAAAATCTCAATACAAAAAAAGTCAGGAATTGTAATTAGTCTATCAAGGGGAACTCTACCTCAACCATGCCAAAAATAAGTACAGCAGCATATCATGGCAGTTTAAGAGCTACCTTAAAATTCATCATAAATAACAACTAATCAGATGCTTAACAGGAAACGTAACTTTTTAAAGCATATGCGCATACCAAAATTGAGGGCTGCTTAGGAAACATACTGGCCAAGCACAAAAATTTACCTCTTGGCCCTTTGATCATGCTACTTACACAGAAAAGGTTACACTTAAGGATTATGGCTGCAGAGTCAAGAACTTAATCTGGAAATGTCATATATGGGGTAGTCCCTGCAGCATTAATTTATTTCCAGCCACAGTGTTTAAATATAGTACTATGATCCTAGTTTTAACTACATGACCACAGATTATTTTTCTGCATTGGCAGCTCTCACGTCTGAGATTCTTGAACATGAATCTGGACAGGGGTATAAAAATGACTTGTCTGTAGGATTCCTGTGTCATTTTCTGCATTTATTTAGTGAGGAGGAGCAAATAGCTATAGTAAGCAAAGGAAACTTTCAAGATAAAGACAAAATAACGATGTTACAGAAAACTGAATTTATTCCTACTTCTACCAGAGAATTCCTATGCAATAGTAGTAAAACTATGTAAATCCATGTTTTTTAAACAGGTGGGTAATGATCTATGCTTCCTTTCTTTGGCTCTAAACTCTTGTTTTCTTTTACAATCATTGCTAATCTCTGTTTCCTGTCCTTACCTTCAACCATAAATTATGCCCTTGCAGGCTCTTTGTCCCAATTTCTTCTTCCAACTTATCCAAGCCATTAAATATCTCCCCTTACTCCACTGAATAACGTAGCTTTCTTCTTCATTCGTTCTGGGTGCCAATTAGAAAGGAGTTGAGAAAGCAGTCACAGAACACAGGAGAATGAAGATCTCAGCTCTTAACACTGGTGACCTACTACACCCCAACCTGAAATAGCCGTCACAGGGAAACTCCCCACATTTGCTTCTCTAGAGCTGGGGACAGCTTACGTACAAAATAGTACCCATTGCTGCAGCTCTGGTTATGTCACACATGCACACCAGTTAGGACGAGCAAGTGACCATGCATAGCATTTAAAGACTATCTTAAGTATTAACAAATCCATAGAACTTGCAATGGATGATGAGCATTTCAGAGGCTCTTATTTTAGTCATATTTATGTGGCCTTTTACAGATGAAAGAAGAGATCCATCTAAAAAAAGTCTAGCATCCTGAAAAGTGCCAAGTTTGTGTGGCAGGCACAGGAAGCACTACAGCCATCCACCAAAGGTTGATATAATGTTAATACTAAGGAAGCAATGCTTTTTTCCCAGTTCTGTTTCATAAATGGCCAAACTAATTAATTGGGGTGGGAAGAGGGGAGAATGACCCAACAGCATACAATCTGTATAGAGCATTTCATTCCAAATAATTACATGTTGTAAAAGCAACATGTAACTGGAAACAGTTTTACAGCATGTGTCATCAGTCAAGTTTAGTAACAGTCACATATTATCAGTATTTCCTACTGGAAACTTCATATCCAAATGTTATTGGCTTTGGCTATAGCATTGCTATGTTGTATCAGCAGGTGATTGCTTTTGTTTGTTGTATTCTCCTTAAAAAGAGTGAAATAAAAATTCTACAAACAGCTTACATCAGCAGGAATGATTTCCACAAAAATAAAACGCTTAATACAGCAAAATCTTAACTTCAAAGTAAATTTTTAAAAGATTTCCAGATTTCTCATTCATGAAGAACACAGCTGTAGGCAGGTAATATGCAGAAAAAAGTCAAGAGTTCGGTTCAACCACAAAGTCCAGTTCTTAACAGTTACAATTTTCCACCCTCACGCAATAATAATAAAAAACCCCAACATTTAAAGGCAAGTTGTATTACCAAAGCATAGACTACCATGTAACAGCCTCCACAGTGAAATCTGTCTGTACTGTGCATTCCTTTTTTTGATATGATCAGGAAAAGTGATTTCTCACGTGATAAGTTTATGCTAAGTTACAAGTGGGCAGCCAGAGAAGAAAACACATTTTGAGAAAAAGATAGATTTCCTCACTCAGATGCTCTAATGTTTCAAAACGTCACAAATCAGAGCTGCCCACAGCTTAACTAATTGCTTAGTTAAGAAATTTTTCATTACCTTAAAAGACAAAGTTCCAGTCATTTGTAAGTGCTTAATCACTCATCCATCAAAATCTTACGTGACATTCAACATTGCTTCTACGCCTCAGATAACCATTCCTCCATGGGTGACCTACATCAAAAGGCTAAACGCTAAAGATCTCCAGGACCATTGCAAAGAAACTTGGTATCTGGCCTATACTCACTAGATTTCATGGCATTCGGGGCGTTGGAAGGTGCATTCCCCCAGCCTGTTGTCGATGCTCCTGTATCATCTACTTCACCCCACCCGGGACTGGTTTCATTTGGCTCACCCCAGGCGGACGTACCATTATCTGGAGCAGGCGGAGTGCTTTTGCTCCAGACTGCACAAAGGAGAAAGAGTTTTCATTACAGACCATTTAGACAACGAACTATTTACTGCAGTGCAGCACCACGTCATTAATCTACTGCTTCATTCTTTATGTTGAGGACTTTAGATTCTCGGTAGTGAGGGTGCAACAGAATGGACAATTGTTCACAACAAACTTAGAGCAAGCACTGACCTCCAGGGATGAAAAGGAAGAGAATGCTATGATGAGTAATATTCTTCTCCCAGGTTAAACATGAACCCCACATCTAATGCTGTCCTCCTATCTGGTGAACTTTTGTGACTAATTAAAAGCACCAGACTAACTCAGGGTTTTCATATACTGAAGAAAGAATAAGGACATATTTGAAGTACATATTAAAACAAAATAGTATTCTTTAAAGCATGTTTGAGTCAGGAAGACATTACATAACAATAACATCTTAATATACTTGCAGGCTATGTAGCTTTTTCTTGTCCTTATTTAAAAGAAGAAAATATTTCGTTAAGTATTCTTTACCATACAGCAGAACCAAATTGAGCTAAAAACCTCAACCACAGACTCGCTCAATTTCAAGTGTTAACTGAGTGTTTCAGAGCAAAAAGTTTTTGACTAAAAATAAGTAAAGAATTTCTCCCTGTTTCTCTAATAATTAAATATATAAAATGTGATTTAGTGTGAAGAAAAGGAGGCTGAAGGGAGACCTTATTGCTACCAGAAAGGAGGCTGTAGAGAGGTGGTGGTCAGTCTTTTCTCCCAAGAAACAAGCAATAGGTTAAAAGGAAACTGCCTAAAGTTGTGCCAGGGGAGGTTTAGATTGGATATTAGGAAAAATTTCTTCACCGAAAGGGTTATCAAGCATTGGAACAGGCTGCCCAGGGAAGCGGTGGAGTCACCATCCCTGGAGGTATTTAAAAGATGTGTAGATGTGGCATTTAGGGAGATGGTTTAGTGGTGGACTTGGCAGTGCTAGGTTAATGGTTGGACTCCATGACCTCAAAGGTTTTTTTCCAACCTAAATGATTCTATGATTCTATAATTCAACCTGTTCTTCAGAGCTCATATTGAACACGCAGATCTGTCAGCTAACAAACATTTTCTTTTGCTGGCAAGCTGACCAGTATTCAGATCATAGTTACTAAGGCACAACAAGCAGAGGACTGATTGATTCAAATTTTAAAAGACACTTTAAATACAGAACCAAATATTCCAGTAAGAAATTGGTTTTCTTCCTGGAATAAAACCATTAGGAATTGGAGGCTACACGAGTCTCTCTTATACATTAAGGTTACATTCATATATAGGAGATTGCTGAAGAAAGGAACAAGACTAGTACCTGATGCTTGTGATTTGCTAGTCATTGGAGTAGGCAGGCTCTGCTCCCGTGGGGCCTGTCCTCCTTGTGAGTTCTTGTCCCACAGGTTCACATTCTTGTAGTTGTAACTGCTAGGATCTCCCCACGCTGAAGTGCCATCATCAATATCCATTTTTCGACTGATTGACTGTGGAGAAGGTTCTTCCCAGCCACTAGGCTCCTCCTCTTTGGGGGCAGCTGGCTGTGGTCCGCTGTTCCAGTTTGGGTTTGGAGGTCGGCCATTACTTGGAGTTTGGGGTGGGGGACCCCAGGAACCAGAAGTCTCCTGCTGTTGCTGCTGGTGCTGCTGCTGCTGC
Organism: Haliaeetus leucocephalus; assembly: GCF_000737465.1. NCBI lineage: Eukaryota > Metazoa > Chordata > Aves > Accipitriformes > Accipitridae > Haliaeetus > Haliaeetus leucocephalus. The sequence continues at coordinate 1,203,258 of NW_010972436.1, forward strand.
TTGTTCCAGGAGTTGGGCTGTCGACCCGTCTCATTCCATGTTGAAGTTCTTTTACAATCATCCCATCCACCCTTTGAAGCAGCGCTTGTATTTGCACCATTACCCCAAGTTCCAATCTCATTCTGCCCACCTTCACCCCAACCAGACACTGGCTTGTTTCCTGTACTTTCCCAGTTGCTGTTTTTTGTTTGGTCAACTTCCTCTCCCCAACCGTTCTTTCCAGAAGACCATCCTTGATTAGGTTGCCGTCCACCCCACCCCTGATCCTTACTAGAGCTGTCATTCCAAGAGGAAGATGATTTTTCTTCTGGTCTTCCTCCTCCCCAATTAGAAGAATTGGGGTTCTTATAGTCATTCCATCCTCCAGTATTTTTGGGGTCCTTCCACTCCGTTGGGTTTGAGAGCTCACCCCATCCAGACTTGATTTGATTGCTTTGGCTGGGTACATCGCCCCAGCCCCCTGAGTTCTTTGTCTGTGTGGCAGAGCTCTCCCACCCCTCAGTTCCTTTATCAGACTTCCCCTCGGGCCGTGGCATCTCTTCAATATCCCACACGGTATCTTGCTTAATTTGAGTTTGGCCCCAGCCGGTGTTTGAAAGCACTCGGGGGTCCAAATCAGTCCTGCTCAGCAAAGTCTGCAAGACTGCCTGGCAATCAGGATGCGTAGGCCTATATGATCGGCGTCCAGAATTGTGACTGTCACTACTTCCTGCTTTGTGGTTGCTTCCAGTGCTTTGACCTCCAACCTCACTTCCCGCAGAGCTGGAAGATCTTCCCCAACAGGGAGCCTGGGAATTGCCTTGGTTTTCAGGAAGAGGGTGGCCTTTTTGATTGTCCCATGCTCCAGTGCTAGAATTTGGTTGGTTTGGACCACTCCATTCTCCAATCTTCAGTTCATCAGACCCAGACAGCTGTTTCCATTCTCCCTGAGAGACCCCAGATGTTAATTTGTTCCCTTCACCCCATTTGCTTTCATTTGCATGCTGAGGGCCAAAGTTCCAAGACCCACCACCCGTAGACCGGTTATTGTTATCCCAAGAATCACTTCTTGACCCATTAGGTTTTTGAACGGAAGCTCCTTTCCAGGAGTCCTCTCTATCCTTTCCATTGTTCCCATGGTTTCCAGAATTGCTCTGTCCAGAGACTGTGTCAGTTCCAGAAGACCCCCTAGCTGTACCCCAAGATCCAACACTCCCAGTCTTTCTTTCTCCAGTGCTTTGTGAAGGGGTGTCAGTGCTCCTGGAAGGGTTCCCCAAGCCCATTTCAAAGGGCATTCCCTTATTCTCCATAGGGTTTGGTGAACTTAAGTTCAAGGAGTTAGTGTTTCCATTTTTTGGTCCATCAGTGTTATGAATTTGAGCCTGTTCTCTGCCAGAGACAAAGTTAACACCCGCATTTTCCATCTTTGACTGCTGTTCCCTAGAGGTCTGACCTACTGTGCTAATCTGTGCATTAGAGCTTCCACTATCAGATTCCAAAGTCACTTTCCTAGAATTGCCCTCTTGAACCAGTGCCGGCCAAGCAGATGGGTTGCTATTTGGGTTAAAGTTGCTGAAGCCAGAACCGGGACTGACTCTATCTTGTCCACTCAAGTTCCTCCAATTACCTAGTCCATTGTTACTCTCGGCAGCAGGGTTGGAAGATTGAACAGATTTAGCCTTGGGATCAGATTTCCAGGCCCCAAGGTTACATTCGTTTCCAGCGCTTCCAGACTGGCACTGGCTTCCTTTTCCTTTGTTACTAGTGGTGCTTCCTGGCAGAGCATTCTTCTCCAAGCCAGGGTTCGAGGCACTGTTGTTATCGGTGGTGTTTTCGGAAGAAGACTCAGCATCTTTGCTGGCAATACAAGGCCACTCTTCCATGTCAGACCCGTCTACAATCACCTTGTCCCAGATGTGAGTTGGGTTGGCGTTGGTGCCGCTGTTGGAGGAGGCTCCAGGACCCCAAGTGGAATTTGCATAATTTGAAGCAGCAGCACCTCCAATCGCTGAATCTAAAAAAAGCAAAACAAAACAAAACACCACAAACCACACCCAAAAAGGTAATTAATAATCAATATTATTTACAAGCACTGAACATCACATTTTTGACACCACTGATTACTGTTTTCATCAATAACAACCCTTCCCTCAAATGTGTAACAAAGTTGCTTTGGAAGAACATCAGGCTGGAAAACACCATTGAAAATACTGACAAAAACCCCTTCTTTTAACAAAGTCCCCACAAGCGTTTTGTGGGGACCTGAATTCACCATTGACTCACTACTTCTGCTAACAGTCCAGCTCTAAGTTCAACGTAGTAATTATAACCCAGTTAATGAACCTGCATGGTCATTACTGATACTGGTTGTACACTTTTCAAATACACATTTAAAATCATACTATATATAGAACAAGAATGTGCATGTGTGCACTTTCATATGCATCTGTGTGTACACGCAGTCAGCTGTTGGTCTGCTACTCAACTGACTCAAATCAATTACAATTTATTACAGATCAAAAGATAAAATATTGAAGACAAAAAGCATCTAATCAATATATGAAGCTGAAGAAGTCTATTCTTGAGCTTCAAGTATCTTTTTCAAGTTGATTTTGCTACTAGGTATTTCTTTCAACCCTTTGCAAAACAAATAAAATTATTTCCAACAGTTACTGTAAATCAAAAGAGTCCAAAGATACACAAATTACAATTTCTCTGTAGTAATGTTGCAAGCTGTATTCAGTATGTAATTACTCTGTTATTTGTGTCACTGCTATATTTACCCTAGAAACCACAGTTTGTGGTTTTGCGAGCAGCTAAGCTGATCTCTCTGCCACTGGATGGAAGCTAGTAAGTGATCTCACTTTTCCTTGTCTCTCTCTCACTAGCTCTACCTACTTCAAGCTCCCCAAGTCTCACCTCTCATTTGTGACAGTAAGCCCTTTAACTAAGTCAGCTGTACTCATTAACTGAAGACAAAACCACCCACTTTTTGACAGGTTAGTTTTTTGCTGACTTAGCACGTTATACAGGGTAACCTGCAAGTTCAATGAGCTTTGGAGTCACTTTAAGGAAGTCAGCAGGATGAATGACAATGAATAGGGCCCCTTTCCTTCATATGTGGTGAACTATTATGTCCTATGTGGCATGACTTCGCATAGACAAGGTATTTGTATACAGTTTTAAAGCAGACAAATTGACATTATGCCACAGTGGATGAAGCCTACGTCAATGCTGGCAGCATGATGTCTGCATATATGCAGACAGCTTATCATCATTAGTTTAAAACATCAGACAAGATTCCCTTGCCATCCATATAATTACCTCTGATCCTCTAAATAATTTAAGACCATTAGTACTTCAGTGTTGTTCTCTATATAGGGCTCCACTCATTTTTCTACGTATTTCTAATACAAAGGGACCCTAAATTGCCCTCAGCACAAATTCCCAGTGATGAAGACTAAACACTCTCCCTTCTACAAAACCATGTCCTGAACCCTAACATATTAGACTTATTCAGTTATCCCACACAACCAGTTCAACTTATTTTGCAGAGCATAAAGTTCATAGTAACATCTGCATCAGTATTCATACCTGAATATATATAGTTACTACCAATACTGGCTCATATGACAGCTTCCATGAAAAGTAGAGCATAATGACTTTAAGAAAGCAGATTCCCCCACCAAGTTCCTATGTTATATATTCAAAAGTGAAGACCACAATTTCTGGTTGCTAATACTTTTCAACAGAAGATGAACAGGTCAGCTTTCAGTGCCTGTCTCAAGCTTTCAGTTCATTAGCTTAACCAATGAACATCCACTGAATGCCTTCCAGATTCCCCTTCACTGAGGGCCAGCAGTAAAGATCCAGACTTCACAGCAAGGTTAGAACTCTCTTGTAAGCTTTGAATACTGATGAGCAGAAGTTTGTCTTCATCCATTAAACCCTAGCCACCAAGGTCCAAAAGACCAAGCAGTTCCCGTGCACATTCCGTTCCTTCTGTTGCCTTAATCTTAAGTGCAAACTTAACAATAGCAAGGAATTGTGACCCTTGACTGATATTTACAATCTCGCTACCTTTTCTATCTTTTTAGTACACTAAGTAACACCTCCCACCTCCATTTAAAAACCTTCTGATTAGACTGATCACAGGAATAGCTTAAGGAGGACAGCCAACGGCAAGTTCAAAAGGCTGCAAAGTTGCTGTCTTTTGAACTTAGCGATGATTCTGCAAACGAATGATGCATAGGCAGCTATGCACTTAGCATGATCTTTAACATAGGTGACTTCAACAGAGCATTTCACATTTCATTTCTGTGAAGACATTCTAGAAGTATCAAGATTGGGATGCTTGCTGGCATGGCATACTAGGACACAATTTAATGGACTGTTCTATAAAACCAGCCTCCCCTTGCTACATTTTACAATGGCAACAAAACTGGCAATTTATGGTTTTGTCTTAAGATAATGGGTAAGGGCTCTTGGTTCTTAAAACAGACTCTTCTTTAATAACAAACATGCTTAAGAGAAACAAGTTTCTGATGTGACTACAATGAAAAAAGTTACTAGCAAATGACTACTTTTAAGGATGAAAGTAGGGAACTGAGATAAGTGAAAATATTGAAACGGAGTCCTGAATGAAGATAGAGTTTTGCTGTGAGAGATGGTGGTGATTCTTAGAGGGTATTTGTGGTGAGTTGACCTTGGCTGGATGCCAGGTGCCCACCAAGCCGCTCCATCACTCCCCTCCTCAGCAGGACAGGGTGTGTGTGTGGGGAAAAATAAGATGGGAAAAACCCTGGTGGGTCAAGATAAAGGCAGTTTAATAAAGCAAAACCAAAGGCCATGTGAGGAAGCAAAGCAAAACAAAAGATTTATTCTCTACTTCCCATCAGCAGGTGATGTCCAGCCACTTCCCAGGAAGTGAAGGAGAAGGGGAGGCATTTGTTATTACGACATTTGTCTTCCGGAGCAACCACTACGCGTACTGATGCTCTAGTTCCTGGGAAGTGGCTGGACATCGTCTGCTGATGGGAAGTAGAGAATAAATCTTTTGTTTTGCTTTGCTTCCTCACGTGGCCTTTGCTTTTGCTTTATTAAACTGCCTTTATCTTGACCCACCAGGGTTTTTTCCATCTTATTTTCTACTGCCCCCCACCCCTGTGCCCTGTCCCGCTGAGGAGGGAAGTGATGGAGCAGCTTGGTGAGCACCTGGCACCCAGCCAAGGTCAACCTCAACCCACCACAGTATCGTAACTATAGAAAGACTTTCACCGACAAAATTTAAGCTTTTTTTCCCCCCCAAATTGTCTTGTATGTCCTGAATATCATTGGTATCGGAAGAATTATATATACCACCCTCCACCCCACTCCCTCGTATTGCTAGGAGACAATAGTAAATTTGGTGTCATCTTTCAGGGAACTAGAGTTTTGCCATCTTACAGAAGCAGTTTCAGTTCTGGTAGAAAAAGATCCATGTAAAGAAGGATTATGTATTGACTTCTTGTATTAAAGCCTCACCAACACCATCTATAGCTATCTGGCAAATATAATAATGCTAAGAAGTAGGTAAGCTGCATTATTTTTCCCTTTAGGAACCTGCTTTTGTTTTCACATGGGATGAATTAATCACAGTATCAGTGCATAAATGCCTGACAGAACTGGGCCCAATCTGAAATCCAGTTTGTAAACAGCCAGGATCTCAGATGGAATTAATGATGTGCAAGACAGAGAGCAACAGCATAGTTCCATAAGCACTTTGATGGAGTACCCTAAGTGACAGCCCCAGCCTTTCTCTTGTCCAGCTGCTCATTCCCACTCCTCTGGCACACCTAACTAACATGCTAGCACGTATGTTCCCACTAATACTCAGTGAGCTGAACTGGTAAATCACCCAGACTGGCATTAGCTTTAAAAAACAACCTGGGTAAATTTTAATCCCAAATCAGCTCCCCAGCCCAGTTAACTGTGTTATGGTGCAGAAATTTGGATGGGACGAGGCAGGTCTAAAGGACCCATATCTTTCTTGGCAACACTCCTGACTTGCATCAGGATAAAGCAACTTATCACTGGCATAAAAAGTTGCCACAATCAGTAACACACAACCATAGAACATCTTAGTTGTTAATGCACCATTAAACTAAATGTAAAAATATGGGAATTCATAAAGATCAAAATGCAGCCTCAGAAAAACAAGTATTAGGTGTCAAATTAATTACATAAAACTTAAGGAGCCTCTAAAATACTTCAAAATGGTCCTCATATAGTACACCCAACAGCAAAAAGATGCTGCTCTTGAGAAGTTTTGAAAACTTTTAGAATGCTTCACTACCACACCCTCCTTTGTTGGTCTACTACCATCACTGTGAAGGTATACCAACGCTGACATAATGCTAGGATTTTATATATAGCCAAAAGACTTTGGGGTGGGTTTTCTCCCCCCTCTTCATCTTTTAGGTGTTTTATCAAAACCAGCCATCTCCAAGAGAGCTGTTTTTAGACTGATTAGCTAAAACTTTGCCATTGTAGTTTGAAATTCACCCCCCCTCCCCTTTTAAATAGGGAACATCAAAGACAACAAGATAAATAATCTGTCAAACAGGGATTTGCTACAAAGGAATTGAAGTACTGAAACCACAAAACAAACAGAATTATTCATTTTCCTAGAATCCTTTTTAATAAAGACAGCCATCCCATCTAGCTTACTTGATTCTGGAGTTCCAAGCCACCTCTGTTTTTTCTTCTGAACCACAGAGAACTATAAAAGGTTTATGCTCTCCAAGACTGTGGTAGAAAACCCATCCCATTAATCTGGCCTGGTTTTCAAAGGCAAACTCAGACATAGTGGTATTGTTATTTTCTTCTTCTGGCTTTCAGGCACTTATTTCTTTTTTGAACACCCTTGCCTTCTCCGATCACCTAAGTTTTTCTTTGGAAGGCAGATGTCTTGAGTGGAATTTTGTTTGTTCTACTATGATAACTTACAAAGGAAATATTACAGCTACTGCAATTCCCCAAGGGTCTAAAAAATTCAGGAGCACTCATAATTTTCCCATGCTCATAAAACAATGAATCTTAAAAATCAATTTATCTTCTGGAATTCAAAGTGAAGAGAACAGCAAAACCAGGACAGTCACCACTTTTATAAAAAGGCTTCTCTAAGGAGAAAACCAAGATTACTACTAAAAAAAGTAATGAGCAAAGGGACCACTTATTTCATCCAGATGAGAAGTGACAGACACCTGCCATTTGCAGACCTGGTATCTACATGTCTGTTTTACCAGATCAGAGAAAAAAGTGACAAAATAGGAAATTCAAGAAACCTTAAGAGCTGTTAAGAACTACTCAATGACAACCATAAAATGCTGTTTATCCGTGCATTGTGTTTTACCTTGCTGTGGTCTTAAGAGCATTCCAGCATCCAATTCAAACCACCCAAAACATAATTTAAAAAAAATAAAAATTAACTTTCTTGTTCCCTCTAGTAGTAAAAACTGCATTCACTGCCGCTAACAGCAAAAGAAAAGTCTATACCCTAAACCAGAAGTAAGCTCTCCAAAAGCAATCTGAGGAGTTTTATTATATAATGATATGCTTATGCACAATTTTAGTGATCTCTCTTCTGCCATGCACACACACGTTTATTTAATATTATTATTATTATTACTTGCCTGTTGCAGTCCCACTGTCGCTCTGCAGCAGTGCTCCTGTCACTGGTTGTGCGTTGTTTGGGTTTGCTCCTGGTGCTGCCGGGGGAGGAGGCCCTGCTCCACCCCCAAGCAGCATACAGGATGGCGGAGGGGGCTGCCCACGTTTCAGTAACACTTTGTGGTCCTGCTGGCAACGGAATCGCGGCGGCACCTCCCGAGGCATGTAGCGGGCGGCGCTTGGCGGTTGTCCGTTCGGCACTGCCACCCTTTTGGCATTGTTGCCACCATTGACTGGTGGCGATGGAGAGTTGCCAATTGGGCTGGCAGCCACTGGTTGGCTTAAACTTGGTTTCGTCACTTCGGGCACTGAAAAACAGGAAGAAGGAAAATCAGAATTTTTTCCACTTAAGCCTGTGTTACTTACAAGAACTCACTGTGACTCTCATACTTTCATTCTTCTCTGAAATACTGTGCAACTTCAACCTTATTGAAGAACAACTTAATTAAAGCAGCAGCAATAAGCAGTAGCAGCAAACCTCTTGGTTCCATGTGCAACTCAGTACCCCAGGATGAAACTCTGCCCTCAGCAAGTATTTCACTCTAAGCCCCAAAATTCTTCTAAACGTAAAGTTGGCAAAGAATACCACCTTGGGCAATGAGTAATTTTAAAATATGAGCAGTCAAATATAACTGGTCCTGTCCCCCCCCTGCCCCCCCTCCCCGGCTCTGTTCCCTGATCTTCAACTGGGTTTTGAATTATTATGCATCACCCTTATGGGAGATCTGAAATCAGATCCCAAGTTTTCACCTGCTTACTAGGTAGGCTACACAGCCACTGCCAAAACAAACAAAAAGAGGAAAAAAACCTCTTGGATTCAGAGTTAACAAATCCAAGTTCTCTGTACTGCTCTTGAATAAGGCAGCAACAGTTGACCCTCACACCCAAAAGGCAGTCCTACATACAGTGTTTGTATTGGGCTCGCCTAAAGTTACCAGCTGGTCACCAGGTGCCCCTATAAGCAAGGACAAGCTGCTTCTGAGGGTTATTATGCATTGGAGCAGAGGAAAACCACAAACAAATCCTTGAGGAACTAACACCATCACAAATTTTGCTTAAGAGGCTCTACACTTGTGACCCCTGACTCACGTTCTCCATGTGCTTTTTTGAAAGAGAGCAAAAGAAATTCTTAGCCAGGCACCTAGAAGGTGTAATTGCTAAGACAGACTCTAAAGGCAAGGAAAACTCAATACATCTACTCTAGTCTTTAATGAAGATTAATACAAGAAAAGGATGTCCAGAAACCCCTCCTGGGGAAAGTGAACATAATCAGTAAAACTTTTCTTCTTACAAATGTTAGATCAAAACAAGCAAGTCTCTCTTTGGGAACACGAACGCATTGCTCCCCGCATTTTGTTCTGATAAGAGTTTTCTGATTTCTCTATATAGGCTTCATTGCCCAAAACCCCCCAAAAGGTACTGTTAGCTGTAAAATCACATTACTATCTTAGTTCTCTTCTGTCAATAATGGCAATTTCACCACACAATTTTTAAAAAACTGACACACAAATCAAGATTAAATATATTTTTAGATCAGCTAAATAAGCTTAACTTTCAAGATGCTCACTCATCAGTGCTGCCTTATCTGTTAGACTTTTAGGTACCTGAGCTTCTCTTAAGTTTCCAAACCCAAGTAATTTTCACTCATTTTGCTACCTCACCATAAACAGTACTTTCCCCATCTTCCATTCCATTTATATAGGTGGTTTCAGTTTTCAGTTACTTGTCTAAAACCTTTGCAAAACTGAAAACTAAGTATTTCAGCTAACCTATTTTATCCACAAGCCTCATTCCCCCTTCAAGTATTTTGATGCTGACAACACAGATAGTTTTAGGTTCTCCATTTTAATCACCTCAACTTTCATTTCTTCTGAATACACATCTTCAGTACTTCATCTTGACTCATAATTCCCCTTCCTTTTCCAACAGTTTTGATCAAGATCTGAGTCTTGGCTCAAGTCAACAAAAAATACTCCTTAGGATCAAAGATTCTTACCTTTGGTTTTTTGATCTGTGACCTGCAAATTAAGAGCAAGAATGTAAATAGAGTTTTAAGAACCTCAAAACAAACACTGAACAGGGTTTGCCAAATCATCACCTTAATTTAGCACAAGAACAGTATTTTTTTATTGCATGACAATAATCAGCTGATGAACTACAAGTCTAAACAGTATTCCTAGTCATATAAATGAAGTTTTCAAAAATACTACAGCTCCTATAATTCATTTGCCTGATGCAGAAGTCCCTGGCAGAAACAGTAATTACTTCACTTGTAACGATTTTTAGTATTCACTCCACCCCCCTCCTCATCCCAAACATGGACTTCCAAAGCACAAATAAACATGTGCTATAGCACTACCGGTCTTTCAGATTTTGGAGGTGAAGTATTACAGTTAAAGTGTAACAAAAACTTCCTTCTACCAGAGTATCCTTACAGCAGACTGTTGGGGCTAGCAACGGAATTCCCACAGGAGTAACCGCAAGTGAGAGTAGCACTCTGTCTCCCTGCCATCTTCCCACTGCACGTTTCCCATGACATCTCTTCCAAGGAGAAGAAATCCTAAACCTAAACCTTACTGGATTCATTGCCACAATTACAAAAAGTACCAGTAATACCTATAAAGCACCAGACTTCAAAAATCTCTTGAACACAATAAGAATCTGATTACTAAAGTGAGCCATCACAGTGGCCAACATACTCAATATGGGGTTTTGCTGTACTTCTACATTCTTTCAGCGTAGCAGATTTCAAACTACAGTAGAAACAAACATACCACTGATATATTCTCTGGAATCATGTGTATTGTAGCATGTTTTGAACCTGTCGATCATGAGTTCCACTACACAATAACGGAAAAACCCTAAAGATCATCATGTGTCAGGTTCTACGACACCTATTCTTAAAAGAAATTGCTGAACTAGCCCATAATTCTGGAAAGCACACAGTGACAGTATAGAATAATGAAAGCACAAGTAAAAAGCAGTTTATTGTTTAAACCAACCAAGCCAGAACTCCTTTGTATGGTAAAGAATAAAAAGACAAACTGCACTAAATTGCTATGGCATCATTTACTTTGCAAAGATGAACACTGCAATATGGGAAGTGGAACATTCACTATAATACAAGATCTTAAGCATCGCAATTTCACAGAATTACGTAATCCAAAAGTCTCCAAGACACTAAAAATGCACCTGTACCAAAACTGTGTCTGTACCAAGCCAGACATCAATTTTCACTTCACTTACGAAAAATCCCCTATGCGTCAAATTACATCTTCTTCTGTAACACAGTTAAAAATTCTGTTAAACACTTATGTGACTCTCATGCTGCACTACTAAAGGAAAAGAGGGGGAAAAAAATTATTAATGAATCCAATCTGGTAATGCTGATTGGTTTACTCTGGTCAACAGTAAACATGTTCAGTAAATGAGTAACTTGTCTACTTGGAAGAACCCCCTTTTTACCAAATCTTTAAAGATTTCTACATAATAACCACAGTTTGCTTTAGAGAAACAAACAAAAACAATTATTTCTGCCTATACTGCATCTCTCCCCTAGTCAAAATGATCTGGTTTTGTGATTTTTTTTAATTTTTTTTCTGGTCTAGAAAACAAAAGCTGAGAAAATGTGACACTGTCTCAGATTTACAGCTGTCATCTCTGCAGGCAATCTATAAGCACTGGCAGGGCAGGAGCAGCTATAGTGAAGGTGGAGTCAAACTCAGCCTTCTGACAAGCTACCAAACAGCCCCTGGGACACCAACCACAGGAATTTAGTCTGCGAATTTGCTTGCATAACCTCTGTTGAAGTGATTTTTAAATTTTTTTATGTTTCAGAAGATCCAGGCAGAAACAATTGTTCCATGTTATATAAACTCTGTCTGAAAAAGGCACCCCCAAATCATTACTGCTTATTTGGTGAACACCACCACAGTCACTAAGAACAGACACATATAAGTTCTGTCCATTTGGTTGCCTGCTTTGCTATTCCTAGATATCTCCATGTATTACTGTTAAGGTTGGTCTCTAGGAGATTAACTTATTTAATGTTTACCCATCCCAAGATTTTGGCAAAATATCATAACATTCAATCACACTGAATAACTCAGTAGGTGAGGGACCACACAGGAAAGCTGGCAAATCTCCTTTGTATTCAAAGCACCAATTCCTCAGCAAACACTCACAGCACTGTTATCAACCTTTTCAAGTTTCTCTTGTATCGTTGAGTATCAGCATATAATCCTCAAGTCACTAGTCTTTATTAACCAGGGTCTGCTCCTTTTAGTTCTTACATATACCTTTTGTGCTGAACATTAAACAGAAGCAACACTGAGGCAAAAAGACACTGAAGAAACCTTATTCTGTAGCTACTGCTCTTTTGCAGTATTACTGGGGATGTATCAACACAATAGCTGGATAAAACCAACAGAAATACACCAACTTATCCACACCTAATTTAAACTAACAGACTCAAACTGGTGAAAAATCCAGATTTAGAAAGACCCTGGAGTAGCCAAAATTTAACTGAAAACGATGCTGGCTATTCTCAGGAGAAAACTACAGGACCTAACACAGAGTAATGTCTGATCTTTTGTAGGATCTGTTGTTACTCAAGCAACTGAAAAACAGAGACTACTGAAAGAAAGTAAAGCCTTCTGCTCTCAGTTTCACATAATCATTGAGGTTGGAAGGGACAGCCTCTGGAGATCTAGCCCACAGTTCCCACCCCTGTTCTCCATCCACCCCCAGGAGTCTCCCCAACTCAAAGCAAAGTCATCAAAACCAGATTGCACAGGGCCACATCCAACTCATTTTTGAGCATCTCCAAAGATGGAGGCACCATAACCTCTCTGGGAAACCTGTTCTAGTGGTTGCCCAGTCACATACACGCACACACACAAAAAATGTCTTTTTATAATTAAGTGGAATTTCCTGTATTTCAATTCATGCACAATGCCTTGTGCCTTGTCACTGGCCACCACTGAGAAGAGCCTGCCTCCATCATCTTTACTCCCTCCCACAAGGTATTTATACACAGTGATTAGTAAGATCACCCTAAGCCTTCTCTTTTCCAGTCTGAACAGTCCTAGCTCTCAGCCTCTCCTCATTTGTTAGATACTCCAGTCCCTTAGTCATCTTAGGGGCCTTTCGCTTGACCTGCTCAGGATGGTTACATCTGTTTTGTACTGGGAAGTCCAGAACCAGACAGAAAGGATTTTACCAGTAAAAAGCATGGATAAAGCTGCAAGAGACTCAAGTTCCTATGTCCAGTTAACTCCTAGAACAGTCTACTAGATTTTCAGTGAAATAGAGAGCTTCTAATACACCAAGTGTTCAAAACCATTTTCTGAGCAAAAACATTTTTCAGTGACTTAGAGATTCTCCATGGCTCAGACTCGAACTGATACACTTCAGTAAAAGTGCTACTAGCTACAGAAAACGTAAAGCCTAAGTGATACTTAGCAAAAAGGGAACCCTCAGTAGTAAGTATTTCATATAGACTTGTGAAAAAAAAAAAAAGCTATCTTTTTGCTCTAGAAGATACTTAGTCCATTTTACTGCAAGGATTGCAAAAGCCCGGCAGCATTTCCATCCCCAAACACCTAAAAACAGCAGGAGTTGCATAGGTCAAGAGAGCTCATACTCAATACTTTATATTAAAAAACTTTTTACTTCATATGACACACTAAGGAGAAGAAACGTTCAAGTTAAACACTTAAGTTCCAGAAAAATGATGTAAAAAATAGTCTTTAATGAAGCACCACTCTAAACAATCAAGTTTTTAAGCTCAAATACAAACAATTTAACATCTTACCACCCCCAATACTATTTATATTCCAGCTGGATAAAAGAATTCAAATATCAAAACCTACCTTCTGAGCAGATTCCTTCTTTTTCTTATCCTCTTTCTTCCTTTTCTTGTCTTCCATTAACTGTTCTTCCCTTTCTTGCTCCTTCTCTCTGCCAAAACATGAAAAAACAACGGTATGAGCACAATCAAGTTGTGTAAGAAGAGCCAAGAAAGGAAGTCAAGATACTAGGTTCCTCTATATCATCATACTTCATTTGCATTTGAGGGTTTCAGCCTAATTGAGATAAGAAAAGCACCTTCTAGCTCAGTGTGGCCACAATCATGCCACTTGCTGCATAAAGGAAAATTCCTTTATTCGGATCAGGCCTCTTATGGCAGTAACCTATATAAATTATCTACATGTCTGATATTAGAAAACATCTTCAAGACATTTTGGCCAAAGTACCCTTTTAATTGGGTTGTGCTATTATTTAATGAACAGTCTCATGAATCTTTTCATATGGTAAAAAAAAGGGAAGCTGTATAACATAAGCTGGTTTGGTCTGATACGACATTTATCTTCACAAGGGGAAGAAATTATTCTACTGCCTGTAGCTATGTCACTTCTAAGAGACTAGAGTGTCATATCAAATCAAAACCATAATTTATTATACAAATCACTAATTTAATTTCTAGCCTATTGTACCCACCCACAGAATTTTTGTGATGAAACTTGTAATATATATAAATTACTTTCCAGGGAATCTATTTTTTCCACAAGAACATTCTTTCAAAAAAGGAAGAAAAATATGTGCAGCTGCTATTGTTGTCAAGCTACCATCTTGTTGCTATGTTTCATACCAAATATGAAAGTACCAGAAAATGGTTAATTTACTGCACATACACTATTGGCTGAGCTGTTTCTATGGTGAATCACATTTTCCTTAACCAACTCTCTTCATCTCCTTAAAAGTAAATTTAAGATCATGTTTTCAGCTCACTTGGAGTAATTCTTTCTATAGAGAAAGATTAAGACAAAGACAATTAATGTAAAAAGTTGATCTGACAGATGAGGGGTAGGATCGGAGACCAGAGTTGTGTACTTTACAAATGGGAAACAACTAACAAGTATAACCCATGATCTTTCAGAACAAGATTTTATAAAAACCAGAACAGCTTTATAAACAAAACTGGAGTTTATAATTGTACTGAACTCTTTCTTGTATTTATGAACAAATCAAAGCTCTTTTTTGACCACAGTTTAAAAAGCTTAGAGTTGTGTTGGCTTTGCTGTCACATCACTCAGTCTTTTTCTTCCATTGCATCTATATGGTATAGGTAATATTTTTGTTTGCATTTTCACTGGATAGTGCCAAGCCAGTGTACAAAGAAACATTTACATAACTAATCAATTTCTACAAAAATATTTTGAGAAGTTATGTGTTAAGAACTTCCTGATTGAAGACTTCAAAGAACTCTCTTAAAGAGAAAAGATTCTATGCACAGGAATAAAATGTCTTCCTGGTTTCCTAAAGTTCAGCTCTCCTTCATGGACACAGAAAATGGATAAGGGCAAGATGAGTCCTTAGCAGCAACATCCTGAGGTTATTACCAAATACAATTCACATGTAATGGCAAGTTAAGTCTGCATTTAACAAAGTCTGAAGCAAGCATTCCACATCATACAGAACAGAGTTTTATGCACTCTGGTATTGCTTGAGCCAGTTCTTGCTCTTTTCTGTACAGCATACTTCCCAGTCCTAAACTCTGGCAAGCAAAAGCCCTGCAGGTTTTTCAGTTTTACGAACAGCACACAGCATGAAGCACAGGGGAGGTTAGTATGCTTCGCATTGTCTGTCATGGCATTAAGACAAAGTTTTCCTTTTTCTTTGAGCCACAGATTGTAAGCAATATGAAAATGCTCTCCAGTGACACCCTCATCTTTCAGAGTTACTATAACCTCAATTTATGTTTGTACTACTTTTGTACTACCAAGCTACATGTGCCTTTTGGGCTGTAGTGCCAGCTACAGGTATACTATTTCCAAAAAACTTTCTGGCAGCAGGCAAAAGTTTAAGAGCTGTCTTAAAAGAGCTGCTGAAAAAGGGTAGGATCAAAATACAAAATGACTTCCAGTAACTGCCTGGCACACAGACAGCCTTCTACTTAAAAGCACCTTCCTTAGTTTTGTGAGCTGAAGAGCAGGGAATAGAAAAGAATGAGGAAAAGGTCATATTCACAATCAAAGCTGAAGCTATGGCTTACAACAACATGTAGCACTAATAGTAAAAAGAGCCAAGGATAGAAGATCTATAGCCTGAAAGTAGACACCTAGTTATGGTCATCTGTCTTTGTGGTAAGTTCAGGACAGGGAGATTGCTACTGCTGCTGCCTTGTATTCAGACATACACAGACAAGGATCTATGGTACTAAGGCTGCAGAGAAGCCCTTTGTTTTGCATGATGACCTCCCTTCTTCTGCTGTTTTAGTAGAGGTGTGCATTTAATATTCCACTGGGCATATCATCAACAACTACAATATAGCAATAATCAATACTTAGTAATTTAGGTTTGAATTCATATAAGCACACACCTAAGTTGTACTGAGGTGGAAGGGATCTATTTGAACACTTGGGCTGCATCACACGTACAAGACCATAAAGTTCCTGGCAAAGCGTAACTGAAACCTCACAAACATGTAGGGAGTAAATGACAGAGCAAGAACTGATGCTATAGACACACTAACAATGTACCACTACGTTGAAACTTCACTGATTTGGGGGATGGTGGAGGGTGGAATAGCTTATTGCCATATTGGGTATCACACTTGCCATCTTCCCACTTTCACTCTTTGATGCATTTCACTAATATTTGAAGTTTTGTAATCAATGGTTTCCCTTTTCAGTCATACACAAGAGGCTTGTTAAACACAAACTTAACTTGCAGTGTTAAGTGTTCTGATAAATTTAACACAAACAGAGTTTTCAAGCACCTCATTGATTCATTCAGAAGCCAAGACTGCCTATTAACCTTCTCTCCTTAGCTAAAAGATAATCCTTCCTGATCTGGTCAAGGGAACTGGGAGGTCCATCATGTACATTCCAGCAACCAGCTGCTTAAATTGACAAGATCAACATGGGGAGAAAATCCATCAACTCCAAAGGAGTGAATTTAGAGTCTTACAATGGGGTGCGGTTCCGTTTTTTGTTACCAGCACGTAGTAAAGGGTACACGGACACACCACAACCCTGAAGAGGAAGTTTGCTAAATAGCAAACAGCAGCCAGCTTTTTACTCTATCTAGCTTTCTTCAAGAAAGCATAGGCCATCTTAAAAATATGACCTAACTGCACTTTAATATTTCCCACAAATCTTAGAATCAACATTACTGAAAAGTATTTTAAAAGCATCTTTAATTCCAAGTATTTAAAGTGAGGCATATTAACAGCTTACAACTGAAGAGAAACTATAAGCTGTAATCCAAAATTTTATTTTATTTATAAAAAAACAAAACTAAACCAAACCAACCCAGTAGCTATGATGCAGTATACTCAATAACTTACCTAAGTTCTTATAACAACCTCTTCTGGCTAAGAAAAAAAAAAAATGTTTTTCAGCTAGTTAACTAGAGAAGTAATAGAAAATACTTGTTAAGTCCAAGTTATTAAAACAGATAGCCATTTCAGGAAAACAAGAAAAAAAAAGGTATTCAAGAAGTGTGCCCTCCTTCAAAACAATTTACCAGTTTTGGAAAAATGTTAATTTCCTGCAAAATACCAATATTCATTTTTCCAGAAAGCTATTTTAAAAAGACTTATTCTCGCAACAGATAGGCTTGAGGCACAGGTAGAGGACAGAATTTGTCTTCAAAGTTCTTGCTATCACAAACTTAACTGTGAGACAAGATGACGTACTAGGTATTACACACTATCTGCTGTCAACATGCTTTGATAGGTAGAGATAAAGCACCACACAGACTATTAGTCTACACAAAAACCCCACAACCCTATAAAGTCACCCTCAAACTAAAATGGCACAAAAATTATAACTAAAATGTAAGAAATGAAAATTCCTAGAAACTCAGGAGTGGCACTTCAGCGTATGCAACTCCCAGTTCCTTCCATAGGGCTATAGGACAACAGTGTAACAGTGTTTGGAAGTTCCTCATATGTAAAGATGTGGACTAGATGCCATTACTGTGTCATCTTCCCTCCTCTTGACCCCATGCTTTACTTTCTTTCAGTACAGTTCACTTGGTTTAGCTATACTGTAACATAACACAGGAGTGACAGTAAACTTCTACAGGTGCATCCTGGTCTCTGCATTGTAATAAGCATAGGATGAATTACAAATCTGCTTTCAAATTGTGAGCCAACTTCTGTACCTTCTTCCAGAATACAGGGAATTCCGAAACTACACTTGTAGGATCAGCAGCACTTTAACAGAACAAGCTTTTATCTATGCAGCTACAAGATCACATTAATAACCATTAAAATTTTCCCTAAAGGCTTTAGCCATAACTAGCCAGAGCAAAAGCCCATCACCTTATGTGAGATAATGATTTGCATGCATAGACCAGTCTCACTTACAAGGCAGCACTTAAGCTATTAACTAACTCTTTCTTAGACAGGCCTCTAGTGATCCAAAAATACCAGACCACAAATATGTTTCTAATCGTTTAGAAATAGGTGAAAAGACTCAAAGCTTGAGGGACTAAACCAGAAATTTAATCTACAGTAAGGTATCCAACTTCAATCAAGATTTGAAGCAAGAAGAATTTCCAGTGAACTCTAACTACAAGCATCTAGCTTCTCAGCATTTCTGTAAGTTTCCTCAGTATTTTGATAAATTATACAGCCTGGATACCAGCAGAATTAGGCATCACACACTGGTGTCTCAGACGTGTTAAAAACCACCTTTCTAACAAGCTCAAGGCCAGGTATGCTTCCAAGGCAAAAGCTCCTCTCAATCTAAACAGGGACAAAATCTCTTAGAGAAAAAGTAAGCTGTCTTCAACACTGCTATTTCATGAACAGCTTGGTGCTGTCACTGGTGAAGGAGGTTTCATATTCTTCCACTTCATTTCTCTTCATCAAACTCTGTCCCTGCCCTTCCCTTGCTTGAGCCTTCTCTGGAACACAGCTGATTGTAGGGCAAGCAAATTCAAGTAAAAAACTCACCTGGACCATTCCCCCCATTTTGTAAATGGAATTAGCTTATAGTATTATCAGACAAACACCCGAAGTAGTGTACATAAGCAGCAAGGAATCTTCTCCTTTCAAAGGAGCATGTTAAATTGGTTGCAATTGAATGAAACTGCACCTTATTTTATCGCAACACCTCTCCACACAGCACCCAGTTAAAACTCTATAAATTGTATCACAAAAAGATCTACCAGTAAAAGGAGCGTATTTCCTTTTGAAACAGACTCCTACATTGTTCTAATATATTAAGGAGAATGTTTCCTCTGGACTGTTAGTCTTTTATCCCATACTCTGCATTTGTGACCTGAGCACTGTCACCTGCATCTGTGCAATTCTCCTAACCGTAACAGGGGCTTTATTGGTACAATCCTCTAGTGTAAGAGTACTTATATATAAATACATTAAAAAGCATAAGCTGATTAGAACGAAGGGTAATGAGCAATGAAGAAAAAGCATACTACAAACTCCCAAATGAGTTCTTGCACCTTGAGGTGCAAGCCCTTCTTGCTGCAGCAAAGAATACTGGCAGTCTCCTGCTTCAAATGCTTAAGGTGGATGAAAGCTTTTAAATCGTATCAGGAAGCTGGATGTCAGAGACTAAAAATGAAGCAAAATTAAATGCACTGCTACTGGAGTATAGAAATATTTAGCTTTACTTCTACTTCCATTCAACATATCCCACTTAATAGACATGCTCCATTATTTCAACAGCATGAGAAGAGTATGGCGTGTCCGAACACGCAAGTGTGCTCCAGCACATTTAAACAGAACATCAAACAGAAGCAAGACGTAACACAGCATGGGATAAATCCCAGGGTTGACAGACCCTAAATTTCTAAAGGTAAAATTACTTCCAAAAGACTAAGCTGCATAAAGAGTTATGATCTTGCTGATCAAAAGATTCAAAATGGGATTAATTCATTTTATAAAAAAATGTTAAAATGCAGAACATCACAGCCACCTTTCTTGTTAAGCAATGCTTGCATGCATAAACTAGACAGATGTAAGCCATACAAAAGCTGGTTAAATAAGAGATAGCCATTTAGAAAGTCAGTCTTTAGGCTGAACTGACAAAAATGGAGTATGAAATTATTTTAGGCGAAATGACTTCTGATGTTTATAAGGAAAAAAAACCTGATCCTTCAGAATAGCACCCCTGAAGATCCAGAGTATAAAAATTTCAAGGAGAAAAAAAAAAAGGAAATTACTTGTTTGCTTCAAATAAGACTTAAGTTTACAGCATCATTGAACAACTGCAACATTGAAGTAAGGGATAAACTATGCAGTTTAAAATCAACCAGTTAGTAAAAGGACGATTGTCCCACACTTTTTGAATGAAAGTGAAATCAAGATATCCGAACTCAGCTCTTCATGGAGTATAAAATTAAAACTTTTGTATTTGTAACATGTATGTTCATAGCATAACACGTGTAAGACAAAAACAAAAGTGTGTCACCCCCCCCCGCCCCTCCCCAGGGCAAGCTGTAGATTTTATACACAGACAATATATGCTTTACCATGGATTAAATGAAAAGACTTTAGAAAGTGTGGTTTTAGAAGTGCTCTGTAAAGCAGTGTTTTCAAAAGGCAAAAGATTATTGCTCGTCAAGGAGTTAGAGTAAGCTGCTTTTTTCTTCTCTTTGGCTGAAAACCAAAACAGCGTCACAGCAAGAAGTTTGCTTACTTTAAATAGCATATCTGGAACAACTGATATGCCTTTATCGCAGCAAAACATCAGTAATTTGAAGCTGCTGTAGAAAAAACCCCAACTTTAAAACATCGGCATACTGACTTCACTAAAAGTGTGCTTTTCTAAAGAAAGACTCCTTATAGACTTAGACTTGTTAATAGGGTAAGATTAATTCTTTGTGGTGTATTCTCTCTCTATATGCACAATGATTTACATACTAGAATGAAAACAGCTCTGACCATAAAGGGCTGTTTACTTTAAAGAACTGGACAGTATAAGCCCTGCAATACAACAACAAACACTCATAAATATGGAGGTTTGTTTTCAACCCTTCAGCAACTGCTTTGGGGGGAGGGGGTCAATTTCAGTTTTAAGAGTCTCCTGTTAATAAGAAAACCTTGGATTGTGTAAAAAAAAACAAAACAAAAAACAACAGAATGAAATGTTCTTAATATTCCATATTTCTTGCTTCCACTCCTTTTATAGAATTACTCTTTCCAGCTGTATCACTTACATACATTAAAAGAATGACTTCCAGGTATGATCTAAAGTTTCCAGATGTTAGCCACATTTGATAAAAAGGGAAGTTTTATGGAAATGGAGAGCTATAACCAAAATTCTAGAATGTAAGAACTGAGTGAGTTTTCTCCCCTACTTCAGTCTTCAAATGCTTCAGAGCCCTTACAGATCAGTAATTACTATTTCATAGCATGAGCACTCATGCATACCAGACACAGATAAAGTGTGTTTAGAGAATTGTGAAATGTGGTAAAAATAGCCCAAGAACGGCAAAACATTCAGTTAGAAATCTGCTTGTAATTAGGATGTCCAGTAATTTATCTATTTTATCAGAACATTCATTCAGCAAGACACAGTTTTATTCAGGACTTCAAGGTTTTACTGATTATCAAATAACCTTATTTTCCTCTCAAAACTATTCACACATGTAAAAAGGTCTATTATCTACACCTGTTTACCAAGAAAAATATTTTTGTGGTTCTGAAAGCCACAAAAAATACGTAGATAAATGAATGCATAACAAATGAATATGCAACAGTAAATGGATAACAGCTACCACAATACAATCTCAACGAAGAACCTGTCTCTGCTACAGGCTTAGAGAGAAACAAGTTTTTTTGACAAGGGAGGAGCTGGCAATCCTCAAGAAGTACAGTTGAGATCTCTGTTCCACTACAAATGATCTATCCTGGTAATATGTACTCTTTCAACCCCTAATTCTTGCTAAGCCATACTTTCAGCAGATAAGACAACAGACTACCTGGCAAAATATTTCTCTGTACCTTCCATTAAGTGAAGTCCTTTCATTTCTGCAATTATGGGTGGGTGGGTGGGGGCTATCAAAGCTCTGGACAGATGACCACACTGAGGGAGCTGCTGCTGAACTTTCCTTTTGCATGTGAAAGACTTTTCGCTACACCATCAAAAAAAACCACTTTACCTACCTCACTGTGAATACAGAAGTACTTCAAGAGTCCTACTTCGTCATACAACATGGGGTTTGAAATAAACACAGGCTATCTGGGAAAAGTGCCAGATGTCAGTTAAAGGATTGCTCATTAGTCTGCAAGTGCAGTATACACAAGTATTTGCCAGTACTGCTTTGTATTAGAAGTTTAAGAGATGTAAACTCTACCAGTTCTATAATCTCAAATGGTTTGCCTATCAGGAGAAAAAAATCCTTTCATTTAAAAACTAACAGAAGAGTTACACAGACAGTTTTCCTTAAACAGTCCTTTCCAGGTTTTGGTTTTTTGTTGTTGTGGGTTTTTTTTGTTTTTTTTTAAAACCAATTCATCTTTTGGAACTAAGTGACACTTTCTGTGCTAGATACATGATACTCTTACTGGTCTCACCATCAGAATCTGATTCTGATTGAAGGGACCTCTGGAAGTCACCTGCAGTCTGGTCTAACCCCACACTCAAAGCAGAGCCATCATCAAGCAGGTTGCTCAGGACCTAGTCACGTTCAGAGTATCCCCAAGACAGAGACTATTACCACTGTGGAGAACATATTCTTTTTTTTTTTTAACTATACCCATTGCATTTGCCTCTCCCCAATATATACTCAGAATTTCTTTTCGGCAACTTGTGTTTGCTGTCTCTTGTTTTGTCACTGCGCACCACCTCCAGGAAAAGTCCGGCTCTATACCCTCCCATTAGACACCTGAAGACAGCAGTAACATTACCCCCTTAGCCTTCTAAGGCTGAATAAATCCAGTTCTCTCAGCCTCTCCTTGTGCAAGATGTGCTCTAGAACACTAATCATCTTAGTGGCTATTTAATGTCAGCCTCTTTCCTGTATGAGAGCCCAAACTGGACACAGTTTGGACTTCTAAGTGTTGAATAGAGAAGAATCACTTCTCTTGACCCCATTGGCTATAGCCTTGCTAATACAGTCCAGCACGTAGCTCGTTTCTTAACAGCAAAGACACCTTGCTGATTCACATTCTACCTTTTCTTTGTCAGGACCTTTGGGTGTTTTTTCTGCAGAGCTACCTTCTCATCAGTGGATGCCTAACCTATGCTATAGCACAGGGCTATTTTGCCCCAGGTGTAGTATTTCCCATTTACATTTGTTGAATTTCAAGAGGTTTCTGTCAGACCATTTTCTCCAGCCTACTGAGCTCCCCCTGAACAGCAGTCTTACCCTCCAGAGGTGTCAACCACTCAGCCCAGTTTACGACCATCTACGAACATGCTGAGGGTACGTTCCATCCCACTGACCAGGTCATTAATACAGACGTTGAACATTATTAACCCAGCATTGACTCCCACGGGGTACCATACTGCCCAGCTGCCAGTGGACTTTGTATCGCTGACCATAATCAACTTGGTATCACCGACTCTGGCAATCCAGCTCTGGAATTGTTTTCCAAAAAAAAGTATTACCTTAGAGCAGAATGAACAAGTATTTCTGTACTTAGTGGTCCAGTGAACAGGGAAATAATTACAGATATGTCTTCTGCAGAAGAACTGCCACAGAAACCCCTAAATGAGCTACCTTCCACTTCAGGGGTCTGTATCAATACACCACTGCATGGTGCAGCCCAGATCGACTCCACAAGTCGAGCTCAAAGCTCTACTGGCAGCTTTACCAATGCCTCACTGGCGCTTTGAACTGGTTACAAATTGTGATGCAAGTGAAGTTGACAAGTGTTACTGCCACTTTAATAACGCATTCTTGTAGGAATATGAGAAGCACTATAAAAAACCCCCTGTTTACTGTTAATCTTCTGACTGCAGTTAAAAAACAAATGCTAGCTCCTGACTATGGTGTAAACTTAATTTTAACAAAAGCAGCTCTGTAGCTTCTTAAGATTACAAACTTCTGTCTTAAATGCCAAGAATAGAATTATATTTTAACACAAAAAAAAGTCCCAAGAAACTGATCTATTTGCTATGGTAACTATGCTACAGTATGCACAACAATTATGACATTTGTTTTAATGTCAGAATGTGACATTTCAGAAAGAATTCTGAAAAAGTATAACATAGTTTAATTAAACGAAACATTTTCTGCCAGAGCATCATTTGTGGCACCAGCACCGGCCTTGTAGACAGCAAGAAACTGGATCATACAGAATCTTTGACAACAGGAGTTGTTACATTTAAAACACACTTTAACATTTCTTGGACTATGACTGACATTTTAATATTTGTGTTTGTCAGCCATAAAAAAGAGAGACCTAAAACCCAGCCTGGTAAAGATCCAAACTACCTGGAGATACAAGACAATTTTAGGGGAAGGTGGAAGTAAAGAAAACATTAGATAACACCACATTACACAGTGTTATTGCTGTAGTTTAACACAATTAAAATATTGGAGGTTTTCTTAACTTTTGTGGTATGGCAATTCAGGAGGGATCAGGAAAAAAAATTGAAATATGTGTATGAGTGAAGCAGTTTCTATTTAGTGACAGTTAAAT
Organism: Haliaeetus leucocephalus; assembly: GCF_000737465.1. Lineage (NCBI taxonomy): Eukaryota > Metazoa > Chordata > Aves > Accipitriformes > Accipitridae > Haliaeetus > Haliaeetus leucocephalus. Next base: position 1,227,577 of record NW_010972436.1, read on the forward strand.
TACTGAAACACCTCCCCACGCCCCCCAGACAGAAGCATGCTGCTTAAAAGCAGCTTCTACTGAATGATAGGGTGCTTGGAATTCTACCTGCCTGGGGATATTATAAGGATACCCTCACAGCATCAGAATGGTATAATTTATACTTCATTTTATAAGTGATCTGATTGTTTACTTTTATTCAGTTTCCAAAGAAACACTCTAAATTCACTTGCTATAAAAACCAAAACACTTTATGCATGTTAATTAATAGCCTGACAAGCACATTACATACCTCCAGATCTGTGTAATATTGTAAAATTTTCCATATACAGTGCTTCAGGGCACTGCAGTAATGAAAATAACATTTATCAAACTGTAAGTCATTATTTTAATTACACTAAATCAAAATACTAAAGCAAGAATGTATTTAATTTTATCAGTGGGAAGTTAAGAACAAGGTTTTCTACACAAAGTTATTATTCATCTGTTGTAGGCCAAGCTGGAAGAACCAGCAAGTTAAGGCTGCTTGAACTTCTAATACGTTAAAAAAAAAACAACTCTTAGAGCTTGCTCAGACTTTCTTGGCAAAGGTATATAAGGTTTGTATTTTCTACTCCAGTTATTGCCTGCGGCAATATTTATTTTTAACAGGTAAGAAAATTCATTCATCTACTTCCTGCAAATATTCAGTTACAAAGTTTCAGAACTGTCATGATCGGTATCAGGAAACCTAAATTAAAGGCAGAAGGAAAAGTAAGTAACATATTTTGCAGGTCTGGGAAACGCTGTGTAAATCTTGCCAAATTACTGTCTCTTCAAACAAATCTATCTGCGTATGTTCAGTATATTCAGCTGGAGCTGGGCAGGTAAATTCTTGATATTCCATTATTACTAAGCATGCTCCATAAATTAAGGCTTATAACTAGTGTTATATGAAGAATTCTCCCCCCCTCTCCCAATTGCTGTTCTTGAAGACTACAAACTACGGTTTATCCTCAGTAGAGGCAAAACTATTCCTCTTCAACCTTATGCCAGCTGAACTGAGAGCTGAAGCAGGACTAAAGGCAAGTAAAAAAAAAACCAGGAACAAGCTGTACAAGCAGACTGCAATAAAGCAGGACAAAGATCCAGGTGCTTTCAATTTGAATCCACCATAATGCACATGCACAAACCAGCACTTGCATTCAGCTATGCCTCACACTTCCCTGGGCCAGTTGGTTCCTTCCTAAAGCACTTTAAGTTTTGAAGCCCCTTGTTTTAAACCATATTTATGTGTTTTGTGCAATGAGTACAATGCAAATGTAGCATCTTGCAGAAAAGAAAAAACCGAAACCGTGTATTTGCATGCATGAAGCATGGCAAATAACTTCATTTAATGCTATTGCGCCTTATATAATTAGACAAATGGTTAGCTGGCTAAGTCTTAAACAGATGTATACTTTTCAAAAGTTCATCGGTATCTTATAATTTTAATGACAGTGTATAATCATAACCCTCCTCTGTCAGATGAGGGAAAAACCACACAAGAGATTGCTATGTATATTGTTATGTAATAGCCAAATACTAGATGCTATAAGAGCCGATTATCAATCTTGGCAATCACGAAGCTCAAATACAGACAGTACTCAGTCTGAAGTAAGAACTTGTTTACCAGCTAAATACCATGGATTAGTAAGCGAGTTCTTAGAATGCAATAAGGATTATATACACTCACTTCACAGTGAAGTTGCAGTTAAGCACAGTGTATAATGAACTTGAATGAGAAAGAGATCTGCAACCAGCAAAATTCAGTCTGGTCTATGACTAGGTAACACATGTTCAAGTTCTCATACTGACTCTAAAATGCAACTGGTACATCCACTACCCTCTCACCCTCTGCTACTTTTAATGATATATTTCCTTAAGAAATACCAGCTATGTTTAGCAGCTCACTGGAGTTGTATACTTTTTTTTAATTTCGAATTGACTTGGGGGAGGGAAGGATGACATATAGTAACACACACCCCACAACACAGCACTTTCCCAGGGTATGTTACAAAACAAGCGACTGCATGACCTGCTCAAGGTTACAGAATGACTCCATTGCTCACTCTGAATTAAAAACTGGTATCCTCCTGACTCCTCCTGTATTTTCACTAATAAAATAATACCACTACTGAACACTTGCACAGCTCCTTTCATCACAGGATGTCAAAGGTCTTTATAAATATTAATTAAGCATTGCAACAACACTAAGAAGTATGTAAAACTTAATTCTGCACATGAGTAAACCCAAGCAAAGAACAAATAACCTATGTTCAAAGTCATAGGACAAGTCAGCAGTATGGAGAATAAATGGCTCTTGCCATTAAGGAGCACTCCATTAGAAACAAGGACATAATTAACACTCCAAATGTGATGTGAACAGTGAATACATTACTATAAAAGCCTTGGTCATGCTCAGTCCTGCAAAGATGACACTAAATTTCAGGCAGCATTCTCATGAAGATACTAAGTTTGGTTTCCTCCAAACACAGAAAACAGTTCTCATGAAATTTTTAGTAAAATTCTGTTTTTCCTGACTGGTAACTTTCCTTAGACGAGACAGGTATGAGTGTGATAGTCTTTGGCACTTTTACAAAATTAACAAGTAATATCAAGCTGAGACACAATTCAAATATGAATTCTGACCCCACAAATGAAAGTAAGCTACTTCTTAATATTCAATCATGTACCTCAGTAATTAAGGAAACAAAATACCTATTTAAGAACTCAATATCCACTCTCAAAAGAAATAACCTTTATGTATGTTTTCAGCAAGCTACATTGTAGTCATCACTTCATCAAGTGCTCCAGTGATCTTACAATTTAAGATGTCCACGCTTTACCCACTACAAACATTACTACTTTACAATTATCTATTCTTTCCAATGATCATAACTATCATGAGACACTGATCTGTAACACTCAGTTCTAGTATGAAAGCCAACCATGCTAAAACATACTGAAGTCAATTTGCTTATATGTGCTGACACATTTGCTGACTTTAATGACAGGAGTAAGATTAATTTTTCCATTTTTTTTTCAAATTCCCGTTAGCCTACCAAAAAGACCCCCAAAGGTGACAAAGCTCTGAACTCCTACAAAAATTCCTTTTTAAACCATTTGAGAATCTGACATTAATATGACTGCAAAAAATACTTCTGCTTTGGAGAAAGACTACTGTTTTCTGCATAAGACAAAACAAATCAAGTTGCACTAAAAACACTTGCAAATTAACTTCACAGTGAACCCTGTGTTAGAAAAGGGAACTTTGTTGTTACAATGTCAATAAAGAAATTAAATGAAAAATTGTGTAATTCATATTTCAGCCCAGCAACTTTTTGGGGTTTTGTTAGTTTTTTTTTTTTTTTAAAAAAAAAAACAACAGCTCAAGCAAAAGTTTTACTTCCCACCAAAATAACAAGATTCAGTGAAGGCTGACAAAGAGTTGGCCAAATGAAAAACAGGTTTTTTGTTTTGTGTCTTAAATTACAAAGTGTGTTTTTCTTCTGACTACAGAATGAATGTCTGGATCTAGTGGTTTTGTTGGGTTTTTTTTGTTTGTTTTTGTTTGTTTGGTTTTTTTTACCCTTTCAAAAGGACATAATCTGGCAGTAGAAACTTACTCTCTGGGCAATGAAGGTGTGCATCTCTATTATAATTTTATCTCAAGTTCTCTTACAGCGCAAAACCAGAGAACAATTCAGTATTGTATTTGATACACAGCTTTCATCGCATGAAGCCATTTTTCTTCCCTCTTACATGGGACAACAGCTAGTTAACATAGTTTATGTTATCATTGAAGCATTATGCCTTCAACAGAGGACTGATGAGATTTAACAGCTAGGCTTCAATAAATGGTGTTCCACCTCCCACCCCCAGTAATTCTTTGGAAATCAACAGCCCAAAAGTTGCTGAGTTTTCCTGTGTGAAACTAGTCATCCAACCTTCAGCAAAAAGGTCTTGAAGATCCTCATCAACTCATTACCACTTAGAAGTATGACCAAGTTCAAGATCAAATACTGCTGAGATATGTCCAAATGTACTTGGAAACACAGAGGAACCTTTTAGTCTGCAGCCACAGAAGCTTTACATCAACAGTGGTAGGAGCATACACTCTCCAGACAAACAGATCTACTACAGACATAACCATTAGGCAAGTAATTTTCCAAGTCTGGAAAAGCACAGGTATTGTGATCCTTCCGTTACAATACAGTATTTCCAAGTTCACGCTTTGGTTCTAATGATTAGTCAAAACCATTTTTCAGTGCACTTAGTTCTCAATAGAGTTTTACTATATACACAAAGCCGATGATCCCTAGCTTTTATCTAGTATTATGTATAATGGATATCCCATGCAAAATGTCTAATTGTGTTGCAGTGTATTCCCACACTTTTAAGACATAGTCCTTAAGTCACGGAGGATCATATCTATACAAAGAAAGGAATCAGAACTGTACTGTTACAGATCATGGTTGTACTTAAGGTCATCAAGATTCCACTGTAGATGACAATACAGTCAGGACTTGCCATGTCAGTACTACAGAGATGCTGTAAATACTGTATCACTAAAACACCCTATTTTATAAGGCTACTATTCAGTATTTGTTGCCTTATAGGGTAATTACAGATGACAAAATACTAAAATCCGGTGAAACAGCAGTGCTAAATTAAGCCAGGTGTTTCACAGCAAAAAAAAAAGCTTAAATACATTTACCACTTCAAGTGTAGAATTAAAACAGTCTGTCCAGCCACACATTGACTTTGTCATGCATTTTAAGATACACTCTTTACAATATACAAACTAACATAAACTTCTTCCCTCCCTAGTTTTATATGAAGATTTAAACACTGATAAAAGTTACCTTGATAAATTCAATCAAATCAGCTGTCTCCTTCAGATGGCTTTTACAATCAGATGCACACCACCATTCATACAATGGAGTGGTATTTGTAAGATGTATACATGACAATGAAGTGAGCAATTCTGTTAACACACCATGCCCTCTTGTTCTGTGGCTTGCATCTGCTGTTAAGGCAGAGATCAGGTCTCATTAAAGCCTCAATGAGGATGAGAGACTGCAGACCCTGCTCAAGAAACTAGGTAAATCACAAGTGCATTAAGTCCTCTCCTTGCTGCATGGCTACAGACACCCCGAAGGCCAAAACATGAGACTTACAGTCATAAAATGTAAGTGAATAAGTGAAAGGTGTGGGTTTTACTATGGAATTTGAGCTGCTCTCAATCAATAAAGATAACCAAACTCTATGTGAGTGCAGTTTGCTCAAAATAATGAGATATGCTAGACTTGGTATCTATTTTTAAAGCAGCACGACCTCAGGGGCACTGAAAAATGACTGTGTTTGATTCTTAGGGAACCTTCAAATGTGTTAAGCACACAGATTCTTTGCAGAGCCTGGTATGGAAGTGTTTGTTTGCCAGATGCATGCTTCTCACCCTTCTTACTGCAACCAGCTGGCCATCCTTTTCATTAGCCATTTTTCATTCAAAAGTGAGATCAATAATTATTCAAAACATCACAACTCAATACTTTGTCATGACTCATGACTAATTAAGATGTAAGCTGAAATTATTGACTGGCACACAGAATGAAAACTAGAGAATTGTAAAGAAACTGTGTGTAGAAAACAGGAAAAACGAAAACAACCACCCAGTACAAGTGCAAGACATGACTTGTTTTAAACTAAAAGAAACTTATAATCCTTCCTCATGAAGTTACTTAAGCAGCCAAAAAATTCAAAGCCTCTCCAAACTTGTGTCCTCGTATTATCACTTGAGTTTTGAGGACATGAAGATGTGATCATTTGGGTCTGGCATTCCAAGAAAATGATTACCTAGGGTCTCAAAAGGGCAGAAAGAACCAAATACCCTCACCAAGGCATGCAGCATCTACAAACACCACTCTCATTCTTCATCATCTAGAACATTATTTTTGCCTATCTGTAACTGTGAATTCTTCATTCATATGGAACACTGATCACTGTCCTGAATTGACAGTATCCTATCAACGTTCTCTGGAATCTAGTGGTTTGCTATTTGCCCAAGATACTGTCAAGAACAGTGGGGGGAAAGACATGGACAACCAACATGTAATAGTAAGTAACAGTTGCATTGCTATATACTTACCTAAATTTCAAAGACTTAAAACTGCTGCTGTGTTTTTGAAGAACAATTGCAGAATGCTTGATTTGACATTAGCTCTGCACCCTTCTTTCCTCACGAAGAACAAATTCTTAATAATTTTAACGGCCAAGATTAAATATTATAATATGGCATATTATACCATAGGTCTGCGTTTTATGATATGACTGAATTATGTACCAAGGAAAATTCCTTCTGTTTTAGGAATCTCCCAGGAAAACATGTACAATATACTTCAGAAAGCCAATAAAAATCAGTTTCCACACACAGCAAAGAAAAAACCTCACCCCCTTTTTTCATGTCTACAAGCACACTGTATTGGCACATAACACTTGTACAGACGTGTATAAGTGCCCCACTGTTCAAAAGTTTGCAGCATCTCAAAGCCTTTGATTTCTAATTTCTCCTCATGTTTTTAATTACTTTTGCTTCCATTAACTAATACGATAGAGAAAAACAATTTCTAAGTAAACATCTCAATACTTCTTTTTGTTTGCAGGGGGGGGTTTTTTGGAGGCGGGGTGGTGCTGTTTGTTTTTTAGTATTTTTAACTTGGGTTTTGGCAAGCTATGTTTGGAATGATAGAGACAGCTGTCAGTTCTCCATAGGAAGCATTACCAGGAAGGATATTAGAAGTTCAGTCAAGAGCTTTGTAACGTCACAGAAAACTGCAACTGCCTGATGATAAATGCATTTTTAAGAAGAGACCACCCCGAGGATAAAGTAGGTTAACACCATGGTTAACACTAGAAATACTATTGTTTGTTCACATGTTTTTGCTAAAAGAAAGAACTAAAGCAGACAGTTACTGCAATCCATGGAACAAAACCATCACAAGTAGCAGCCACTGCATTACAATGAAGTACTGCCACCCTAAACTGCACACCTTCCAGATTTACATGGGAGAACCCAAGCCTTTGCTAACACAGTAGTGCATTTTAGCTGTAATCTGTGCAGATGACCAGAGACACCCATATAGTGGTAGCTTAGAAGAATGCAGAAACGTCTCTTCTTCATTCCAAAAGGAATGGAAAAGTGCAGAAAACAGCATTCTGCAGGCCGTACACTCACACCTGTTTAACAGCCTATTTAAAATTAACTAGCCACAATAGTTATGAGGTAGAAACAAAAGAAGGCCTAGGAAGAAGTCCATTAATAGGCAGAAATGATTGCCACCTCTCACATTCAATAGTCTGATAAGCTATTTTTGATTCATCCATTTTTATAGTCCTGATACTGTGTGCCATTCCCTAGCTGCATTTTAAAAGTTAACTTCATTTCATGCCTTCTGGAAATAAAGCATAGATTAAACCGCCTAGTCTAGACATGAAACTCTTACTAATTACTAAGTAAACAATCATTTCCTTATTTCTTAAACTAAGACATTAGAAAGTTTAAGTGAAAAGTGTTCACTGTATCCTCAGGCATTTGTATAAACTAAGGATAGTCTCCCACCAGGGAAAGAATTTAACTATGCTGTTATTTCTGTGGAATTAGTGTCTGCCCAATCTCAGCAGTCGCTCATCTGAAAGCTCCTCCTATTTGTATTGAGTGCAGAAGACAAGAATTTTGAAATCTTGACTGAGGGTTATCATTCCTTGTCTCTTTCCAGGAATGATAATTTACAGCTTAAGTGATGAATTTTACTTGCTGCTTGTGTCATTCACAGACACAGTACCAAATCCATTTCTAACTTCAAGCCCATTTAAATACCTCCTGCTTTTTAATACCAGTAGCTTAGAATAACTTAGAAATTTTAAAGAATAGTAAATAATCAGTCTGAGGACTGGATATATGTCTTGCTTGAAAAATTTAGTGCCCATTCATACTCAGGAAGGAAATATTTTTAAGATAACTATGCGTTACTATCAAAGAAAAAAGCTCTCATAAACTAAGTCAGCCTTATAATATCTATATTCCAGAAAGCTCACATTCCTTCACAACATGGAAATTCACATCAGAAAGTTGCTTCAACGTATAAAAATTCTAAGATTACAAGAACTTGCAAACAATATACAACATGGCATGCACCACTCTTTCTGCTATGGAAGAACGAAAGAAATTGTAAAGCAAGAGGTAATCCACAAAAGAATCTAAAATGAGGAAACCACTGAACTGCCACCTAAGAGATTACAAAAGAGCACCACCACAATGGTACACAGAAAATAAAAGCGTTAAGTCACAAGGGAAAAACTGAGGTGGAAACTACAGTGATAAATGAAATTTACCATTTAACACGTTTCTAAAGTTCCAAGACTAAGCTGATTTATCTTGTTAAATTCTCAACCCAAGTAGTGTTTGCTACTTTTAGGTAATTTTTGCCTTGTTGCATTATGTAAGATTAACAGCTTATTTTTAATGAAAACCATGGATTTCTCATGTTCAGCAATGATGTCCTAAGACACAAAGAAATGCATAAAACTTAGAGACTAATTTTCAAAGAGTAACAGACATTTTTTACTTCTGAGTGGTTAAAAATACGCACTCTTTTTCAACATCAGTCCTAACAGAAAAATAGCTACATTAAAACCATTTAAAGCCTTCAGCATATAGACTCATGTAAGTTCTGCATGTTTCCAGCAACAAAAATAATTTTTACCTCTGCTGACAGTAGATCTGAAGACTCCTCCTGTCTTTAATTAACAGCTACCTCTTCCTATCTACCACCGATGAATTTCGTAAAAGTGTGGAACAGAGCAGTTTCATTTTTAGACACTACGCAAAACCAATGTATGATACATGACAGGAATGCAAGATATTCACTTCACAAAAAACTGCACTTCTAATGTATTCAGTTAAACCTTCTCTCTATCCTCTTTAAGAAAGGTGGCTCTGCATAGAGACAGGTCAACTCTTTGCTGCTATATAAAGTTGAAGGTTAAAATGCGTAAGCTGATGTGGGAGACTATTTCCTGCTGAAAGAAAAGCCCTTTAAACACTAGAACCTCAAATCTAATTTGTCAGCTTATTCATGCTTCCATGCATACTGCCAGTGCAAAGCATCTTTCTATGAAGCCACTGTATTGGAAAAATGGTCAACGCTACCTAGCAAAAAGGTTAGCATGACCTTAAAGTAAAAGGGATACAGAATTCAATCACTCACATAAGCATTTAAAATTCCAAATTTCAGGTGAAGGACCAGACCTTTACTTTAATCAAATCCATCTGCTATGCTTGAAGTGCCAGCTGGACTCACGGTAGTCACTAAGTATAATTTACATGTGGCTGACTTCAATGGGAAGCGTACCAAGTAAGTGTACCTAAGTCACCAACTTTTTCTTACGCTCTTTCTACAGAGTATAAAACCCCCATACATTGGGCACCACTGAAAACAACATCCTTAGTTAAACTGGCCTTTGATAAGCTTGCTCTTAACATGTGGTTTTAAAGAGACAAAGGAGAACTTTATTCTGTCACTGAAGCTATCTCTACCAACTTAAAATTAGGAGGCAACACAGCTCAGAATGGAACAAGCTCAGCTGGGTCTCCCACTCACCATGGCAAGAATCTAAGTCAGTAACATTGTTTTGAGTGGCGACTGGGTAGCAACTCTACTCTAAACTCAGCCACTCATCGCTATATGGTTACAGTATTTCTGGAAGACCTGCTGGGAAGAACTACAGTTTAATTACAGCATATTACCAGCTGTAATAGGCAAATAAAGCAAGAACTGCCACAACAATGTCAATCTCTAACATAGCCCAGGCTTGTGCAACAAACCTGACAGACATGCAGTCAAAATGTCTTCTGAAGCCACAACCAAAGGGAATTGGGACTTGTAAACACTCAAACAGCTGAAACTGAAAGGGAAACTCAGCATTTTCCATGTGGCTCAGTTAGCAGGGTGCATAAAGAAGGACAGCGAGTAAAAAGAAAAAAAAGGAGACCACTGTAATGCTCAAATTATTTATCCCGATTTTCATTAACTACCAATGAAATTTTTAGATGCAGCCTCAAAGTGCACACCGCTCGGGAACAATTCTTTCCAAATAGTGAGACGCAGTCACGCTGCACACACCAGGAGACCCTGGGGCACTGTTACGGAGTGGGGGAGAAGAGGGAAAGGAGGGCTCAAGTGCTTCAATCCCTCAGAAGTGAAACATTTTATTGTTAAGCTTTCAATACTTGGATTGCTTTTAGGAACTATTTAACTTCTTTGTTATTTTCAACAGACAAAAATGAAGATTACTTCCTGGTAAAACATTGAGTTATTTGTTTGTTTTGTGTTTTTTAGTTTGTTTTCTCTAGCTAGGTTCCATGTTAGTAATTTAGGAAAACGTCCTTACTATACATTTGCATAGGGCCTCAGTTAGCAAGAAATGGTACACAGATAAAGCAAATGTACCTGAGGAAAAAACCAAACTCTACTTTGCTTTTAGAGCTTGGAACTAACGACATTTTGCCTGGAAAACAAAGTCCCTTTTACTGCGAAAATGGATTTACTAATCCCTGCCAAGATTTTTAACAGTACAGAAAAGTAACTCGTAATGGTGATGTTCCATTCTATAACAGTTATTTTAGATCAAAACCTCCTCCCTAAAGTGAACTCCTGAAATAACCAAAACTGTCCATACATTCAATAAGAGCTGCTTAAAGCTAAGTTTTTACTTCAGGAAGGAAGAAAATACCGCTCAGCGAACCTACAGCAGGCTTCGTCTTCTTTCATACTGCACTGAAGGATAACAATGTTTAAAGCCTCATTAAAAACTCCACAAGTGTTAAACAGATAATGTGAATTTCAGTTTAATAAACAGGAAGATCACCTCTGAACTAGGTTTTCACTTCTATTTTAAAACATCAAAGAAAATCATGTACTTTTCAAGGATTTTTTTTAATAACACTAATATTTCTCAAGCTAGTATGCAGAGCAGCTTTTAAGCCCCAAATTCCTCTACCCTCAGCAAAAGCCCTTAGTCTGACCTCAAGACACTGCACTACGGTTTGTTATGGTTTATGACCCAGCTACATTAACCATATTCCTTGGTTAAGTGGAAATCCACAACTGCTAAATGTAAGTTTTAACACAGAACAGAACTTTTAGCATTTGAAATTTTGAGAAAGGTGAAATACACAATTCCATCTTTTTACCCACACTGTAATTCTAGTTAAATCAGTTTTGTTCCCATAAAGCCATACAGGAAAAAGAAAGCATCATTCTATTCACAATTCAATACAGCTGTGTACGACTGGCTTCAGCCCCAGGCCACAAGCCAGGAACTTCTGAGTTCAAGTCTGGCTCTGCCACTGACTGTCTGTGTGGCCTTGAGAGAGCCTCTACATCTCCCTGGTGCTCCTGTACCTTACAGAATGGCACTTGCTTTGTTTGTGCAGGCTTTACCCAAACAAAAAACTTGAATTGACTTTGAGAGCAATTTTTACAATGGCTGTAATGCCCAAGGCCCACAAAGAAGTCTCCACATGCCAGCTCATACCTGGTAGTTTTTAGCTGTATTAACTGCCAACACGCACATATTACATATATGCATATACACACATACGTGATACAGACACAAACACCAAGATGTAGTAAGTTGGAAAATAGATAATTATTTCAAATTTGTTAAAAAAAACAGGAGGAAAAAACAAAATCAAGTTATCTGCTACTTACAATGCAGAACAACCTACAACCTTGTTCTTATTAACCCACTGAGGCAGTGATGAAGTCTGTTTTTAACAGCTTAACATTAAATGAACCGGGCACACAATGCTCAAGCTAAAACAAGTACAACTACTAATACTTTAGAATTTTACTTTAACAACAGAAAAATGGCCTAGGAACGTGAAGGTGAAAAAGGATTTAAGCTTAACCAAGTTACCTAGCACTAACTGAAACATCATTTAAAAGGTAAGTTTTCTTAAGAAAAGGATCAAGGGAAGTTACATAAACTTAAGCTGCCCATATACTTGCAAGTCTACTCTAGAAGAGATTCACTTCACATTATCTAGACTGAAGGAGAATGTAATGGAGACTGACACTAGCTAACCTCAGCTTTTCCTGAATTCCAATGATCCAATCACACAAATACAGCTCATCACCTTTAAAACAGTATATGCTGCCTTTAAATCCACCCCTGGGAAAAAAACTTGTCCACAAAACTTTATCAAGATAGGCTGACTTTCCAAAAATTAACCTGTTCAGTTATTCATGGCCTAACCAGAGAGCTGGCTTAAAGAACTAAGCAACTGTAGCTTTTGTGATAAAAACAGTCACTCAGGGACTTCATCAGAAACAGCCATTCCAGAATAGCTACCACGCAAAGATGCAGTGGTTAAATACAAATTCAGATAGCTTTTGCACAGGGAGGACTAAACTGGTTCAAACTGCTGAAAAATTACCTGCATGTAAGACTTGCAATTCTCCCATCCCAGGCCATTTACTAAAACTTTCCACTGTAACTCAGTGGTTTTCAGAAGATATTTGCTGATTAAACCCTAGAAAGTTAGAGAAATACCATCATGAAGAAGTACATCTAAAGAACTTAAGAAGATTAAATCCTTACCCAGATGAGATTTTGTTTTTAGTTTCCTACATCACACTATCATCAGTGTGTTTCCATCAGATGAAGCAGTAATGAATACTACAGCAAGGCCTGTATATTGGTTAGCAAGCATTCCTGCCAGGGTAATCTACATCTGCTCTGAATAGGATTACAGGACATAGGTAAAGACAAAATAAAACACAAATAACCCTAATGCCTTGTCCACTTTTTCTCTCTCAGCATTGTTTGGTCTGGTTGAGATGTATCAAACAGATAATCTGAACAATACCTGCAAAGGAACAGAAAATTTGACACTAACACAAGGCGATTTAATTTAAAATTTCCATTAATATTGCTATAACTGACTTCTGCAGCATCAGTTGGAGTCTTCATTAACACTAGGTTCAAAAAAACTTTTGGGGTTTTACTTCAGGTTAACGACATATTTTTACAGGCAACCTGAACCTAGTCAACATTTAGATTCCAACCAGTGCACATGAACTTGTAATGACATCCTCAAAGAAAAACAGAGCTAGATATAAAATGACGTATCTATAACCTAAACAGGATACCCTCTATTTCCATGCACTGTATTTGTTAACCAGTTTTAATTTTTAATTAAGATTTTTTTTTTTTATAGTATTTATGGTAAAAGCTCCCTTGAATTAAAATAGTGGGGTAATAACACTAACAGTACCCAAGTAAAGCCTAACAGAATAGGAAAGGTTTATTTATATAGTCTTAACTAGAACATAGAAGAATACATTTTTAACAATTCACATGGGGATCAAGCTATCCAATTACAATTTTCTGTTTCACTGGACAACCAGTTTTTGATGCACACATGAATAAGCCAGAAAAGGATGTTAGCTAAGTTTTGGTTCCTTCTTCCCTCCCCTCCCCTGCTTATAGAAGGTATCCATTTTCATTTTTATTGCCCTTAAACTCTCTCCAGTAAGAGGCAAAATAGCCTGGAAAAAAAATCGAGCAAGAGTTACCGGATTAGAATTTCCAAGCATTGAAATACCAAAATTCACTTGTATGTTGTGATCAAATCATCCTCCCTATGAACTGTTCAGCAAAAGGCTGAGCATAAACATGCTGTATATTTAGCTGGCAAAGTGACGTATCAGAATGTATCAAGTCACTTTAGTTGATGAAGTTCTCAGTAGTAGTCACCCTCTTGCCAAAGAAAGCTGTTTTGTAGACAAGTCTATCTAGAGCATCAACACAGAATCAGAACCATGTGGTTTAAATCAGATCCTGAATCTAGCATGATTGCTTAACTGAAATGATATACAATTAAAAATATAAATGCTAATACAGAAGCTGCAACAAGAACACAAACGCTGCTACGTTAGGACCCTACTATTAAGTTGCAATGTCTCCTACTACAAAACAGTAAAATTTAAACCAGGGAAAAAAGTGGAAGAAACACGGAAGACTTATTTTAAGGAAGGATTAAGTGACACAGGACACTGCATCCTGGAGAACTGGATGGCTCAGGCATAATCAAGTTGACAAATGTGGACTGAACCATGATGACAACGCATCTGTGTATATTTGCCACAGAGCACACGTAAAATGGGACAATTGAGCTCAACTCTAATTAATGGTTAAGTGGCATTAACAGAATATGTATTTAAGCTTTCCTGTTTTCATATAGGTCAACTAGCCCAAAAGGTCAAAATCTACAAAGGCTACGGTGTGTGCATGCTTAAAAAAATAAATTCCAGCAGTCTCACTGCAGCTGAAGTTTTGCATGTTCTCATGTACACAGAGGCTGTGCCCAACAGCCACTGTGAAATTACAGATGGACAGTAGCTTATGATTGTGCTGTTTAACAAATGCTGTGCTTAAAGAAAAAGGAAAAAAATAGTGGGAATTCTAGAAGTCATTTCTCCATTGTTTTATTTTTCTAAAAAATACTTCCTCTCTGATTCAGAAATTAAGACAATGTTCTGCTCAAGTTCAAATCAGGTTTTGGGTTCAGCTGTTATACCCATATCTGTACTTCAGGAAGCCCTAGCTCGCCATCTACTAAGAACACTGGGAAATATGACCACCCTCCCCTTGTTTCATAATTTAAGCATGTACAGTGGGGTTTTGGGTACTGTTAAGGAATTTAAAGAATGACCACCTTCATTTAAAAATGTTCGTGCCTTTCTGCTTTTTAGTTGTTGAAGTGACTGTCCTGTTCAAAGCATGCTTGACTATGATGGAGCTCAGCATCAAAATAATGCTCTTCCAACACAAATTAAACAACTGCTTATTCATTTGCAGACAACATATGCATCTATAAGAATAAAAACAAAAAAGCTGAAGTGTTTTTTTGCTAGACTACCTCCCTCTATTATGTTTCGCTGCTCTTACTGGAGCTACCTCAAAATTTGTTGGCCTCCCCTACAGTTCAAAATGCTCTGAAGTTCAGGCCTCGCAAGTACCACCAGAAGGAAAGCACTCCCCTGCTGGCATGAATAAGACACAGTTGTATGGTGATGCTTTGCTTTGGTTTTGTTGTTGTAGTAAATTCCAAGGCTATATTTCACTTCTAAAAGTCTCAATTTAACATAAAATTTGTATTAATACACATGCTTCGTACTTTTAAGTGTTTTTGCACCTATCGATACCGAAGTACTTTTAGGTAATTTTCTCTGCCTAACATACACAAGCACCCATTTAATTAAGTTCAGACACAAACTGTAGCACTGAAGGGAACAGTACTCAGAAGCTCTCGTGCTTAACTACCTGTGGTCTTTAACAAGACTCCCCTCAGTAGTTTCTCTCCAGGTGTATTACAACACATTTTTCCATACTGTTTAACCCTTGGTTTGATTTGTTCTGCCTTTAAAGATCATCTCGTGTTTTAGTAATGTATCTTCTCTTAGGTACCTGAAAAAAACTCCAGGGTTCATACCTTGTTTGACTAAATGTGCTAATTAGAAGTAGTCCTGGAACCACAGTATTTTGAAAGAGGATCAAGGTTTGTCTTTCTATTTGCCCATACTATAATACTCAAATATCACATCAACCAGTTCTTCAGACATGACTTTTCAGAAACGATTACAAATATAGAATTCTACTAGCACCAGAGCATATCAGCCCTGAACTATAATGCCAACATATTGTATAGAGACAGAAAAATAAACTTTAAAACAACAACATCCGTAAAGGAGCCTTAGGGAACTCCTTTCAGAAGTGTGTTGATGGCACTACGTATAAAAAATATCCAGGTTTGCACATGGTCATGCTGCTCCCAAAATATATGCTCTGTCTCTACAGAAAAGAAAGAGAAACTGTTGCCTTCTTGGGTTGGAAGTCTATGTACAAAGGAGAAAAAGAATTTAAGCAGTGAAAAGTGCTAAACGTACAGCTCTGGAGCTAGAATTTACCACAAATACAGAAAGGCACCATTTCTCTTGTGCCATTCAAAATAATTACGGCACCATCATGAAAACAAAATAGAAGTATTTTCAGTATATAGTATTTTTTATCTCCATGATGCCTCCACACTTGCCCTTAACGCTGAAATGGCCAGAAAGTGTTATCTTGACATCCAGCTTCAGGTATCTTGTTTGACCAGTATTTGAAGTATGGCACATGTAATCATACCAGCTAAATGCCAGTGTTACATTAGCAACTAAAGCCGCTGTTTCTTGAAATAAATACTGAACTTGCCTTGCTTTGAGAAATGGTAAGTTTTTGTATTCCCTTAAACCGAATTTTATATCTGTTTATCAAATTAATCTGCAGCAATAATTATAGCTAAATATTTATCATTTAGCCACTTAAAAATGTAACAACTTCCTCAGCAGGATTCTTCTAAGTGAAAAGACATCTTACTTTTGCCCCAACATTACACACCACCCTTTACAAGACTCTCAAGAAGGTTACAAAACTAGAACCCAGATACCCACACCTGATCCCCTTGACAGGACATGAAGTATAGCTTTTTAGAGCTAAACATCCTATGTATCATCTTTTGCTGCCTCAAATCTTGAGCTGTTTAAATAGGAAACCAATACTTAACAAGCTGAAACAGCTCTTAGGAAGGAGGTAGTTTTCTTAATCAATTAAATCAAAAAAAACCCCTCAAACTTTTCAGCTCTAAAACAACGGCCAGCTGAAGAGTAGATTCCAACAAATACTGTTTATTTTAAACTGTAAATTAAACTTCTCACCTTCCATCCTGGCCACCAAAAGGAAAGTAGATCAATAATGACCAGAATTGAACAATTCTGCTTCAAGGTGCAAGCCACAAGTTTTTGCAGGGATACTAGGAAAAGTATGAATAAAAATTCTCTTCTAGCAATATGCTAATTCTACAGATTTTTCTTCATTTATAGATTTGCATGCTTTCTCATCTACTCAGCAATCTATAAATAAGAGACAAAAGTCTGAAAAGGTTAAGTTTAGCTGAAACCAGCCAGCAAGGACTGTATGATCTTACAAAGTTTCTTTTTTTTCCTTCCCAGCAGGAAAGAAAGAGGCTAAAAAAAGCCACTGAAAGTAAGCATACTGATTTTTCAGACACTTGTTTTCCCTGAATTTTTTTCCCATTAGAACTGCAGACTCCTGTATATTGAAGCTCAATGGTAATAAGGCTTTTAATTATTTCCCAGCAATCTCTTAGATATAGTGCAAAAAACTCCAAGGGCTCTGCTGACTACAGACTTCACTGTAGTTTTCAACCTACTAAAACAGTCTGCTTTGGAAAGGGACTGATTCCTGTAGATACCAATAACAACTGACATACAAATGCAAACAGAAAAATGAAATAAAGCTTCCGAACCCAGCGTCATCACTGCAAACCGAGCAAAGAAAAAAGGGCTTCCCCACCCCAACACTTCTGCAAGCTTCAAACTGATTTAGAAATTGCAACTGGAGTCAGCTCTCAAAATTAAGTATTTTGTTCCCTTTGTACTGCAGGAACACACTGAATGCAAACAGTATCGCTAATTGCCCAGCCTTGCACTTTTAAAATGCTACGATTTCACAGGCTGCAGAGTCCTCAACACACCCTGCACTAAGATTTGATGGGTCAAAGACATCTTTATATGAGGAATTATTTTAATTGGTCCTTCCTATTCAGAGCATACTGTCTCACAAAGCTACTTAAATGTTTCACAGACTCCGTACTGGAATAACTTCTATTATTTTCAATAGTTGCTTTTTGTCTGATCCATGACAGCTTCTGCAGCTATGAGCAGTTGCAGTTATTAGTAAACATCCTGTATTCCATCTCCCTAACAATCAAGCTATACTAACATTTACACAATTTGGCAGTGTGTAACAGACAGTAACGCATGAAGGCAAAAAACATGCAGGAAAGGCGAGTACTTTTCTTGAGCGCAGATTCTGGGAAGGCTAAGTCCTACAATATTGCCAACTCAGGACAAAATCTGGGTTTTCATTACTTCCTCAGTTCATCCATCCTATGCATCCAGTAAGTACCAAACCTGAGAATATTACTACTTTATATTGCATTTGAAAACAGTTCTGATGCCTAATTAAGTTCGTCAATCAACAGGTATATTCAACATGTTCTGGCAACATCAGTATCTCCACTAAGCCTAAGAAGGCTTTGAATAACAAAAGCCATCGGGCAGCATCAAGTCAAAGACACAGAACATTTTAATAATATTCCTTCACACAGATACATGCCAATAACATGAGGGTGGAATCTAATAAGTTCATTAACCCCAAGCAGGGAGAAAGTATTACTTCATACACAGACTGGGTTATCCATTACTACTAAACTTTTTAAGACCAAAATTATCAGGACAATACACTACATCAAATTTGAGTGGAGTTCTTTTTTTATTGGCTTGCTCTAATTTAAAATAAAAAGACACCCTTAATTTCCAAGAGAAACTTAATACATTGCAGAATTATTTCAAACATTTGCTAGCCAGTGGAGGAAAAAAAAGGCCCTGATACACACTACTACAAGACTACGATGAGGACAGCCAGATATATTTTCAGTAAAGGTATCCAAATCTGTCTCCTCCATTTATATTTCTTTGTGGCCTTGCAGGCGTACAGCTAAATACAAGATACGACCCATCTTGCAGGTTGACAAAGTTGACCTGCTAACCATAATCAATGCACACATGCACTGCAATGTGAAAGTACATTCACATGATTATTTGCATAATTATCTGCTGCTTGAATATCCAGCTACAAAAAATAGCAGAGTACAAGGCCTATCAGGAAGGGGTGAAGAGTAATGTATACCACCACAGAGAATTTTTTTTCATTTAACCTCACAGAAAGGAGCATTACATCACACTCTTACAATGCAGGAGGAGGGGCCTGTTCTCAGAAAGCAGGCTTCAGCTATTTCCCTTTAATTTTCTGCTCGGTTCTGGAGGAAGATGCAAAAAGAACTCGGATTTAAATTTTTAGTAACATAGAAGACGGAGAGAAAAGCGAGAAAAGGCAGGTTTGTAGCTACGCTTACCAACATGCAGCCGCACACCGGTTTTATAAAGAACCCAGAGCAGAAGTCTACCAACCAGCAGCAGCAGCCAGCATCTCGCATTCTCAAGCCTGCACTCCTGACTACCTGCCCCCCATTTTATCAGCCGCCAGACCCGTTAAGCGGAGAAGTCTCCCCCCCCCCTCCGCCGCTTCTGGGCGACTGGAGGTGGCAAGACCATTAGGAAGCCATTGACGCCAGCCGGCCCGCCGAGCCCGCCCGCACTCCCGACGCCGCGTTGACGGGGCCGGTTCGGTCCCACCGAGGGCCGAGCCCGGGGCGGGGGGGCTGGAAGCGGCAGCCCCCCTGCTGCGGGGGCGCTCC
>NW_010972436.1:1247033-1247940 GCF_000737465.1 Haliaeetus leucocephalus
CGGGCGGGCGGGATTTTAGTGGGGGGTTGGGGTTTTGGGTGTCCCCCCCCCCCCCTTTTCTCCCTGGGAAGGACGGCCCGGTGAGAACACTTCCCCATCTGTCCCTTGCCGGACCCGGCAGCAGAAAGAATGCAAACCCATTTTTATATATGCAAATTTTTGCAGCAGATTTAAGAGCTTCGGGTGCTGTGGGGAAGAAATCACTCCGTAAGAAGCCTCTATTTAAATAAAACGAGATTTTCAGTACTATCTTGTACTTCACCGGCCTGGAAAATACAAACGATCTCCTGTAATTTGCCTGAGTGTTTTAAATCACAAATCGCTCCAAAATCCACTTCTACGGAGACCTCCCCCCTTAAAAAAAAAAAAAAGGCAAAAACCAAAAAAGCGCCCTAAAAATCCACTGGAAGTGCTTTACGCGGAAAACCAGACAACATCTGAAGCAAGTATCTGTGCTAGAACAAACACCTATGCAAAACCACGGGTGAAAACGGTCAGCTCAGGCTCTTAAAAATCTACGGATAGGTAAAAACAATAATAAAATAGAAACGTACCACTAACCTCATAAAGTGCAGCAGTGCTTAAATCCAGCGAGTTGAGGCATACAAGGTAGAAATGGAAATGAAAAAAGATCCAAAAATGATTTTGTGTTTGGTTTTTTGTTTTTATTTCAAATGTTCAGAAACCAGCAGCGACTCTGTCGGCCATTTTGGCTCGCACTCCCTCGCTCTCGCTCCCTCTCTCCCTCCCTCTCGCTCCCTCTTGCTCTCTCTAAAGGAAGCAGCTTTTTGTGACCTTCAAATAGAGGCAGGTCATGTGACTCCAGGCAGGCTGTCAATCACGAGACGGGGCCGGCCTACTTCCTGCCTTAAAGGGACAGCCGCCCTGCCTGCGCCCCCACCCCCCC
>NW_010972436.1:1247950-1305485 GCF_000737465.1 Haliaeetus leucocephalus
GCGCCAACGCGCTCTCCGCCCGCCGGATCCTTCGCCGTTCAGCCCGCACGGGCAACGCTCAGAAAGGGCAAAACAGGCGAGCCGTGAGGACGGGGAGGGCAACTCGGCCGGAGCTTTTCTCTTTAAAGCTAGCTAAAAAAAGGGAAGCAGCCAGATGCGCTCCTTCGACGCCGAGGCTGCAGAACCCATCAACGGGGAACGATGAAACGTGCAAGTCCCACCAGCCACACGCGCTCTTCTGCGGCGCGCCGCCGGACGCGTGACCCTAGCGCTTACCTCGAGAGCAAACCGCTTTTTAAGAAGTGCCCCATCCCAATTCAAGGACCAGAAGAGGTTCATCTTCGGTCCACGGTGAACCCAGGCCGTAAGCGGACAGCCTGCACGAGACCTGCACGCCTAAACCCCAGATCCAGGTTCGGAGGCACGAACACCTGCAGCACGGAAAACTCCATCTCTCCTACTGCCTTGACTGCTTGAAGTCTCAGGCTGCAACTCAATCTTCAGGCAGACACTCGATAGTCTCTGCCCACAATTCTCACAGATAAATGCTCCCGCAGTTCAAAGAGACAATCCCAGCATATCACGACATTAAAAAAAAAGCTGCGGCACGTTTCCTGACATTACCTTGAGCGTGCAGAAACAGTAAATAATGTAGTTCAGAAACAGTGTATGGTAATGCGAGTATGATTCTGCCGTGGGGAGACTTGCTCCTGAGTCAGCCCCACGCAGGTAACAAATGCTTGAACTGGCTGTGCAATGGAACCATGCCCGCTGAGGTAACCTGCAGCAGCTTGGGAAGCTCATGGGAGCACCCTCGGGATTGAATCCTTAAAACACACGAGTTTTTAATTCTGTACAGTTTTGCACTATAACTATGTAGAAACTAAAAAAAGACCACACCAGCAGCAAAAAGCCACCACAGAATGAAACTAACTTAAAACATCATGGGAGGGCACTCTATCAGAATGAAATTGGGGGGATGGGGGGGGAGGCAGAAGCAGCACATCTTCTGAATGAGAATAAAAATCATTAGTGTGTATTATGCTACGTGAGTCATCGGCTAAACGCTGTGTTTCAAAAAATCATCAGGAGCTAGGAATGGCTGATACAGCTCAGGTTTTGACACACTTTGCTCCAAGGACCCTCCCAGTATGGTACAGAAAGTCTCGAATGGGGATTCCCCCAGTGAGGGGATTTCTTCAACAGGACCACAGCCTGCACCAGAACCACCCCAACATCCATCTCTGCAGGCTCCTGAAACTCTGCAAATAGCCCATGCGTGTTGCATTTACAGGTACTGAACGAAATAAAAGCAGTCAGATGCTACCTTTTCAGGTTGCTCCGTCTAAACCAGAGCAGAGAGTCAGCCTGCTGGATGTAACAGCTTGCGGCGCTTTGTGGCAGGGCTAATCCAAACACAGCAATTTAAGAAATGTGGTGAAATCTCAGGGAACATGTTCTTTTTTGTGGCAAGACGCAAAGAGAACACCACAATTGCTCTGAATATCTAAAGACAAAATCCAAACCAACTGCTAGGCATCTGATTTACACAAAGTTTCATGAAAGCAAATATATATGCATATTTATGAAACAGTTATCCCCCTTCTGCAAAATTACATTAAGGATTGCAGCTGCATGTTCTATACATGTTCACACTAAGTATGACAATATGCACTAAGCTACAGATAATTTCCCTGGCTCTCAAAAGCCAAATTGTTTTACTCAGACTTACAAATCTTCTTAACTTCAGTAGGGCTTGCCAGCTCTCCATTCGGCAGTCCTAGAAGCTTTTACTTCCAGGAGTTGATAATACTGTGATGACTTTAAGCAACCAGCACTCACCTGAGTTGCTGTGTATCAAGTGTAAATCACTGCTATAAAATTTCACCTTGTCAATGTTCTAACGACAAAGCTTATTTAATCAGAAAACTTTTTTGGGGACAAGCAAATAATCAGTGAACCAAAAATATTTAGAGAGCCCAGTATGGGCAATTCTTAAATAACTGTAGCATGGATAAAACATCTTGGGTTATTTAGCATTCTGTTAAAAATGTATGGACTATGGGCCTAGGTTCTCCTTGACTAGTTTGTCTTCCATAAAGAACCATGGACTCCACTTGACAAGGTAAAAGTTACCCATGTTTTGTCTCCTTTAAAATGCTACTTGGAAGCAACTTGAAAATCCTTATTTTAATATAATTAAATAAATGCTTTAACTGATGGTTTTTCAGCTAAGCTAACAACTGAAACATACGTCGTTCTTTATCTATTCCTGTTGGCATATTGGTTAAGATGGTTCACAAAAACTTCTGGTGTTGGTGGGTTGTTTTGGTTTTTGGGGTTTTTTTGGGGGGTGGGGGGGGTGGGGGGTGGTTGTTGTTGGGTTTTTGTTATTTTTCTTTTTTAATGCAGCACTTCCCCAACCAAAATTGTGGGAGAAGCAGCAGCACAGTACTTGAGAAAACAATGGAGTAGAGCATAAAAAACCACAGCATATACAAAATCTGCACATCCCTTTTCAGAGGGCAATTGCCCTTTAAAACCTAACTGTTAAGCTTTCTGATGCTAACAGCGCTGTTAATAGCTAGTGTTAATAGGTTATATCCTTGTTATATGCTCCGAACTTAGCTGATTACAAACACTTCATTTCTAAGCACCTTCCACCTGAGGATCATAAAGCACTTTAAAAACTTTAATGAAGCTTCACAGTGCTCCTATGAGGACAGTATCCAGCATGAGCAGACGTATACATGCACATTAAGAGAGATGCTTACAGTCATGGATTCTCTGCACTCGTATCTCAACTGAGACAGGAGAGGAGTGGGTTTTTAAATTCACATTAAGCTTATCCTTTCTGATGACCTTTTGATAAGAATCAATAAATTAGGCTTCAACATTATATACGCAGGCATGCTCCAGTGTCCACTAGACTGAGGTATCAACTGTACCCTCCAGTTGTCATCTCAAAAAGGAGACCTGGTCTGTCTGATTTGTAGATCTTTAGCCAATTTTAAAAGGATTTGTGTTCATCCAGTCCTTATGCAAAACTCCGTCTCATGAGCTGGCATTTGTTTGGGCTCAAAGTCCTACAGTTTGATGCCATATCTTACTTATTTTGAAGGCTGGGCCCTTGCCATCCTACAACACTGGACCCCACCCACTGGGCTTTCTACTTTGTCACATGTGTATGGGCAATAATTTAAGACTTATTTTTTCCCCTAGAAAGTTCTTCACAGCTGATACTATGAAAGTGAAAAAGTCAATTCAGATCCTCCTGACACAATTCCTCAGCAGAAACCTCAAATATTAACAAGTTTCTCATAGCATGAATGCCTTCTCACCAACTGTCCTTTCTCCTGCTGGTGAAGAATTTGTTTCCTGAAGTATAAGAGGCAAAAAGGCAGATTTTTTTTTTTTTTTTTGCCAAAGTGAACTGAAGCCTACATGCCCTCTATCCTACTGCAGCTCAGTTAGATTTCCTTAGACTGCCCTTTCCCAACCCCAGAAGAGGGGTGCAGTAACAGACACAAGATAATTGGAGGCCAATTCCTTGCCAGCTCCCCAAAGGAGTCACCAGTGGACCAACCGACCTGGATTACAATCCTAGCAAGCACACTTCAAGTTAACAGGGATGAGAAAGGTCCCTTTGTCTTTCCCGAGATGAAGTTAAAAGCATAACTCTTAGGGTAGAGACATAGATGTGACAACTAGATTACACAGTTGCACAATTTCTAATAATAAAAACCAAGCAGAGAACCCCATAACTTAAGGAACAGAATTAAGAATCTTACCTATTCCTTGTGCACTGTAACAACTGCCATATGATTTATTTCAAGTGAACAATTAAAAACATTAAGGTTAAAACCAGGAACTCAAAGCATCTTGCTTCCCAGACTTGGTAACAACTAGGAACTTGACACAAGCAACTCAGTCCTGGATAAGGGATAGTTCAGATCACTTTTAAATTATTTTCTCCAAATAGACAGAAATGCTGAATGCTCAACACTTCTGAAAAGCGAAGACAATAGCTAAATCTGGCTGTATCAACATAATATTTTTTTTAAAGTCTTCACAGCAATTGCACATAAGCCACTGTGCAAGAGATGACCTCTCCTTCTGCAGGAACGCAAAACTTTAAAATGTTCAAGCATTCTTCAAGGACAAAACACTCATTCCTAAGGAAAACTAGGGGTTTGTTTTGGGGTTCCTCCACACCCCTTTCACACTTAGCAAGTAGTGAGACATTTTATGCTGCAGAATTGTGAAAACAGAGCTGGCAGATGTTTTTACTGTAGTAACCAAAAGTATAATGTAAATTCTTTCCTCAGAGAAAAATACCATGACAAAAAGTGTCCAACAATGGAAAATCTTGCTAGGTTTCTGAAAAGGTTACAGCAGCTTTTGCATTCCTTACACAAAGGGACCTATCAACACATTTTAGGAATGGAGCATACCATCATTATTATTCAAAATTTACATTGCAACAGTGCTTTGGAGCCATACTAAAGCTCAGATCTCATTCCTATCTTGCTAGGGACAAAAGAAAGAATACAAGGCCCGAAAACTTCACAGCACATGACGTTGAAGAGCTATACATGACTTCAAGGCCAAGCCGAAGTTCTGACCCTATACATTAATGAAATGCTCACAGAAAGATAACGAGTCAGAAGGAAAAATTCATTCACCAAACTTTGCAAGCACCCACTTTTCCACTTCATTTTTCCTCAATCTGCCACAATACTTTCCCTAGCGGTTCAGCCTATAAATAATCCATCACTATGCCTCCACTTCTTCAATCTCCTCAAATGCCCTTTCCAAACTGGAGAAAGATGAAGCTTTCTAGCTGCCTTTTAACAAAGTTCTTCGATGAACAACAGAACTGGAAGCTCATTTCCTATGAATGTCACACATCACCAAACCTCTACCACACTAATCTCAGCTTCCTGCACAGCCAGTTCTCCTTTAATGCCAAGGCTCTACACCAGTATATTAAGCCCTATGTAGATCTCTTCCCATAACTTTTTTTCACTTCTTGCAGTACCTCGGCAAAACAGCATATGCTGCAGCTAATCTGAACACACACATGAGGATTAGCTATTAACAGACATAACCAGAACAGATAATGTTTTGTTTTGTCCTGAAGCCTTTCTTTTAGTGGGGAAATTAATTTTGGTCTCTCCTCCAAGCAGTTACTGAAGTTTAACATATTGGTAATTACAACTATATTATAATTTCTTACTCCTCTGCCTCACTTGACCAAAACTGGACAACAGACTCCAAACTTACTTGGGAAAGATACAGACATGGAAAGCAATCGCATGAGACTTAACTACTCTAGGGACTGAAAGAATTGATCCCAAACATCTTCTCCCATTCAACCAAGTCCCCCTCTAAATACTGAATGTGGTTTTATACCCATATCCTTGGAAATTAAACGAGTACTTTTCAGTAACATAACATGCACAGGAACTTGTGCAAATTAGTATTCTTAGAATTTGGTTAACCTGCTCCTTACTATCATCTCAGAAGCTTCTTGATTTTGGAGACTATAACCCTATCCTAACAGGTCTCCCTCTTGAGTTTCTAAAATCCTATAAACTGCCAAAATATCAATGAAATAGGAAAAGTTTATCCATTTTATGCAATTCTATCTATGCCAGTGAAAAGATTATACTTCCTTCAAATAAACAGATGTTCAGGAAAATGGTATAGGATATCACTCCACCCATATATACAGCAAGCAGTTGCTTTCTAATTGTTATTTACAGCATGTGAATTACCATGCCAGTTAGGTGATTGATTCAACTGACCTTCCATCAACAATAGCTGTTACTATGCATTTCAAAAGGAGTAATAACCTCATTGGTTAAATCCCCCCCCCCCTCCCAGTTTAAGCCTTGAAGCTTTAAACACTTTAAAACAAATAGCAACAAGCATTTTCATCTGACTAGGTTGGAATATTTAATGAAAAACTTATCTTTCATGTCTATAAACGCTTTACCACAACAGGACCCCTTCTTTATATGGAGCCTTTAGACATGCTTCGACTGAAATTCAGTATACTCTACTCACTTTGGTTTAGCCTGCTCCTGCAAAGCAGATTTCTTACAAATACTTATGGGAGGCCTCACAAAAGACAAGGAATATTTTTTTGACTGAAAGAGTTAGTCTTATTCTAATCCTCCCCCCCCCCTTTTTTTCCCCACCTAAAAGGGAGCTACTGTTTTTTAAATTTTTAATTTTTTTAAATTTATTTATGGTGAGATAGACCAGTACCTCTCTACAAATTCGTCGAACTTGCCTTTAGTTTTAGTACGGGGAGTTCAATCACTGGCCCGGAAACCTCTAAGCAAAGGAATTTCTGGCATCTTGGTTGGAGCTGGCACCAACCCATTTTCCTTTGTTCTCATTAAAGGAACCATAATATGCTAAGTTAAATAAATAAAAAAAAAAACCAAACCCAAAGTAAAAGCAGAATACAAAAGGAATGCATATTCAGTGGATTACTGTAAGAGAAGATTTCCCTAATTTGACTCATTTTTCTAACAAAAGCACTATTTATTGCTGCAAAAATCTGTAAACTGATCTTTCCAAGTGACTTGAACATCTTCCCTAAGTAATTTGCCTTCATGTACAGCCCTTCAGTTTGAAATGTCAGGAAAGGAACAGCTAGCTATCCATGCAGAAAATTCTGCAAGCTGTAGCCGTCACAAATATTCAAATGCATAGCACTAACCTAAAAACAGTATGACCCCCAAATACGATCAACTTCGATGAAGGGCAAAGAGTTCAACAAATTCCATCTATCTAGGTAGGAGTAAATAAATCATAACCAGCCCTCCCAATCACAGCATGCCAGAGAAGCAATGCAGCTTAAAAGCTCCAAAATATCTCTGTAAACAAGTTTTAATTCATACCATGTTGACCACAGAGCACAGTATTTTTAGTCATACAAAGTAAGTCATATCGTCTACATGGAATTAAAAGCTTGCTTTTTTTCCTTCCCTCCCCTTCTTTAACCAATAATGGTCACTCCTTGAAGGGTCTAGATGGGATCTGCAACTTAGAACCAATTTCTTGGACTTCAAGACTATTTACCTTTCTTATCCTTTAACTTGTGGTATCTCTAAGCCACTAAGCCATAGTGGATAGTCACCAAAATTTCTGTTTTCTGGACAAAGGAAACAACAAGACAGCACAAACTCTAACATAACATACAACCATTAGACATTTTTTCCCCCTTTTCCTCTTCATCTCCTTGAAAGGAAGAATCAAGCATTCATCTATGTGTACACACAAAAAATACCAAAGACTTGATGAATGTATTTATTCACTGGAGAGACGAAACAGGGAAAAAAGCACTGAGCAGCTTAAATTGGATGCAAAAGGGAAAAAAAAAAGTTTTAGGACTGTAATTCATACACATTATGATGCCACTGACATGTGCTAACCATCCAAAAAGTTAATCCTTAGCAAAACAAAACACGTGGCACTAACTTGGTGCAGAGACTGCAGAAATTTGTCTACATTAAAATATATTTTTACATTAAGAATATAGACTACTAAACACTACTTTAGACAGGGCTCAAAATTATTAACAGCCCTTCAATGATTTTGTTTGCTGTTCTTTAAGTCTGTTATCTCACTCCCATGTAAGATGTCATCCAACAGTTGCCATCTAAATAGCAATGAAATGCTGAAAAGAGAGCAATGTCCAGCCATCCATATAAACGATACATCAGAGCACAGTTACCTCAGGCAGCTCCCGAGGAAGTGGCAGCTTGGGAGAGGGAACAGCCACCAATCAACCAGACCTAAAAAAAGAATTCTTGGACAATGAACTTGAGATGTCAATAGAGTGTCTAGTAGATAGCTAGCTTCCTGGAAAGGGGCTAGAGGTCAGGAGATGGAGGGGGCAGTGGTGTCTGAAATAAAGAGGCTCTGGGATTTTAGGAATTTGGTCAGTATGCAAATGCTCTCTCCTTCAAAGTAGAGTAAGCTCTTTAAGACAGCGGTAAATCAGAATACCCTCCTTTTTGCTAGCAATCAGAATTACTACTAACTAGTAATTAGAGAAACCAATGGTATCAAGGATAATATGTGATGCTACTCTGGTTATTTTGCAATACCATATTTATAAAGCAAGCATGCTGGAATGGAAAACATACTTTTGTCTTGTTTTGGAAAGACAATAAATGTAAAGAAGTTTCTTGATCAGATGAGACTGCAAATTCAGAAGCAGGCTTTGTGCACTTCCTACGCAGGACAAACAGATCTTGGCAGGGTGGGGGGAGAGAGTAGAACCCAAACAAACTAGCCTGTTCTTACCACAAGATATCTAGAAGAAAGCACTATAAAATCCTAGGGAAAAGAAGCGCCAAAGTATTCACACTTAGAATGTGCACTGTCCACAAATCTTTTCCTCTCTCAATATTCAGCAGCATTGTAGGTTAAACACATTGGGATAGTAAGTGGGAACTTAACTTCCACAGTTGACTTTTTTCTGTGCAATCTCCCATAGCTCCCCCCTCCCCCCCCAAAGTCATCTGGCTTCTGGTTTTCCGCATATTGAGAAAATACTTGCAAAACAACAGTATGCTAATGGTGTAGGTTAGCTGAGGTACATGGAAAGCCTGTATCTGTTCATGACAAAACAAAATATACAGTGCTATATGCTTTGCTACCTCCTAATTTATGGTTTGAAAGTGGGAAAAAAAAAATCACTGAGGTGGTGAAATGGGGAATCTTAAAAACCATGAAATGACAACCAGAAATATTTTCAAGACTAACTTGCAGAAGTGAATGCCTAGTTTTAAATTATTTTTGCTTAGAATACTCAGTTTTCCTGTGTGTAACACCTCTAATAAGTACAAAAATTTCAAAAGATTTAAGTACAATATTAAACTGGTAAAATATGGAAGAGAACTGATGGAACTTTTGGCATTTTAAAGTGCTTAAGTATAAATTCTGCATATTTTTGTTACATTGTTTGGAAGTACTGTATTGTAAGGGGTGCAAGCCAGCTTTTGCAACATTATTGACTTACCAGTCTTATGGCTGAAACACAGCTGCCTCTACAGATAACAGAATTCACTGCTGTCTCATCCATTTCTACCCACTCAGTTGCACAACAAAGGGCAATTCTTTTCTCTATGCCTCAGGGCCCCCTTATATACACAGGTAGAGTTGCCTTCAAATGCAAACTTGTCCTGTCACTCACTCCACTGCAGGGAGTAAAAAGACATCTACAATATGAAGGTGATGAAAACATTTCTCAAACCTTAGTTGGACCCATTTTCATCTTAAGTTATAGTCTAATGGTCTTGCGCCCTCAAATATCCTTTCAAATCTCCAAGGACACAAAAGAAAAAAATTTTTCAAAGTTAGAACCCTCCTACTCAGATGCCAATACCAGAGCTAGCCTGAATTAATCACTGGGACTGAAGCACATTCTGACATACTGACAGAACTGCAATACCCCATGACAAAAGCATCTGGTATGGCCACTACAGACATAGCACATGTCTCTGTGGTGGCTTGTTAGGATGT
This sequence comes from Haliaeetus leucocephalus, assembly GCF_000737465.1. Lineage (NCBI taxonomy): Eukaryota > Metazoa > Chordata > Aves > Accipitriformes > Accipitridae > Haliaeetus > Haliaeetus leucocephalus. Next base: position 1,257,500 of record NW_010972436.1, read on the forward strand.
TGGACAGAGGACTTTGGTGTTTGGGGACATTTCTCTAATGGGCTACTTATTCTACACACACATAGAACAATCAGCAATGAAAAATCAGTTACGCCTTTACTTTTGAACATAATTGTTGATGTTTTCAAGGAAAGACATAACTTGCCAAGAATTTCAACAGAATTTAGGTACCCCAAATCTGAGTTGATAATCTGAATTAGGATTTGGAGGCTACTTTGAAAATCTCAGCATGAATCTTCGGGAAAAAAACCCTTCTGCTTAGGTTGGTACTGTCAGTAAATTAAAAACAGTGCAATGATACTCAAGACAAATCTCAATACCTTCTGTAATATAGAATGTCCTTTAAAACATCAAACAAAAGCCCTGTTATGCAAGCATTTAGCTAACTGTTTACTTTAAATTTGGTAAGAACAGTGTTTTATGCTGCAGGGACAGAAGCTATGGCTAGGGTCCTTCATGGGATTTTAACATTAAAGAAACCCTTTAAAAGAATACAGTAGTACTTCATAACAATGACTGGCATCCTCAACAACCAAAGCAGACATCTTCAGGATATACCACTGCAGCCTTTTTAGTCTTCAGCAACACTATGAAAGAGTAAGATTGGTTGTTTTATGCCACTGTGGCAGTGATATTTACACGTGCACCCAATATTGGCAGGCTGCTGAAAACAAAGGAAGACTGGTCTGTTAACTGGACTCTTAATTTGAAGTACAAAGAAAGGCTCATAGAGCTTGTTTCACTTAGTTTTAAAATGACAAAACTAAACAGGGTGGGGGTGGAGACAGGGGGATAATTCTGCTGTGTAAGCAAACATAGAAGTAAGTTTTAATGAAGACTGAGCCAGACTTTCACACATGCACACTGAAGACAAAAGGCAATGGACATAAATTGCAACAAGGGAAAGTCTTACTGAATATTAGGAAATTTTCTTCCCTGTGAGGGTGATCAACATTGCAACAGATTGCCCAGAAAGGCTCTAGAATAATCCTAAGAAGCCTGACACAACTTAAAAGTTAGACCTAACCTTCAAATCTGGCCCTCCTTTGAGCATGGGATTGGATGAGATGACTTTCAGAAGTTCTTTCCAACTTGGATTATTTTATTAGTCTATGATTCCTGTTTCCAGCTTAGACCATCTCAGCTACTACTTTCTTTTAATTGTGTCACACAAATCCAGGAAGACACTGAATATTCCTGCCGAAATGTCAAAGAATAATGTAAGAGAACATTACCAAATTTAAAACAATTTTGTGATTCTCACTGGTTGCAATCTCTTCCTGGCATTACTGCAATTTTGGAGGGTGCCATTAAAAACTCTTGCATCAGAATCTATACATTAAACTATCAATCCAGAGAAAAGGCTATCCAGTAGGTCTAACCAATGACACTAAATTATGGAAATTATCTTGTTTTGCTTTCTTGCAATATGAATCACTTCCAGATGTACAAATTGCCAAGATAGTTGAAGACTTTTCTCTCCCATTACTACAAAACAGCAGGTGGGGAATAGCTAGCTGAGTTACTTCAGGCAGCAGTAATAGGTTGGCTTACCTTGCTAGTAAACATGAGTATGAACTTGGCTCACTTTTTGTCCAAATAGCTACTGTCAAACAGACTTCTCTGTGTGTCAGTCAGGAATAGTAAAACATTTACATTTTTCTTATAAAAAGGAGTAGTTTTTCATTACACAATCCCTTTCACTAATAGATCAAGATGCTTAAGTTTCTGGTGGTGACAGCAGGGGATAATTTATTAGGCAGAGTTGCTAATTAATACTGCTAGAACTAGGAGCACAACCTCAATTTAAGGACGTCAGTAGTATTTTTTTTTTCTACCCCTAAAGAAGGTACAAAGACAAGCTGCTCTCTGCTCATCAACAGAAGTTTGATTGTTTCTTGCCTGTTAATCTTTGCTCTAGCAGTGAAAAAGTAAAAGCCCTATTACAATTGGTATGGCAGCAAGAAGCTACTGCCATGTAAAATGTAAGTATTTGGGGGGGAGATAATATTTACTCCCTAAGCATGGCAATTCAGGTCAGCCTCTTCATAATGGATGAAAATATGAGACAACACCTCTAACAAAATGTCCACCTGCAATTAAACATAATGATACCGATCTTTCTCCAAACTTTTCCTTTGGGAGGGAGGGAGAGGGGTTTCTTACCAAACATATTAGCCACATAACAAAATGTGGCCAAGTGTAACAAACGAGCATTTATATCAAATACCAGAGAGCTGAGAGGAGGGAGGAATTTAGAGAGTACTTCAAAACTGAGAAGTAACAATTTCTCCATTGGTCCATTGGTCCTCTGCTGGAGTGGAGTAGAAGCACGGTCCAAGACGGCCATTATCAGCTCCAGTAGCCGAGGCAGACTCACTTCTTTTGAAGTGTAGGTTTTAGAGTAAGTAGCAGCCCTCACTGCTGCACAACCATGACAGTTTTGTGACACATGCATCATCTACAGTTCAATCAAAAAAATCTTAAGATGCTGCAACTTTAGTACAGTAAGTCTGCCCGAAGGAACTGTTTGGTACAGCAAAAGAAAGGTTTGTGAGACTGAAGCAGGTTTTGTTTTGTTTGGTTTTTTTTTAATACTAGAAGGTACTCTTGCAATGCCAAGTTTTTATCCCGGAGTCAAACTGAGTTGAAATACTCTGTTGCATTTCAGAAATGAAGTGCCAGAAGTCATCCATGGATGCTGGCTCCTTGTAATCCATTATGAAGCTGTTACTTTAGCAAAGGAAATTTCACATGAAACTGGGGCTAGGTAAGAACTACTGCTTCCATTGAAAGTCTCTCAGAAGTAAAAAGATACTTCTGGGACTTTGAGTCCCTTGGAATGCCAGTTAAATATTAAGAAATTGCTGGGCTTGCCTAGGAGACTTGCAGATTGCTCCAGCACTCCAGTGCAAGTTAGCCTCCTCGCAGGTCAGTTGCTGAAACTGTATCTTCTGCATGCTTACTTCCTCAACAATCTAAGTACAGAGTTACCCAGATCAGGCTGCCTATGAAAGGTGATTAAATTAACATGGCCAACTTTTCAGGAAAGCAAATTAGAAGCACTCAAAAAAAAATAATCCCATCTGCATAGCTGTAGAGGCAGTAAACTCTAAGAAAGTCTGAAGAACAGCTGGAAAGGTGAGGAAGCATCTTCAGCTAGTGCAGCTATTTCCATAGTGAATGCCTGATTCTCCACTCAAATTTCTGATCTACTTTTCATTAACAAGCTCCAATTTTGTTTCAACCAGCTAGGAGGACAACAGTAAACACAGAATCACAGAATCATTGCAGATGGAAGGGATCTCTGAGATCATCAATCCCACCTTTTTGCTCAAAGTACAGTTAACTACAGCAGGCTGCTCGGGGTTGTGTCCAGCTGGGTTTTAAATATCGTACAGGATGAAGAAGGCACACCCTTTCGGGACAACCTGTTCCAAAGGTCTGACCACATTTCACAAGAGAAAAAAAAACAAAAAAAACCCCCAAAAACCCCAAAACACCCACAACTTTTTTTTCCCTTATGTTTTTGTGGAGTTTCCTGTATTTCAGTTTATGCCCATTGCCTCTTCACCAGGCACCGCTGTGAAGAGTTTGGTTCAGCCTTCCTTAGTCCCCTCGTCAGGTATCTCTATACACATTGGTAAGATCCTCCCCCAAGTCTTCTCATCTCAAGCCTAAACAGTCCCACCTCTCAGCTTCTCCTCCTATGTGAGATGCTCTAGTCCCTCCCTGTGGCCCTTCGCTAGATCCACTCCAGGATGTCCAGCTAATCCCTAATACAAGTAAGTAATAATACTAAGAGGCAATTTCAGATTTTTTTTCTTTTCTTTTGAGATCTACAGCAATAGATTTGAAATCAGTGCAGCTTTTTGGAGTCACTTAATTAAATTACTGATCCTTTGTGCGATTATTATTTGTTTCTCTCAGATGCCAGATCAACGTCACTTACAGCAAGAGGTAAGCTCTACCAAGGCAGACAATTATGTTACGTAGTTGAAAATTTGAAATTGTGGATAGAAAAAGATTCAAGTGATTGACTGAAATTTAAGAGTGATACCCACAATAGAATTTTGCTGGCATTATGCTACAGTTGCACAAAACAAGTATCTTCATCTCTTAGTTGCATTACCAAAATTGCACCTTTAGACTTTTATCAAGATATTAACAACAACATTATTAGGAATGATACTCCTTAGGGCAAGATCTGTATGACAAGATCCCAGATGCCACCTGAACCTAAATTTGTTAGTTAAAAAAAATAAAAATCCTGCATATCACTAACCTCATATTCTTTTTCTAATAACCACAGTTTTGGAGAAGAGAGAGATACTGTTGTAAGGCACTTGAAAAAGCTCTAATTAGAAATCAGGTCAACTGTAAAGTAATTCTAGCTTCCACTTGCACCTAAAATAAGACAGCAAACACAAGGCTGTAAGTCCAATACAACATCCCTCGTATTATTCACTACAATAATGTGTTTCATTATACTACTAGATATCTAAAGAAACAATTCAGAAGATCAGAAATCTACTTTTTCTTTCTGCACTGATTTTTCTTCTGGAACTTTCTGAATGTTTCTACTTCAACAAGCTTTGTATCTCTTGGTTCCACAGTAAGTTGGGCAGTCTGAACAGAAAGAAATAGCAGCAATTACTTTGAGAAGTTTGGCTCACTTCCATGATGGAAAGAATGTGCATGTTCAGCACTAGAACTTCCCTGAACTCATCTTGGCTACCTCAGAAACAGTTTCTCACTGTCGCAGAGGCAGTGGACTTGCAGTTGCTAGCTTATCTAGAAGGCAAGGAAGACCTTCACCCCAAGTCAAACCCCAGCCCTTTTGCAACAAGTGTACTGCTGATCAATGAGAACTTCCTCCTCCTCGTGAGGAGACGCCCAATTAGGCATACCGGAAAAAAAGAAAGAAAAAAAAAAAGAAAAGAGTTCTGTGCTATGGATTTCCCAAAGACCGTCTTCTTGCTCCAAAAGGCAGGTCAGGAAAAAAAAACCTTAATTATGATCTCAAAATTGAATTACCATTGCATTAACTAAAGAAAAGAATATGGAAGACAACCATCACTGCAATACTTCTAGGACAAGGCTCTCTTCTTCCCATCTGAACAAAAACCCAGGGAAAAAAACCCCAACCATTACTGGATTTCAGTTTGAAGTCATATGAAAAAGCCTTTTGCTAATGGAAATCTGTCATTTTCTTCTCTGCTCAAGCTTTTTTCCCTGAAGCACTGCGTACCAGCATCTTAAATTGTTCGTCCTTGAAAGAGCATTTTGTTTACAATTTCTATTCCTTCACTAAAATGCATTCTAAAGAAGTAAGGCTCGTATTTCAAAGAGGAGCAATCTACCATATGCACACCAAAAGGAAGGCCCTAGTTTTATCGTATTTCACATTATTTCAGTGAAGAGCTGTATAAAAACTTAATGTACAAACTCACTACCTTGCTGCTAAGCTTCCAGAATGATTATCGCTTTTACAACAACTTCTGATTTACCTTCTGAAATTGCAATGCATATTTCTATGCTTTTAAATTTAAGGCAAGTCAACATCCTGCCTTTTTTTTTTTTTTTCAGCCACCATCCACTATTATATATGGGTATTTAAGGAACCAAAAGGGTGAGCACCAAACGAACAACCAATGCTCCCAGCACATTTAAACAAGAGTGCTTCACACCATTTACTATGGTAAGGCCCTTTTTAAATAAACGTGTGACTCACTGTTTGTTTTCTTCACCAGGAGGTGGAGTCTTGCCATGCCCCTCCATTACAAAATCCTCATGTTCCATCTGCAAAGGCAAGCATTGCAGGTCAGAAATCGGTGGAGCAAAACGCACATCACCTAAAGTGGCCCTTTTCCATACGCAACAACTTAAGACAGCCACTTTATCACAGTGGCTGGTCCAGAACAGATCATGTAGTTTCTTAGCAACATATGTACATCTCCAACCCCATCACTATGGTATCATTTTATAGCACAATTTTCAGAAAATCTTACAAGGGAAAAAGAATAATTTAATGGCTATAGCAGAAGACTAACACTCAGGTTATCTAGGTTCTAAGTTTTGCTCTGTTATGGACTTCCTTTGTCATTCTGAAAAAGTATGGCTTCTGCCACTTCTTCCTTACATATAAAGCAGGAATTAAAAACGTCTACCAACATGTCTGCAGAAAAATCAGAATTTTCAAAGAAACTTATTAACCACAGACAGAAACTGCTGTGAAAGCAGAGTACTTCTTGTGAAAAATAACTTTTATATGAAAAAGAGACTTTCACTGCACACGCGTAGCTTAGTTAGCAGGGTAAAAGAGGCCTAAGGGAACCTCAAATAGAGGCTGTTCCAATGACAACATAAGGTAGGCATTTCCTTTGGCTCACATGTTAAAAGATTCCAAGGGCACTAAGGAAGTTTTCTGTTTAATTGTTTGCTTTTAAAATACAGTTTTAGCATATATTTTCAGTAATTTCTTTGGCCAGAAAGAATAATTACATTATATTTGATCATTAATTAATTACGCACTCTTCATTTAATTACTTCATTCCGGCAGAATTTCTTGCACAGGTAGCAAAATATTCTTCTCTTTATACAAAAATTCAACACATGCACTTAGTATTTTATATAAACATCCAGATATACAGTTAGCAATGCTCTACTTCATATGAAGCCAGCGAACAGGCCACACTGCAATATTCAGTAAGCCATACAACAAAGCAACTAAATCATAATCACACACAAATCCATGATCCGCTACATTAAACCGGAAAGAAGAGAGAAGTACTAATCAGTCAGTAAAGATAACATGGTTTAGTTAGTCTTTGAAGGAACAAAAAAAACAACCCCAAATTAAACCAAGCGGCCACTTTCCTTTGTGGCCCTACCCTCCCCCTAGAAGAGTCAAGTTCAGTCATTTGTACCTTGATCCTGTTGACAGGTCAAAAATACTGACAAAAAAACATTATCTGCATATTGACATCTAACAAGGATAACGGAAATTACGTTATTTGCCTGCACAGGCACAGCCCTAAGCAAAACCACAAATGAACTGGGAAACTGATGAACTATAAGGTGGCAATGACATCCAGAACACAGATAGTCAGTCAAATACATGTAAGGTAGTTTCACATTTGTAAACATGTACCCATGTGACCCATGGTCAAAACAGTACTTTCATCTAAAAGCAATGTTTGAAAGCAAGAAAATTTTGCATTAGTTTTGTAAATAACTCATACTTTTATCCATGTATTCCTACCATATCAGGCACACTGAAACCTGTTTGTACCTCAGTCTGTATCTGATTCTCGAGAGCTCTAATATCTGGACTCAAAACTATCTAGCAGAAGAGAAAGGTATTCATTCCACTAATTCTGTTGTTGCAGATGTTAAAACACAAGTGTGACAACTGGTAGAATAGCTACAGATTTGTGGCTAAACGCAAAACAGCATGGTTCTGTGAGTGCAGGTAAGTGTTTAAGAGTCACTCTTACACAACCTGAGATCAGGAGGTATTTTAGCCTGTTGCTGGTATGAGACAAGTACAATTCATATGAATGGTAAGCAGGGGGACAGTTTGTGGCCAGTACTGAGAAGAAAGATGAAATACAGCCTTTGGGAGTAAAGCAGCACTACATACAGCATATATAGGGCTAAACTAACAAGATTCCCATATAAAATAGAAATTCAATTTAATGAAGCTGTAGAAAAGGAGAGATCAAAGAACTTGGGTATAAAATGTGAATGATTTTAAAACCAACAAAAACTTAGAAAGGAATGGGAAATTATTTTATTAGATCATAAACAAGAACTTTGAATGAGAACTGGAACATCTAGTAGACCACCACCAGGACAAGGCAATTGCTGAAGTACTGCCAATAAAACTGTTGCTTTAATATGAATTTTATATGAAGAATGCTAGTGTCATAGGTGTTCCAGACACACTATCATCTAGCATGCATATCTATCAAAATTGCCATTTCAAAGAGAAGTGGGCAAATAATTAAGAACAAGTCGCCTGAGCTAGAAACAAGATTGTAGGTCCAGGCACAATCTGTTTTAAAGCAACTAGAAAATCTCATCTACTTTAAGAAATGTTAATCAGCTTGCTCTACTTCAGACAGTTAGCAGAAGTATCTGAAATGACTAAAATCTGTATTATAAAAAACTGAAGACGACATGGTACAATCATGTCAGCACTGGAAAAAGAGAGCCAGGCTTCATGTAACTTAGAGAAAGGCAATGACACAGTTTCTCAGGAGAAGTTCATCAAGAAAATTAGTCACAGAGTGAGAAAGTACTCATGAACATGGAAACTGTTCAATACACAAAATAAATATTAATCAGTAGGTCTTCACTGATTAAAAAAGCTAATAATAAAATGCATCAAGACACGAAAAAAGGACATGGGAACTCCAAGAAATTGAGTATTAGTGAACTAGAAAAAAAAAAAGTCTCTTTTTTAGAATGGATGAACAACTTGACTGATAGGAAACTGCTGGCTGGTCAGGCTCAGAGGACAATGGTCACTGCATCGATACCAGCCTCCAGCTCCTGGGGTGCTGCAGGGCTCTACCCTAGGACAAGTCCATTAAACAACTTTGCCAATGACTCGAAGGGCTGGTAGGGTATACTCTGGTCAGAATTTTAAGATAATACTTAACTGGGGTGAAGAGGTTAAGTCAGCATGTCCAAGGGCAGGGCTGCCGTTCAGGTGGACCTAGACAGGCTGGAGGAATGGACCCAACAGGAACTTTATGAATTCAGACAGGACAAACACAAAGCCCTGCACCTGAGGGGCCCTGGCAACTATACAGGTTGGAGACTGACCAGGGAGCAGTTCTGTGGAAAAGGTCTTGGCACACAGCAAGCTGATCATGAGCCAGCAGTGTGCCCTGGCAGGAAAGGTCAGCAGCATCCCTGGCTTTATTAAGAAGAGCCTTGCCAGTAGATGAGGGAACCAATTATCGCCTCTACTCGGGGCTTATTATTCCGGATATGGTCTAATACACCTCGTTTTGAGTCCCCCAGTACAAGAAATACATCCATAAAGTGGATGCAGTAGGGCACCAAGATGCTCAGGGAGCCAGAGCACTTGCCCTGTGAGGAGAGGCTGAGGGAGCTGGGCTTGTTCAGCCGGGAGAAGAGACGGCTTTGGGGAGACCCAACAGCAGCTGGTCTGTATCCACAAGGAGGTCAGCAAGGAGTCAGGCTTACCACAGTGGTGTATAGTGACAGGACAAGAAGCAATAAGCATAAGCTGAAACAACTCCAGACTGGATATAAGGTGACTCATCTTCATCATGAGGACAGTCAAGCACTGGAACAGATAGCGCAGAGAAATTTTGTAGCCTCCTTGCTTCAAGGTTTCCAAGGCCAGACTGGATATAATCCCTCGTAACGTGGTCTGACCTCATAGCTGACCCTGCTTTGAGCAAGAGGTCAAACTAGAGACCTCATGAGGTCTCTTCCAACCTCAATTTCCCACCAATCCTATGAACACAAGAGCAGAATCAGTTGAATGTCAAGAGGTAATATACAGGAGAAAAAAAAAACCCTATCAAATGCCCAATCCAGAAAGAACCTGCACTTCAGTGTGGAAAGGTCTAAGAAAAATATCTTAGAAGGTTACATAATAAAAAAAAAATAAAAACACCACCACCTAGAAAAACTAAATAATCCCAAATAGTAATACAGAAAGAAATACTGAAATGACTGGAGCAGAACCATGGTATGTCCTCTTTTAGAATACTGTCTATGACTACAGACAGTGAAGGCTCACAACCCCTCCGCAACACTTTAAAATGTGAAAGCTCAGAATAAAGAAAGGTCTGAGGCAGAGAGAAGATTTTTACATTAATAAAATCCAACATTTGGGCTGCAGATCTCCCTCAACACAAGATGACATGTGACCAAGACATACACAAAAAAAGCTGTTTGACAATGTTGTAACAAGTATCACCCCTTTGCTACCACAATATAAATAAAACCTAGCCCACTCACAAAAAAACCAACATAAGTGCATATACAGTTATTTGGAAAATATACTTCCAAGCAGACAAAAAAATTACTCGTTACACAGACATAAATTGCAACACTGAATTTCACAAGTCCTTTTGGATTTTATGTTTATATATCTATATGTATGAAGATTTATTTGTGTATTAGAGGATTACAAAACAATAGCAATACAAGCTTTTATGTTTCTGGCAATGAGATCATTTTTACAAAGTGAAAGGGGAAGTTACATATGTAAGATCATTCCACGGGCCTGATGCAGTGCAGCAGTTTTTGCATCCCTCTTTGCAGAGCCTTGCCTCTAATTTTCTTTTGCTTGCTGCATATGTTAAACAATTTCATGATCAGTGATTTATATTTTTTGCTTTGAAATTTGCAGTTTTTAGAATTTTTGCTAGAAAATGCTACACCATTTATTTAGTGTTTTAAAAATTCTAGAATAAGCTTATAAAGTAATATCCATTTCCAGCTTTCCCTGACACTTAAAAGTCACTTTACTGGGTAGTTCATCTTACTTCAAAGAGATATCTGACAAACAGCCTTCTGAAAACAATTAATAAGCAAACTGCCCCAGTAAAATTCCACAGACATTTTTTATGTTTTCCTAAAATTAGTTCTTAGGCCCAGCTATCTATTCATTAGAGTTATTTTTGAGATCCAAAAAAAAGTACTTGAAAATCAAAACATTTAGGTCTTATTTTCCCAATGACAATAGTAACATCCCATTGCAGGAAAGATGAGAACATGACATTTTAAGTTTTTGATTAAGTAACTACCTGAGGATGAACTGAAGAGAGGAACAGCACATAACAGCCACAGTTAGCTGAAAATATTCTTCTTTTTCTCCTCCACCCACAGTTCTTACAAAATTCCTATGCACATTTCTTCCCCACAAGTCTCTCAGTTTCTCTTCACTCTATCATCACTGTATCACATTCAACACTCTCTTAGTCTTCTTTTTAAGGAAGCTGGAGCCCAGAGTCCTCACTAAGTTTCAGCCATACACAGTATACAAGAACCACAGCAGATCTGGTTAACTGCAAACGTTCTGAAAAGGCATATTCTAAGTCTTTCATCTCTCTTGACTTACACCATACGTAGGAAATGGAGTTGTCCTAAGTATGTAGAAAAAGAGTAGAAGGCAGAGTTAAGACAAAACTCTTGTACCTATTGTATTCCTCCCAAGGAAAGAAGAAAAAGTGGAATGGCAGAGCATCTGAGACACTTCAGTTTCTGTTAAAAGGACTGCAGAGGGAGCCACTGATTCCCAGAGCAGGAATCAAAGGAAGCGCACTCCACACCTGTTTCTCCTGGCAAGCGATGGAGAAGACTTCAAGATTCTGGCAGCTGGAGGCAGGAACCAGAAATAGACTCTTAAACAGCAGGGGGAAGTCAATAGAAAACTTGCATTTTTTTAAAAAAAGCAACTGCAAGTTGTTGAACTCCATATTTTATTATTTCAAAGCTTTTTTTCCTTAAAAAGCCAGGCACCTGTGAACATCCAAATGTTAACAAAAGTTTATACATTGAATGTTCTTAATAATAAAAGACAAATCGTTTTATGTAAGTTTAAAAAAAGCTATTCACAATTAAGACACTCAATACTTAGTTTTCAGAAAATGAAATATACCAGAAGGAGCTTAGACATAAGAAACACTTCCCCCCCCCCCCCCCCCCCCCCGACGTGCAACACCTGTTACTACAGTTTCATACTACTCTTTCTAAAAATATCTTCAATGAGACCCGAATGGATTTGATTACCGAGTAAACCTAATCTGGAGTTCCTAGATAAAGTCAGCCACACTTTGAAGGGCCAGAAAGTTTCAAGGGCAAAAGCCTCATCTTTCCTGAATCCTGATGTCAGAAAGCACATTTTCCTAACAAGATTCGACACCTTTATTAGGTAACCTAGCCCACCAAAACTGAACTGAGCGCAAGAGAAACCAAGAATTTTCTCAGGAAGAAAGGTAGATGCTTGTAAGAAATCCTATACCTATTATGAAAAGCTATTAATTTTAAACAGTATTTTGTCTTTTCGTCTTCACCAGTTAGAGAAACATACTAATGCAGCTTCACCAGAGTGCCACTGTCACTACCTTTTCCCACTCGTTCCATAGTTCCTTTTCATAGCTGTGACTTTTATTTTTTTATTTTCTATTTAATAAAAAAGACTGCAACCAGCCACCTGACTGAACAGGAGATGAAGACTCAAGGTTTTGGGTTTTTTGTCAGGGTTTTTTTGTTTGGTTTTTTTTGTTTGTTTGTTTTATTCACTAGCATCTCAAGCACACATGAACTGAAAACCTTATCTGGCATACAACTAGACTCTGGTGAGGACCAGCCAAGGTCAAAAGCTGCTTTCTGCAGGTTGTGGCAATTTACTTCCAGTGCTTTACCTGCTGATTTTAACACAGCCTACTGCAGGCCCATCTTAAAACTGATAAATTTGGTGTTTTGTCACAGCTGCTGCTTTAACACCAGTGTACCTTCCCAATCATCAGCACCAACTGCGCTACTGTAAACAGGCCATCAGCATTTCCTTTGTCTCACTAATACTTGCTGTAAGTAGAATTACACAACGTAATCATTAAAATCCAAGCAATTAGTCACTAGTCACTACTGCTAACTGTGGTGGAAGCCCTGTAAAATGCCAAGCAGTTAGAAGAACTTGTCAGAAATCTCAGAGACAATTTGAGGTCTAACAGAAATGTAATCACTACTACAAATGAAAGGGAAGCTGAGTCACCTCTCTGCCTGGCTTTACTGTAAGCACTTTGGACAAACTGCATCAGGGAAAATTTTACTTATTAGCAACAGATTAATTAAATCTTTAATTTAACTTCTTTTAACAAAAATCAATGCAATTTAGCTGCAAACACTTTAATAATTTTCTTAGGAACAAATCAGTGTTAAGCTAGCATCTCAAAATATGCACAGAATAGCACAAATTGGTTAGCAAAATTAGTCCCCAAATATCCTTTCTAGGTAAAACCTTAATTTCAGTACACAGATGAAAGCATTAAAAACACCACTTTAGAAATAGTGATTTAACCTTAAAAGAAAGAAAATAATAGAAAAAACAGCTCCTAAAATGAAAAGGAGCAAAGTATTTTTCTGAACCACACAGAGGAGAGTCTTAGAGACAAGATATGCATGAAAATTTATCTGAATTTTGTCTCTTTCAGGATTTTGTTGTATTGTACAGCATTGTGATGTTACTAAATTTTCCCTTGGACCTGCTTCACCCCCCCCCCCCCCCCCAATTTTGCGAAAGTGCATTCTCAATATAGAAAAAATACCAATACAAGATGTGAACAATCTCCTAGCCTACTCACTATTTTCTTGAAGTTTCTCATCGGCATCTAGATTGAGCATTTCAATGTTATTACCATCACGCAGTCCTAACTGGTTTTCCTGTTAGTAAAAAGAGAAGTTAAAACTTACTAACGTAATCCTACTGCTAAATCACATACCACATTTGGTACTCCCTGCTAATCTTTTTGAATGCTTACACACTTAAACTGCATAAAACTACTTTTTAAAATCACTAATCTAATACCTGTGTTTGGTATCACAGCCTAATGGTACTTTAACTCCTGACTCAATGAAATGTTACAACATTAGCTATAAATGCCAACACATTAACATATACATACCATCATTAAAATGTGCATCATCCTTATAGAACAATAGGACATTATCAATGGCAGGTCACCTGATCATTAAGAATAAAGAAATTTTGTAACTCAGGATATGTAATTTACATTTCACCTAAATAAGCACCAAACCTGCAGCAGTGGTTAGAACATCAGAAGTTTTGCTTCTACCTCCAACTGTCACTAATTAATCACCTGCACTTGCAGAAATAACCTATGGCCCACTTCCTATGTAAATTTTAAAATGTTTATGTTATCTGATATTCTGTGAAATACCCAGCAGCTTAAAACAAATAGTTTTATCAATATCATGAAAACAACAGTCACACTTTGGGAATGCTAAGAAGGTCAGGACCCTAACTGTATTTCACACTGTAGAGATAAGAAAGTTTACTTAATTAAAAAAATATTTTTTTAAATGCCTTACTTAGCTGCAAAGTATTTCCAATATAACAGCTCATCAATATATATAATAATTCATCTGAATCTTGCTCTCAAGGCAATTTGAACTACCCTAGTTGTTTGCAGCAAGATACTGTTTTGCCAGTAACACCTTCAACCACCAAAGATGTTTAAGTCACTCAAGTTATGGTATGACAGGATATCTAGAAATGCCATTTGAAAACTTCAACTCTGAAGCTGCGAAGGCAGCTTTGAATAATAGTTCAGCAATCTCAAGACCCCAAAATGCACAAGGCATTCAAATGTAAGCAAAAGTGCTCTCCTTTTCCTGCACAACAGTTGACAATGCACTCCATTTCTTAGGGTGTTCTGTACATACATAGTATGGATCCCAGAAAAATCTTAATTTAGTAAGACATGAGCAATTCTCATCTTTTATTTAACTAACTTTCTCTATTATTCTTCAGCTAAAGACCATTAGCATTTCACAAGCCATGAGTTCTTGCTAATTTCTGCAACTCTGAAAAAACCTTTTACACTTCTATAACAAATATTTTACATTTTCCATTTAGGGGAAAAATCTGACCCAAAAGCCCTTGAACAGTTCACCCCCCACCACTCCTTTGAGCAGCCACTCCTATGCAGCCCAATGGCTATTTAGCCAACTCGTTTTACAGTTAATTTACTATTTATGGGGCAGACACACATGAACAAGTTATAGCATTTTAAACTGACATCTGTAAGTAGCTGATATTTTGATACACATTGTTAACCACCCTGACAGAGATAAGAAGACATGTTAACTGCTCTCTTCCACTTAGATTTGGAAAGCTAGATGATGTATTGCACAAAAGGACAACAGGCGCAAACAATGAAAAGAATTTTTAATGGCTCAAGAAAGCAGATGATAATCAGAATTACTGAAAACTAAATTACACTTTTGCACTACACATTCAATCACCTTCACTGCCACGAATATTGTTTTCTGCTGTTTGTTACGAGTGACTGAAAGTGACAAAAACCAGGCACACATAAAAAGTGCTGAAATTACTCTGCCTTAAGAGATCTGATCAGACAGGCAAGGAAGAGAAAGAACTAACTTTCTTTTCTGTGTTCACGGAAATCTATTGTGTGGATTCTAAACACATAGAAACTGCCAGTGGCCCAGAAAGTTCCTGAGCAACGAACAGATGAAGGCTGAGAGCAATTCTGTTATAAGTATATACTAACCCTGCTTTAAGCCTGTCTTAGGCATCCACTTTTGACCACCATCAAAAAGGAGAAGGAGTACAGGCTATTCACTCACAGTGTACAGCTACTTTCCAGTTTCTCCGGTTATCAGAATGTAAATCCAAACTCATTTTAGTCACAAGGGAGCCAGTGACAATGCTGCTTGCTTGTATAATTTTTCCAAATTTCTCAGTATTATTAGAATTGTTAGATATCTGACAGACCACCAAACCATTAAAACACCCACTCATCTCTGGGACAGAACCTAGACTTTTCTTGCTTGCATACATTACAAGCTGCCCTCAAACAAAAAACCTCAAACACCACTGGAATAAGTTATTTCTCCAGGAATCACACATGGAAACTTTCTGTCTGTTGAAAGGTACCAATATGATTTCAGAGTACTCTATAACATTTCTTAGCAACCTAATTCCACACAGGCTTACTGCATCTGTAGACAACTATTATGTTCTCCCTTCTTCATAATACATTGTCTTGTCTACTATCTGAATGTCTCAGTGAACAGACTTTAAACAAGTGACAGGAAATGTTGACATGCTTTTAATGTTGCTTTTACCTTCAGGGGAACTGATATTGCATAATGCCTTTCTGCAGAGTTCAAGTGTCCTTAGCTGTCCACACACTCTCTTATCTACTGTAACGATGAAGACCATCGCTAGTATTTTTAGTGTCAAGAATAAAAAAAAAAAAAAAAAAAAAAAAAGGCCTTCTCCACAAACCCCATATCCACTTCTTCCACACCCGATGAGAGAAGAAAAAATTCTGAGGAACTGAAACAAATTCATACCCATTTAGTTGACAAACTGAAAATGAAATTGTCCTTGTAAGGTCATGCAAATGTATGAAGTCAACAAGACCAGTGAATCTTACACCTTTCAGTGACTCAGCCAAACTAATCGGACTAGAAATGATTTGGAAGGGTAAAGTAAGCTGTTACTGCCTGTGGCTCAAATTTCTCCCAAAATACCTGTCCCCCTCAGTCTGCCACAAGACAGTAAGATTGAAAACATTTATCGATACTTTCACACGTACAGGATTTTGTTTTAAGTGGCTGATTACATAGAAATCCGTCACACTGACATGGACTATAACCACTGCCAACACTGAACGGAAAGAGATCAAAAGACAACATTCTGAAAAGGCAGAAACCCCTCAAATTGTGTGCCAATAAATACACCTGCATGAGAAGAGACGCTTTGTAAGGAAAGCCACAAAGCAGTGTCCCTGACTGTCTCCAAAATCACAGCAGGACCATACCATGTTAGCTCTTAAATGCAGAGCTGCTTTTTTTAAAAAGTTTTTTTTAAGCAAATATGATTTGCTTTTTTGTCTGTTTTGTGAAGTATTACAAACTGCTGTAATCAACTGAAGAAGAGATGCTATTGATTGAGAAAAAAAAGAGAAAACATTTATGAAAAATAAAGAACCCTTAAAAGAATAGAAAAGGTGACTTTAAACTGAGTTTTATTTAAGAATGAAGCATTTTTTCCTTTAGGAATCAGAGATACACACCTGTTCACTGCAATGACATTCCATGCTATTACATTTCTTCCACATGAACTGTGCATATGAAAAGGCTAGATCAAAGGATTGTATGATGACAGTTCTTACAGGTCTCAGTTTGGCAGATGATGGTCTTTTCCAAGGGACGGAAAAGACAACATTGTATTAACCTTCTCTTTTGTGCTTCAAAAGCACTTCAGGGTATTCTGAGATTAGAAAACAGAGTGTCATATTTCAGTTTGGTATCTGTATTTTAGCAGTCTTCACCAGGAGTTAAGTAGGTTTCAAATGAGTAATCCATCTTGCCTCAGTACACTCACCTGGCAAAATCTCGCACTTGATTCTGAATTTCTTTAAAAATGTCCAAGCAGCTAAGCTGTCAACAGCATTCCTTCACAATAGTTGAAGTAGCACTGTCTGTTTAATTCCACGTTCTTTTTTGCAAAGTCCTCAACAATTTTACCTTGTTTATAACTGCTGTTTTATAACACCAGTAGACCCTGATAACATACTGTACTGGTTTTGGCTGGGATAGAGTTAAGTTCCTACACAGTAGCTGGTGTGAGGTTGTTTTGGATTTGTGCTGAAAACAGTGTTGATAACAGGGATGTGTTAGTAATTGCTGAGCAGTGCTTACACAGCATCAAGGCCATTTCTGCTCCTCATGCTGCCCCGCTAGCAAGGAGGCTGGGGGTGCACACGAAGTTAGGAGGGGACACAGCTGTGACAGCTGACCCCAACTGACCAAAAGGATATTCCGTACCATATGATGTCATGCTTAGTAATAAAACTGAGGTGTGGGTGGGGGGTGGGGGTGGAGGTTGGCAGGGGCTGCTGCCATTGCTCAGAAACTGGCTGGGCATCAGTTGGTTGGTAGTGAGCAATTGTTTTCATTTTGCATCACTTGTTTTTTCTTGGGTTTTACTTTCCTCTCTGTTTTTTTCTTTGCTTTTTTTTTTTTAATTATTAAACTGTCTTTATGTCAACCCATGAGTTTTCTCCCTTTTACCCTTCCAATTCTCCCCCCCCCCATCTCACAGGGGCAGAGCGAGCAAGCAGCTGTGTGGTGCTTAGTTGCCGGCTGGAGTTAAACCACATACCGTAATTATAGCTCTTTGCTACAATGCCTTGAAACTTTGAGATTCAAAGTTGTAAGCTCACAAGCAGGGGTTTTCCCCCCCCCCACAGAAAGGTCCAACTGTGTAGTGTTTTGTAGGAAAGTGTTATCAGGTTCGTTTATTGGCCACAGTGTTCAAGTTCAAGAGAAAAACTAACCCAAAATTTCTGCTCCCCTTGATGGACTACGTTAATTTATTTTTAAAACAAGAGGAGTATGCCATAACATTTTTACAAGCTTTAATAACATGTTGTTAAAAGGGAGGACTACTTTATTAACTTAAGATTTAAAGTAATTTAATTCTTTACTGACAGATTAATGGATTTATTTTTTTTAAATGCACGATATGCAGAGATTTTGGTTTTGAAATTACTCTAAGGAGCAGAAAAACGAAGCTAGCAGAGCATGATGAAGATGACATCAGTTTCTGTTGTGAAAAATAGTCTTTGTGCTCAGACCAGTTCTTAAGGTGCTACCTTTGGCGAGAAGCATAAGTTGTCTCATTAGGCAGAATACCTCTCTATTTCTAAAAGACTTTACAAGATACTTTATACAAAGAGTCTAGGAACTTAGTATAGTTGTAGGTCAGCATTAGAAAGACTAGCCACTCCTACAACTCATGTTCCAGAAAAATGATGGTATCATTGAAGAGAAATGATGGAAGCTCCACAAGTAAACCACCAGCAGACATAAAAAATGAAGAAACTAATACATTCCAAAAATATGAGGAGTAATAAAAAAACCCCAACAAACTACTTTCCAGGACCAAATGGAGAGGCAACAGCCACATGAGTAAACTGAAACCTACTCTGACTTGTCAGGTAGGCACAAGAAAGTACTCTGAGGTTGAAAGTTCACCTCTTTGTAATAAGCCAAAATTTTCAAGAGTAGCAGGGATTCATACTGCAGAGAAACCAAGTCTGAAAGCACCATGTACCAGGCCAGTACTAGACTGGAAAACAGCTTTTTTAAATTACAGTGACAAAGCATTTTGTTCATTTCATTACTGTATAGGCCTTCAGCCCGAATGTTTTAAATTATTTGGTGCCATTTGCAGAGAAACCCAGTTCTGTATCACTAAGTAGTATTATAAGCCCCAGAGATACAGGCATCAAGGTTTTGGATGGTGTGTTAACTACCCAACTAAGATTTTCTTTTCACTACATTAATTCTAAATTCTATACAATGAAAGCACCAGCCTAACTTTTGCATTATTGTCAGCATCAAGCAACATCGACTATCAAAAACTGAGCATAACTTACCCATAAATGCAGTTAATGGAATACTTGTGCTTTTAGGAAAGGTACCTCCTGACTGGCAACACTCCCTCCTAACAATACTTCCTTCTGAATTTTAAGCTTCTGTTTGTAAATATAAAAACATGTAACTTAACAGATCAAATACAAATACTACTCAGGCAGGCTTGTTTCTTTATTCTCAACAGCTACGAAATAAAAGCAATAGCTTAGATACTTGACCAAGTGTCATCTACTTTTCAACCTTTTCATCACCTCTCTGTGAATGCTTCAGGATAAAAAAAAAAAAAAAAAGACAAAAAAACAACAAAACCCACCAAAAAAAACCCCAAACCAAAACCCAACCAACCTCACATAGCCAGTACCAACACAGTTCTGAAGACTGATTAAAACAGAAGGCAAATGCTAGTTCACAATTAGACACCAAGAGGCAAGAAAAATAAAAATTAACCAGGATGAGAACAGGCAGGCAATAGTGTAAGGGAAAGGTTCATGCTGACAGGTAAGAACAGGGCGGCAACTTGAAAGGAAATAAAACAAGGATTAACAGGTAACCTCAAGACAGCTTGAGAAGTGGCACTGGACAGTGAGACTGAACAACAGGATAAGCCTTAATGTTCATGTCACTGGTTTTGAAAAAGCCACTGGAGTATGGAAAAGTAGCCTAATTTCTAGACTACCTATTCAGTTCAATAATTATTTCTACAAATACTAATGAAAACTTTGAAGAAAAATATATTTCTTACTTTGAATAAAAATACATAATCTTTCCCCATACTTATTAGGAGTTGAGCATTATAACAAACCCTGTGCAGCCGCATTTTTCATCAAAATTTTGTGTACCTAGATTTTTATCATACAAAACACTAAAAGGGCAGAACTAGCTATTTTTCCTCCTTTCCCTTCTACAACACTGAATCAAAAACACGATTCATAAATACCTTTCTATAAATTACTTAGGTCAAAGTACCTCCCTCCTTGCAAATTATTAGATTTTTACTTTGAAAGATGAAGGCACAACAAGGAGGGGAGGGGAAAATTTTACATTTGACATGAAAATTTTAATTACATTTTTTGAGAAAGAAGTTTGCAACATAAGCTCAAAACTTCTGCCAACGTTGAAAGAAATCTAAGAATACTTCAAATCAGGCATAAAATTTTAGCTTATTCCTGCAATATTTTACAGCAAAGGAACAACTGAGAAAGTTTAAATGTTGTCTGTGCAGTAATCCTTAACAGATGGATGAAAACAGCTGAAAAGAAATCAGCCACAAACAAGAAGCTCAGTGCTTGTTGATATTTTCAGAGTACCAAGACTGTTAATGGAAAAAGCCTAGTAATCATTAGTGGCAAATTAACTACCACAAAACATAATTAAAAAAATAAAATAAAATCATAATCCAAAGAACAGTAGTGGGTGTGGGGTTCCAAGTAGAAATGTTTTCCTTTCTTTCTCTTTTTTTGTGAAGGGAGGAAAAGAGACCCTGAAAAGCCAGAAACCAGACACCCCATTCCCCCAACTATTTTATATAGTGAAAGGATACTTCACTGTATGATATTCACCAGCAGACCTTATGGATAATATAGACCCAATATTCCTGTCAAATAAGACTTCTACATCTGCCAAAAATAACTGTTTTTAAAAAAAAATCTATGCTCATTTGAAAAAGCTTACTTCTGTACAGGTTGTTTTCCCTCTTTGTAGCACTGATATTAGATAATCATTGGAATCAAGAGCATACTATTGACAGGTGCCAGCTGTCTTTACCATGTTGATACCATTTCAGCAGAAAGAGTATTTTCTGACAGTCTGACAAGGAAGAAACTGTGAGATCAAACAATGGAACCAGTTAAGATGGAAAGTGCTGGCAACAAAACTACCAAGACAGTAAGTTTCTCCAAAAGCAGCCTATGGGACAGGGCAGGGGAGAAGGGGAAAGAGCATGCACAAAACCCGCTCTTTGCGGGAAAGCAATCCAATGAATGACAAAAGGATACACTGCCAAAAAACTAAAGGGAAGAACTGTAGAAACTTCCCAAGTATGCAAACTTGAGAAGAACAAGAGCACAACTCAACTACCACAATATTAAAAAAAAAAAATTACAAAAGGAAATAAAAATGTATGAATTAGTAACAGTGGGGGAAAAAAACAAAGTGAGGACTGAGTCCATCAGTAACTTTCCTTAAGCTTAATTACCACAAAGTTGCCATTGGATTTCTGTCATTCATTTCAAGAGTAGCAAAGGCAAGCACAAAGGCCAGCTTTTGTAGCAGTGCCACCAGGTTTGACAGGAGTCAAGCAAGACTATCACTCTTCATGTCGCCTGACTGCAGGGATTCAATTTTCTAATCATACCTCGTGTAATGTTGATTAGTTCGAAGCACATAAATATTTAGTCTTTGATGTGACCTGCTCAGCTCTACATGAGGCACGATTTTTTTTCCTTTCCAAAACCAGAAAGGAATCTCCTTTTCTCTTCAAATCTCAGAATACTATACAGTCTAGGATGCCAGAAAATCTGAAACAGTTATAGAACCAAACCAGTTCACAAGGAATAAAGCATGGTATATCATTTGTTTTCCACTGTATAAGAGTCTTCATGCATAACTTTTTAGGTTATTTTTAGACTGGCACCATAAGAAAGTTAATTCTTGCAGTACCCAAATCTTTATATCCTGATGTTCATGGTATCTCCATGAAAGATGATTTTTGATGTTACCCCTGGCACCCCAGCATATTTCACTCAAGTATACCTCAATCTACAATAAATTTGGTTCCTCAAGTGATGCCCTTGTGATTCCAGAAGTACCAAGGCTTCCTAGTGGTTAGGACTGCTGACAGCATTAACGTACTGCTTCTTCCCATGCTACTGGACAAGAACATAAAAAGCAAAATGCGTGACATCTTTTCTATCAGTTAAACTTTCTTTTAACTGAAGACTCTGGAAACAAATATTGATAACTGGTCATGGGATCTGCAGTCTCAGGTAACTGAGACTGTTATTCTAATCACTGCTTTTGTGCAATATGTATCAACCCCTCTTGCTTTGTTGTTTTGTGGAGTCAGAAGAGTCATTACAGAGTATTAACAGTTTGAGATACAGAACTTCACATAGTAAGCCTTACTTTTTACAAAGATAACTTATGAGCATGTCTTTCCATGGTGGTAAAGACAAAACACCTTGATATCAATATAACAGATACCTCTGTAAGTTAGTATATTTACTTGCTTTCCCTCAAGTTCAATGCATACTTATAGAAAATAAGACAGATCAATTTTCAACTCAAGATCAACTTAAGACAGTGCCAGAAGTGATTGTTAAGTGATGTTTTGGCAAAGACACTTCTTGGCAAAATGTAGTACAGCATGGAAGGGATTTGGCTACAGACTCTAAAGACAATTTTCCATGACTGCTTGTTCAAGTGCTTTGCAATTTAAATTCAGGTGAAGCGATAATAGGAACATTCCAGAAGAGGCCCAAATGTAGGTTTCCTACTTCTTGTCAAGACCAAAACTGAATAAGAGAGAAATTTGGAACTGTGGGGAACTACCTACTAGACCCCGAGCATCTTGCATTCTGGAAAAAAAAAAAGTGTCAAGCACAATCACAGCAAGGCCATTTAGTCAGATTACAGTCAAAAGAAATGCTTCAAGTGTAGCTGATATCAAGGCATTCCAGCATGTAGGTCTGGGCCTTTGTCTTTTGAATAATAGGTAGGTTTTAACTTACATTTTATGTTATTTTTTGTTTGTATTAAGATACAAACAAAAAAGTATAAAAAATAAGTCCTACAATCTTTTCTTCCTTTTGCAACAATCTTTCCACCTTTTGCAACAATAGCTTTAATACTGTTGTTGAAGTCCTACAAGACCGCAGAAATAATTTCAAGACCAAAAGACCACTTTTATTTCATAATTATTCTGATGCAGCCAATAAAAGATGCTACGAATCACCATAAACAGTAATTTCATTCTTCATATCACATGCAAAAATCTCTTTTTGGCTAGAAATGAATTATTCAGAGCAAAGGCTAAGAATGGGGCCTTAATCCAACCTCATATATGATATAATCAAATTTATCATCACTGAAGTAGCTGGAATGTGCTTCATCAGCATTTACTAATCTCATAAAACCTATGAGCTGCAGACTTAACTTCTACAATGTTTAAGAAAAGAGGTTCAAAGGAGCTGCTAACATATTAAGTGTTCCAATGCCTTCTTAAATGTTCACAGGAAATAAAATACTAGAAGACGACTGCTTCTTTAGATATTTACAGGCTCAAAAAATAATTTATTGTGAAGGCAAAAGAATAGGTAAATTATGGGATTTTTGAGAACAGAGTGTAAACTGAGCGAGGTCCAAAAGGATTACTGGTACTTAAATACCAGTATAAAAAAAAACACCTAGAAAAACCCACACGAACAGATCCAGTGATCTGAACAATAAGCATAACAATAATTATATATTTGGCTTTTATTTACAGATTAATGTTTTGAATGGGTAGAAGGTGAGAAATGAAAGGTCCAGATAAAATATTAATGAATAGGTAGTTATATTAGCATGTTCAAAGCACAGAACTAACTTCTTCCAAAAAACCCTCATCTAATCTGCCCAGAGGAGGGGTGGGGGGGTGGGGGGGGGCAGTTCTGACAAAAGTTAAAAACCAACTATATTACTGCAGTCTTAAAAAATATTTCTTAGAAAAAGATATCTTTATGAAAATGGCTCACTAGATAATGTAAACATTTGTAAATTAAGGACACAATTTTAATGATACAAGACAATATAGTGGAATATACTTTGCCTAAATTTTTCTAGGACAAATCCTTCAATTGTTATAGCTATGTAACTCTCCTGAGACCAGGAAAGAGAGGATAATCATTTACAGACTAAAGAAACACTGAAAAATGCACTTCAGTGAGTAGTCCTGTACCTCACAGGATGGGGAGAAGGACTAGATTTAGTCATGAGTCTTTTTTGCTTAATATATACTGATCCTATATAGCTCTTTAATTAATAACACCGAATACCAGATGTATGATTCCAAATCTGCCACGTTCTCTAAGTGACAATTGTTTCAAAGCAATACTGCATACACACTTAGGTATTTAAAGTCAGTCTAAAGGATCTGTTTTGAAATTCAAGCTCACAAAATTTTTTGAGCACCTAATGCTGGAATAGAGATACAATCTTTGCCATTATAGCCAGAATTAAGAACGCCAAAGAAAAGCATACTTTTCATTGGAGAAAAAAAAAAAGAGTAAGTTACTTCAATCTACTTCCTGCCACACAGACAAAAAAATGAAAGCTATGTATCCATATATATATACACACACATACATACAGGCCCCTGTGCATATATACAGGAATATACACATACACACAGATTCTCTCTGTTCATTGAAATGTAAGTACCAATAACCATACTAATAAAATTAGTAATTAATTGCACCATGATGTTTCCTCTCTCATGTCTATCCCCCACTGAACCTTGTAATCAAATCCTTATCAAGAGATGTATCCAGCACCCTGGATGGCTGCAGGTACATCCATTGATGTGTTTTCATTTGTCAGCTCCTAATCTAGTGAGCCTTCCTTCAAAGCTATTTAAAATTAACACAACTCCTAAAGTACATGCAGGACAATTGCCAAATCATTCCTCTACTAATTAATCACCTCCTAACTTGATGCCTACAGCTTAAAAATGTTTGGTTCTATTAGAGCATAAACCAATGAGAACATTTCTCAAAAAAGCTCTAGCTAGAAAACAACAAATTTTAATTTTAGTCCTCTAGTTTTTTGCTTTTTCAGCCAGTCTCTTACACAAAACTACAAGCAAGATAACAACGATTCATATTTTCGTGAAATTAGGAGCCATATTTTAAACAGAGATCAGTTGCAAAGTTAATATTAACTCATTGAGATAGTCAGGAATATAAAGTAAATTTATAAACCTATTGAAGAATATGATAATCACTATGTCATTATGGAAACCAAAGTAATTCCTGACTCAACATCTGCACCTTCAAGAAGTGAAAAGCAAGACACAAGCAACATTATATTCAACAGCCCACTTCATAGCCTCTTGTCCCAACAAGATATGTTGAGAATCAGAGGTACCTTTAAAAGCAACATACTATCCAGTCTTGCAACAAAGCACATGCTGGCAAGTACAAGGAAACAAGAAGCAGAACACCTTGAATATACATCAGTGGGTAATCCACAAACCCCTACACCTGCACCTAAGGGCCCACATGCCTAATTCTTTAAGTCAGTTGAAAGGGTGGGTGGGTAGGACAGAAAGCTTGACAAGCCCTTCCAGTTCTAATAAATGGAAGACAATCAAGGTTAGAACTTCTTTACAAAAGTTTCCTCTTTCCTTCCTGCGAGTGCCTGAACACACATGTTCCAACCCTTAGTAGACAGCAAAAAAGCCTGTCTTTCTAAAGGTCTTTAAAAACTTTTTTTTTTTAAATATCTCCAGGGTAATAAATATTATTTACTTGCATGCAGATATTTAATAAAAATACCACCAGCAGTCACTGCTCACTCCATGTGCCCCCCATTTCAGCCAAGCAAGCTCTTGTTCCTCCAAAACACAGTGGCATTTACCTCACTGACCTTGGGACTGCCTTCCTCCAGTATTTCTCCCTCATCAGTTTGCATGGGAACAGGATCTGTGCAAAGCTCTGCAGAAATGCAAAATACTGCCTAAAAGATAAAAAAAGAAATATATTTTAAAAACAATGATTTTTCTGCCTTTAACAGTGTTATGTGAGATTGTGGTGCACATAAATAATAATTCTAGGCTATGACCTTTAATATTCCCATTCTGCACATATTCACTGAATTTATATGTTTTACACAAACAAATAAGACAACTGTTATTCAGAATAAGACATAACTCTACTTAATTAAGAGGAAAAAAGCACCTAACAGGAATATATTTTCTTTTTAATTTTAAAATGTCATTGCTGATTATTTAACATATTCATTCTGTTTACTCATTAAAGCTACAGTCAGTAAGGAATGATCACACAGACTAGAGCTGAGCAATTTTTACTTACTAGGAAATAGATTTTGTGCAAATATAAGCTTCACAGATTCAGCTTACAGACAATCTAAAGCTTATTAGCTTGAAAAATTGTTAGACTTCCAGTGATCCCACAGTACCTCTGAATTATTACTTTAGGGAATTTTTCCTTGACTTTATTTTAGAAATAAATACATTCTAGCCTTTAAATGGTTCAGGGAACTGAAAAAGTCATTCATCTTTAGGTCGACATTTCCAATCTAACCCAGGTCAACATCTCCCAGTGTTTCCAATATTCAGCACTACTTGGTAACTTATTTTTAAATTTGTTTAACAGTGTCAGTGCAGTTCCAACTGAACAAAATCTACACGCCAAACTCCATTCTTAGAATTGTAAAGTAACTTATGGAAGAATGCAATACAGTTAGGGAGACTTTGGTTACAAAGATTAGAGTGTCTTCCTTGCCAGAGGATGAGCTATCTTTCAGAGGTAATGGATCAAATTAATCAATTTAAGAGATCAAACACACCAGCATAAATTCAGCAGAATTCTCTCACTTTACAATTGGAAATTGTTCATCTAAAGGCACCTCCTTTATTTCAAGGTTAAAGCCTGTTCATAAGGTAAGGCTGTCTGCCCTGCCAATGTCTTCTGTATGTTGTGCATAGGTAGACAACATCTTTCATGGCTATCAAGTTGACACAAGGAATGAAGAATATGTTTTACAAATATAAAGGGCCTGAAGCTACAAAATGTTACATACAACTTACTAAATCTTATAACCAAGAAGCTGCTATGATCAGTAATATAATATATTCTCATGAATATATACAGCATGAGAGCTGTAAAGACTTACAGCATAGTAATTTCCTTTTCTGGGGAAAGGGGAATGAGGATAAAGCAGAACTCTCATCCAAATCCTCCAACAAATACTCTGCCTGCAGCATATAATCAAAAATCATAGGTATTGAATGCTAAGCAAGACTTGTATCATGCATCTACGCCAAGATCCTCCTGCATATAACAAGTCTTTCTCACTGCCAGGCTATCTTCTGTTCTGCAGCCAGAGGGGAGGACAGGCTGAGCAGTCCCTGTCCATGGTACTTCACCACACTGAGTTTCTGAAACCCACTCCAGAGCTTCTGGAGCTGGGAGTTTCTGAGCATGATTTTGCACTATCAGATTCAAGTAACTGGGAAGCTGCACAGATTGTTAGACAGATATCTAATAGCCAAATCAGATTTGGCCAGAAGGATTGCTGTGGCACTGAAATGGCTTCAAATCAGAGAAACAAGCAAGACTGAACTTGAGCTACAGAAGCATTAGAAACAAATCTTATAAAATAAAACAAGACCAGTCCGGTCAGGCCAAGACCACTGCAAGGACTGGTCACTGTTCATTCAGCATGCTGGAAGAAGCCAAATATGAACCTCTGAAAACCTGCCATGTTTATCTTCTGAGATAGCCCTCACTACCAGAGGAATGGGAAGTGGCAATATTTGACACCAGTTTTTATATATTACTCCTGGAAGAAGACAAAAACCTATCAACCAGTACATCTCAAAGAAAAAAAAAGCAGTAGCACTAGGAAAAAAAAAAAAAAAAAAAGGAAAGGCTGCAATCATAGAACGGTTCGAGTTGGAAGGGCCCTTAAAGATCATCTAGTTCCAACCCCAATGCCACAGGCAGGGACACCTTCCACTACACCAGGTTGCTCAAAGCCCCATCCAAACTGGCCTTGAACACTGCCAGGGATGGGACATCCACAACCTCTCTGGACAACCTGTTCCAGTGCCTCACCACCCTCACAGTGAAGTAATTCTTCCTTACATCTAATCTAAATCTACCTTCTTTCAGTTTAAAGCCATTACCCCTTGTCCTATCACTGCATGCCCTTGTAAAAAGCAAAAAGTCTCTGGCTTTTCTATAGGGCCCTTTTAGATACTGGAAGGCCACTATAAGGTCTCCCTGGAGCCTTCTCTTCTCCAGGCTGAACACCCCCAACTCTCTCAGCCACTCTTCACAGGAGAGGTGCTCCAGCCCTCTGATCATCTTTGTGGCCCTCCTCTGGGCTCACTCCAACAGGTCCATGTCCTTCTTATGTTGGGGGCCCCAGAGCTGAACGCAGTACTGCAGGTGGGGTCTCAAGAGAGCAGAGTAGAGGGGGAGAATCACCTCCCCTGACCTGCTGGTTACATTTCTTTTGATGTGGCCCAGAATACAGTTGGCTTTCTGGGCTGCAAATGCACATTGCCTGGTCATATTGAGCTTCTCATCAACCAAGAACAAAGATAAGCAAGCTCTCCCAGAGGCCAGATTAAATACACTGGAACTATCCATTGCTCAGACATCAGAGCAGGAAATAGAAAAACAGAGAGAAATCTAAAAAAAAGCAAATGTAGTGGAGAAGGAAAAGAGAGTTTATTCACTCACTCTTAATTTGTCCTTTAATTCATGTTTTATCAGCTTTAATGTTAAAAACATATATCATACTATTTCATACAATGCTCAGTTAGAGTGAATTCACTCACATGGGAAGGAAAGAAGGTGGAAGTTTTAAAAGGCTCTGTAATTTACTGGAAAAATTCACAAGGGGAAAAGAATATCCATCAAAAAAACTTGCAGCTGGTGTAGGAAGACCCTAAGCCACAGGCCGCAAGAGGTGTTGCAAGAGGAATTTTTTGCTGAACACTACCCTTCTACTGTATTTTTTCCCATTGTATTTGCATCTGGCTTCTTTCAGGAGACAAAACATCAGGCAACAAACTACAGGCCCAATTCAATACTATCATTTTTATGTTCTTTCTGCATACATGAATCCTTGATTCCCATGGCCACTGGCACAGGAGTGCTGCATTTCAAGTTTGATTATTGCCACAAGCACGCATTTGGGGATTCCTGAATCCATGGGAAACTACCTCTGTGGCAGACTTCTGTAGCAGTCATTTACAACTGAGGATGACTTCTCAGCCAACAAAGTGACTGCTTAGTGCCAGCATGCAAAGAAATAACATAATTATTCCATGTTGTTGACACCACCTCTTCAGCTCACTAGCTTCTGAGCGAGGGCTGAAGGTCACACACAGGGTAATGTATTTTGTACACAAGAGGACAGACAGGCAATCAGAATTTATACTAGCGTCCTATAGGATTGGAAAAAAAGGCCAAATGTCAAAAGTCATTTACTTACTTATTTCCAATATTTATGTGATATGCCAGGCTCCCAGGGGATAAAAATGCATAAAGTTTACAGACAATCCATTTAGATTTTCAGATCCAACATATATCAGCAAAGTCACTCTTGGAAAAGGTCAGAAGTAAGATAATCCTCTTTTTCCATTCTTGCATATACCCACCAAAACCACTTCAGATGGGACTGAAATCCCCCAATCTTTGTATTCACCTGATATTTTCTAGAAAAATTAACCAACTTTCGCTTGAGTGAGGACTCCAAGAAACGTCTGACAAATAGCAATGCATAGGGATGTCCACATACGATGTGGCAGATGCATATCTAAAGTTAGGAACAATTTTCATTTAACTCTTTAAAATATCACACGGTGATGAGAATCTATTCTCAAAGGTAAAAAACCCCACTTGCTAACATGAACTAGCTGCAGTTCTTATGAACTTTAATGCCTACTACAATATTGTCCTGTCATAAAACAACATGGCTTTGGGACAATCCAGTTTGATATTTAGTCCTATTTATATTCCGCCTCTTTCTGCAGCAAAGATGTACACATTTCATTCAGTGGTATCAGGATGATGGATGCAGCTACCAGTCATAAATTCAGTGTAAGCAGAACAGTGCAGAGCACCTTATGGATACTATCTTTTCACTAGTGCATTCTAGCACACTCTGGCAAGTAAAACCTGAGCCAAATTTCCATATACTTATAAATCCCTGAAAATCAATACCAGTGAACAAGATATTTCCTCAGACCTTGTTTTCCCTCAGGTAGAAAGGCCCACCATTCAAAAACACAAGGTCCTCATTAGCAAGAGAGAGCTGGAATCCAGATGTCTTCAAATTTGCCGTTCATCAAACAGGCATCGCTGGAACTACGCACCTTACCTAATACACAGGCCTTTCATACAGCAACACTGTTTTTTCAGATTGCCAGCAGCAATATGGACTAAAGAGGAAAACTGTTCTTCATTTGCTATAGAAGAAAAAAATTATTTCAAGCTTCTGAAGAGTGCAGCTGCAAGAGAAACAGTTATTAGTGTAAAACCAATTGTGGTTCCTGTGAATTCCAAAGTCTAAATTGGATATGGCCCACTGGAAAACCCTTGAAAGACAGTAAGGCTGTGCGAACTGTCACCACTACAGACAGGAAGCAGAAATTGAAGGTCAGTCCCAAACTCTCTCACAAGAACACAAAGCAAAACAGGCACACAAGTACTCTTCAAAGATGGTGATCTTGTATACATGGCATACTTGAAAAAAAGCAGTTAGACCAAGGCAGTACTGTACTGAGCTATGTCTTAAATGAGACTGTGCTTATTTGACACAATTGTATTCATACATGACTGCAATTGCTAGTCTCTAGCTAGGTACACAAAGTGTTAATTTTTAACAGATGGTCTAGCCATATTATGTCTAATTGCTACAGCTTTACATTACATCAAGTTTGCTAAGAATGTACAAAATCAACATAAAATTTAACATATGGAAAAAGAACAGAATATTTTGTCACTTTAAATGAGAGTTGAGAGGTACAGAGATGAAAGCAAGAGCACCCAGAAGGTAAACAAAACCTGAACGTAACTTCATTGCTTGTAGGAACTAATCACTTACCGATTCCAGTGACTTTAAAATCTCATCATATATTAATTAATTTTCAAAGAAAACCATCATACACATCAACTTTAGCTGACAAAAACAAATCGCATCAGGCAGTTACAGAAAAAACTTCACACCCAAACCCACAGGAAATAACACACTAGAAAGTATACCAAAACAGCAATATATCCTATAGTTGGTTAGGGACTAGTATACACTAATGTTCTCACTTCCAACTTTCAAGAACACAATATTGAACTTTGGTTCATTTTTACCTTTGACAGTTTCCAAGGGCTGCCAAAGCCCACAGGGATCCGTCCTGGCTACATTCAGTGCAAAAACGAAACCCTAAAAAGAGATAAAAATAAATTTAAAAGGTCAGCCAACTGTGGGCATTACTAGATAAAAAACATTTTTAAAAAAGTCAATTGTCTCCAAAGCTCAGCAACCCTTACTCCCAGAGCATTTAGAAAAAGCCACATTCATCTGAATAAAATCATGTAGGGTAAACAAAAAATTGTAATCACAAAAGCAGCAATACACCCCCACCTCCCCCCCCAATTTATGCAGTATTGGGGAGATGGGAGAAAAGAGCTACAGTTAGGGTTAGAGTTAAGGAGAGAAGTACCTTTCTCCTCACTATTCTTCCACTTCAACTGCCACCCCAGTCTAGGAAATTATTCTTCAAAGGCAAGAAATTTACATATCGCAAAAAGTATATACTTGTTGAGCCTTAGACTCAAATTTAGGCTCAAGTTTTAGCACATTTAGGCTTTAACAGAACAAAGTTGCACCACTGCCGGAAATGCATCTTTAACTACCTCGGAGAAAGCGTTAAGAACATAACACTGTTTATTGCTTACGCATACTTATTACTCACCCATCACCACACCGACCAACTTAGACCAACAATCAGTTTTGAGAAAAAAAGTAAGAATCTTTACACTTGTGACCCACTGTCATGGTTTAACCCCAGCCAGCAACTAAGCACAACACACCCACTCACTGACTCCCGCCCCCCGCAGTGGGATGGGGGAGAGAATCGGGAAAAGAAAGTAAAACTCATGGGTTGAGATAAGGACAGTTTAATAGAACAGAAAGGAAGAAAAGAAGAAGAAGAACAATAAAATAATAATAATAATACAATAATACTAATACTAATAATAGGATCGGAATATACAAAACAAGGGATGCACAACGCAATTGCTCACCACTCGCTGACCAATGCCCAGTTAGTTCCCAAGCAGCAATCCACCCCCAGGCCAACTCCCCCCAGTTTATATACTAGACATGACATCACATGTTATGGAATACTCTTTGGCCACTTTGGGTCAGCTGTCCTGGCTGTGTCCCCTCCCAACTTCTTGTGCCCCTCCAACATTCTTGCTGGCTGGGCATGAGAAGCTGAAAAATCCTTGACTTTAGACTAAACATTACTTAGCAACGACTGAAAACACCAGTGTGTTATCAACCTTCTTCTCATACTGAATCCAAAACACACCACTATACCCGCTACTAGAAAGAAAATTAACTCTATCCCAGACAAAACCAGGATACCCACCAAACCATTTAAGAAGTATTTTATACCTATTATCTATAGTATTTACTCCACTGGCTAATTAGCTTGCTCTTAATCTTCACTAAATACTATAGATACAGGCCTGACACTGAAGTCTAACAATGTACCATGCATAGTGCTGCATGACAGAAAACTCAAACTGATATTGAATGGGAAATTCCCCTTCTAAGGATTTACTGTCACTATCAGAGTTTCTGTAAACTTTGTCACTGGAACCACTTGGAAAAAAAAAGGGGGGGGGGAGGGGGGGGCTAACATTTCCTCAAAGTTCTAACGGTAATACCTCCTAAAATGAATGCCACCATTTAAACTAGGCATTGCATATTTTATACAACCTGAAAGTGTTACTTGTTTGGCAGCAAGTTACAATTTTCTCATTATTAATCATCATATTATCCTTTTCACAACAGTTTTTAACTGTTTACTTATTACATATAGGTACAATACTCACACATTCATTTTTCATCCAGAAATGAACATGCAGTCAAAGCACTATCAAAGCAGATGTGCAACATGCTCAGTCTTCTCAATTGCTCTGAAGTAGTCTTCCAAGTGAAAAATCTACATTAAGTACATCATCACCATAATATTATGGTGGTCCAAAAGTATTAGCAACCTCAGAGTCCACACCTAAATTGAGAATGTTTTTACCAGGAAAGGCATTTAAAATCATTGTTAGAAACTAAGGCTCTGGAGACAGAAGCCTAATAAAACTCAAACTTTTGATTACTTTTACAATAAGTGAATGCATACTCTGAAATGAGTAAGAAGCCATGACATTTACCACTTCATAGTATTTCCTCCAACAAAAAAAAAAAAAGCTTTGCTTCCATCTTAGCGAACTAAGTAAAGTAAGTTGCATTTACCTGGCTTCACTAGACAGTAGGAGATTAAGGAAATACTTCTGCTACTGAAATATATTGAAAATAATATGCGGAAGTAAGAGTATCCCACTCTGTTGTAAGTTTTCAATTTTCCCTATTAATTTCCAAAGCTATAGAAAAAAAAAGAAAAATTGATTTCTCAACTGAATGTTAAACTATCATCCAGCCCCCTAAAACAACTCAGAAATCTCCAGCCATGCCATTTAATACACTATTATTAATCTATGCAGTCAAGTACACAATACTTTATAGGTGGAGTCAAAGGCTGTTGTTGACTTAGCAGTTTTATCATGAGTTTCTGACATGTACGTCCACTCAATGAGAGTATCAGCCAAAAAGCAAGACTAATGAGGTGTCTGTGCAGTTTTTGACAGCATAAGATCTGAAGTTGGAGAATAGGAAATACTGCAGAGGCTGGCCAAAAAACAGCTTTTCCCAGAAAGGGGTTGTTGCAGGCTGGATACTGAAATACCATAGCATTAGTATCTAGCAAAAGCGTTCAAAGTTCCAGCCAAACCACCACATGCTTATGGACCACTAATGTCTCCATGGGAAAAGAGGAAACTGCTACTAATTATGCCAATAATCTGTCTTATCTCATTACAGAATCTTATTCATGAAGAAGAGTATGGATTCCTATCCCTAATTGAAAAAAGCCTCTCGTCAGTATCTAACTTTTAATAGAGGTAAGACAAGAAAAGACTGATCATCCTCCTCCTGTTACTCTGACAAATTTAGGCCTATGTTTCTAGAGCAGTAACAATGTTAATTAGCAAAGTCAAAGTGGCACAAGAGAGAAGAATCCAGTGCAAACAGTTTGGGTTAAAGACAGAACACGACACGTAGCTGGGTAGGACTGCAAGGATGTTACAGCAAGGAGAATCTCAGCATCT
The DNA here is from genome assembly GCF_000737465.1 of Haliaeetus leucocephalus. Taxonomy (NCBI): domain Eukaryota; kingdom Metazoa; phylum Chordata; class Aves; order Accipitriformes; family Accipitridae; genus Haliaeetus; species Haliaeetus leucocephalus. Next base: position 1,291,891 of record NW_010972436.1, read on the forward strand.
ACCACAGTCAGAACAGAATTTAAATATCATGCATACATCTCCTCCTAATTCAAATCCTCAGAGTAAGTATCTACTTCTGCCAGCAGCCAGGGGTTTAGGATGCATCAACCTGCTTGCCTGGACTGCACAGGAGAAAATTTAGCCAGGAGAGCAGACACAGTTCAATTAGGTAGCCAGAGGGGAGGAAAAACAAACAAACAACCCACCCACCCACAATTTAGGCACCATTCCTCTGACAGAACAAAGGGGGGACCTCCCCCTTCCCTCCAAGAACTGTGACAGTTCCTAACCAAGTATTAATCAGCTAACTACAACACTTACTTATTAGTTCAGGCACACTGAACCATCAGACTCCATCTCTATTATCTTGCAATAACAGAAACAATTCATTATAGCTACAGACTCCTGGCTTACATAAGTCCCACCCTGGCAGACTAGAACTGTATGCATGTACAGTGTAACCCCACAAATATTCTGTATGTATTTCTAGTTCCAATACAGTTAAGTGCAGCAATTTGTTTACTTAGCTGGGTTACGGAATCTATGAAGCAGCAGAATACCCTGTACAGAGCCAGGACTCCTACACTAGCTTTTTTCCTCAAGTATTTTTTAGGGTGCTGCACGTCTTCCCACATTTGTGCACCAAGTTCTTTACTTACAGCAAATACCTGCTTTCTGGCCACCTCACAAGAACTGCCTCTGTAGGTACACCAAAATACTCCAGGTACACAGGAAGGAACAGGCTGCCATCGGGAAAATATTTTCTTCAAATTCTCCCTCCCAACCTCTCATCCAAATCTGGAGAAACAGTAAACACTGGTAGCACATGTGACAGAATTTCCTACTGACTATGAGATACAACAGAACAGTAGGAAGCTCTAGAAATATAAAACACGGGAAAAAACATGGGGTGAAACTGGTTTCTTGTATCGGAACTGAGAGAACACACGTAAGTGTGTTCAAGGAAAGTGATTATATAATCCAACAATAACTCCTGAATATTAAATATTATGTGTAAAAATGAAACCCATTACCTACCAATTGTCGGGTATTTAAGCCTATTGTGAAAGAATAACATATCAGCAGTACTGAACTGGCTAACACTCAAGCCCATTTCAAATCATTCAGAATCCACCACCCTGTCTTAACCACAGCTAGAATGAAATACTTCAATTTTGGTTTTGCAAAATATAACCAACTTCCAGGAATGAAAAGAGGTCCAGAACTACTGGTTTACCACTATACATCCAAGTTAACATCGCTAAAATCTAAATTATGTCACTTGCCATTATTCAGGCACCATAAAAGAAAGGTTTGTTGTGAAGGTAACCAATAGGTGGCACGTTTCTAAATTCACTGCATCATCTTGATGGCTACTGCTCATGCTTAATGTGCAGCATTACCTAGTGAAAAACTGTTCGTGTCATTGGACTAGCTGCCATAAACCAACTATTTTTTTCCTGAGGTTCTAGCATTAACTAAGAGCTTTCTGGGCATGATTTCCATTCAAACAATTTCTCACTAGAAACAGTACATTTGAAGACAAATGGGTGTCTCTGCTGCCACTGTGGTTTAACTATCCCTCTGCTAAGTGGGTAAATGTTTGACAGCAGCAAGTTTTAATTTTAAACTTAGTTTAAACATAAGCTCAGACTTATGTTGTGGAATGATTCTGATAAAGCAAATAAGAGCCTACTCTCTGCTCAGAAGGCCTCAAGCTGTCTAAAAACATCACCTCACAAAAACCAGCTACTGACCTAAGTACACAAAAACATCACATACCAAATTAGGACATTGGGAAGTTGGCTTAGTCATTCATGACTTCAAAATAATACAGAAATATTTCATGTTTTTTCATCTACAGCACACTGGCACTGTAACAGACAGGATTTACTATAAAAATTATCCAGGACAATCCAGGTCTCGCTGTGGTAGTCCTTCTCCACTTTACTTCAGTTTTCAAGACTGAAGAGGGAAATGCAACTTGTAATCAGTGAGAAACATTTTGGTAGGGGAAGGAGAGATGCTACTGGTGCTTGAGAGAGGATTTACCACCTCTTTCTTCCACTTTCTTTAGAATCATCTCTTTGCACTAGTTGGGTGGAAGGAAATCTAGGAAGGATTAGCACTTCAAGGAAAACCAAACTAAAGATACGACTCTAAACAAAGCAGCCAGGAAGAATGGGAAAAGGCAGAAATCCTCAACCTCTTATTAAAAAATAATAAACAAAAAATCCAGAAAACAGCATTCAGCAATGGCAGCCGAGTAGTCCACAAAATCACCATGGTGTTCTACAGCAAAATGTGACACAGGGTAAAATGTCCATTATGTTTAATTCAGTGTTGGCTGCACAACTTCACGTTTTGTTCAGTATTAACTTCTCTACGCTGATGGTTTTTGTACTCTATGGAAAATGGTTCAGCTGTTAATGTAGATATGATACAGCCACTTTTAATGACAAGATAACTGTAACTTGGAATAGATATAATGTACGTTAGTCTGTACTGCTCTTCTAAGGGAACATAAGAATAGAAGGACTACACAGAAGTTGTCATTAACCTGTATGTACAAAACAAAAGCCCCGATTCATAGCACTTAAGTCTTTTCACATTAACAGCCTAAATATAAATTAGCAAACCACTTTCATAAAATAGAACAGTCCTGAAGACATCAGGGTTTTTTGCTAAATGGACAGTTACACCACATGATCTGCTCAAGAAAACTCAATCAGTGAGTTTGTTTCCCCCCCCCCATTAAAGAACATCTCTCTTTTTGACTCAATGTTAAGGAGGACATGAGAAAAGTGCAAAAGGATACTTCTCAAATCACATTTATAGCGCTTTTTCTGAGCAAACTAGTAATATTTCTTAACTTGTGTCTATATAATCTTTAAAAAAGCAAAAATTTTATTCACTTGATCACCTGGCTATTGGATCATCGGTTTCAAAAGCAGGGTAAGGAAAGGCAGCCCTGGACTGTACAAAAATGGTCCTAAGTCAGACTTTCTATTTAGAAAACCCTGTTTCTAGCTCTTGAATCTGAAGACAGCCTTGAAACATGAGCTGAAGACAGAACATTGCATCGCCACCTTCCCAGTGTTCCAAAACATTTACATAAACAACATTTAAGGTGCTAACTCCCACTACAGGAAAAATAAATTGAAAACTGCATTTTAAAAAATGTTTTGCTTACATCTTTTTGCCACTTTCTACTGCACAAAGCAGCATAAAAATTCACTTTTTTCCTGCTCATACTGATTTTGCTAAAGAATCCGTTAGAGGTTACAGTGAACGTAAAAGGTATTTGTCTCTCCTTTGCCTCAGCAGCCTATTCTACACTACACATCACTTCTCAACTGTAAACAAAGTTACGTCCCAACTATAATCAGCCCAAGACTGTCAACTGGTTAAGTTTTCCAAAGTCCTTTGTGCTTTGTCCCACTCTATCTTTTCAGCGTGGCTGAAGCATATATACACACACATTTATAAATACACACCCATATATGTGTGTGTACATACATATGTATACGTAATAAACATCTTCAAAACTATTTCTACTTTTTCTCTTCAAGTCCTTTGATACTCTAGCACGACGTTTATGGAAACTACCAAAACTGAGGTTGTTGGGAGTACTCTATATCTTAACTGGCCAACAGTGTCTTCTTGACAGTCAGCAGCATAGTAAGACTTTTGGTGATGACTGGAGCATCTAGGAATTAAAACATCATGAGGTGAGAATACTGGCTGCTTTTTCCACTCTCTATCAAAGTTCTACCCAGCCAACATAACGAAAGAAATTTTTTAGCAAAGTCAGAAACAAAATAATCCTATAAAAAACTTATTATTTCAACTGTTCCTCTTCTGTTCTCTTAGGTCTTGCAAACTAATGCTTTTCAAGCACAAAAAAGGCCCATTTCGCACTGCTAATACTGCTTCTACTTGATAACGGTAGCAGTGCTCGGAATCCTAATGGCACACAAGCAGTCATTACCATGAGTATTACAACTATCATGTAATTTAACGGTGCCCTGGTGACAAAAATGGGGATGCAGTCAACACGCTCCAAGTGCCAGCAATCCATCTATACCAGCATTCCCAATGATTCAGCACTGCTGGAGCAAAACCAGTACCATGGTAGCAAGCCTTTATTTCGGGACATTTGCAAAAGGACAGGAAGTCTTCAGAACACAGAGGACTTGAGTTTCCTGGAGGAGAGGTAAAGAGATGGAGGGGGGGGAAGTTATACTAGACCAGAGACTTTAAAGGTGTTTCTCCATCTTAAGCAAAACATTATGATGAGAGAGAAGCCTACTTCTCAACAGCCCAGCTTTAAACCTGAAGGCTATAAATAACTCCTTTACTGCTGATAATCCCAATAGAATCATCCCATCAGATTGTTCACGCCACTAAAGATGACTCAGGATCAAAGGCTTCCTTTTGAGCCACAAGAAACAGTCATCAAGTCCTACATAACAGAACATTTATCAAAACCAGCAGTAGTAACTAAATTGAAACTGATAAGGTAGTAAGCAGGCACGTGCAGAGGGCAGGGGGAGGGGTGGCTTACCCATCAACATGTTTAAATGGCAACTTCAGCAGTTACAGGAGTTAAAGACAGCACTACTAAAAATCGTTCAAATGCATCACAGGATTGGAAGATACTGCACCTTTCAAACTCTTTAGTTATTACGATCTTCCTCTGTTGTAACCAGAAGAGTATCAAAGTTTCCTCTGCTCAACTATCCTTCTGTTATCTTTTACAGTAAGGGCTGCATTGTGAGGAAATCCATACCAGTGTGGCAATACTGGTGCTAACTCCTACAGCAGTCATGACACACAGACACGCGTGTCCCGCTGCACATCGCGAAGCTCTAGATCACAGCACTACACCCTGTAACGCAGCTTTGGGAAGATGCTCATAGCCAGACTGAGCCAAGACAGAGCCAGGAGGAGGGCCAGGAGGGGTGATGGAGAATGATGCGTAAGTCACAATTTGCTTTTATTTTTACTTCACTCTTTGCTAGTTTACACGCCAAAATTTTCCAAATGAATCCTGCGTTATCACATTTCTGATCATAACTGATTTTTTGTTTTCTACAAAGACATTTTGACTTCCTGCTAACGATTATATATGCAGAGAAGTCCAAGATCTTAACACTATTGTTGTCAAAGAAAACAAATAATGAGTTGTTAAGCAAATAATTCTAAACTATAATCGCAAACACCAACTTTCAACATAACCAGCTGCCAAGTTCAGCTTCATCAATATTTATAGCTTGACATCAGTTTGAATTGTACCTTTCAGCTATTTAGGCACCTAAGAAAGGAACAGGAAGCTCATTTTCAAAAATCTGCTCTATATTCAACAATGTTTTTTCAGTCTTCTTCAAAGAAATGAGGCAAGACACTCATTTTTTATGGCTAAATTCTTTTTTGTTTTTAATTTAAAAACAAAATGAAAGTTATCAGCAATACAATCCTAGTCTTCAACACTGCAATCTCTGATAAACGTGCTCAGTTAGAACTACTACATGTGGAACTACTTGCAAGAAAAGTTTTGGACCTGCTCAAGCATGTGTGAGGTCAGGGCCTTAAATCTTCAGTCTTTTAGGTTTGGCACAAAACGGTTCTCAACATTCACATCTAATTTCCTCTGAAAGTTGCATTTAAAAGACAGGTAACCAACGCTTATTATTTCCACCAAAAATATACAAGTCTGCCTTTAGGCTACCTACCTGCAATACATGACAACTGATTTTCAGTTGAGCTCTCCCACCATATATAAAACCCTAACTCTCTAAATTTGTTCCTAGGTTTGAATGTTTTCCACTTCTGTATGTTTGTTTTTATCCATCTTTTACTCAATCTGAAATTGTAGTAATAAGAATTCCCAGTTATTTTTTGAGTTAGAACTTTATGAAACTAAAGTTACTTTTAGTTTATTTACATACTCAGCTGAAACAGGGGCAAGTCAAGCTGATATACAGTATCCATACACAAGGCAGCACCAGTTTATCTAGCTACCTAAACTGGTGAAAGTAACATTGTCCAGGGTTGGATAAGTACAGGGTTAGAGCTCGAGACAGAACAGACCAATTATGTCAGTGTATTCTTGCCCTGAGGGCACCACTATGTTATGCTGTCAGGAGCGTTTTCCATTGCTTGTTAGCCAATGTTAAAAGTATTTGATAAATGGGACTTCTACCTTTTTTCCCCCCTCACTGAGACACTTCTCTGCAAGCTAATTTACTTTTCAATCAACAGGAAGTCTTTTCCTAATTCGAATCCATTTTCTGCAATACATGAATTGCCAAGGACAGGGAAAAGAAAGAAAGTTGGCCTTTGAATATGAAAGAACAAGAGGACTTTGCTTCCAACAAAAGAGAAGATTATCAGCCAGTTTTGGTTGCTTCTCCGTGTACTCTAAAAATTAAAAAGGCCAAGCAAAGAAAGTTATAGACAGCTAATTTACTGCAACTACATAGTTTAAAAAAGTGAGTGAATAAGCCTAGCTGTGCACTAAAAAACATTTTTTTTTCCCCTTTCAAGCACCATTCAGCAAAGTGAGTGCCATCAGAAATATAGGTAACATTCCCCTAACCTTTTATTAAACATAATAGAAACATGGAAAAACCAAGTAAAATGTGCACATGTTCTTCATGCTGTCACCACACCAGCCACAGAAAGTGGATGAGCAGATCCTGAAGCACCCAAAAATTTATCCAAGCAAAAAGCACAGCTATATTCAAAACCCCTCAATTTAAGCTTTAGTATCCCACTTTATTTTGAAGGGCTAGGAAATACATGAGCTGTTCCTGTATAAAATCACCACAAAAAAGACACTTAATATGAGGGGCAGAGGAATACTACTATAAAGACAGTATCCATCTTTAAAACCTTCCCAATGTGAGAAAAACTTCAAAAATATTAAATACTTAAATTTTTTTGCAATGTCAATGAAAAATAGTCTGCATCTCGATGAACAGTCCCAAACAAGCACTGTGGCTTGATTCCTTTTCATTCTTGTTCTCCTCCCCAAAAAAAAAAAAAAGACTCATCTGCATTTTTAATTGCAAGAATAAACATCTGGTACAATGCAATTAAAATCCAACAAGGCAGAATCTTAGCCATTTGACAAACAGAAATAGTTAGAAAGCTAATTTGAAACAAATTCTTCTCAGAACCCAAATACATACGGAAGGATATCAATTTAAATTACAATGGCTGTAACAGTAAAACTTCCTGTGTGGACACCCATTTATGCCAAAGTACTCTTTTTTTTTTAGCTTCTTACTCAGAAGCAGTTAAAGTTGAACTTCAGAAAAAAAAAAACCAACCAAAACAAACCCCCCAAAAATTTCAGAATAAGCATGTTCCCAACACATAGTTAAACTGCTACATTTTAGAGTATTATACGAATATTGTTATAATACATATAAGAATATATAAGAATATTGTTATAATCACACAAACATGTAAGGGAAAAGTCTCAGTGCACAAAAATCCTAGAGATGGTCACAAAGAAAGATACCAAAACCCACAGAAGCAGCTAACCGTTGTAGAACAACTATTTCATGCAACATGTATTATTTCCTTCTTTCTTGAAGTGATTTTCAACTGCTTCAGGTCAAGGATGGATCATAATTAATTTTGAAATAAAGTATATTTTGGTTTCTGTAAGAAGCTGGGGTGAGAGGACACGTTTCCCTTCCTCTATCTCAAAGAAATTTTTTTAATCAAAAATTTATACAAATACCTCCTCTAAGTTTGTATTAAAGACATCATTCCTCAAGCTAGTTGCACCCACTAATATTATTAACTTATGGTTTAAGTCACAGTGTGTAAGCAACAGAAACCTCAGATATTTGAAAATGTCTTTCACTGTGTTAGTAAAGAAAGTGAATATATAGGGGATTTAACCTTCTACAAAGTCTGACTTCTGGAAAAACTTTTAAATCACAAAGTTACGGTACTGCTGTATAAAAAGCAGATTCTACTGTCAGCTGTAGTGAGAAAACAGAATATGCTCTATGGCATTTCAGTCATCTGCAGAAAAAGATAATCAGATTATTTCTAAAGATCCAAAAAATGTCCCAGAAAAGAAGAAAAAGGTTTTCAAACGTGCAAGTGAAGAGCTGGACAACCTGTGTCTCTTCAGCCACGCATAGCTCATAAGACATCCAAGTTTAAAACTAGACCATGCTGATACAGGGTTGCTGGGTAATTTATATCTCTTGGCAAGAAGCAGCAAGGCAAGAGGGCCTACTCCTATTAACATTGGTGGATTGCCCCAGGGCCAAAGCCTGTTTAGTCCACAGTAGACTGGCAAGTCCCTGGAGAGTTACTTCTATCTCCTAGAGGAGAACCCCTTTCCCACCACAGGTGTGATACAGCCATGAGATTTCTGCAGAGAAGTCACAGGGCCAGGAAAGTCAGTAGCAACTGCCTTAGAGCAGCCCAGATGTTTCTCAATTCTGGTCATGTGCAGACTTAATAGATCAGTCTTAAAACAAGAATGCCGGCATACAGCTTTTCAAACGTTTAGCTTCTTGATTTAAAATCATACTTTCAATTTAACTTGTGAAACTTTCTCACCAAGTCTTCTTTTGCCACATGAAGAATGCAGTACAGAACTGCAAGGCACAGCCAATGTCTGCTGTGAGAAAAAGAGAGACTCAAGTAGGAAAAAAACCCTGCAATGCTAGGATACAAGATGATCAGAGGAACAGAAAGAAGCATTTTCAACTAGCAAAACAGAGGCTAGAATCTGAAAATTTCTAAACTTAACAGAAGAAAGTTAAGACTATTCAAGAGAACTATGTTTTGTAGACTGCTACCAAATCAAACGGCATGAAAGAATAAATTTCTCCTAATGCAGAACAGAGTTCGCTACCAAAAAAATAAATACATTACTGAAAACACCTTTGTCAGGTTGCTTTTCACTACAGTACTTTTTGTAACGTTGTCAGGAACCACGATGAAATTATAAAAACGAAATGCAAGTAAAAACAACTCTTACTTTGCTACTCATTTAGATGAGTTAGAGGGTTTCCCCTCACACAGACAACACGATATTATTGTATCACCTTTTGCCTAATCCTCTGTCAGGCTATCTAAAATTATCAACTCTTTGTTTTGCAACTTTGCTTCTTATCCCTTCATCCGCTAATTAGCTTTTCAGCCTTCAGTCTTCTGCCGGACAGGGTCAAAGTATATTGACTACCAGTTTATACTTTACACATCTATTCTGACCAGTGTCCTATAGCATGCAGCATGACTGCTGCCTTACTGCTTTTCAGGAGAAATGGGAGGTACTGTATGTTTCTCCACACACCTAAAAGCTAAACTGAGAGCAACATTCAGATCCATTTTACCCTTTTAATTAGATCTTTAAAAATTTTTAAACAGTGGAAGTCTCAGACAGAACAACAATTTTCTTCCCAGATTTTTTCACACAGGAACTATTGTGTTTTTTCTAATCCACAGACATTAAATCGGGAAATACATGCAAGGTATCTGATTTCAGAACTACTAAAGCTGGCAAGGCCCAGAAACGCAATCCGTACTGACTAGCTGAAACTGGAAAAGGTCATCTCCATAGCTCACTACATGGTAAACACAGAGAACATCCAAACTCCAACCACAACCCTCACACTGATGAAAACTTGAAAACCTCAGAACATTCCCCTACAACATGATACAAACCATAATAAGTGCAAAACCACCCTCTCCTTCTTACCGCTATAAGAAGGCAAAGGGAAAAATTATTTAATATACTCACTGCCTACTGCTCTAAAGGAGGAAAAAAAATATATATATACACCAACTCTTTGCAGCAAAGCGTGCTTACCTCCCCGAAGAAAAAAAAAAGTAAAAGTGCAACACAAAGAAGGTATGGACAGTAAAGCAGAGAAATGTAAGGAAGTGTCAGAGTTTTACTATCCACTGAAAGTGACAGGGAACAGCAATCGGAATATCTTGATTAGTATTACCCTAGTCACCTCACAAGCAGAAATACCAACAGGCAACTACTTGCCTGACAGCGACAGCTGGCTTGAGTACCAAAATGAGCCCCTATTTTTATTAGCAGATAGTAGCAGAAAGTTTAGTTTGGAAACGCACAAAACTAAAACCAATTCTTCAGTCCCTATTCCACACATTGTTTGCTGAAAGAACAAGCAAACTTAGCATATATATTTCATCTGAAAAGGGAGAAAGACAGTAAATGTTAAGCTAAGGAAGACTATCAGCAAGAATCCATGTCTTATTCTATCTACCTCATCTGGTCAAACAATTAGAAATAGATGTTACTAACTGTTTGCTCAACACCTCTGCACCAAGTTCTTGCTATTAGAGCCAAAGACTGACATCTTCTTGCTATTCTTTCCCCAAGACAGTGTAATGTTTCACAAGTAAAATTTCTGAAATCACAACAAATAGATCATTAAAAGCAACTCCAGAGATAATTCAGGCAAACACATTTTGTAAGCACTGAGGTAAAACCACTGGTATATATTTGCTAGTATCAGGTACTTCCCCCCCTTATCTATGTGCTAAATATGCTTAATTTATCATATGAAGACAAACAATGCCGGTTCTTCACAATGACATATTTACTTATCCAGAAATTATGCAGAGAAAAAGGGTGAGTGAAAAATAAAATCTAATAATAAAGAATTGAATAGCTATAAGCTGTAAGGTACACTGTAAGTAGAAGTATTGCAGAATTTGTGAATCTTCAGTATAGACAGAATTTGTGAATCTAATAGCAGCACTAGAGAGCAATTACTGAGAAAAGCCATTGCAAAGAAGCTGAAAAGTGACTGTTAATCGTTATTATTACTGTTATTGCACAAACCAGACAATATCCGTGTACAAAAAGACACTCCAAGAAAACAAACACGATAATGGCAATAAGCAACTAGGACAAGAGACTTTGCATCCAAGCATTCTGCAGAAAATGGAGAATAAAGTAACTGAACCATTAAGTAGACTATTAATAAACTCACTCAAGTCAATAACTAAGCTCCTTAGCCTTATTCTATGATCTCCAGTTCGTACTGCTTAATTGTAAATCCAATCTCTTCTGCGAGCAGACATACACCAGCTTTACTGGAAGAAAAACCCTAACAAAAAACCCACTCAAAACCCTAAGAGAACAAACCCCATTTGAACCTATTTTCAAATGACTTATTCTATGGCAGTCCTCTAATTCTTTCCATCATTCTGGATGCAGCTTTTCATCCCACTGCTCTAGATGTAGCTATCTCTATATATGATATATATTATCCATTACTCCTAGAAAACAAATTTATTTCTAGTTTCCTATTTCCTACAACAGGAGGCAGATCTAAGCTAAAAGACACTACCTCAGAACTATGCAAAATTCTCTCCTGAAGCTCCCTCCTCTTCAAAACATCCTCCAACATCGTTTTAATGATCAAACACTCATCACCAAGCAAAGCCATGACACTCATTCTGCCTAAATGTTTCATTGGACTATTCAGTCACACAGACTCTGGTAGACGAAGCTTTTTTTGATTCACAGTTTCAAGGCTTTTATTTCCAAACATTCAAGCTTATTATTTAAATGAAAGCTTAGATCCCCAGCTAAATTTGCAGCTATACAGAAACTGCAGTAACACACCAATTCATAAGGCTGCCTAATCAAGAGACATGGACTGTTTTATAATTAAGTTCTTTTTTTTTTTTCCAGTACTTCCACACTACAGGACTGAAGTGATTCCCTTTACTAAGTATCCCAATAACAACACTATGAGAAAACAGAAACCAAGACCAAGTTCACAAGAGAAGTATGCACATTAGAATTTTACCAATTTGCACTGAAATTTCTGAGCTAATTCTCTATGTACGTATAGTTTTACATAAAATTGTATAATCATGAAACATTTACATGCAATATAGCTAACCAAGATGAAAGTAAAAGGTATAATGATAACCTCACCTACTTTCTACTAAGATGTGCCTGCGCCTTCTTGCCCTCAGAACTTCACAGCAGAAAAGCTAACGCACACTTACTACCTCTCTGGGCTCCGTCCCCCCCTCCCCAACCTCAACTTTTTGCAGGGCGATTTCTTCAATGCAGAATTGACTGGTTTTACCCGCAACTTAGTTATAACACAGGTGAAAAGTCACCCTTACAAACCACTCCCTGAGGTGCATCTACATGGCAGCCCCTGCACTAACCACGTATCATGTAGAAAAACTCGACCTTATCTTTAAATTCAGGACCTCAGGTAACGCAGCAGGTGAGAGCGTTTACCTCGCTTCTCAACAGTGCCCATGTTCCAAGGAATCTGTACCATTAGAGAAAGTCACCAGAGGAGAGGAGGGAATTGTTGAGCAACTTCAGTGCAAACTAACTACAAAGCTGCTGGAATTTGTGCATGTATTTAACAACCCTGCGAATCTAAGCAATTACCTCTACATACTTGTAGCAGAACCTAAAAATCAATTCATATGGATAGGAATATGGAAAATACTACGTAAAACAGACCTTTCAAATACAGAGCTACACAAACCCCAAAGATCCACCTACTATTTCTCAGGAAGATTCAGAGGTTTTGTAGAGGATGAAAAATTGACACTGAAACCTAACAAGTAATGATAAAAAAATAATAATTATGGACTGTAAAAAAAAAGTTAACTTTATGGAGAGACATCTTAACAAATATTCTTAAGGTCAGTGAAATGTTAAACATGGAAAAATGAAGTACCGTTTACAGTAGTAAGCACATCTGCTTTAGCTAGGAAAACACTTTGTTGAAACTTGGGTTTTATTCAACAAACCTCCGCTCTACCCTGTAGTAGATACTTCCACACGCACTTTCATAAAGCAGATTTGAGCTTGCAAAGATACCACGCTACAAGCAGCGTTATCCACAGCCGGCAAAGCGTCTCCAGAAACAAACATTCACTCATTTTGCTACAAACAGCTCGGGAAACTTTTATTTATTCCTCCCCCCCCCGGCTCGCCTGGGACACACCTCTGAGCACGGTCACTCCTCCCACCCACATACACGCATTTTAACCAGCATCATGTTCAACACATCCAGGACAGCTTGTAGTGGTATCAACGTAACCTCAGGACCGTCCCCACGCCACACACAGCCACTAAAAAAAAAAACCACCAAAAAAACAAAAACCCAAACAAACCCACTTTTCTCCCCAACCACCAAAAGGCTCCTCGGGCTCTTTCCCGCCCTCGATACCTTTTGCCCGGCCTGGGCGGGCTGCTCTTGCCGGGGCTCGGCAGCCAAAACCAACCGAGCGCAGGGCGCTGCGCTCCACAGAACCGGCCAACGGCCTCGGGGCCCGCCCGCCCCGCTTCGGGGGGCCCTGCCGGGATTAAACCGGAGCGGGGAAGGAAGGGAGCAGCAGCCCCGGCGCCGTTGGGGCAGCGCCCTACAGGAGCCGCCGCCGCCGCCGCTCGGGGCCCCTCCCGCCCTTCCCCCCCCCTCACCGGAGGCACCGCAGCTCGGGAAAGGGGGGAGGCGCGCGCTGCCTCCTCACCGGCAGCGCGAGGGTCCTTTAGGCGGGAAGGGCCCTGAGGGAGCCCCGGGGGGAGGGGGGGG
>NW_010972436.1:1305662-1417617 GCF_000737465.1 Haliaeetus leucocephalus
GGGGGGGGCCGCGTCCCGCACTCACCGCTGAGGCGCCGCCGCGGTGCGCTGAGCCCCCCCCTTCTTCTTCTCAGTACCCGGGGGCGGCTCCGCCCGCCCGCCCGGGAAACACGAACCCAGGAAATCAAATGCGAAGAAACTGTGATCAAAACGCCGCCTCTCTTTCCCCCCCTCCCCCCCCAACTCGCACCTTCCGAAAAATAAACCTCACCAGAAATTTAAAAAAAAAAAAAGAAAAGAAAAAAAAAAAAAAAAAAAAAAACTTTCCTCGCCGCCGTCTCCCTCCCCCGAGGAGCACGAACCCAAACACACCGAGACACGCCCCTCGCACCGCCCATTGGACGGCGCCCCGCCGACCCCCACGCTGATTAGCCGCTGCGCCTGCTCGTCTTCTCCCTCCGCTCCCCTTTCCGCCCCTACACGCTGCCCATTGGGAAGACCCTCCGGGATCTCTCCGCCCATTAGCCGCGACCCACGTCAATCACAGCGCAAGACCCGCCCCCAGCGCCTCTAATTGGGCTGTCGCGTCGCTACACCCTCACCGATTGGCTGCACTTGCTGACTGTCAACTGTTAACATTGCCCCCATCGCAGCCCTCCCTGGCTCCCACCCCTTCTTCCTCTCTGCCAGTTGGCTGCCAGATTTGCCCCTTAAATGGGGCACCCGCTCCCCCGCCCCTACTTGCCCCGCCCTTCCGCGCCACGGATTGGGTCGCGGGTTGCACTCTCAGACACCATTGGAGAAGAGATATGCCCGTTACACCCTAACAGCGCGAAGACCCGCCCACCGAGCCGCTCTCCTTGGCGGCCCCTCTGCGGCGGCGCTGGGGCCCTCCTCAGCCGAGGCGGGAGCTACGTCACCGTGCCTATTTCATTTGCCGGCCCCCAGGGCGGGGCGCGGTGACGGGCACACGCGAGAACGAGTGCGGCCGCGGCCGTCACCTCTCAGCAGCGCCGGGCGACCCCGCCGCGGAACGGCGACAACGCCACAACTCCCTCCCGACCCCAACGACATTTAGCCCCTGAGCTCCGCCCTTCCCGTCACGGACACGCCCGCCCGGAAACAACTATTGGTCAGGGGAGATGTCAGTCGTGCGGTTCAGCGAGGCCATTGGCGGCAGGCCGACACCTCCCGCAGCCAACTGGCAACCGCCCCCGATGTCACCCGCCGGATGACACAGCAACCGTAAGGGGAAAGGGGAAGGCGTCGCCACTGATTGGTCGATTTCAGCGTCAATCTCCCTGGAGCGCCGGAGGGAGGTGCCTGGGCCCGAGTAAAGCGGGGCGGGGCGATGCTGCGTGCCCGCCGGGCCCCACGTGGCCCGGGCCGTTGCGCACGTGACGGGACCCCCCTCCCCCCCCGTCACCACCGTGAGCCGTTGGGGGCGGGGCCGGGCTCCTGTCAGAGAGGCTGATGGCGGCGGCGCCCGTCGGGCCCCCTCGGCCCCGTGAGGGAACACAGCGCGGTGAGCGGGGCGGTCGATGGTCCGCCTCTCTCCTGCCCGCCCTCCCCGTTCCCTCAGGGCTGTCCCGCAGCTGTTGGGAGGCCTCAGGGCGGCCTGGGGGAGGCCAGCGGTCGGGGATGGCCCGGGAGGAGTTCGGCCGTCGAGGAAAGGGCGGTTTTGCCCGTCGTGCCTTGAGAGCCGGCGGCGGGTTCCTTTGGAACGAGGCCTGAGGGCTTTGGAGGCCGCGGGGATCCGGACAGCTCGGTCCAGAATACCTGCAGTCCCTTCGCTGTGCGGGCTCTCTGCGCTGAAAACGAATTTTGTCATTTTCAGATGGAAGCTGTGAACAGCAACCAGGAAAACCTGTGAAAAATGTTTTTGCAGTGACTACAATGTCAGTCATAAATGCAACCCTTAAAAATAAACGCTGATCTTCGGTACCTGTGGAGTGGGCTGAGCTCAAAACTGGGCTGCGGGGATGGGGCAGTGGGAGAGAGGCAGGAGCTGGCCTGGGAATGCTTTCCTGGAAGGTGACCTGAAGCCCGGGGTGAGGTGCTGCAGTGTTAGGCCGGGGCTGGAAGGGTCCGGAGAGCAGGCATGGGGCAGCGCTGCTGGAGCTCAGAAAGGGAAGGAAGAAAATGGAAGATGTATAAGCAGGACCCTCATGGGACAAAGAAGAGTTTAGGATTAGCAGAACAGAAGAGCATGCCCAGAGGAACATCTCAGTCTCTCAAACTGATGGAGAGGAAGCACTAGTTGGGGGGGGAATAGATGGAATAACAGAAGCATGTGGAGGATAAACTAGGAGGAGAGAGAGGGTATCCTTGCTTGTACCAAATTTCTATGCTCGTTCTCATTCTTATTCTCCAGCATTTTTGAAGACTGCTGTTATCTTAATGGCTGTCGCTTCCTGACCTCACCCAGGGCTGCATGCCAGTGCAGTGTTTTCGTCTGATCTCCTCCAGAGAATCCTGTTACAACCTGATCAACAGAATAGTGGGGCAGCTGAAAATACCATCTTGGTGCTGCAGAGAGAACTGTAGAGATGCGACGTGCCTGTCGTGTTAGTGAGCAGGGCTATACGGGTGTTCAGTGAAAACGCTGTCTGTCTTGGAGGAGCCATAGAGCCCTTCACAGGTTAGTCATCACCAGGAGGGACAGCTGCCAGCACAGCAAAACAATGTGTGCTGCTGGCACAGGCAGCAGACAAGATCCACGCGAACTTGGGCTACACAAGTCAGTAAACAGCGGTGAATCTTTTGATGGCTTCCCTATTCAGTACTGGTAATCAATTTTTACATTGATTGGTGGGAGAAAGAGCCTCATTAGTATGAATAAGACTTTATACTGGGTATATACATTCTCATTACTGTAGACCTTTAAGGAATGCAAAAGGCACTGTATAAATCAATATCAAATAGCAGCATAAATTGGGGATGCACCTCGCCTCTGTTCCTCATTGTTTATTCACTGAGTAGGAACTGTCTGTATCCTGTCTATATCCGCATGTATTTTTCTTGGTGTAAACAGAAATCACTAATATACTGAGAGTACAGGTGACATGCACTGGGAGAGAAGGATATGTCCAAGATCCTGACCTTGTCTTTGCTGTAAGTAAAAAAAAAAACCCACACCATTTTCCTGTTTAGATTCCCTTTCCCCTTATTGGTGTTCTTTTGCAGGTTTTCCTTCATTTGTTTTGCTTGGGCTTTTGGTGCACTTGTAGCAGGACATGGAAAGCAAGGTGAAGCAATATGATTTAT
This sequence comes from Haliaeetus leucocephalus, assembly GCF_000737465.1. Lineage (NCBI taxonomy): Eukaryota > Metazoa > Chordata > Aves > Accipitriformes > Accipitridae > Haliaeetus > Haliaeetus leucocephalus. The sequence goes on from NW_010972436.1 coordinate 1,308,870, forward strand.
TTTGCATAAGCCTAGGAAACCAGACCTTTTCATTTCACAGGAGCAAAAGACACCATGGCCCTGTAGTTTCACACTACAGAACAAATTTGAACTGTAGAAAGCAAGCAGATTTTGTTGGTTTGTCTGAAATGATAATGGATGACTTGGAAGTTGCCACCCGGGTTCACCTGTGGATTTGGGGGGAATCACAGCTCCCAGGCTAGTTTCTGGCTCTCCTCAAGTCCAAACGCTTATGAACAAAATAGTTCCTATTTTTTTTCATACCTCACCCATTGCCATTTCTGTCCAAGAACGGGACTGTTGGCTGGTGAAATTGCATTTTTTTCCTCCACTGGATGTCAGTGTTACGCCACTGCTGTGGTGCATTTCCAGGTGCTGGGAAAGGTTGGGCTTCTCTGGGGTGAAGACTTCTGGAAGGTCTTTCTTCTGTGGTGGACAAGTGATGTGAAAGACCATTGAAGCTCGGGGGAATGGGCTCAGGGCAGTGTGGATATGTTCCCTTTGGCTGCTGCAGAAGCAGGCTGGGACCCTGCCTGCAAATGTCTGAAAGTATCAAACCTCACAGGGACTGTAGCCTGAGAGACAGACACACTTCAGTGTTGGGGTCAACTCCACAACTTTTTGACTATTCCAACCTCACCTCATTATGCTGTGAAAATGCATGGCCTCTTCTTTTTTAAAATTAAGTTTACTTGTGATATCAGAGAGACAAATAATACTGCACCTGACAGGGATACAGGACAGGGAGAGGCTGCGTGAAGGGACTTTAAACAAACAAGGAATGCTGCCAGCTTGGGACAATTCTGAATGCAGGAATGAGGGGGGACAAAACACTAGAAGCAGCTTTGATGTTTGGAGTTGAAAGTCAGGGTTTTTCACACCTGACGCTGGTTTATTATTTCCAACAGTGCCATAACATCTTTTTTATAGGCTTGCTAGGTTTTTAAAATTAATGTACCTGAATGAACTCTGGATAGTCAATCACTAAAAGCTACTGCTACTGAAAAACAGTCTTTGCTAACCCTGCCTTTTTTCTGCTCCAGACACCTCAAGCAGCAGCTCTCTAGTGGGCACGGAAAGGAACCGGTTAGTTACCTGCATTGCGATTAAGAGATAGGTTACTTTTTGGAAAGCCACGGTAAAGTGTATGTTGATGCTCTTTATGGTGTATTATGTTTAAGTGTTTTGGTATGAAATGCGGCGTTTAACACATGATATAATGCTGTACTTTATCTGTGACTGAAATGCGGGCAGCACTGGAAGAGAAGATGGCTGTTGTTAAAAAGATGATTCGTAAAAAAGTAATAAAAGAATTTATGTTCTCTTGTTATATTTAAAGACAGGCTGATTAGGTTATTCTCTTGCTTCTTTCTTTCCCTTAGAAGCTACTTTTCTATCTGTCCTTTTCCTAGAAGACTTCAGTGAAGTTTCAGCAGGTATATGACATCAAAGTACCAAAGGACTAAAATATTAATATTTGGAAACATTTTGATGCTGTTTAAAATATCAATTATCCTTATTTAAAAGTATTTATCCTAATAATTACTTTCAGAAAAGATACCTGCTAAGGATTCAGCATTTCCTGTTCCTTCAGTTGAGTGGTGAGATTTTTCAACCATTCTCCTACATCCTTCACACCGCTTTTCAGGGAACAAGCAAGAGAGAGAGAGGAAGTAATACTTCATATGCCTGGGAGCTGTAAAAATGGGGATAGGAAAAAGGAATTTCTATTTAAAATAGAGAAGAGCAGATTTCAACCCAATTATTTTTTCCTTTCTAGGTCACCTATAACACCAGAGAACAAACACAGAGAAGTAATTTAAGGAAAAAAAGAAGTAATGAATACTAGAATTAAATGAAATAGCAGGAGGAAATTAGGGAGATAATGTCAAATGTAATTTTGAAATTTGTACGTTGTGCTAACATTCCTGCTTTACAAAAAAAATGTAAAAAATATCTTTAATGACTGTTACTGTTCAGGATCTGAGCTTTAAGTCCCAGTCAGACATCTTCACATCTATAACTGTTCTTAATATAATAGGCTTATTTTGACATTACCTATTTTTATGTGTCATACCCAGGAAAGACATGCAGTTGCAATAGATACAAGAGCAGTTTATGCATATCTTGGGCAAAGTGCTTAGCAGAATTTTCAATTTGTTGTGCTATCGCGCTTAACATAATACCGTTGGAAGGAAGAGAGGAAAAGAGAAGGTTGTCAGCCCACAGCGAAAGGGAAAAAATTACTGATATGATGGCAGTGTTTTTAAATGGAGAACAATTTATAATAGTATTTTGTTTTGTTTTGTTTTCCTGGAGGCAAAATTAAAACAATGCTTCATTAACATTATTTGAAGCTATTTTAAGTATTGCCATTTTCAGCAAAACAATGTGAACATGTGGGGGGGGTTTAGTGGAATGTCGTGGTTTAACCTCAGCCAGCAACTAAGCACCACGCAGCCGCTCACTCACTCCCCCCCCATCCAGTGGGATGGGGGAGAAAATCGGGAAAAGAAGTAAAACTCCTGGGTTGAGATAAGAACGATTTAATAGAACAGAAAAGAAGAAACTAATAATGATAATGATAACACTAATAAAATGACAACAGTAGTAATAAAAGGATTGAAATGTACAAATGGTGCGCAGGGCAATTGCTCACCACCCGCCGACCGACACCCAGCCAGTCCCCCAAGCGGCGAATCCCTGCCCCCCCCACTTCCCAGTTCCTAAACTAGATGGGACGTCCCATGGTATGGAATACACTGTTGGCCAGTTTGGGTCAGGTGCCCTGGCTGGGCATGAGAAGCTGAAAAATCCTTGACTCTAGTCTAAACACTACTGAGCAACAACTGAAAACATCAGTGTTATCAACATTCTTCACATACTGAACTCAAAACATAGCACTGTACCAGCTACTAGGAAGACAGTTAACTCTATCCCAGCCGAAACCAGGACATGGAAAAAAGGCAATTAGGAAAATGTTTTGAATAATATTGTATTCTTGTACCAAAACAGTCTTTTTTTTCCATTTTTTCACTTATGTTGGCAGAGGAAGATGCCTGCTTTGTGCTTTCGGTGCTGAAAGTGAACCAGTGCGCATATAGGAATTACTGGCTGGGGCTCGAGCAATTATGCTGAGGCTAGAGGTCATGTGGCTCTTCAGACAAGATTTTATTTACCTTTTAACCTCCCCATTCCACCAACTTGGTTAGAGCTATGATATTCAACACCAGTAGCAGCCTGTGCAAAACTGTTTTGAGTCACCTTTAGCTGAATCTAGATGAAAACTAAAGTATAGGTATGTGAAAGCAATTATAGTATTTTTATTGTCACAGATCCACCTTCACCATCAAGACAGCATTAGAGTTTTACAGCTAGATGTAGGGTAACTGCTACAGGCACTTTCTCCCTCCATTTTCTACACAGGAGATTTTATTTCTCCAAAGTTAGCCAGTTTCATATGTAGTACTCATTTATATACCCATTTATGTCACCCAGCCCATTACAACAGAAGAATCAGGTTTGGAAGAAAGAAGAGGGCTGGGCACATTCCTGCCAGCTCCTTCCCTGTGCCACAGGAGCTATGGATATGTATATGCCCGTGCACTTGAGAATAAGGAACCTACCTCTGATATCACACATGTATAATCAATACTGATGCTGGAGAAAGCTCCCACCTGTCCTTCTATTCCAAACTCATTAGGATAGCAAGAGCATATGATTCTTTTTTCTTTTTTTTTTTTTAATTATTATTTTCTGGGAGTTGTAGCTGTATAGTAATTTAAGATGGCAGCTTTCCAAGGCTTTGCTGTGGTTCTAATTAATTGGGTATGCTGTTTAATTTTTTATTTTAACTCAAGCCTTTTCCTCATATTCAAAAGGGCTCCCATTGTCCCTTATTATTAATGAGATCAAAGCAAGCAGAGCGGCTGCCATTTCTCCTTAGTCTGTGGAAGTGAGACTGTCCGTAGTAAAAAAGCGCAGCGCTGCCCGCACTTGTCAGCGGGACTGAAAGCAGTAAGTCGGCAGAGCAGCTGCGCTTCTTTGGTCTGGTGAGCTGGACACAGACAGCGAGCAGGAGTAATGCTCTGCGAGAAACACACGTGAGAAAACCAGGAGCAGGGCCTGGAGAACGGGGGATGGACTGAAGAGTTACTGGAGGATGGGGCAGTGGAGTGTGCAGAATGCAGGGCAGAAAATCTGGGGGAGGGGGAAATCAGTTTTCTTTTCTAGCGTGTGGAAAATTGTTCCTCCTTCAGGCAGCCCGGGTGAAAAAGAGAAAAACACAAAAGTTGCTGTCAGTTTTCATTAGGGATTTAAAGCTACAGTTTGACTCTTTAAACTCTCCCACACTTTGGGTGGTGGCTATATTATTGCCCCTTCACAGGCTTCCTTTTCTTCCCAAAGTTTCCAAAACTGGTATCTGATGGAGAAGCCTAAGTTACTTTTTTTTAAACAAACCAACACAAAACCAATCATCCCTGAGTGTTTAACTGGACTGCTAACTGACACTTGCAAAGGAGCCAGAGTCAACCGTGGCAGGACCTGAGGACAGAAAGTGAGAATAATTCAGGAAGGGAGCATCAAAAGTAAGAAAGATGGAGGAGAAAACCAGCTGAAAGACAGCATAAAATGAGAATTGGTAAAAAAATATGGTTACTGAACATCTCAGCGCAAGGCAGAATGAGGATGATGGTGGGAAAAACGTGGGGAAGATGTTAGGTGCCAGGGAGTGGGAAGCTATACGGGAGGTTTCTTGAATCTAGGGCTAGTGTTGCGCACTGAAGGGCGTATTTTGTCCCTCACACGGAGCTCTCGGCAGCTGCTGTCTTCTCCTTGCCCTTGCGCCATCCCTGATGAGCTGCAGGGAGTCCCTGGCAAAGACCCTGCAGGGAGAGCTGTGCGGAGAGGCAGAAGGGAGAGCGACGGCAACAATGGGAAAGGAGTAACAGGAGGAAAAGCTGCGAGGGAGAACAGCCCAGGGTCACCCCACGTAAGGTGGGGTGAACCCCGAGGAAGGTGGCAGCAGCCGTTCCCATGACTTTGCCTCCGGCGGCTCTGGGAACAAAGAAGAGCAAAGCTGGGTGGGCCAAGCTCTTTTTTTTTCTTTACTACTCAAACCTGACTCCTTGCAAACCCCATGACTCACTCGCTGTCCTAGCTCTGCTTCTGCAACGGTTGGCAGCAAAGTCAACCCCAGTTCGTGAGTAGAGCTTTCCGTGTCACCTCCTCGATGGAAACCTGCCAGCAGCTTCCCTGTGGCTGCCACGGGATGGGCTGCTGCGAGTTTGAGGTGGGGCTGCGTGGGCAAAGCCCTTAGGCCGACTCCTGGAGCAATTAGAAGACATCTTGGTACTGGGAGATGATCTCTTAGGAGACACTGATAAACTGTGTGCAGGCACCAATGGGGGAAGACTCATTTGCTCAGGGGCTACAGCAGTGTTTGGCCCACTGTGCCATTTTCTTTTTGCATGAGGAAGGAAAGGTAATCGCGATTCCAGTGGATTTCATCATGTGCCAATGGCCTTTCTCAAAACACCAGGTTCTCTCTCCCTCACTTGGGAAAAAGCAAGCAAAAACCCCAGGCCTTTCCTCCTAATCCTGCCCTAAAGCATCTTCTGGATTGCTAGAGGAAAGTCAACAGTTTGTTGGGGCTTGCTTGTTTGTTTGTTTGTTTTCCCCCAAAAAGAGAGCAAAATGTGCTTTCTTTTGAGACTGCTTTCTGGATTCAAGGACCTTGCTAAAAAGAAACCGTGTTCCTTCTCAAGAGCTCTCAGCAGCTCAGTTCTAGTCTGTTTGCTTCCACTGCTTGGACCACACTTGATTTCTGCTGCTGGATTGCTTGTCGTCATTTAGGATCTTACAGAGCCTAAACCAGCCCTGGTATCTATTGTAACCTATGGTCCTGCTTCCACAGGGCAGTGCCAGTGCACAAAAAGTGAAGCAAATAAATACACATTTAAGCTACTCTTCCAAGACATTCCAGACCAGGGCTGTGTTCAAGAAGACAGGGAGGCTGTGTTTACCAAGGGAGCCCAACTCCTGCAGAAGACCTTCTGTTGCAGCAATACTCAACGCAAAGACCCTACAGCGTTTCCAAGAGTGTCCTCACATTAAACAACGCTGCTGTGCACAGATGAATTCCCAATTACTTATACCAAGCACTACTTACGTGGAAGATTTTGAAACAAGATGGAGCCTGCCTGGAACAACACCCTCCTTTTGGCTGCAGGGTACAGCATCTGTAGCTGGCGCCTGTGCTTGTCTGTCTCTCTCTTTGTTCTTGTGAGTCTGTCTCCCTGGATGCAAAGAGGAAGCTGTTGGTCATACTGTGCTGTCAGTAACTCCAGTACAAATCCAGCATAACCCCACTGGGTGCCGGGAAATTAATCTGGATTTGCAGAAGCATAACTTTAGCTCTGTAGCTGAATTAACATCTTTAAAAGTGGTTTGGAAATTGGTGAGAAACCAGTAGAAACAGCTCCAACTTTTCCTTCCAGAAAACTTTTGATTTATTGAAATGTTGCAGTCATAAATACAGAACAAAGGAAGTGAATGTATTACAGTGTCCTCATTGTGAAAGGGCAATGGCAGATGCTTGATAAACCAGGAGACAGGTCATTATTTCAGTGCAATGCCTGTCAGAGCGTCTACCTACTGCACCTCTCCTAAAAGTTATTTTTTAACTTCCTTCCTATGAGATTTATTAGACTGTGAAGGAGAATCTCAAACAAGTGGTAGAATAATTTACCAAGTCCTAGAAAAGGTACATTGGTGAATTGCCTTGCATTGTACTGGGGCAGTGGACCAGACGACCTAGTGGCCTTTTCCATTTCTAATGTCTATGATTATCACAGTTATACCTCCGGACACTAAACAGAGCCATTTTCTTCCTTTCAGTGGCAGCAAAATGTCACTAATGGCCATGCTAAATCAGAGCAATTGTTCCTTCTGCAGATGTGTTGTGCACTTAGCAAGATGGCTATAAATGATCCCACTTTGTTTAGATTTGCTATTTTCTGTTTCTGTAGTGCAAGTGCTCAGCACAAGGGGACTGCCAGCCAAGGGAAAGAATTTCTGGTGGGAGATTAAGGATAACTAAGGAAATGGTTGCATGACCTATGAAGAGAGGATCATAAATATTGCAACAATAAAACCAATAGCTCTTTCAAAGTTTAAATAGCTTTTCTTTTCAAACACTTGAGGTAAATGCCCTTTTCACAAGGTTGTCTAGCATCTACACCTTGAGATTTCGCACAGAGTTTGACCAAATATACTGCAATTTCTCAGGGAGCTAGCTATTTCTTCTAATTATCTTTCTTTGTGGAAGTGTCCCCTCCACAGAAGATAGACCCCAGCTACCTGGAAGTTGCTTATTGTTTCCTCTAGTACTGAAGTTTCAGAAAAGCCAGAGCATAATAATAATAAAATAGCCCCTGCATTTCTTACGCACAACACCCACCAAACAATGCAAGAAGGGGCAGGTATGGTTCTGCTCTTTATAACCAAGCAGCAGCACTTACACCTTTTCATGTGTCCCAGGCAGAGCCTCAGACAGAAGCATCTGCCTACACAAACACTCAGGTGTAACATTTATATTCTTCACAATCCCAAGTGTGCAAAACCCCAGCCCTGGGCTGCTGCAGCTCTGCAGGTACAGACAACTGACATTCCTATCCCACACAGCCTGTTGGCGTGCAAGACATAGCCTTTGTTTTTAATGCTTGCTGTAGGATCCAGCCCTGGAGTAAGCAGCCTGCTCTCTTGTGTGCTCGGGGTTTTTTCCCCATTCTCCATCCCACCATTAGTCTGTAGTCAGTTCGGGGGAGCATAGACCAATGCGTTCTGCCAGCTGTATCCCAAGGATGCAGATCTCGCAGAAGTGTTCCTATTCCTTTGTCACCCCATGTTCTCGTGTTCATTTAGCTCGTATTTCGTAGCCCTTGGCTTGGGAGTACTGCTTTGACCGCTTTGAAATAAAAGGGCACAACACCTGCCACAGTACAAGGGCTGGAAAGTCTTGATAGGAGTGCTCCATCCTGCAATCAATCAGCTATCGGTTGGACTGCAGAAAGCAATATCCTTCCTGTAACAGCCACTCCAGTTTGGTAAATCAAATAGCTGAAGAAACACGGGTGTTCATTCAGCCCACAGCAGGCATGTGCCAAATCCACCCCCAGGCCCATGCAAAATGCTGATCAGTCCACAGCCCACTGGTGCAACATACTTTTCTTTCTTGCACATTGGAAATTTGCTACTCGGAAGCTTTTTTGCTATAAATTAAAAAGGCAAAGGGCCCCCTGAATACGGTCAATACTTACAAATGGAAAATATCTTTAACCTCACCTCCCTGATCCTCCCCTATGCTACTGTATGTATGCGCATTAAAATCAGCTCTCATTTTTATGTTCTAGGTTTCAGGCCCTCTATAATAGCTACAATCCTCATTATTCAAATGTAGTTTGCCTCAATGCTTTCTGCACAAATTCTTTTGGTTGTGTTTTCCTAGTTACGTGCAATTTCACACATCCAGTGTCTATAAAATCATGGCTTTCAGCATTCCCCATCATCTAGAAGTTGCTGCTCTCTACCTGAGACAGGCAGAAGGGCTGTTTTATGCCTACAGTTCTCGTACAAGTGACATATCTAATGTTTTAGAAAAAGAAAACAAAACCTAACAAGTCAGATGAAAAGGCAGAAGTTGATACTGCAGACAGACAGGCTGGAAGGGGAGAGAGAAGCAGGATTAGAAACATCTCCAAAACTTGAGACATCGACACATTATGTTATGAATTTAGGATATGCCAGCTACTCTGCCCCTAAGTCCTTGTGCAGACACTTCTCAGCTACTGTCCCTTGCTTCCCTATCTTCCTGAAAAGCATGGCAAATTTGCCCGTGTTGGGAGTGAGACTGGAGTAGCTGGGGTGCTGTACGTTATACTGCGGTGTTCTGTACCCTAACTCCCCAAGTACACATGCCCAGACATGCAAGATCAGAAATAGGTGTTGTGCAAAGAGTGAGGTAAACATCTGCCAGCCTTCCTACATGCATAAAGGCCTTACTGTTTCATCTACGTCCATAGGATTTTCTTCCAAGATGGTTCATACAGTCATTGACTGTGCTTTTCCTAAGCCTTGCTTATTAAGGAGGATTCCCAAATTTGCATTTCTTCAGCAGGCTAAGGGCAGGGGACATAAGGTCTAGGGACACAAAGAGGTCATTCATTCCTGGACTGTTCCCTGATTTTAAAAAAGCACAGACAAAAGTGTCAAGAAACAAGAGAAAAGTGTAATACTGAAGTTGCAGTGAAGTGAGGGGAAGGACAAGTTTATTTTACTTTCTTGGAGAACCTCCCTAAAACAAGTGCAGAAAAAAGAAAAGGCACAAGGTGATGGTGGTGCTAATACTATAAAGAAAGAGGCTCAGGATCCACAGACATACCTGTGAAAAGCTTGAATTAGACAGACTCCTCTTTAAGGGTACAAATCCAATTGCGATGTGGAGTTTAAACACTGAAAGAAAGACGAGGATTTTGTTTATTGCAAATACTTTTTCATGTACCTTAATGCCCAAAAGTAAACTAGAGGCTGAATTTATTCTGAAACATGGTCAGGAATTTTAAAACAGGCTTTTGTATACACAAACAAAGGGAGCATGGGAAACAAGAGCTTGGGAGTTACTTAAATGTCAAGGATTACATTGTACCAGGTAAGACTGAAATACAGCAGAGGGACTCAGTTTCATAAATGAAATGTCATTGCTGATGGGTACAAATTATGTAAGATGGAAAGGGAAACAGTGGTGGCACTTTGTCAGATGCATTTATAGCTGCAGCAAGATACAGGTCAGTTGCAAAGAGAGCGGTAGTAAAAAATAAAGCAAGTAAAGAAAAACTGAAGTGGACATCTGCTACAGCCTACTCCAGCAACGAGAAAGCAGGAATGAATTAGTCTCTCTCAAGGTACTCAAAGCCACAGGACACTGTACTTGCAGGGAATTTAGCTGCTCACACATCTTTTAACAAGCACTGCCAAACATTGGCTAAACATGTTCACATGTTACACAGAAACCTGCTCTAATCCAGACAGTACAGGTTCTTGACAAATAAACAAGAAAAATCCCCCAAACCCAGGAACTGTAGCTGAGAAATTAAAAGCGACACCAATGAACAAACTATCTGAATGTAACATAGCAAAGAGTTTATTTGTATGACTTAGAAAAGGTCTCCGGAATAATTCACTGGACACATATACATGAAATATAACAAATGCATACCAAAAGAAACCCAGAAGGCACACATTCAGCCAAGAGGCTCATTCAGAACCACTTACCATTTCACACCAGAAAGAAAGAGCTGTGAATTCCAGCTTCGTTACTCTCTGTCCAAAACCAGGACTGCAAGCGTAGGCCCCATGGTACGCCACACAGGCCAGCAAACCTGGGCTGACAAGCCAAAGAGTAAATGAGATCTGGAGAACAGGCGTCCTCTTAGGACTGTCCAGGGTCAGGACGCAGATGCCAGAGAGCTAATCTTGTTCTTTAAAATAGCAACAGAACAACAAATGTCTCCCATCTTTCCCACCCCCTTGGGAGGTTAGTGACTTGGTTGCAGGAGGTGGCATCTTGGGCAAGGACCAAATGATAGCTTATCTGATGACTGCTGTAGGTACTGCTGTACTTCCAGCCTCCGCTAGCAGACTTCCAACAGAATTCTTAACCACTGCTCCTTGCCCCTCTGTCCCCCAGCACCATCCACCACATTTTATCTGGAGAGTGACAAGAGATTGATTTTACAGGTCACAGCCTCAAGTTTCTAGCACTCATCAAGAACCACAATTAGCAAAACTAGTCAAAATAAATGCGGTCACCTCACCCAGACTCAGATCTGTTGCCATAGGAGCAGCCAAATAGTCCAAGTTCAGCTGATCTTATCTTCAGGGAGGAACAAGTTCCACCAGAGTCTGAAACATCCACTCTGGATCAGCAAGGCTGCATGCATCCCCAAAGAGTCACACTGAGTTTAAGGAGCAGATTCATATCATGCAAGAAGGCAAGTTTGCTCTCTCAAATTAAGTCATTAAACAGTGCGTGATAAGCTTAAGGAATTCTACTAGCCCCTGGAGTCAAGGCATGAGACTTCTGTGACAGGGGAAGGAATTTAAAAACAAGGGAACACTACCTTTCAGCAACTGGTGTGGCAACGAAACAGAAGACAAACAGATGAGAGACTCTCTGGAAAGGAGATCCTGTTAGTTGACAAGGTTAAAGTAAAGCACTCTCACATCTGTCACAGGAAAGAGAAAGTAAAGCATGCTAATAAGTAAGCACAGAAAGAAAGGAACAGCAAGTGAAATCAGCCTCTCGGACTATTTGTGAAATCACTCCACCCAAGATGAAGCAACAAAGACATAAAAACAAAGAGATAGAGGACTTCCTGGAAAACCTGACCATATATATCAACATGGTACTAATTAGTTAATTAACCTATTGCACAATTAAAAAATAAATAAATATTTTAAAAGTCTGGGAGAACAAGGAAGCACCAGATGACAATGATCCTATCAGAATGAAAAGTGGAACAATGTTGGCCTGATAAACTTATCTCTGATCTCTGCTAACAAAGTGAAATAAATACAAGGAGAGAAAAAAAATCTCCCAAACATCTGGACAATAACGGAAATATGGCAAAATCAAGCCATTTTAGACATCCCTACAAACAAACAGTGAGTAGCTTTTGGCACACGAGCTGTACACCTGAAGCCAACAGGATAACTCATGTATTGTTACTTCTACATCCAAGTGATGGTGTCATTTCCAACACCTCTTTTCTCCCATTACCAGGAACAATTTTATAAAACACTGCTGATAATAGGAGCTGACAGACCCAGCTGTAAAAGTGCAGCTTGTTCCCAGAAGGCTATATAGAATAGCTATATAGAGTAGCAAGCATTTAACCCACCAAGTGAAGATGAGTATGTTTAACAGAGGGCAGACCACCTTTGGTATTTTAGGGTCTCAAGACGTTCTGCAGAGTAAACGCAGAGCAAAACAGAGCTGCTTGCCATTCAAGTTAAATAGACTTCCAGGAAAGGCAGTTAATCAACCATCAATCAATCAATCAATTGCATTTTATCGCCAGCTACAGACAGCTGTTTCAATGTAACAACCACTACGGCAACCCAGCACCTGGAATAGTCTTTGGAACAGCTTGTTCTGTGTTGGGAGTGCAGCAGTTGCCTTTGCTGTGAATTTCTTGTGTAGTGAAAAACCCAGTTTCTCTAAACAAGAGAGATGTTTTTCTGATGTCTGAATGGTTCTTTTGCAAGTAGGTATGTTAGTTTTCAGGTGTCTACTTACAATTAGGATTTCTTTTTCTTGGGTATCACAAGAGGGCTTATTTATGACAGCAGAGTATGTAATTTAGATGGCAAGAAAGCAGAGTGAAACATCAATCCACACACTGAAGAAATAAAAACAACCTGCTTCTCCGCTTCTCCACTCTGTTAGTGGGTAGAATTGGAAAAGGGCCAGTGAACAAGAGGACAGAGGTGTCAATCAGGTCCCATATAATGAATAGCTACATATACCATGAACCTGCAACTTGGAAAACGTGATGATATATATGATACAGGTCTGTAAAATCACAAGTGGCAAGGAGACAAGGAATAGGGGTGGTCATCACTCCACCTGACAGTGGAAGAATTAGGGTCACTCGATGAAATAATCAAGAAAACCATTAAAACAGCCTGGCAATGGTTCTTTTTTCATACCACACAATGAACTCAGCGTTCATTGCCACAGAACACTGTGGAGGCCAAAAGTAGAGAAGGATTTTTAAAAAGGGACCAAGTGCATTCATTAAGGCCAGGTCCAGCAGGAACTGCCAGTTCAGAAAGTCCACAGACTGCTGGGACAGTGTCAGAGAAAGACCTCTGTATACAAGTTTATATTTTGTGCTACTGTGATCACCTGTTACTGGCTATCCTCAGACACAGGATAGCAGATTAGATGGCCTTTGGTCTGATTGCATGCAATGCTTCTTACGGATCAAAGCTCTTGATTTTGACATGATTTAGAGTTTGGAAAGGTTAACTTGGAAAAAAAAAAAAAGGAACATTTGAAAAGCTTGTATGCCTCCTCTGCTTCCTCTTTCAACCCTCAAAGATGTGCTCCTTAATCATTCAGTTTCCATGAATGGTAAAGTATTGCTGAATTAGGAACAAACAGGATTTTGTAATAGCCACTGAAGGCTGCATTATTGCTCCCAGATCTGCCCAGTCCCCCTTATAAGGCATTTCTTCTGACCTAGTCTCAACTGCAGGTTAAACATCCCCCTATATTCCATTTTTTGTCTTTACTACATTCTTGCTAAGTCACTTTGTTTGGCTGCTATATTTATGACATGAAACAGTTCAGATACTAATCTGTTGGCCTCTGCTAGCTAAACCCTTCTCCCAGACCACTCATTTCTGTGTGGATAAGTGACAACAGGAATCTACAGGAAGACTCCTTGTGGACAAAGGATTGCTACGCTGTCTCTAAACATCCTTATTTCACCCAGAATTTGCCACTTCGATTGGATGTAGCCTTCCAGCCAGTCAGACCAATACATTTCTGCAGTGCAGTAGCATAAACAATGCAACACAGTGATTCTGAGTCTGCAGCTAGACAGACTGATGTAGCAGCACAAGTAAGTCAGAAATCTCCTGCATTTATCTGGACACAGAGTGAGCTCTGAGACCAGTCATCACAGTTGTTTTTATATATAAAATATGTGTGCACACAGACATGTGGACTAATACATTCATCGCTAACCCTCATTTAAGGGACCAACCATCCAAAGTCTACGCTTCACCCAGTAAATGTGCTTTAACTGGGGCTGCCAGGTGCATCCAGGACTGCGCAGTGGCTTTACAGACCACTGCGTGAGGATATGGCTGTAGGTTCAAAAAATCAATCAAGAGGTTACTGTTCCAGCTTGTTCAGTCTTCAGTTCTCCAGACAATCCTTCCCAATCAAGATAACACACAGGTAGATTGTTTGTTTTTATCGCTCGTGGTGGAGTTTGGACCCACGTTACCTGGAATGAAAAGAAATTAAAGTAATGTTAAGTAAATAAGACCTGGATAAAGTTTGGACTTACACTTCAGTCCTCTCTTGTTATTTACGATACACCTTTTGTTAGACCTACATTTGTCTGCACTGTCTCGTGGTTTTATTTCCTACTACTGTGAAATGAAGAGACATTAAAATAAGAGCAAATTCAGCATATACTGTGGAGAAAACCACTGGAGAAGTATTTCCAGGCTTTGGCCTGTACCCAGGCGAGCTTCAGTGGTACTCTCAGGTCCCAGTTGGCACTGAAAACCAGTCTGGCTATGACTTGGGTGGGAGGTTTTCCAAAGAGTGAGGTATGAAAAAAAAGTCAGGTCATCTCATCCATTTGATCCCCACATACATTCTCAGTAGAGGTTTTTCACGTCCTGTTTTAAACATCTCAGGTGCCAGTATTTCTGCCATTTCCTTTGCAAGACAAATCCTGAGGCCTCAGGGTCTCTCACTTAAGTAGCACAGTATGCTGCTTCAATTTTTTTATCATCTTAATTTTTTTTTCATTGCTCACTCTATGGATTCCTTCTGCTCCCAGTATCTGCACTTTTCAATGCTTGCACTGCTGTCTGATCTCCTCCATTACAGCCAGCTGTTGGTCTGGATGCCCTGGCGTATTTTTTTCCAGCACTGTACTAAAGTGTGTTTGCAGAGGCTTTTGCAAGGAAGGGAACTCGTCTGAGCTCAGCAAGGCTTACGTGACCTATAGCCCAGGGCAGTACCTACCGAGAGGGACTGCCCTGTGAATGCAGTCACTCTGAACAAGGGCAGACCCCACTCAGGTATTTGTACAGAAGGAACGTATACGTGCATCTCCCGAGCAGTGGGAGCCAGTGGCCAGTACGGAGTGAGAACAGGGAGGGAAAACTGCCACAGATCATGGTGACATGCCTCTGAGAAGTCTCAACCTTGCTAAGATGAGGGAGCTTTCAACCCAAGCACTGTCTCTGAACTGGGCTTCAAGTGAATAATTTTTCATGTCACTCTCTTGCTTGTGGGTATTTGATCAATGTTTTCCTCACCCGTAGGTGATGGGGAAGAGAAGAGCTCCCTCCTCTCCCCCTCCTTCTCTCCACCTTCTTCCACACTGCAACTCCTTGATATCCATGTGGGAGGCTGCACTGCAACCTGCCCCCACTTGTGTGGCTGCTCTGTATGCTGCTGCCTCCTCCCCACACCTCCCCACGGCATTTCATTCTACCTCCTCTCCCCCCTTTGCCCCATTCTGTATGTTACTACTAAGTTTATCATTACTCCTGTCTCCTCACCACCCCTGCTCCCCTCCCTGTCTGTATCACATTCAAGACCCTCGTGTTTACTTTCTAAAGTGTCTGTGCTCCTCTGCTTAATCTCAGCTCCCAACTCCTTTATTCTTCTCACTTTCTACTCGTCTTCTGACCTTTTTCTACAGATCCTGCTATAGTTAGAGCAAACACCCTCCTTGTATATACCCAACAACGTTCCCTTCTTTCTCTTTAGAAAAGAGGTTGAAAATTCCAGTTACCACCTGCCCATGATCCCATTTCGGCTGAAAACCACTGGTGGTAACTAAGCACCTGTTCCTGCGGTATTGCTGTGCCCAGTGTAAATCCCATTTCTCGCTGCAAGAAGCACCCAAAACTGAAACACAAAATCCTGCTATTCAGTATGTGTTCTGCAACCAACACTCACGAGGAGTGAAGGCCGATGTACGGAGCAACTCAGGATAGCAGACCCTTCTGAACAAGCCCACTTTGCTTCTTGTGGGGGAGAAAACAAAACAAAAGGGCAGCGCCTTCCAAAGGCACACAGCTTTCAAACCCTTGCAGTATTTCCCAGAAAGTGCACACAGACATCAGTGTCTTTGCTGATCACAGTCTGCCCAGCAGCAGCTTAAAATTAACAAGATTCTGGTCAGGTTCAGAGCTGCTGCTGTTGTGTTCCTGAGCGGGCAACAGAGAAATTCAAGAGTTGTGTCAATTTGATGATGTGGTTTAAGAAAACCTCGTAAGACAAAGCACAGAGTCCATGCAGTCTGCTAGGACAACGTGTCAGGATGTTAATTTGGACACTTAGTTCGGGACATTACTATCTGTAGCCCTTGTATTTTCCAGGCTCCCAATCCTGACTTGTAGGTATCCTTTTCTAGCATGTAAATACTGAGTCAGATTTTCAGCCTCTGTCACAGAACGCACTTGCATCGCTTCTCAGTTCAGATTCTCTTCATCACCATCTACTCTTACAAGACTGAACCTGACCTTTAGCCTGCTTGAATAATGTCTTTCAATTACTCTGCGAGCTACTCGGGGTGTAGATCTGGTCTCTCTATGCGTTTGCAAGGTGGGATGTGTCTCTGTGGTATGACAGAATTAATAGTGACTTTGGAGGATGTGTGCACAGGCAGGCCCACAGGGCTTAAGTGTGCTGTTTAATCTTTACAAAAGGTAAGGGCAGCTATTTCAAACTGTGAAGCTCTGAATAATTGCATCCTAACCTGACTGCATACCAAGCACCTTCTCCCTCCTTCATTTCCACTTCTTACCTCCCTTCTATCACCCAGAGTATCACACTATCAGTTTTTACTAGTCCTGCTCAAAGACAAGTTAAACTTTAAAACTCAGTCCTACAGTTACCCAAGAGCAAAGTGCCTCCTATTTTTATCTTGAAGCTGGAACTCTATTCCATGCCCATGTTCAAGAATTTTTTATTATATCCTAATGAAGCATGCACTACTGATCAAGTAGCTGCAGGATCTTCTGGGTAACTCATTTTTTTTCCTCTTCCTCATGAGTGTCCCTCTTTCTGCTGTGCCCTCTACCATCTCTGTTCACATGCCACTTTGGGACCATTAGACTAGAGCAGCTTTCTCTCAAGAACGGTGATTCACTTCAAAAGCAACACACAAGCAGTGATCTTCCTCCAGCCTTTTACACCACCATACTTCAAAAGCTGTGGAGTCTCCCATTGCCACCACGAACAGGCGTTAACAATTTGCATGAAACAAAAAAATACTTGCATGGACTCCTTGGAAAGACTTAGCAGGTCAGGAAGAGCCCAGCGGGAAGGCTGGCATGCTGGACCTCTGCGCCTTCCCTGCACTTGTTCTCAATTCTTCCTTGCCCTTTATTGAAAGAGGTGGCAGCCCTCAGGAAGTAGCAGTAGCAATAAATAAAAGCTGAACATAATAGCATGATAGTGTCTTCGTGGAAATGGTCCAGACCAAGCATCAGCCTGTCTGGCACGGATCCACTGTGTTAAAAGGCACCGGGACATCCCTGCTGCCCTGACCGTGCAATGCCCCAGAAGGGCGCAGTGCCCCACTGCTCAACTAGAGACATCAATCTCTCTCGTGCCTTAATCAGGGCCTAATTTCATCACGACATTGCGGGAATGGCGGGCTGTCTGCTCTAAAACAGCTGACAGTGAGAAGCGTAGGGAATCGCTGATATTGCAAAGTGCTGACAAATCAGAGATTACACAATTCTGTACTTCTGTCACTAGAGGGTAGTGCAAGCCCTCAGGTCCATTCCTCCGGGAGGCAATGCCCATACATCTCCCCAGAGGTCTTCACTGGGTTTTTTTCCTGGCTCTGAGGAGTGGGGCCCAGCAGCACATACTGCCTGTGCACAAGACATAAAGTGATTTGGAGAGAGGACCTCTTTAGGCCAGGGTTTAATTCTGCCTCCCCAAATCCCAAATGCACATCCTAAAATGGGTCTACTATAGTCTTAAATAAACTATCCATGCCTTCTTACGGTTCCTCTCTCCTGTGTTCATTTAGCATTTTTGAGCCTGTCCTTCATTCAGCCAGAAATATTTCTAAGAACCTAATCAATCACTGTTGTTAACCTTCCCAATACCTTGCTTTTCTTTTTGGTCTCAGGAGAATGTCTTTCCATTACACATCATGGCAGTCTCAAGGGAATTGAATCTCTCTACACCTGCATTTCACATTCATCAGAGCACAGAATGGTCTCTGGCCAGACAAGTTGAGGAGAAATTTTCTCACTGGAACTAGTTTATTTTCCTGCTGGCACAAGATGTATTCACACGCAGCGCAGCTCACAGAGAGGAAGACAACCTGGCTGAGTAGTCCATAGATTTACTCCAACCTGACAAACCATCTAAAACATTGGGAAGTTAGGTATGAACCCATAAATTGGGAGAAATCTGTGTCATTTGTGTCTTCAACCGGATGAAGCCTTGGAAGGACTTAGTGAAAATATCAAACATGCATTAGCAAAGAAAGTAAAGTAGAGATCTAGTACTTCTCCATAGCTTCTATTTTTGTGACCTTCTCTCCCATTTCAGAAGGTGATAAAGGAGCAAATTAAAAAGACTTCCACCCTCTCCTCCACTCCTTGCCCCCTCACCTCAACATAAACACATTTTCCTCTCTTCTCCGCCAGTAACTTGTCACAGTAAACACATTTGCCTAAACCCCAATGAGGAAAGGAGGGGTTTACACTGAAAATCTGTCTGCACCCTGCTAGCCACTACAATAGTGAACATACTGCTGCTGTTTCTTAGGGCAGTTCACTTCATGACCAGTACACACAACCTGTTTTACACAAGGAGACATTTGTCTTTCTCTCCCTTTGTCCCATACCCGCTCGCTGAGAAGTATGAGAAAACATTTACATGAGAAGTACCAACTTTACAATAAGACTGCCATTAAATTGCCTTCAACTTAAATTGCCTGTATCGCTTGATACAACTTCAACTCTTCTTTGATCCTGCTGCTTTTATTATAGAGGAATTAATAGGATCTACTCACAGGTGCCTATATTAAATATGCTTGCACCAATCAGCCAAACTCAGAACAAGGGACACAGAAGCAGAATGTGCTGGTAGAAGAAATTTTACCTGAGATGCCTCCAGTGCTCCGAACACTGGCATGGCCAATGCTGAGCCGCTCATATTCCAGTTTCATGTTTCCAAGGTCTTCTGCTGAATGTCCTTCACTGGCAAAAGAATTGGCCTCTATGCTTGAGCCTGGAGACCGTTTGGCCTTGCGACTGAAAAGCCCACTGGCAAACCGTTTTCCTTGCTTTGAGTTGGCCTGTGCATCTTCTTTCTTCACATCACGAATAGACTCTCTGGATTTGGATTTATTTTTCAGGTCCACGTGGAGCCGGGAGAACAGTTTCTGAGGGCTCCGATTCAGCTTGTTCAAGTTCTCCAGAGGTGGATCAATTTCTGGGAACTCCTGCTCCAATGTGACTAAGTCATTCAGAAACTGATTTAACCGCTTCTTTGACTCACTTGTTTCCTCCTTTTCCATGTTCCCCTCATTATCCTGCCTGTGCCGTGAAGCCCAGAGCATCATATCACCACGGGTTGCCCCTGCCACTAAACCATACTTGGGGTTAATGAACTTCCGAGCCACGGTGGAGGAATGAAGGCCTGGCTTCCCAATTCCAAGAAGGAATGGGTTAGCAATACCCAGTTCCCTGTAGAAATTAACTTCCTCTGAGATGGCATAGAGCTCACGAAACTCAACATCAAACATCTCCACATGCTGTCCTGTCAAGACTAGCAGGATGTTTCTGTCAATGTGGGATGAACTCCATGTGAAGCTAAGAGTAGGAAACAGAACCAGCATTAGATTTTGGGGTGCATACTTGACACAGCCCACCAAATAACATCTAAGACACTACATGGGAATATGTAGCATTGTGCCATTTGCCCATATGCCCTTGCCAGGGTGGGTCAGGATAGATACGTGAAGCTCTTTATTATTGTTCTTTGTTAGGCATGCAGATCTGGAAGAAAAGGCCCTAAAACTCTGAAGGACAGTTTACCCTTTTAAAAAAGCCTGCATCAACAGGAGGATTCTCCACGCTGAAAACCTCGCTGAAGAGAACTGAGTGCAGTGGCTGGTGGGGAGTCCTTGCAGACCACCACCTGATGCAGTGTGGAACTCTCTCTGGCCCACTGAAATGGCACGGGCATGTTCTGTTCTCTCAGGAGCAGCTTGTGCTCTGTGCCACCTTCCCTGTTGTCCCACCCCAATTTCTACAGATGCCACACAGATTACAGGGGCTGGGATAAGAAAGGGAATGACACGGGAAGAAGACTCTCAAGCAAAGCCACAAGCCATTCTTTATGCAAAGAACGTAGCTTTGCCTTAAGCAAGAGCGACCCACCTGTATGATCCAGTGGCCACCTTTTCACCATCCACCATCAGGAATCGGGATGCCAACGTGCCTCTGATCTTCCCTGCTGGCATGTAGAACCCAACTCCTGTCACAGAACGTACGCGGATATTCTAACAGGGAGGTGACAAGACAAAATGTCACAATAAATAGGGCAGAGAATTAGGTGATTGCCAGCTCCAAGTCTTAACATGTCACTCACATTATCTC
Source organism: Haliaeetus leucocephalus (assembly GCF_000737465.1). Classification (NCBI taxonomy): domain Eukaryota; kingdom Metazoa; phylum Chordata; class Aves; order Accipitriformes; family Accipitridae; genus Haliaeetus; species Haliaeetus leucocephalus. The sequence continues at coordinate 1,329,327 of NW_010972436.1, forward strand.
ACTATTTCTGGGACTACAGCTCATTTTGTATCAGCCACCAGAAATCAGAAGGGCTGCAGAAAGGAAAGCATAGTGCTGTAAGACCTGTTGTCATCCCCTGTCTATGCGAGTCACTCCCCTCCATCAGTTTATAGCCCTGTCCAATGGGTCAGCATCTTTGTGACACTGCCTGCTGTCTTCAGCTATTCATCTTAGCCCACTGGCAAGACAATGCTTTCAAAATCAAATAATCCTCCACCTCCAGTCCTGTGCTGTAGCTCAGAAGGCCCAGCCCAGGTCAGGGGAATGAATCAGAGGAAGTTCTGAGTAACGCCTGCACTCTCTGAATCCTGATCCCTATTCCACGGCACTCGTGAACTCTTCTCCAGATTACGTTAGCAGGACCACAAAACCAAGGAACTTTGCAACACCTGTGCAGCGCAAAGGACACAGTTGCTTGGAGGGTAATGTATGAGACAGGTCTATATTAGGTTCTTTTTGTGCTTGTGTTCTGATTCCTAACAACACATGGCTTGACAAAGCTGGGCAAATTAGAAGACTGGACAATTTAATTATTACAGAAGAGAGGAGGAAACAATTCTATTGCTCAAAAGATAGATGTTTCCTGTCTGTTATAACAAAAGGAGAACCCTGACCTTCATCATTTTGCTAAGAACCCCAAATAGTTACAGTGTCCACCCAGATTCCTCACTGTTTAACGGAGAGTGGAAAAACACAGAACTTTTTTTGAACAAAAGGAGTAGGATAAGTGTCTCTACTGATGTCTTGAATAGATCAGCAAAGAAGAATTTCTGAAGAAGGGGAAGGAAAAACTTTTCATGAAATGAATGGAAGTAGTTAGAAAACGATAGTACCTCTCCCCAAACCTCCTGTCTCACACCCTTTGGCCAGGAAACCTGAAAATTATAAAACAAATCACTACAAGGCACAGAGAAAACACAGGTTTAAGGTTACATGATTTTCAACAACAGATGTGTGCCTGCACTTACTGTAAGGATATATTTGCACGCTGGACTGAGTGTTTTTCTGCTCATGGGTCCCGGCTGCACAAGGCTGAATTGCCAAACTGTTTAACATGAAACACCCCGCCCCCAAAAGTCCAAAAGCATTGTCAGTGTGAGTTTAGAGCAAATGATCTTGTTGCTCTGACACAGAAATTTAGACCATTTTCTTCATTCCACCATCTGTTTCTGTAAGAATTCTTTAACAATGAAAAGCTAAAAGGTATTGTGATCTGTAGTAATAACTCCAGGGTTGGGAGTCAGATAGTCCCAAGTGTAATCACAGTTCTGACACTATTCATCATGCTATGATGTTCTGGGAACGCCAATTCACCTTTGTCTCATTCTTCCCCCATCTGCAGAGCAGGAGAATCATGAGGATTTGGCTAATGCTAGCACAGCCTCAGATCCCACAAAGAGCTAAGTCCCATTATTATAAACCTCACTGACAGCTTAAATATTGATAGGCTATAGAAATCAGCATGCAGGAACGAGTGATTTTAAGAATGCAGATTTCCTTTAGAAAACAGTTTTCTGAATATAACTCTTACCTTTGGAATCTGCTCCTATTTCCCCCACTAAAATACAGCAGTGGCAGTACAAATTCTGACTAACAGTAACTGATGATACTACTATTTTGCATTCATCTATTGCTTGGTCTGTCTGGAGTCCTGTGTGGGCATTAGCTAATTAATGCTCCCAACACTGCTGAAAGTATTATTACCCTGTTTTAAAGATGAGGAGCCTGAGAGAGAAAAAGATGAAGTGACTTGCCCAAGGCCTAGCAGTGAGTCATGTGTGGGGGATGCTGAATGCAGGTTGGGTAGAGCACAGGAGAAAGGGTGCCCTTTCCAGTATTTAGAATAACATTTGTAGTTGGCTGGCTGATCAGCTGAAATAATTTTTTTTCTTTGCTGAGTAAAGTTGGATGTGGGATTTGCCAAATCATGGAATACTGACTGCAAGTTTCAAGAAAGACCTCTGTTTTTAAATCGTTCAACAGCTCTGACACCTTATGTAACTTTGTGAATCAAGAAGTATCAGCCTGTGTGAGCAGAAAGTTCCTGAGCATGTAACAAGTTTGGATTTTATTGTGTTTGTATGTTATATCACCTTCTTTTGCTGTAAAGAAAGCACGTCTGAATTTCTGCATTAACTGAGCTACACGTAACCCTTAGAAAGGCACAGAGGGGATAGAACCAAACAGCTGAACACATAAACCTCCTTGAACAAAGTAGGCACCAGAGTGCATAAATACATCTTGAAATGCAGAAAACAAGCACAAAGTCATATAAACATCGAGTCACTCAACAGGTTATTTGTATAATGTTTTCTGCCTTGAAGGATCTTGGAGCATTTCTAGACTGATATATCAAGTTGTACAGAGGAGGAGCAAGCCTGGGGTCACGTATTGAAGACTACACAACAACAGAGGAAAGACAAGTATAAATGAGGTGAGGCTGCAGCCAGTAGTAACAAATATTTGGGGTAGAGTACCAGTTATTTCATCAGATAGAAGTGACCCCTCCAGATCTGTACTGTTGCAGAAGCCTGCTTAATGGTTGTCATAATCTGGCTTATGGAAGCTGCAGTCTGCATTAAATTTCCACATTTCCTTTGCACAGGCTTGCACCACTCCTTGCCACAAGCAGTGACTAATGTCTCCCTGGCAGCAACTTAATATGGACTGGTAACAGTCAAGCCTGACAGAGCATCCAAATGCAAACAGTGAAGGAATCAGTCTTTCTTGCTTTATTGTGATGCACTTTTAAACCTCACCCTGAATCCATAGAAAGTTAAATCAGACCCAGTTTAGAAAGCCACTAATAGGTTGTGCTGTGACTGACGCTTAGTTGTCACTTGACAGACCTGGGCAGTAGTGCTCACAGGCTGGGATTGAGGAGGGGGGTACACGAGACAGACCCTAACGGGAAGCATTTGAAGTACCTCCACCAGGGAATCCTGTGTGTTCCTTCCCTCTTAGAACAACCGCTGATATGTATGCTGCAAAGCAAGCAGGGATCTTTATTTCAAGTTGGGATGGATGGCATGAACAACCTCGATAAACTAACAGATGTAAAACAGATTAAGGAGAGGCAACAGACCAAAGCAGTAGCTGATAGGTGACAGTGATTCAACAGTCCCTTCTATTGATCGTGTTTTTCAAAATGTGGAGATCCGCTTTCCGCTGTCCCTGGAAAAATCAGATTCTTTCAGTCAATAGACTCTGGTGGGGTAGCTCCTGTCCTTTGTTCTCTCATCCTACTGCTTCACCTAAGCACAGGGCTGAGGGGGAGGCCCCAGATATCCGTTATTTCCCACTTTAAAATCCTAGATGAAGGTACCACAGAAGGGGGGAAAGAGGAAGAGAGAGATGGGATTCATGTGGAGAGGACCACAGTAACAACAGTAAAGGAACTTTCCTTATTCCTGGTCTGCAAGGTTCTCATTTCTGGTGATCAGACCTCCAGGTCTGAGATGGGTGGTAGGTGCTCGTCTTACACAGGGACACAAAAGCAGCCACAATCTGGAAGCAGCCACCAAATAATGCTGGGAAATACTGTGGACTTATCCTGTGTGTTTGCCCTGAACAGTTTTGGAAAAGGCATGCTTGTTGACAAAACAGTAAAACTCGGAGGTATTCAAGTAGAAAAGGATGGAATGCAGGTAGCTGGACCTGGCCTGCCAAGGTCATTACTGGGTATTACTCATTTGGGTCTTTGCAAAAAGAGAGCCTTGTACCCCCATTTTCAAAAGGTCACAAGCAGCCTAGAGGACTTCTGTAACAGACAATTAAAAAAACAACAGCATTGTATTACATTACATTCAGCTTCACCCCCACTTGAGTTAGGAATCAGTGAGGAAAGACATGAAATACTGAAATGAACTTCCAAAAATGTCTTTGGCAGAAACTTCTAAGAATTCCTGGAGTGAGGGGAGGAACTCCTTACATGTTGGGAAAATTGTAAAAATTAACATGAAGGTGAACTTCCTGCAGGTAACTAATTCCCTAGGCTTGCCTGGAGCTCTAGCTGAACTCCCCGTCTTTGAGCAGGAGCGTCTGTTACTGGGGTCTTGGTTAGCAGAAGCATGGGGAGAAAGAGAACTCACCTAAAAACTGGTGAGAACCCTCACCCTCAGGTCAACAAAAAGAGGAATTTGTGGCGCTATGAGTTTTGTATCTATGAGAACTTTGATTCGTTGTGATCTCTGAAGAACACTCTTTGTGTCAAACATAACAGAAGTCTGGCAAACCATGTCCTGTAGGCTCAGGAAGCCATATGACTCATACACACAAGACATGCTCTTACTAACATCCCAGGATGAATATGATGATGGTTGAATTTAAATGCATTTCTGGTGATCTCTGGCCTTCAGACAAAAATTGAGGTTTTCTCATTTCATGCTTGGAGTCAGTAAAGACGTTTTTGTCTTTGCAGAGTGAGGTTCTGTCTTCCTACAGCAGTTTCCCTCCTGTGAGACTGTCAGCAGATCCTGATACCTTGCCATCTCAAAATGGCACCATAGCCAGGAATTTTGTGAGAACACCTACTGCTGTATGTAGACAAATGGCAAAATCCAGTGTTAACAGTAAATCTCCCTGGATTAGGACTGTTGAAGTATTCACTCTGTATTGGATGAACAGGGCAATGGAAGCAAAAGGGCAGGAATCACAAAACAATCTGAGCCCATGGTAGTGTTTCATCTCTCTCTCTCTTTCCCTGGGGTCAGAACTTGCCTCAAAACTGAAAAGTTAGAACCCACATTGCTGCAACGTTCTGAGAAAAAGCCGTCCTGTAAATCTTGCACAAGCATTCTGAAGGAAAGGTGGGAAGAAGGGCAAGAAGTAAGAGTATGCAATTCCATTGCTGACAAACTGTGGCCTACTGGTGAAAATCTTTTAGAAAAAAGCAAAATGGTTACGCAAAAAGACAGTGTAAGGAGACAATGTTTTCCCTGTTGCTGAAAATCTGTAGGAGAAACTCAGACAGCAAAGCAGATATCAGGAGAATGATGTCATAAATAAGAAATGGGTGAATGAAAGAGAACTGCACTAGAGTTTCTTGTTCTTCCTCAGCAATTCCAAATTCCTCCATGATCAAGCAATGTGAGACAAAATGATTCTGCCTGAACAAGACCAGAGGCCCAGCTTGCTTTCTTGCTTTAAATCTGGGTCTTCAACACTAAAAGTTCCAAACAACCCTCGACCCATTACATCAATGAGGTGAGGGTGGGGGGAGTCCTCAAGGGGAAGCCTTAACCTTGCTTGAGATTCCTTGGATATCTAAAGCCTGGTGTCAGGGGAATCATTATGTGATGATTTCTGCCATACTGACCCAAGCAGCAGCATAGATACACCCAAGGCAGCCCTGGGCAGAGTACTCAGAGGCCATCTTCCCTGAGAGGCAAATGACCGTTTCCCCTTACAGGAAGACTCTTCCCAGTCCTTCTGTAGTACCATAGACAGGAATAAACTGCACTGACCTTAACAAGATTAACTAAAGCCTTAGCCACACTGGAAAAGGAATACAACAACCTTAAGGGGAATTTAAGGTACAGTATGAGATAGCTGGGAGAAGAGGGGGAAAAATTTGAAGGACAGCACTCTGTGGGCTGGAGCTTGGCAGAAGAGTGAACAATTAGGTCAGAGAAGGATGTTAAAAAGTTCTCAGTGGACATCCTTCAGCCCAGCTTGTATTTGGACTTTTTTTAGCTGAAGGAGTCTAATGAAAAACATAGCAAGGGCTGCTGTGAAAGAAGGGAAGCACAGAAGGGACACAGAAGAATTTTCTCCTGCTTTTGATGGCATCAGTTCGAACTCTGCCTCTTTGGAAAGGGTAACGCAAGTAGGCTGCTGCAGGACCTAGCCACTGCTGTAGCATGTCGCTGTGACAATTGGTTTTGGAGTATAAAGTCTGCGTAGATACCTATGGAGAAAGAGGTAAGAGGAAAAGCAGAAGGGGACTGCTTACTGTTTAAAGATGGAGAAGGCAGACAAAAAGGAACTCATCTCTCCAGTACCACTGAAAGTTTTTCTAAAATGCCAGGGCATCTTTTCATTCACTCTATCTAGGAGTTAAAATATGCAGTACTGAAGGCATCATTCCTGCACATGATGACACGGTGAGAAGAGTACTGGGAAACAGGTACCGGAGCAAATGGAACTGCTGCTGTGATTTCACAGTTCTGTAGCAAAGAGGTTTGAGCCTAGGCCACAGAATACCCCTGAAGCTTGAAACAGGTCTATTATAATGATGTCTGTGTCTTGCTTTCAAAGACACCAGAGGAAAGAAACTTCCATCTCTGTTTTGGAGAAAGATGAGAAAGCTGCTTGGCTGGATGTCTTTTTTGATGAAGTCCAGAAACTCAGAGCAGAGTGGAAGTTTGCAGGAGCACTGTTCAGATATATGCAAGTCATTTTCATCCAGATTTAAGATGGTTCTCCTAAAATGGTTAATATGAGCCTCTATAATCCTCAGAGCTTTTTGAGTTTTGGTTGTGTTTTCTTTTAAAGTATTAATTGAGTATTTATGGAAGATCTGCCCTTCCTCCAGGCAAAAAGGCACCCCCACCCCTCCTGCTGCTCAGAAGAACAGTTGGATCACAAGAGGGGTGAGTCTGGAATCCCATAGATGATTGTTTCCTACCTAACAACTTTTTCAGTATTTGGAACAAGTCTGTAGTAGTGACAGTGACTAAAAAAACATTAAAAAACCAAGGAATACAACACTAACTCTAAACACACAAAGGATTTCAGGCTGTGTGTAATGTATTGAGATCCTACTGAGGCTGATTCTGCCAGCCAAGCTAGGCTGACGACTCCGCTGTGCTGCATGCACTATATGAAGGCATACTCTGACATGGAACTGGGGAGCAGCTATGCTCCTCAGTCCTTTATGTTCTCAGGCAAAGGAGGACTATAAGCATATTCACTCCCAGATGATTACTGCTGGATAGGAAAGTCTTGATTTCACAAAGTATATGTGTTCTATAACTGGGATCCATGCAGACAACAACTCAAAGAGCTACTCTGGACTCTAGTTTGAATCCTTGCATGGGAGACCCACAGGAATTTCCTCAGACAATTTTCTTCCCAAACAGGAATTTTTAGGTCACAAGAGCCAAGAAACTACATAGACCCCTGTCTCAGGTGAAAGGCAAAAAATCCAAATCTTTCCTTTCTCTTTCTTTCGGTATTAGCAAGCCACTCTCTTATCCCTCTATGTCCCATCAACCCCTGTCTAAGTGCTGTGATGTGACTTGTACGGAGGAAGAGATGTGTTTTTCTGTCCAAGTGAGTTCCAAGATTCATTACAACCAAAAAAGGCCACTGACCTGCAGGAGATAGTGGTTCGTACTGAATATCTTACCCGGATCTGCAAGTCACTGAGGTCAAGGCATCTGCACATTTCCAGAAAGAGCTTCACACTCTCCTCATCTAGGATTATATAGACTGGGATCCAGCGCTTGTAAGCTGCATCAACAATATCACGGAAGATGTCCCGGTCTGTAAATACATCCATGACCACTGCAATAATCTGGAAACAAGAAGACAGTAGACAGACAACTGAATAAAATATTAGGAACTGAAAGGGAGGCCCATCACACTGGTGCAAAATAAAGGAGAGCACTGATACCAGAATATGGAGGAGGACGATACAGGGGAGACAAAAGTACAGGGATGTACGTGCCCAAGCACTACCAATAATCTTGTAATTTTCTGGCTTGGCTCCTGCTGCACTTTGGAATGAACTTAATAAACGTCTTTGAGAGTTCTCCTCCTTCTAGGGGAAGATGACTTATTTCAGCAGCCTGAGGAATGCCAAAGCCAAATACCTAGTTTTTCCTCGGTATTGTGAAACTTTCGTTGTGTCTGTAAGGATCCACTTAAACAAAGAAGAACAATGAAAATAGATTGAAAAAGAAGAGTGAAAACCACAGCTCAGCTCTAACACTTAATCAGAAGGTGAGTAATGGAAGAATGAATGTGCAGAGGAATCGGGGCCTGAATATTCAGCCATGGTGCATAGTGCAGACAAGAATTTTATTTTCCTTTTTTTTCCCCATTCCCTGTGAGAAGTCTGCTCTCAGGGCTGGCTTCCTGAGGAATGTCTTATGGAGCTCAAACATAAACACCTCATATTTGCCAGGAAGGGACTGGAGTGTGTGCTCAAGGTTTGGAGGCAAAATCATCATTCCTTCTCTTCACGTGTACGTTTTTTCTGGTATAAAACTAACCCCTCTTTCCAGGCATAGATTTTACATAAAAACAAAAGGTTGCACTGACGTGACAGACAAGCCTGAACATTCATAGGATGAATAACAACAAAACCAAGAAGGTTATGGGCAACTGTAATGCTGATCTCTACATGTTTTGTCTTTCCCTTTCTGTATCTTTTACACCATTAGAAATATCAATTCACTTTTCTGCCTGAAAGAGTTATTCTCCCCAACATTTGAAAGGTTATGAATGAAGGAAACTACTGTTTTCCTAGTCCCACCGAGAAACACCAACTTGCCAGGTCAGAGCTCTCATGCTGACGGTATGCTGGGAATAGAGTTGCCTAAATTTTAATTTTCCAGGCGCTGGGGTCACAGTGACGAGTCAAGCTCTGCTGAGGATGGCGCATACAGGTGTGAATGGAGCTGAAGACTGGATCAAACAGTAGGATTTTCTTCACTTGAAGTTTGGAAGAGGTGCAGCTCACGTTGCAAGAGCCCCCTATGGAAGGGGGAATAATTCCCAGCAGAGACCTCTTTCCTTTGAAAAATGCCCTTGAACAAATTGCTTTTGGGAAAGTGACGCCACAGTAAATGTCCCCTACTGTGTTTGCTGAGTCTCTGCTTATACAGCCAACAACAACCAACACATCTGCTCCGTCAGGCTCCGACTGTTGACAGTGCTTACACAAGCTTTTCTTTGTTAGAAAAAGAAAAAAAAGAGCTGACATCATTGCGTTTATGCTCATCATTAACATGTAGTTTCCTGATATAGGTGAACTATGGTGGAGCTACATTATATTAATAGTAAGTCCCTCAATAACTTCTGCTAGGCAGAACTGGATTTCAGGTCCAGCCTTGGTTCTTGATTCCCAGCACAATGCAGCAAGATGCAGCGAATGTTACCAGAACCTCTGAAAATTAGAATACAGTGAACTTGTGCCACTTTATTCCTGAACAACTTCATATACAGGCAGATTATAATTTAAGGCATGAAGAGTTCATGCATTAATTCAGGCCTGTTATGCTCCCCCTCCGCTCCACACACTGTGGTATGGACGTAGTTATTTAGGAGCAGGAATGCCAGATAATATTCATTTGAAGTAAGAACACCCACATAAGGACTTGATCAAGAATAGACAGCAGAAGTGTGAATTTGTTTTCTTTCCATCCTCTCCATTTGCAATGAGTGCAATGACTGCAGAAATTACACCACATCCTGGACAAACCATTAACTGTTAGTACTGGCCTTGCAATATGAAGGCATGGTTCCCTCCAGGCTTTGGGGCCCTGGGTCAGTTCAGGCTTCTTTGCAAGGCTGTGGACTAAACCCATGAAAACTGCAGTCCTGTACAAAAAGCAGATGAGCTGCCTTGCAAATGGCACTTCCAAGCCAGCAAAACGTGCAGTGGGCAACCCCTGTCATTACGTTAGTCTTCTTGAAGCCCTGCCACAGCTGGTCACCTGTTAAGATTGCCTAGGAGAGCTCCCAAACACAGCAAGTGAGAGCATGAGTGTCTACCCCTGCAAGAGGTTTTCCCCATTCCTCTACTTATCCTACGGATTATAAATTTATCTATAGGACCCATAGGTGTGCCTAGCTCTTCATAGGTATTTGAAGATTGGCAAGCATTAACTTGCCAATCTCATTGCGGCAAGGTAGCTTAATTAACATATGTTTGTAAAACACTGATGATAAGCCACCCACAGACATGTGCCACATATTACTAGCATCTGTTTAGACACCCCCCCCCCAAAAAAAAAACCCAAACCAAACCCAACAAAACCCCACTCTCTTCTGCTGAATGAAAAGCTGCTACCTGGAGACTTTTTTCCCAGGGCCAGCTCACTTGAACACAATTGGCATAGTTATCTATGAAAAGGACCATTAAACACTCAAATGGCTGTTAAATGTGAAACCACCTTTGGGCTGGGAGGGGCACAGTTCATCCAGTCAGTGAAAAAATGAAAATCTACAAAGGAATTAATTACTTTTAGGTGCCAGGCACAGCTATCAAAAAGTGCAAAATTTCCCAGTCCTTGCACAATCTGTAGAGGCATTTGCAGCAGCGCAAAGAGGATGTGAAGTCGCACTAAATCGGAGTGTAAGGATTTTACAGCTTCTGGTTCTTCTATACCACTGATAACACCAGTCGCTGAACAGGATTATGGGGTGTGCACGTATTTGTGCGAGCAGGGAGCTGAGGAGATCACCCGCTGGATTAATGCCTCTCTGGAAAGCTTTCTGTGTTTCCCAGCTGGTGGATGGCGGGGGGGGCAGGGAGCAGGTGGAGGAGGACATAACTGCTGAGTTAGAAAGCTGGAAAACAGAAAGCAGCAAAACTAAGAGCAGGAATGAGGTCTCCTACGCTGTTACCCCCTTTCCGCAGGAGGGATGTCAGCTCTGAAGGGGATCTTTTCCTGGGTGGTGTTCCCTGGAAACTTCACTCACACCTCGAAGAACCTCGTCATTGCCCCCACCTCTTCAACGCTAAGCCCTCGTAGCATCACGGCTGGTTTGTCTTCCTCCCTGAGGTGCCCTGTCACCACTAACAATCCTTTCCAGCCAAAGATAAATAGGAGGAGCAGCCGCATATTGTCTGGACTCTGGCTGCTTGCAGTCCAGGCTGGACGGTGTTGAGACCGCAAAGAATAAACCCAAAAAACACCACCCCTTAAACAAGCTCACTGCCTTGTGTTTAACTAGGGCTACCTGTACGTACAGGAGGGGTGGCTGTAACAGCACCACGAGCCGCCTTCCCCTGAGCCAGGGAATCGGACTAGGACAGGACAAACTGAAACATAGGTAGAAAAAAACCAATTCGGGGGGTGGGTGTGCAGGGGTTTAACCCCCTCCCGGGCACCAGCTTTGGCAAACCGTAACGTGACCGGCAACAAACCGCCGGGAAAGCCCTGCCCAGTGGATGCCGACCGGGGCGTCCTCCCGCTTCGGAGGGAACCGGCGAGGAAAGCCCCAGCGGTGGTGGGGTCTCGCCTCCCTTCCACCCCGGAATCCCCACCAAGCCAGGTCCTTTGCCCGGGCTCCCCCCGGTGCAGAAGACGCGGAGGGGTGTCCCGTCGAGGGCAACCACTCGGTGTGGCGGCCGGGCCCTACCTTCTGCGCCTGCTGGATCATCTCCCGCACCACCTCCTTCAGGTGGGGCGAGCTCTCCTCCTTGCGCGGGTGCGTGAAGAGGGCCACCCGGCTGATGCCCCGGTAGAAGGTCTTGTCGGTCCAACCCAAATCCAACGGGGGCACCTCCGTGTCCGAGCGCTCGGGCCAGTAGGCCAACGAGAGGGTCTCGCCGCCGGGTCCCCGCGCCGCCTTGCCGCTCTCCCGGGGGTCGTCGTATCCCCGCCAGCCGCCCCGCAGGGCTTGCAGCTCATGGCTGGAGAGAAAGTCGCGGAGCTGCTCCTTCCTCAGGGCCTCCCGGTAGGCCGCCTCGCCCCGGGTCACCAGCGTCTCCAGGGCCCGCCGCTGCTCCTCGCTGTAGTAGAAGCGAGCCTGGGCCTCCGTCACCTTCTCGTTGACGTGCGACTCGTCCAGCAGAAGCACCTGGGATTCCGCCATCCCGCCGGCGGGCTACGGAAGGCTGCGGAAGGAGGGAAAAGCGGAGCCGGGACCGCCTCACCTGGCCTGCCCCAACCCGCCCTGACGGGTGGAGCGGCCACGCCGCCCTGCGCCGGCCGCCCCTCGCGCTCCCCTGGGGACGCGGCCGTCCCCTCTGTCCTACCCCTCTCCCACACACGGGGACACGGGTGGGCTCCCCCCCCGCCGACCCCGGCATGGCCGGCAGCAGGGGTTCCTGACCACAGTGCTTGGCGGAGAACCCAAGCCCGGGCCGCGGGTGTGTTTTGGCGTGCTAACGCAAAAATCTACTTGAAAGGGGTTTCCCCGCCTTTCTTCAGGCGTGGCGGACACCTGAGGGGCGCGAGTGGGGAAAGGGGGGACGGGACGGGACGTGGGCAGACGGACCACGGCGGCCGCAAGCCGTGGGGCCGCCCGCTGCGGCCGGCTGCGAGCCGTCCACTCTCCGAATCCGCTTACAGAGCGGCAGCAGCAGCTCAGCGACCCCCAAAAAGCGGGAGGTGGGTTCCCTGCTTACAGGTGGGACGAGGAGAGAGCGATCTGCCCCGAGACCACACCAGGCTGGTGTCAGAGCTGGGAATAAAACAACCCCACTCCCAGTCTCGGGCTGGGAACGTGAATAAATACCCCCGGCCCGACACTCGTGTCCCAGCTGAGAGACTAGGGGCTGTAATGTTAAATTACGATTTTTTGCGTGGTATGCGAGAGTTGCTAGGGGCCCTAATCAAGATTCAGGCCCCGCTGCGGTTTGCAGTGCGTAGGTACACAAAGGATAACAAGCCGTGCTTCCCCGTCAGCCCAGGGACAGAGCTGGCAGGGATGAGCAAAGAAACGGGGGTAAAGGCAAGGCAGTGGTGAAATACAAACATTCAGAGGCATTTGCAGTGCTTTACATATGTGATTAGCCCTAAGTGCTCTCATGCACAAAAAAACTGTAGGAACAGAGCTGCTCTTTGTCTCCTCTCTATAAGCAATTGCCTCCGCTCAGTGTGAGTTAGCTTAAAAATCCAAGGATGAGGTGGGGCACCGGAGCTCATCCTGTGCTGTTCCTCTCCTTTAGGTAGAAGGGAGTATTTTAGTATTCCAGACTTTCATCAATAGCTTTTCCTAGCATGAAATTCACTCAAAATTTGAAATTACACTTTGCAGAGGTCTACTCCTCTGCCTACCAAGTCCTCTTTAAAAATTAATTTCAATATAGGTTCTTTTTTTAGCCTGATTTCCAATGGAAATGAGGCTTACGTGGTCATGGTGTTTGCATCTGTCTGCCTGTCTGTCCATCTCTCTAATAACTTTTGAACCCACTGGCTGATTTTGAAAAAAAATTTGGCAGAAGCATAATTACATCCCTAGAGATTTTGTGAAAATAAATGGCCTGATAGCAAAAAGAGACCCTATCACAGGCCCCAACAGGAAAAGTTACAACATGGGTTCATGCCTGATTAATTTCAGATATTCCATAAAAGTGAAAACACTAATAAGTGCCTGATCTGTATGAAAAGCTTCAGATGAAGTTTATGCCATCTTAGACACCCTAGTCAATCAACCACAACACACAAATACACAGGAGATACGGCTTTGTTAGTTCCAGTGCTCACTAAACTACTTGGTGTGGTCTGTTTTTGTTTTTTTTTTTTTCTGTACCAGAGGCTGCCATCAGCTCTGCTATTTCATGTGTGGCTAAATAAAATCTCTTTAATCCTAGGTGCTCTATTCATTCGTAGCTGCACAATGTAATCCTTTGTGTTCAGCTAAGGCTCCCACATGAAAGCAATAGTAGGTTCACAAATATATGTTTAGTTTTATATTTAAAAGCAAGCGAACATTTCCCACATCCAAGTAAAAGCAGCAGAGATTTTTCAGTTTGTTGTGATGAAATGTTTAGCCCACATCTCTCACTCTAAAAGACAAAGTGTTGTCTGTGTGTTGATACGATAAATAGGGGCAAGGAGCTGTGCAAAAGCTGAGAGAGACCCTTTCCCAATGCATGAATGTGTCCCGTCCCCCCCTCCCTGTTCTCGCAGCAATACACACCGACCAAGCGTATTTCCTATATGGAGTTTTTATAAGGTCTGATGATTCAGTCCCCTTCGATATACTCTGACCCTCCGGCTGACAGCCTCGCCGCAAACACTGGTAGAAAGGGCTGTGCAAACAAACTGCCCTCTCTGTCACAGAGGTAACCCAACCCTGCGGGACTGGAGAAGAAGAAACGTGGCAGGCAGGGTGGGGGGAAATACCTGTCTGGGTCCCTTTGGGATCAAGGAATGCATCCCGGTTTCCGCTCTAGAAGAGGGTCATTATTGTTTCAGCTCAGGTTTTCCTCTCTGCTCTTAGCACGGGCTCAAGAGAAAGAAGAAAGGAGAAGGCTGCTTTCGAATTGGGCCGAGGCAGCTGCAAATCCACACAGAACTACACTATCAGCCCTTTGATTTATTTTGATCCTGGGGATTACTCGCTGGAGGGGCTGTGTGTGCGTAGGCAGGGTTGGGTCTCTTTGCTTTTCGTCTTTCTTTGGGTGTTGTCCCAGCCAAGTCCTGGTTAAGGTCTTGCTTACTTTTCTGGTCTGGTTCCAAAACGTTTTCCAAAGGATGTAAACTAACCTATCAGGAAATATTACCTCTTACTGTAACCCTCCCCCAACCCCATTAGAGTGTTTTAAATCTTCTGCCTTCAAAAACCTCCCACGTATATTCTGGTTACTTGGGCCTAATTGCTTCACTTTCCTTTGCGAGGCAGTGCAGGTTGTGCATGAGATAAAGACGTGACACCTTATACTTAGCATTAATTGCAACTGTGCTTGTCCTGAGCATATGCCTCTTGCCAGTCCTTCCTGTGTAATTTCAGTCCCTAAATAGCCCACCTCATGATATATTCTTTGATAAATTTCCTAGCAGTTTTTCTTGCGACATAAACTGCTACAAGCTCTTGTTATAAACCTTTAGGAATAACATTCTGATGCCTTCCCCCTTACCTACATCTTACTTCTCCCAAAAGCAGTCAGCATCTACATGCAAAATAGGAGCAAAAACAGGGGCAGATATATTAAAAAGAAAGTATCATTTTTTTGATAAAGTGGTTGAGAGTTATATAGTAGAAGCCTTTTTTTGAGGGCCAGTATCCTCCAAAACAAAACAACATGATTTACCAAAATGTCTCTGATAACAATACTACCTTTAGGTTGTCTTGTTTTGTTTTGTTTTTTTTCCCTCCATAAAAAGCAGCAACTGGTTAAAAATTACTTTTGCAGAGAAAACAGGTTGGCTTAAGGGATGGAGGATACAAGAGTGTTTTTCACTTCTCAGTGTCCCAGCTGCAGGTTAGCCTGAGGTGATGGGGCTTTGCCG
The DNA here is from genome assembly GCF_000737465.1 of Haliaeetus leucocephalus. Classification (NCBI taxonomy): domain Eukaryota; kingdom Metazoa; phylum Chordata; class Aves; order Accipitriformes; family Accipitridae; genus Haliaeetus; species Haliaeetus leucocephalus. Next base: position 1,344,485 of record NW_010972436.1, read on the forward strand.
TCTTGAAATGGAAGGGTAAATAAATAGGTGCCTGTGCCATGGTTGTTATTAAACACTATAACTCCTTCCCTGTGCTGGCTGGCACCACAGCAAGACTCGCAAAGGCTTGGTGGAGATTGCATCTTCTTGACTCTCTTCTCTGCAGCCGGGATCCAGGAGTTTGTGGGAAGACTACTACATGCGCAGCAAGCCGCTCTTTGCTTGTCCCGAGTCTGAAATTTCATTTGCAAGGGCTGCCAACCCAGCGCAGGAATGGGTGCATTAGTCACTTCCAAGTATTAGCAGAGCTAAAAAGCCTGAAACAAGGTGATTTCAGGGTGGAGAGGAAGAAGTGTTTGCCTTCACCATTCTCCCTGCAGCGACCCAAAGAGCTGCAGGCAGGTGTGTCACTTCTGCAGCAGCAGTGACAGACTGCAGTCCAAAGGATGAAGAAATGCTTTCAGATGCTTCCTTTCTGTCATATTACACTGCCTCAGGGAGAAAACCTAGCTGCTGAATTGGAGAATTGCCGCAACTGAGTTAAGTGCTTCTAGCCTCCCACTCAGTTCTTCAGCTGTTGTTTCCATGTGAGAGTAAATAGGTAAGAGAGTCCTCTGAAGGGAGCAGAAAGGAACAACTGCGTTCACGGGCGCATTTCTTGCAGCAAGGTATTTGCTGATTGAGCATGCACAGAAAGGCCTTTAGCTGTTTTTCCTGCCTGCTCCCATTCACGGGGCAACAGTTTGAGGCAGTTTCCTGTAAGAAATAGTGCTGACCCAGGTCTCTTGCTTAATCTTTCAATTCCCATATAGGCAAGGACTCAAAACTGGTTGCAATTCAGAATTCAGCTGAGCTACCCTGTGGGGCCTTGGCCAAGTTGTCTGCTGTGCCTCAGTTCCCTATCTGTAAATGAGGAAAATACTACTCTACTTCACAGGACTGCTACAGGGAAGAGCTGAAGAAACAAAAACCCAAACCAACATCACCTATGTTTACTTTGGTTTCTCCTGCAAGGCGGAGGAAAAAAAAAAAAAGACAGCTGTAAAGTCCCTTTGCACATGAGCCAAACCCTGAATGGAAGCTCTTGCTAAAGAAAACAGTGAGGAATAAGCAATGCAGTCTCTGAATAGGATGCTTAATGGCAGCTATAATTATGTAGCTCTCAAATCACAGTGTGCTTTATAGACAAAGGAACACCAGGAACGGGGGTGCTGATAAGTTAAGGCAGCAACAAGTCTACAGCATGGTGTACTTACCTGTGTTCTGGCCACCTGTCAGTGCACATTGCTACCGACTCTTTGGAGCAGAAAATGCTCGCGTGAGAGTTGACGGGAAGAGGAGCGGAGCACAGAGGGAAGGCTGGGGTGGGTGGACCACGCAGAGGCTGGAGGCGTGAGGAGCAGACTGGCAGGAAGCAACTAATGGGATAATCTTGCTATGGTGGAGCAGGCCACCAGCCAGCGCAGCAAGATGAGGTGGGAGATGGAGTTACGTGCTGATGATAAGGATGAGATTTCCCAATGCTATGTGTTGGACAAGAGGGAGTCAGTGGAGGGGATGCAAGAGAGACATGATGTGTCCAAGAGTGAACAAATTTCACTTGAAAAGCTGCATAATTAGTGGAGGAAAGGAGAGCTGTGGGAAGCAGAGATGAGGCTCTGATATCCACAAAGTTTTTGGAAGAATGCTAAAAAAAGGCATGGCAAAATAGGAAGCCCTGTTTTTTATAAGGAAGCGGAAAGAATAGAACTGTGAGGCTTGAATATAGGGAGGAGAAGTTAGAAGCTGGCCCTAAAACTACAAAAATGGACAGGTAGGAAGCAGTTTGGCCCCCACAGTAAATGCAAAACTGTGTGAAGGGAGCAGCATAGGAAAGAAAAAGGGAGCCCTCTGAGGGGAGATGCAGAAGGCTGAAGTGTAGGCTTAGACCTGGAGATGGAACAAGTTGATTTGTAATTCATGAACATAGAGAAAGATACGGCTAGATTTTAAGATGTGCTAGAAGTGTGTTTACTGGGTTTAGAAAATGCCCTTTCCTGATCAGCATACATTGGCCTCTGTTGTGTATTTACCTTAAAAATATCCAGAGACGCAATGTAAAGGAGAAGTCATCTGCTCATGACCTTATCAGAAGCCCCGTAGCTCCAGAGGATCCCTACCTTTCACTCGCTGGTGTTTCTGTCCAGCAGTGCCACAGTGAAGGCAGATCGAGTGGGTGAAAGTCACTCCCGTGAGTCAGAGAAAACAAATAAAAGGAGCCAACCAGACCTCCCTCCTGAAAGGCTGTTTCCAGAGAGACGTGTTGTAGGTGTGAAAGCAAAACTTTACAGGAAGTTATGCTTGAAATCTGCTGTTTCTTTTTTTTGCCTTAGAAATCCAGAACTAAGGCCATAAAAAAAGTACCAGGCGACATTCCTTGCCTCCGTTCTGGCTGCTCTTTCTGTGAACAAATCACCCTTCGGCTTGATCGAGACACCGCACAGCACCATTTATCCCAGGCTGTAATGTTGCTCCAAGTAGGGGTGCACTCCGGCCACCCCAAAGCCACACAAGGAGAAACTAGCACAGTGCCTCCGTTGTGACAGGAGACACTCCCACCTTGGACTTCAGTAGGGAAGAGCTTCTAAGCCAGCCAGCCTGAGCCATGGTGATGGTCTTGGTCCCGAGACAGTGTCACAGGGACAGTGACCCAGGCTGTTCCTCCCTGGGTCTACGGACACCTGAATTCAGGCTTAGAATATCGTATTTTCAGATCAGCATTGGCAGAAAGATTTGGTTTTGAATTCTTCCAAAAGCAAAACCCAAATGCATAATGCACTTATGTTCCTCCAGTGCCTGTTTTTAGATCCATTTCTTTTGCAAATCAATTAATCAAGATTTCGCTGCTCATTTTAACATAAGTGGCGTTTCTCTTAGGAAGGTTTATAGCTTTCAGTCTTAGGGGTTTAAAAATAATCAAATGGATTCTGAGCTAATCCAGATTCATAAACCATTCTCATCTGTTAATATCTGGACACTTTGATCGTCATATTTAAGACATTCTTTTCTCCAGAGTGGTATTTTTCAGACAGATTGTCCCCCACTACTCTTTATTTTGAGGCTGCGGTACGTTACTGTGCTGCACCCTCATGCAAAACACATAGGAGGAAAGGAAGGGGCGGAGGAGCTGCAGCAGAAATAAGCCATGGCTCTGAGCTTATCCATGTTCTTTTTTCCCCTCTTCTCCTGATGATGGAGAATCCATAGATGTCTCCTTGTGTTTAGCTTATCCTCCTCACCCACTCTTTTCTATTTGCCCTGCCATCCTTTTGTGGGATCTTTTAAAACTCTTCCCTTGTGAGTGACCATGGGCATTTTTTCTTTTACTCTTCCAGCAAGGCTGGCTCAGTAACATGTTTCTGCTTGTCAGACCCCCCCACCTTCTTCCCCACCCTCCTGTATTTATTTTCTTCTGTTGGAGAAGCAGCTGCATCCCCTGGGAAGAGTGCAGCCTGTGGCAGATCCCCATCCCTACACAGCATCTCTGCTCTGACAAGCAGGATGAGAGAGTCCAGTCTTCATGGCTCTACTTCCACTTCGCTGAGGCTGCCAATTAGTAGAGGAAGCGATGATTAGGTGGTTTTTTTTTTCCCCTCATGCTGACAATTGACCTAAGCCACAGTAAGGCAGGAAATGCAATTAGACAGTGAAGGATCTTGGGAAGGACTGCAACTAATGGCTTAGCATTTTGCATTTCTCACAAACATTTAATTTGTCCTTCTACTATTCCTGCAAGTTGCATATAGGATGTAGTGGGGTCATTTCATCCTCTCCTGTAAGGTAATTGCCTTGTGATCCTCTTTCAACACTGCAGAGCAATGTGAATAACAAATTACAGCTCAAATATCACTCATGCCAATACTTGGGGTAACTGTGACAAGCAATGTGAGGGATGTACTGGTGGCCTTGGTCACCAGGTAGCACGGCAGCTTTCCAGCTAGGCTTCAGCTGAAGGGCATTAGCTGCAGCAAGGCTCTTTTGAGCTTGGGGCCAAATCCACCGTGGCAAGGCAACATCACAGCCTCTGTCCATCAGCTCCAGGAAGCTCTGGCTGGCACTCAACATTGCAGAATGAGAGGCAGTCATGATACCCACAGGAGAACAAGCAGCAACATACATGAGTCCCAGCATGGCCGGCTGGGTAGGCCTGACATTTAGGATGAGAAATGGATAGGCTTCTGCTCTGTGTGTCCAGGACATGCAGCTATATACTGCTGGGGGACTACACAGCAATGCTGGCTAATTAATTCATTCGGCTGAAGGAGGGCGAGTTTGGATTGGGTTGTTTGTCTGCAGCACTAGGTAACCTACTTTTATGAACACTGCCCTGGCAAATTAGTTAGATCAGGGTCATTCCCTGCCTTCATCTACGCAGTGGCCGGCCAGTCCCTTTTGTTCTAAGCAAATCTGCGTTTGGAAGGTAAACACAAGCTACACCCATGGTAACCTTTAGAACTAGAAGCCTTTACAGTTTGCATAATACTGCAGATATATATGCCACAATAATAAATAAGCTAGAGTAATTATGGAATAAATCCTTGCCCCAAAGAGATACCCAGATGTGAATGGTGGAGCACGCTGCCAAACGTAAAGTACAGCTCAACCAGAGAGGAGTGTGCTGCAAACACCCAGGGTTTTTGCAAGAGGAGAGAAGAAAGCCTAGCCAACATGAGCAGGCTCCAAGGGCAAGCTGAAAGAAGTCAGAAAGCCAGAGGGGATGAGAAAGAAAGCAGAGGAGATGTTTAACCACTGTGTGAAGGTGAGGGCCCAAAGACAGGGATTGTAAAAGATGATGAGAAATGTTATGCTGGCAAAAAGAAAGGCATGGAAAAGGAAGAGGAGGTTTGAGTCTGACATCCATGGCTCTGCCATTCTCCTGCTATGCTACCTTTGGCAAATCACTTCACCTTCATCTAACTTCCCTTCTCATCTTTGTACATCTTGGCACTCTGACTTGCAAATTCTTTGGCGTAAGACTATCATTTCTGCAGGCGTATGAAGAGCCCACTGCAACCAGGCTTTGAACTCAGCCGGTGCATCTCCATCATGAAGCACAGCAAAATCCGATGGAAGATGAAAAGCTGTTGCATAGACTTGGACACAGGCAGGCAAGGCTCATCTGTTAGCAGGGCCGACAGCCTGTGCTGTGGGGATGAAGGAGAACAGGATGCTGGAGAGGAAAGGGCAACACTGGCCACTGAGAACACAGATTGCTCCTGGCAGTGGGATAAAAGAAAGAGCAATGAAGAGAAAGAAGTGTTAAAATCATGATATGTAGGTGGAGGTGGGGAAGAGACAAGCAATGGTTCAGTAGAAAAGGCAGGTGCTATTTTAGTCAGACTGGGTTAAATTCAGCTCTGATGTAACTCCATTTACGTCAGTTGTAGTCAGTTGAATTACACAAAGGATTAATTTAGGTCAATGAGTTGAGGTGAGAGTGAGTCAGCCCAAAATAAGTTTTGGGGTGCAAGGAAGAGATGTGAAACAAGGACCAGGTGAAGAACTGCAGCCATCCTGGATTTGGAGAGATGTTGAAGAAGGGAGGTTGAGAGGGAGAGGTGGCGAACAAGAGGGAGCAAAGGCAAACAGGCCACAGGACCCTGTGGGGATGTTTGCCAATATTTTTCATTCCGACCCAGGACAATTTGCAAAGAAAGGCAGTCTGCTCCCTGACCTCTGCAGTGTAGTGGTTATTTACCCCTTAGTCCTTCTCACAGTCCATCTCCCCTTGCCACTCCTCTGGGCAGCTCGCATACCAACATACCATACTCACTGAGACATCATAAAAATTAAGCTTTGGTTTTATTTTTTATGTTTAATACCAAAACCTTCCAAGTTTAACCCAAAATACACTTTGGATCAGGGTTTCACAGGGCAACAGCTGCATTTAGCATGGAGAATGGGTCTGATTCACTCCTGGTACAGTTTCACTGGAGTTGATGGAAATGAATTTGTTCCATTAATTCTCCAGAGACAGCATGAAAACCAAATGAAACCAGACAGGGCCATTCTCAGGCTGACGAATGCATCTGCACCTTAACTATCACCAGCCTGCCCATGGAACACATGGAAAAAGTGTCTGAAATACTTAATGCCATCTTTAAGTTTGCAAAGAAGTGCCTCTCAGCAACGCATAGAAAATACAAGAATGATGCCACTACACTTAATGAAACAAAACCAAAAAATAATTAAGCACATCTCTTGCTTCCTTCCCATTCCACTCTCTTTTTCTTTCCCTGCACATGCTTTCCATCAATTGTTTCTGATGCCTCTTTTAAATTGATGTTTACTTTCTCATAATTCCATGTACTGAGATAATGTAACACCATGAATCCCTGCGGTTTCTTTTCTCTCCCCATCCTCATTTCTCCTAGCTTTTATTTTCCCATTCAGTTTTTATGGTTTTTGTTCTTAGAAATCATGATCTTCAATTGTATTTTATTTTCATTCCCTTCCTCTATAGCTTGGCCCTGTTTTCATTCCTCTGTTCTCTTGCCCCTTGTTCAGCATCAGCTTTAGTTGGGAGAAGAAGAAAGTCAGTAGGCTAAAAGGTTAAAGATTAACTTTAACGATCTCTTTGACACCTATCCCAGACTCAGCTCCCCCAGTTTCCCACCTTCCACAAATACTTGGTACTGCACAAGAAATAAACACCCACAAAGTGCTCTCATCTCATATTCAATCACCATAATAAATACAAACTCTCTTCTGTAACATTCAATCATTATATTTGGTCTTAATATCATGCTTTTCATCTGCAAACACCCACACAAGCATTGGTTAATTTGTCCTTACAACAGCCCTGCAAGGTAGGTAATTATGTGTTATTATCTCCATTTTACACATAAGGAAACTCCAGGAGAAATTATGAAACTCCTAACAAGCACACATACCCACAAATCTAAACAGGTACTAACTGTATCTTCTACAAATGCACACATGCACATAGTAGTCTACATACGTTGTAGTGTACACTGAAAATAAGGGACCAGCAAGCTCGCTGTAGGACAGGAGAGAGGTGTTTGACACATTACATCCAGCAATAAGGAAACTTCTCAGAACATGAGACCTCCCTGGACAGCCGAGGAGACGTGCAGGAAGCAAACAGCGAGCTCTCTGCAGCATGCTCTGTATTTTCTGGGCAGCATTTCATGACCTCCCTTTCCTTCAGATAAGCAAATGTACAAGGTGAACTCCTTGCCCCCATGTACTTTTTCTGAAGCACCACTGAGGTTTGATTTCATGTTTGCAGTTTCACTGCTGGTGGCCGCCCTCGCTCTATCAACACTTGTTTCTGACAAGAACTTGGGAAAACCCAGTCATGCACAACCCCCAAGTGAGCTCCTGACCTGTTTGAATGCTAATTACCTCTTAGTGCTCTATCCGACTCGTTCTACTGCCTATCAAGATGTCAGGCTGGGAAGATAATAGACCTTCTGGACCACAGGCAGCCGCACGCACAGAACCATAGAAATATGGAAGACACATTAGTGGGAAAGCCAGAGAATGAAAATGAAGACACGAGTAATTAACTTTGATCCAGGATGTCAGCAGCCTGTGCCAGAGTATCCTGCGTGCAGCAGCTCCCCTCCACGGCGGGGACAGGATGCCCTGTTCCCATCCCACGCCGTACTCCCCCGCAGCAGTTCTTGCACAGCAGAAGCTCCAGGGTCTTTGCAGCATCTGGCGGGGTCTGTTTTGGAGGGTCAGATCCTCAAGTGTAGTTATACGTTGAATTCCCACTTATGCAAGGGAGCTCCACTGCAACTAATGGACATTAGACGCCATTAATATAAAAAAATTCAATGTGAAAATAAAGACCTCTGTAAGGATTTGGGCCTTTGTGACTTCCCATTTCATTATCCTCCATTCAGCGTGATGATGAGTCTCTCATGGACTTTGGAGTCATGGTTCAATGAAAACTATCCTCTTCCTCCTTTGTTGGTCCTCCCGTCTTATTTTCTGAACCTGTCACACCCTCTTTCAGCAGACCTATGTCCAGGCAAATGATTTCCATATTGTCTTTCTTTCACCCCTTGTGTTTTGGGTGGGAACAGGGACAAAGCTATAGGACAGAGTTTGCCAAGACGAATATTCATTGCTTATTCCATAAAAACTGACACAAGGCCCTGTGTCTTCTCTGTATCAATAAAAATGTTGTTATGCCTGTATCATTGCTAGAGTTTTTCCTATTCCAGATTTTATTAAAATCCTTTACTGTTTTTAGCTTTTCCAGCCAGGGTTGCATCCTTGATGTGTTTTGTTTTCTGTGTCAGTTTTCTACATTTCATAATTTCTGCTTTAGAACAATTGCGGTCCCTTTTTTTTCCCCCTAGTTGGCATGTTACTTTTTTCATTTCTAATTGCTGTCAGCTCTGCCACTGAGCCAGCACAGACTGCTGCTTCCTGAAACACAGACGTTGATACCAAGGCTGAAACTTCACGGAGTTCTGCTAAACCTGCTGACTCTGGATTCCTGCATCACAGGGGTCCTCTCAGCTTCATCCCTTATTAATTGCAATCAATCATTCATACCACAGGAGCAACCCAAACTTCCAGACTAGTTCATGACCTGCGTGTCTATGTGCTGTGCAGACGGGGAGGGAAGGCCAGCCCTGTCTTACAAACTACAAGTTGACAAGGTGAGGCAAAGGGATCGTTCCAGGTAAAAATTGCGGTCCTACAGAGATGAGTGGTCTTTGCTTTAAGGACTCTTCTTTCCTCCATGCTCTTTACCTGGGGGGTAAAGGATCAGACCATCAGCAGAGCACCTGTGCTGGCAAGGCACATGTCTGGAGGGGTCCAGCTGCCCCCTGCCCCATTCAGTGGATGTGGGGAAACCACACTGCTTCATCGGGAGCAAAGCTGTGAGAGGGGAAAGCAGGAGCGCTGACAGTGAAGTTATTACTTGCATAGTGGTGCTGCTATAGGTCCTGTAGCACAAACAAGTCTTAAAAGGGATTTCAAGTCAGGGAGGGAAATACTTTACTTGTATAACATGCGCTGAGATGTTCAGATGAGTCAAAAATGCCTGCTGCTTTGGCCATCACAGTGATCTGTCCTGCCTCATTGCCTCCTTGTGCTACTCCTGTCTACTTGCCTGTACCTACCTCTTATCACTAGCTGGAAGCTGCAGGAGCTCTGGGGCATGGCCATCGTGCCAGCACTACAGGACCTTGGACTTGGTATGGATTTAGCATTCCCAAGCACTTATGGCAACTTGGGAATAGTAAGAATAAATACTGAAATAATACTAGGAAAACTTAAAAAACAAACAAACAAACAAACAAAACCCCCCAAAACCACAAAAAAAAGAGAGTGCACTAATGTCCATTATAGGTGTAATGAAACAGAAAGCAAGTCTACAAATCTACACACTCTTGAGAGAGAAGGTGATGGGGATGATGAACTTTAGGAACACTGTAGAATGAATTCCAGGATCATAATGAAGCATTTATGCTGGGGATGCAGGAGGAAGGAATTAGAAGCTACGATGATGAAGACAAGAGCTTCCAGCTAATGTGGGAGTGCAAAGGGAGACAGTGGCGGGATGCAAATAGGAGGTTGATGTGATTGCCATGCTGAGCCAGCCAAGCCTTGTTTATACTAGCAGTATACATCCTATTAGAAAGAGTTTTGCACCCACGCTCTCAGTAACAGGATGCTCAACATAAATTTGAATTTTGCATGAACAAAAGACAGCTGCATTAAAAATGGGTTAGTCAATCTTGGTTAATGCTCTCTGAACACAACACGTGTCTTGTATATGCTAGGCTTCAGCCTCCTTGGGCACTGTATTCCTCAAAATGTTAGCTCTTCTTTATATGGGATAGTAATTTACGTACAACACAGTCGTTCTTCACTGACTCCCCTGTGAGGTCTGTTATTCTACACCAGACAGGCCTCCACTGAACACAGTGTCCCCCACTTCCCACTCTGCGGACTGCGTGCAGCCATGCAGGATGCTTGGCTTGACCACTTACTGTGAAACAGTCACGCCACTGTCACCAGCTTGAGTTATTTACTGAGCTGACCTAGCTCTAAGTTAACCAGCTGTTTTTCCTAAATGACACATTTTCCCTGTACAGACATGGTTGGAAAAAAACCCTTTTGCAGCAGCTTTTTCAATAAGCTGGAGGCTGCAGAAATAAGGAAGGTAGAAACAATAAAGCATAATATGAAGGGTATGTTGAGAAGAGCTTTGGACCTGTGGTCAGCTTTGTCTGAGTCATGAGAAAAGAAAACCACAAGGCTTTGACCATATTAGACTGTCTTACACAGGTAAATATAAAGATTCTTTAAATAGATGAAAGATGATAATTATAATTTCAAAGAGGACTAAATCACTACCCACACCCTTTGGCTCCCTACATGAAGATCTTATCAAATTAAAGTATGATCTCTTTCTGGAATAACGAGGTAGAACCTCAGTTGGTAAAAGTCAGAATAGCTCCATGGACTTAAAACATACAACAGCGACTTACTCAGACAACGCTGAGTCCCACTTGCCTGCTCAGATGTCTTCTCAGGTGCCCCCCTCCTCCCAGAGTCACACTCAAGCCTGCACGTGCCACAGCTGCACACTCAAGCTAAAACAGGCTGCTGTTCAGAGACAGCTTCCTCTAGACCTCGGGAAGCCAACATTTCAGAAAAATAGGCTTCATATTTAAATGTTTATTGTAAGGACAATAAACATACCACTCTTTTGTTAGTAATGGTATCTCCCTTCATAGTGGTTGGCCTTCCATGCACTGACAGAGCCAAAGGCTTCAGAAGACTGAAGGGACAGTCGTGACCATGTTCTCCAGCTTCCCATAACCAAGGCAGGAGTATTTTACCCAGTAAATCTTGTATCCAGACCTCTTGCCAGCCTTGAGATGCAGACTCTGTGGTAGAGACCACGGCAAGCTTGCTATGCTGTTCAAGTGGTTATGAACCTTCTCTTTTAAATATGCATATTTTATTTTTAGTCAGAATTTGTTGAAAGTCAGTGCAAACCACCCATTTGTGTGTCTTGAAGCCTTACCTCTTATTTTTTGAGTCCTAAATTCAAGATTTTATGACTGGTGTTCCAGAGTGTATTCTGCTGTGTAAGTGCTTGTGAAATGCCTCTGCTCTTCAAGTCATGCACATTTTAAATGAGAATATGCAGCTATCATTTTGGTCAGCTGATGCTGAAGATTTAAACTTGTAAGCACTGGTGTGCTCTCCAACCTGATAAACACGACTGATAGCTGCACCACACCTAGAAAGAGAAGCATCAGCAACAGGTGGCACTAATTTAGCTATTTCAAAGGGCAGCAAGGTGCCTCTTGCTATTGGTTTTTTTCTCCTGAAAACTGTTGTGCATGGTCCATTCTCCCCAGAGGTAATGTTGATAATAGCTTGAATGACTGAAGAGCTTTACAATTGTGATCGCGTTAGGAATTAGTTTCTTTCCTGCTTTAATTTACAGTCCCCAAAATAAAAACCACTTACAGCTTTGCTGCTTAAATGAAAAGATTTTTTTGTGAGCTTCCATGGAGGAGATGTAGGATGCAGTGTTTGTAGCAGATCTGAGTTCTCTCCCCCTTTCCTGCCCCACTCCGATCTCCCAAACAAGCTTTAAAGAAAGGATTCGCTACTCATGTAAAGGCATTATGGCAACCTCAAAGCCTAGTAAGTTTTCATTTTGCTGAGTCTGAAGCCTAGGATGAGGTGATCTAATAGCTCCCGCTGCCAGGGCTGGGAGGTTCTGTCTTACCCTTTCCCCTCCTGGCTGTCCATTCCCACCGCTCACGCTGCGCTGGCTCTGGGCCTCCTCACGCTGCCCTTGGTGAGCTGACTCAACTCATTAACTCGGCAAAAAACAAGTGCATCATTTTCTGCAGGGTGGCAGTGAGCTGTTAGATTGACTCACCTGCTCTGATGAAATCACAGCCATTGTTATTAGCAGACCATCTTCATCCGATAACAGGCAAATAGCTGCCATCACAATGGCAAGCTCAGATCTAGAAATAGGTATGCAACTATAGAGAGCTGATTCTCTGCTGCCACATATCCCTCTTATTCACACCTCTGCCAAGTGAGTGTAAAAAGCTGCTAGTTCAGAATGAGCTGTTGGTGGTACACATGCATTCAGCTATGATGAAAATGAATCTAGAAGGAGCAAAGGGCAGTTCCCTAATCCCTTGGTGCTGGTAGCAAACTTGCAGTTGTTTGGGTTTTTTTTCTCCATAAATTTTGATGAGACAAAAAAAAAAAAAAAAAAAAAAAGGTTGATGCAGTCTACTTCTAATTCAGCATTTTTCTACCAAACTTTTAGTGTGCTGCACCTGGCAGAAAACATTCACTTATGAGAAGGGTCAGTGCGGACTGGTTCCTGCTGTTTGTTATTATCTGTTGGCGCTGCAGTAGTGCCGTTCTTGGAATTTGACAAGGGAGAGGGACTGGCCAGTACCACAAGAAGTTATGGTCTGAGTCAGACACACTCAGTACAGCTCAGACATAAAAAATACAATGCAAATGACCTCTAGATCAGTAGAGAAGGTACGTCTTTTTTTTTTTTCTTCTTTTCTTTATCTGTGGCTGATATCACTGAATGGTTTACCATTTAACTGAACTTCAGTCATGATATCAGGACACTGTCACCATTTTGCAGCTTTAAGTGCACAGTAGTAGACTCATGTCCTAAACTGCATTTTTCTTCCCACAGATTTGCTCTCATTTTTATTTGTGACAACAAACTTGCCATGGCTATATCTTTCATAAATCTTGGTGGAAGTGAGCCTGTCTGGACTAGCGGGGAGAAGCTGGAAGATATCTAGGGATCTTTTAATTTGTTTGTTTCTTCTTTCTCCCTTTGTTGCCTGAGCTAATTTTATTTCTGCATGTCTACAAGGATCCCTGCACGCCTGCCATTTGTGAAATTTTGCATTTTCATGTTAGCAGGCTGGACATCCGCCAAGTGGCTCTCACTTGCACAATGACAGCAGACAATGTGCTTTGAATTTTCCTTCTGCACAAAGGTCAGTGAACTTTTCCTACTCACTTGCCTGTTTCCCTGCTGTCCTGTAGCTCGCAGATAAGTCCTTGGCTGTTTTCTACTGTCAGTTCTGCTTATGTAAGAAACTTCTTTCACGTCTGATGCAAATTAAGGCTCCTGAATTCTGTCACATGAAAGCTGCCTCTAAAAATTGGAGAAATTGGCAATGCTCTGCCCTCTTTCTCAGTGCTATTAAAGGCTTTATCATACATTCAGTTCATGGTTCCCCACTGAAATGCAAAGCTTTCAGCAGCAAGGAGTGGCTGGGTGTCAGAAACTCTTTAGTCAATGCATATGTTTTAACCAGTAAATGTTACTGCCTGGATCATCTAGGGAACACTAATGGTTTCAACTGATCTCTATAGGGTTTCGTTTAAAAGCAGCTAAGCCAATTGCTTTCAACAAGTATTCAAAACAAGTCTGCAGAGGACTTTTCTATCAGCACAGAGGCAAAAGCTGGGCGATGGGCTTTCTAGTACATCCAGGGACAGCGAGGTGATGGGCTGCAGCTGCAGGGAGGTGTGGGTAGGCTTCTTGGCCACATTGGGCAGGGATGGGCAGCATCAGAAGGAACAGCATTGCCAAATACTTCTCACACCAAGCCTGGCGTAACCCAGACTCCCTGCCAGAGAGCTGCACAAGCAGAACAAGAGGCTGAGCACAGCCCTAGCCCAGATGGCTGCATCTCTGTCCCAGCAGACATCCTTGTTGTCCCTATGATGTGACATTGATATAATTAAAGACCTGCTGCTTCCCACTCAGGCTAGAGCTCACCCTTCACCTCACTGCTGGACTACAGCTGCTGGGGCATTGCTCCTGCAGTGCAAAATGTCCCAGCTGATACCACATTGCTGTTCAAGGCTGATTTCTCCTCACCACATGGTCCTGGCTGCTGGATCTTTTGCTTCTGCCATCCTTGGTTACTTTCCACCAGGGCTGAAGGCAAAATGGCCTTCGAAGAGCCTGCAGCATCAGAATGCCATTGGGGAGGAAGAATGAGAGGTGCTGCTGAATAGAAAAGATGATGAAGAGGTGCCTGTCATGAAAAGCTCCAAATTTCCTGCACAGCCCACTGAAATTAAGAACTACTTTCAATTTAAAAAAACAACAGCAGCAACCCAGGAACTTGTTGTATCTCTGGTACAGGGGGGACTGGCCTAGAACCTGACCAGGTGCTGACTTTGTGGCAGCACTGCGGATTGTCTCCCTGGTGCTCTTAACGCTGTCAGCAGTCGGATGGGAACGAGCCATGTTCCCATCGTTTCTGCAGCACACTCCAACAAGTGCAGCTGTTACAGTAAGTGCGTACACCAAGACAGACATCTCTATTTTGTGGCACAGAAACCCACCTGGACAGATTTCACATGAAAGATTTCCATTTACTGTTTTTCACTCAGCCTTATTACTCACAGAGACATTTCTAAACAAAATATGGATCTGCAACAGAGTGTAGGCGAAAAGTTCAGACAGGAGAAATCACAGCTCAGCTGTACACATCAGACTTATTTTTCCATGTGCAAGTCCAGCTTCCTCTGTTTCATTTGTTATAATAATGTTGCCTTCCCACATACTTTTCCTACTTTTATCTCTGTTTACAATCTCATTTCTCATGAACTGTCTTTCTTGCTTAAGAAAAATACCAAACAAAATACTTCCCTGTGTTCCTCTTTACTCCTTCCCATTTTGGTTTCAGAGTGGGCTCTCTCAGGATGTGTTCTGGAGGGTTAGTTCTTTACGAAACATTGACAAATGTCAGGTCAACTCAGTGCGCTACACTGTCATCTTAAGGCTCCTGTCCTACGTTGCTAACACATGCCTCTTGCATGGGCAATAGAATGTGAGGTTTTCACAGCACAGGTGTAACTGCAGCACCACAGTATTAGCAAAGATTGTGTTACAATTAAAACCTGTTGGAAGAAGGAGCAGGAAGGTTGACAGGATATATGGGTGGAGGAGAGGAGCGTCTCTCTCTTTTTCATTATTAAGTGACCTGATCTATGGGAGATACCATTTCATGGGCAGACTACAGCAGAAAATGGCACAGGGCATGGAAAACACCTCCATCCTGTGGCTACAGCACCTTCTACTGCAGCAAAACTCCCCTCTTTGCCCATACCTCTCCTTGTATGCAGAGACTCCATTGACTTGGGAAAGGCTGCGGTTCTTCTCTGTGCTGTTGTTTTGCTGGGAGGAAAACAACTTCTACTGTGGGAGGGTACAAAAATGCAGTCTGACGCCTGTGCCTCCCAGCTACTGGCATGTACAGTAAAGGCAGGTAGCATTGCCTCTACTCTGGGGAGCAGGCAAGGACAAAAGCAGAGGCAAGTGAGACCGGGTCTTGCAGACCAAAGCTTGGCCAGCTGCACAAGGCAGTGCAGAACATGGCACTAGTATAGTTATCACGGGCGCCATGATACCTTTGCCTCCTAGTAATTTTGGTGTCATGAGGTGCTGCTCGTAATAGGAAATCATGATTTTACTGTGGTTGTGGTATGTTGTCCATAATTAGTGTGCAGTCCTTTAACGCTAATTACCTTAAGTATTAATTCCTTAAACATCAATTAAAAAAATCACGTGAAAATTTACCTCTTCCTCCAACGAATCATGAGTTAACATGGGGGTACTTACCATGTACTACTTCAATCTGCTTAATTAGTTAATCTCTGTAAAGGGGTTTCAAATGTGTGAAGAGCTATCAAACTGCTAAGTACATTATCTTCAATTAATTTTGTGCAACTACATCTTCACTACCAAGAGGGTCTTTAGAGTGCTGAGGAAAGGAAAAGGAGACATTGCTTCTAATTTTAAAAGTAACTAATCAAAAAAAAGGAATTAATTGAAAGATGATTTGACATGGTGGGAATAAGGGTGCATATACCATTTCTTCTGTTTTAGCCAGACCTGAATATGAAAGATTCATCATTCATATCCCTCCTCTGCCTTTACTGGTCTCCGGTTTCTTTGCTTCCATCTTCCCTGGTCTTAATTCTCAATCTCACTGAATATTAACCCTCTCTCTTCCAAATTTGATATTACCTTAGCAAAAAAAAAAAAAAAAAAGTTTAAAAAAAGCAAATCACAACAAAACACTTCTCAAACGGTGGAGTCACTGAGGTTATACCCTCACACCAACCCAATAATAAGGTAGCTTGTTCCAAAAGAAGCCTCATGGACTTCACTTCAAAAGGAGATGCTAAAGGCCCAGAGCAGAGCTGCTGCAAGAGCGCAGGGCCAAGTCCAGTCCAAGAAGTCATACAGTATCTCTCCATGTCCTGAACCACCCTGGTAGCCAATGGAGATAAGCTCTTATAATGTGTCTGTCAAAGTTTTCTATTCTATTTAGAGCTTATATGCCTTGTTAATTATTCTCATTTTACTTCAGTCATTAATAATCTGCTTTTGGTGGAGTTCTCTCAAAAATTTGACAATGGGTTCTTTCTGCTAACACTCTGTCTATCTGGCAGCTTTATTTAGGCCAGCTACATTGAATTGGACTTTACCAAGAACCTATTTCCTGGATTATTTTTCTCCCACTGGGACTAACAAAAGATAAGAACATTTTTCTTGCTGGGTCTGATTTGTTTTTAAAGTTTTTCACTTGCCTTTTCTTTCTTTCCCAAGAATGATAAATCATCACTTCCTTGCTGACTGCCAAGGTCCCACATGTTGTGAAAAATTCAGGCAGCTTGTTTAATATCAAGTTGCCTGAGCAGTGGTTATGCAGCAGTGTCTCCTTCACAGGGTTTGGATCATTTTTAAATGTGCATTTGCAGTATATTTGTATCACATCTGGCCATTCGCTTAGCAATGATTTGAAAAACTTATTCATTTACCTTGTTTCATCCAAAAGAAACTGGAACAGGGAACAGACTATTTGATGGCCACAACTTTATTCTCTGCATACTGTAAAGTAACAGCTTAACCTGTTGGATGAGGCATTCCACCAGCAAGTCAGAGTTGTGTACACAGTGATCCTGAACACACCACGTTCTCAGGGAAAGAACTTCTGCCACCAAACCAGAAAAACCTCTTCTCTCCAACCCCTCCCCAATTCAGTTTTACAAAAGGAACCAGTGAGGGATATTCATTGTTATCTGATCCAGTGAATATTAATTTAGCTGAAGGGCCTAACCTGCTCTAACCAGGATGCCTAACAGAAGCGCAGGTACCTCAGAGAGCAGCTTGAAAGTGGGACAAGTTGTCATTACGGGGTGCAGAAAGAAGAGCAGGACTATCAGAAGAAGCAAAGAAAGTAGCTTCTAAGCCTCCCATACCTTCACCACTGGTTTGTTTGTACAAAAGCTTGCAGGATCCTTTCCCTTCATCTGGTATATCCATACAGTCCATACCCACAGAAAGTACTAGAGGGGTAAGCCAGAAACTATTTAGAAAAGTCAAGGTTGCCTTGCACCTCAGCCTAAGTCCCCCTCACTTTCCTCCCCTACCTGAATGATAAATGTGATTACTAATGATCATTTAATACACGTGGGTGTTCCTCCTGCCTCTGAAAGAAAGGTGAAATGGAGCCTGGAGAGACTACCAAGTGCTACCAGATCCAAAAGGAAGGGGTAGGGCTACCTGAATACTGAAGCCTGACTTGTCTGAGGTGCATTTCCACAGAACAAACCTAACTGCAGGAAGTTATCAATACTTAGCCAAAGAAGTGACAGGGCAGGGAGGATCCAGCAAGGTCTCAATGAACAGTCCAGGATTTTTGCTGTCTCCCCTTCATGGATGTGAAAAATAGGGGAAAAAATTCCTATCCTCTTCAAAGGGTTCCCTTTCATACCAACATTTCAAAAGATCAATTGCCAATAAATTAAGACAAAACCAAAACCACCGTATGTCCTGGGGGCAATGGAAGATGCACTCCCTCTCTGTCCCTGTCATGTCAGAAGAGCAGCTCCAACATGCCCCTCTGGGGCATACTGTGCCCTCACAGGGGCACTGGTGTGACGTAGTTGGCAGGGAAGAGACCCAGTTCCCCACGCAGACGTCCTTTCCACCATGATGGGTTGGAGCTGTCCAGAACCTCTAAGATGTCTCCACTGCGGAAGCCCAGCTCGTCATGCTCCACAGCATCGAAGTCGTACAAGGCACGGACCCATAGCGTTCGCTGAAAAGGAGATAGAGACAGGCAGGGAACAATGAGCCAGGACTCTTAGAAATCATCCTCCTGTCACCTCTCTTATGCCCCATTCCATATGGTCAGTAAGAGAGGACAAGCAATGCTGAAATTGAGACCATCTTGCAATTAAACCAGGAAGTGGCCAAGATGCCAGGAAGGAGGGACCAATTTTCCGGGACACCAAGGGAGGGTGCTTGGGTTCTCAGCACCCTCAGTATATTCATGGGTATTCACACCACAAGGTGAAAAGTCAGACTGAGAGCAGGTCCTTAGGAAATAGTGTTCACATGGCTCTGTCTCCTCCGCCCTGTAAGATCAGCTGTGGTAGCCATGTTTGAAGCCAGTTACGAGACCACAGAGAAGGGCTCCTGCCTGAGTCCTGCTGGGCTGTACACTATAAGCTAATGGCTCTAGGGAGGTGAGCTGGTGCTGGTACAGCTATAGAAATGTGCCCTTGGCCAGCAGAGGACTATGAGGGATACATCAAGAGAGCCAGCACACAGGCAAGTCTAGTGAACATTGTAAAGAATGATACTTGCTCTTTCAGGCACTTCTGGGGCATAGGGGAGGGTCTTAAACCTTCTTTGGACTCTCCCCAAAGTCAGTCCCCTGAGATCAAAAGGATTTAGGAACTGTTTGGGTTTATCAGTTTATAAATGAGCACTATGGTCAGATTTTTTTTCTTATGAGAACTTTGTCATAAGAGACTTTGCAGTCAATCTCCCATTTTTATCAGAAATCAGATTTTAAAGGACATTGCATGGGCTTCTTTTCTGAGAAATTGTTGGCATGCACACCATGGGGCATGGACAATTTGAGAGGTGCAAGTGCATTGCAAGGCAGAAGGAGCACTGTAGCGTGGCACAGTATCACGAGGCAACTTATCATGGGGACTTAAAAAGAGTACTGTACGTCTAGCTACTGTGCTTAGGGAGGCCTGGCTGTGGCGGCAAAGATACTTGATAGTCCCTTGCATCAGTGGGCATGAAGCTCTTCTAGGAAAGATCATTAGGTTTTCAGAAATGTCTTCTGCTGGACTGGATCCATGCTTGACCCAAACCCATGGGTGAGCTTGGGCTCATTCACAATGTCCCAGATGCCTTTTTTTTTGAGCTCATGCTAAGTTCCCTCTTCTACTAAGTCTGCACATTAACTAAGACTGGCCTTGAGAGCAGTCCTAGAACTACACTCATATAACACTGTAGTCCTACCTTCAGAGTGCCCCAGAAGCAGATTCAAGTGGCTGGGGTAGAATCTTGAGACTCAAAAGCACCTTCTAAGATATGTCCCGACAGGCTTAATACACTATTCCTCATGCAACTGCTGTGCAGGTGACATTGCCCAGACTGCTTGGCCATTGCTAAGGGACCCATTGAGTTGGGCAGATGGGGCCTTCCAGGTACATCACCTACCGATGTCTGCTGGTGCAGCGGGTCTGTGTGTCTCCGTTGCATAGCTGCTGCACTTCCTTGGCTGTGATCCCTTAGTCCATGCAGCCCATCTTTCCTGTCCAGACTCCCACCATATCTATCCTAGAAAGAAAACACCAAGAGAAATTCACGTATATGCTGAGATGTATAAATGAGGGGCTTTAAGAGTCATTGGTGGCCAGGAAGTAAGGGTCCAACCCTCAAGTAAATCATCTTAGATGTCTACTTCCAATACAATCCCTGTGCTGCAGTTCTGCAAACAATGCCCCTCATGGGAGAAGTCACGTTAGACTGTTCTATTTTGGATTTTTCTTCTTAGAAGTTGAAAGTTGACTGTCCTCAGCTGTGTTCCACAGCTGCTGGGAAAAGTGGTCAGAGAGGAGCTTTTTTGGCCTCTGGGACTTCTGGAGAAAAACCCAAGGCTGTTCTAACTCACAGGTGAAAAGTCATGCTTGCCAAGGAGACTTTTGCCAATCTGGAGTCATTATGCCCCAGTCCTGCCCACTCCTTGCTCTTCTTCTGTCCCAAATGCTGGTGGAATGGCAGCAACGCTGACACAGCTGACTGTATCTGAAGACTCACTACTTTACTTTTTCTTGGGCTGCTCCACGTTGTAAAAGGCAGGGAGCAAGTCTGAGAATCCAGTAGCCCAATTAACAGGAAGAAAGAGACAAAATCAGGTTCAAAGAAAAGAAGCCACATGACCACACATCTGAAGTCATATCAACACAAATCAGCCCAGACTGCTGGAGAGAGGAAGTAGGCAACAACTAGGGAGCAAGTTCTCTTTTGTCTGCACAGCTGAGAGGCACTGAGTGTCTTCATCCCTCCAGGCCCTTAGTGCATGCACTAAGCTTTTTTTATGATAACGGTGTGACAGAATCTGTTATCATGTTAGCTCAGCTTGCAGCAGTGCTTCAGTGACACAGGGTCTGATCAGCTGTGTCAACAAAGGGGAGGAAGAGCAACAGCTTGTGCTTGCTGTTGCTTGTAAACAGCTTTCACCCTCTCCCTCTTGCTGCTTCCTTTCTTGCACCCACTTCCAAAAACTCCCTTGGTCTCACTTGCACTTTTGTCAGCAAAAAGGTTGCTGAGGCTGCCTGAGACTGGAGCACAATTTGCACCTCACCTTTCCCTGCCAGAAAGTGAGTGAACCCACTTTGGCTTTGCAGCTGCAAGACTTACTACATAGATGCTTCACTCCTATGAGCGCTTCTGCTCTGTATCAAATGTGACTCATGCATAGACTGTGCTCCAAAGAGTAAAGGCCCTCAGCTTTGTCAGAAGCTGTGTTATTCCATTAGCAGTCCCCTGACAGGCAACACCGGTTGTCTGAGAGAGAACAGCCATTTCACGATTGTCCCTGGCCTTGTGATGTGCGAGTTCTCATGCCTTAAGGGTCATGGCTTCGGATTTCTTCCCTTCAGTAGGACAAGTCCTCTCCTTGGATGATGCTACACTGTCTCTAGCTGGAGAGATGAGCCAACCCCAGGAAAACTACTTCCGCCCAAAATTAATCAGGAGGAACTTTGAAGACAGTACCAGGTACTGCTGTTGTCCTCTATGCAAGCAAAGGAGTAAAGAAACCTCATACATCAGGGATGCAACATGATGAAAGAGTGAAGAGAGGGCCCAGAAAAGGGAGGAGGAGGAGGAGAAGGAGGAATGTTCTGAAGGAAACCAAACTCTCCGAGGGTTACCATAATCATTTCTCATTCCTGTGTTGTGTTTTGTGGTGCTGAATGTCAGTAGTATAACTCAGAAAAAGGAAACCTTGCTGCCTGTTTCTTTTGTCCCACAGACTAGAGACAAGTTCCTGAAACCATATATGTGTGTGTGCAAGATTTCAGAGTGTTTTTCTGCTCTCTCACTGGGTGATACCTTATGTCCTTTCCTAAGCAAAGCAAGAACATGACACCATTCCTTGTTTTCCAGTTTTTGGGATGGAGCCCCCAAAAATCCCTGTGAGTACTCCCAGGTTCCCAGTGAAATGGCCACTGCACACTGACTTCTATTTTTTGCTGGTTTGTCAATGAGTCACAGATCACAGAACTAAATAAAAGCCCACATATTTATTGCACATCAAAAGAGCTCCCCAGGCCAACACAATCAATTGCTGCTATTCTCATACGAAGACCTAACTGACTCTGCTTCATAAAGCAGGTTCAGGGTGGCAGATTTCTGACAAAGTGACTGTTCACTCGCTACCAAGCGATTAAGGCCAGTGTTTCATGTACCTGGGCTTGAAGTCCCAGCCCCTCATTCCTGGTAGTACCTGTTGCTGCTGCAGTATAGGGATAGGATGCTCTACATATCTCTTGGATATAGAAGAATGGTCTTCTCCAGCTGCTCCACCCAGGTGGAATCCTTCCCGGACCATCCGTTCCAGGCTCCCACCACGCCTCTCCTGATGGAAGAAAGACCACAAAAGTGAGGTCAGGTTTTGCTTCCCACCACATCCTCAACTTAGCAGTCATTGCACACTGATCACTACCACTACCCTCTACCTTGGAAGCTCTTCCAAAGGAAAGATCCTTTAGATCTTTGTTATAGCCATTCCCCATCTGAAGAGTGGGTAATAATAGAAGGTGCTGGGCTGAAAATGTGGCCACTGATGTGAGGACTGGCACAGAAGCTGAGCTCTTTTTGGAAATACTGCCCTTAGACTTCATTTGTCTCTACACTGAAATCTGTATATTGCTATCATTTTATCATATGGCTGTAGTATCTAGAAATTTGAATTGTGAACAGAAACCCCACTGTGACGAGTGCTAAATATACCCTGCTGAGCCCATCACCATAACAAATGTACAGAGTGTTTGCCAAAGCAAACTTGACTCCTGTTCTTTCATTTGCCTGTCTGCATCTTGGAGCAAATGCTGCTCTCTTTCCCTTCCTGCTCACAGTCAGCCCAAACAGGTTGTTTTACTGATATACATGCATACAGTCTTCCTTTCTCCTTCCCCAGACAATTCTTTGCTGTGATCTCTCTCTCATAGGTCCCATAGTCTCTATTTTATACCTTACTAATGCATTTTTAAAGCTTTGTGTAAGTGGTCTAGAAGGAGACAACACTACAAGCCCCTTCTTCAGACTGAAAAATATATCATCTCTCTTTTGGACCCAGCAAGAATGACCCATGTGCAGCCTATAAAACTTTAGCGATGCCATGAGCAAGTCATGTACTTTCTGCCTTGCCTTTACCTGCATATCTTGGTAATTTAATACCAGAATCCGTTTCCCAGTAGAGGAGGACTTTGGTTACTGCAGTTACTAGGCATGTTCACTCCCAGTACTGTGTGTGCAATGCATAGCAGTCTCTCCTATGTCATATGCTTCTTCCCCTGGCACAAAACCAGGCATTCATTGGGCTGGGATTTCCCTGCCTTCTCAAACATCTACTACATCTTCCCTGAATGCACAGCTTGTTCCCATATCTGCTATGTTCTCAGCAGTACTTTTCAGTTCCTATCAGCCACTGCTGCAGGTTCTGCCATCAGTTCCTCCACACTCCGTACTGTGTTTGCTCGGTAACAGGAGATGGACAATTCCTCTGAGCAGACAAACTTTCAACTGTAATAACAGCTGCACTCTGAGTGCATTCAAGGACACTAGGAAACCAGACTCAAATTCTTCTCAGACGCAACCTACCAGTCAGCTGTGTACCTGCCCTTATGAAATCTAGGCATTTCAATAAGGTAAGTCCTGCTTCCCTTGTATGTGTAAGGCATCTTAGAATTTCAGCTCTGGGGCCTTAGCACAGCACCTCTATGCAGATTTGCAGCACTGCCTATTGCTATCCAAAACAGAATCAGAAAATTCTGCTCAGTTATATAACTGCACATACAACTGAATCCACTAAAATCTGTATTGCAGGGCCCACCAGCATATTGATGTGACTGGGTGTCCAAGGACAGACTCTCCCTCTCCACTGCCCTGATGCATTCTCATGGGATGAATTCCTTCCACAGAAAGGTTTCTTACTGAGAAACTCCTAAGGATAGTTTGTGTTTACCTTCTCTTCTCGGCTGTTGTCCCTCAGGAAGATCTGCTTCTGCCTGGAGATGGAAGTTGTCTTGTAGTAATCCACCAGCTTGTTTAGCGAGTGGAATTTCTCTGTCCACAAGTAATAGTTACCCTTTGAATCCCTCATCACTTTGAAGTGTTGCACATCATCTTCATGCCTGGATCCAATTGGAAAAGTAAGACATCATCAACCAGATTGCACTTTTATCTTTTTTGAAAAAGCCTTTTCCAGAAGGGCACCAAAGCTTCTTTCTTGACCAAATCCAGACTTCTGGAAAATAAAGCAATGGCGATCTTTGTGTGTACTGGACCTAGATGTGGCTCTATATTTCAAAAGACTCATCAAGTTACAAACCTGGAGTGCCACAGGGCTGCCCAGTCACAAAGCACTATCGGAACAAAGCATAGGGTTTTAAAGCCTCTCCTTTGAAATAAAGGCCAGAGGAGCTTTCAGGGCCACAAATAGCTAAAAGCTTTATTCCATATTTTGTATGGGAGACAAAGGTGAAGTTGTAGTCTACGCACTAGCCTCTGCAGGTTCCTGTTAACATCCAGTCTGCACTGACTACAAGAGATGTATTATACCTTTTCACACCACAGGCATCACCACTACATGCAGATGTAGCCACATGAAGCCATACACTGAGTTTTGTAATTGTATAATATCTAGTGTAATATCATTACTACTGGTCATTCTCCCTACCCAAATGAAAAAAAAAGGAAGGAATTATTGGTTGCTGTTACAAGCCAAACTAACAGTCTCAACTTTCTGTCCCTGCTCCTCCCCTGCAACTCCCCTCCTCTTACTTCTGCTCAAATAAACTAAACGGGGACCAGGCAGGAACTGAGTGCTATCCTGGAGTGCTATAGTCACACAAGCTGTTAAAGTGTTAGCATGGTTTTGGTTTAAGCAAAAAACCATCCCCTAGACAGTGCTGGGCCATGGGTAGGGGGACAGAATGGGTCCTAGTTCCTGGACCAGGAACTGTTTGCAGTGAGCTGCTTGAATACAGCTGTTCTGTTCTGTGGGGTGAAGAGGGTTTAGCCACATGGATCTGAGATCTGCCACATTGCTTGACCTCAGGGCCAGAGAAGGAGCCTAACTGTACTTAGTTTATTGGTGTAGATGTAACCAGAATGTTTTCCTGCATTCCTCCCCGGTACTTTTTGAGCTCCCTGAATCAGAAAGTGCACACTGCTTGGAAAAGACACTGCTAAGCACTACTCTAACTTAAAATTGGTTATCAATTTTTTGACTGAAAATTGGGAAACCAACCATCATTTCAGAGCTCTGCTCTGAAGCAAATGCTCTGAGAAGGGCTGGGCTACAATAAGTTGCTGAAATGCAGCTGGGCTGCAAGCAATGGAACGCCATTCCTGTCCAATGGCTGTTTAGTGACCTGTGGGAGATAAGTTAACAATGTAATAGTCATCTCTTAATGAGTAGTAGTGGAATGCTTGGATTCAGTGACCAGAGCTGTCAGGGAATTAAAACAAATGGAAGGCATGTGTTTTGCACTGTGGGAATTGTCCCATGCACCACTCTGCTTTGCTGCAGCTCTTTCAGAGAAGCAGGTCACCAGGGGTTGCAGCTTTGGAATGGGGCATTCACTGTGTCACTTGAAAAGAGGCAGAAACATTTGGGAATCAGATACCTAATTTGTTCTCATTCACAACGCAGCAGCACTGCCAGTGACTGGCAGCATGCAAACTTCCCAAGAGGCTATGTCACATTAGGAATCCTGTCAAGAGGAGGCTAGGGACACGATTAAACAGGAAAAGAAGCAGGAAGATGCTATGAGAAGCAGATACCTGACAGAGATGGAGAAGTCACCATGAGAGTTCTGACTGGCTCGGACGATGAAGGAGCCAACTCCTTTGCTCATGAGGATGTTCTCTGCTTCGTGGCGGGATATCCTCTCATCAAACCAGCTGTCAAGTGGGAAAAATCATGGAGACGTGAATAAGGAATGTGAATTAAGATGAGGAACAAAAAAATTGAGGGAAGGGAGAATGTGAATAAGCAGGGTGGAGGAGAGACAAAACAAAAGGATCAGAGGAGCCCGCATGACTACTCCCAGTGGCCATGTACATGCTAAGGTACAGGGTTTTGATGGGTGCAGACCATTTTCTTTGAGCAGTAAAAGCACGTAGATGCAAAGAGAACAATGTAAGCTTTGGCCTGCTAAGAAGCAACACTCAGCTGAAGCTGTCATTACAGGCACAGTACAGTAAGGTGTTAGTCAAAGAAATTTTAAATTACAAATGTGTATGTATATATACATACACACATAATTCTCAGACATATACATCAAATTGCTTTTGGTAAACTGATTGAAAATTACTGGACTGTGATGGATATATTGCAAGGGACACACATAAATTTTTAGCAGAAGCAAGCTATGAAAGTTTTAGTACTAATAAATTGGTTCCTGCAAGAGTTATAATACCACAAAATTGCAGAAACACAGAATACGTAAGCACACTTATGTAAATTTAGCCAGGCATAACAAACAGTAGTGTAAGGCACTGGACAAATAATGAGAAAGTCACCATAAATAGTAAAATAATACAGTGTCAACAGGAATTTTTCAGTGGAGAAAAAAAATCATCATGTAGACTTATATATGTCCCCTCCACAGTGGATAAGATCTACAGTCTGCAGTGTTCTGCTTTTATGTAATGCTTAAGTGCCCGTATTGCATTAAAATTAAGGACTGATAGTTTCATAAGCTCTGTCATTTCTACTTTTGAGTTTCGTTATACTTCTCCTTACTATCATCACAGTTTACCTGTGTATCATTAGCAAAGGGAAATCAGACTTTAATCAGCACTGATAACCAGTCTCAATGATTACTTGACAAGACAAAGATGGGAAAAAACGGTCCATCAAAAATAGGAGACGGCTTTCTGCCCTACATCTGGTTCTAGCATCTGGCCTGAACTGCTTCAAAGTGCAGACCTGCTACTCTTTGAAAAGCGTCAAAGTGGAAATATTTCTTCACAGCTCTTGCATAGAGAAAGCATCATGAGAAAAACGTGTGTGAAAAAAGAAGCTGCTAGTGTCCCTGCATGATGCCACAGCCCTGTGAAAGAGCGAACAAGAACAACTGACTGGGAGAACTCATCCCCCTGAGGCCCAAAAGTAGAAGCCCATATTTGCACAGCAAACTAATAATGTCCTTCAGCTCAGCCAAGCAGGCTGGCGTATATCCAAAAAGGCCGGTAAGGGCCACCTCCAAAGGGGACAGTGGCATTTATTTGTCCCCTCAAAATCCTTGTACACTCCCAGTTCGCCTGCTCAGGGCACCAGTGTCTTACAGCCAGTAGTACTGGGCTTGGTGCAGGCTCTGCCTGTTCGCTCCTGAAACGCTGCAGCACCTCTTCAAAAGAGGTCAATTAGAGGGGCTTCAGGGAGCATTTCTGCCAGCTGAAAGGAAGAAGTTGTAAAAACGCCATGCGTTGTCGTATTTCTGGCACAGGGCCGGACAGCACATTTAACCCGCATTTAAACCCGCAGCCGTCCTTTCTGGAAGCGCGGTGCCGCCCGCTCGGTGGGAAGAGGCAGACGGAGGCACGGGTGTCCTCTGCCAGCTCTGTGGCTGGGGGTGCAGTCATGAGACGTGGGGAAGGGGTGGGTGGGACCGTGGGAGAGTGGGAGGTGGGCGGCGGGGCTGGTGTGTCCCCTGTCAATCCCGGAGCCAGCCCCGCTGTCAGGTTTCCCGTAGCGTTGCACTGACCTCTAGTGCAGCGAGGGAAACGCACAGCCCGCGGGGGGAACGGGAGTCGGTGGAGTCAGGAGTTGGGGGGAGGGAGTTACGTTTTTGTAAGTCATTTTCAGAGAGAGCTCTTGCTCTTCCTTTTGTGCTCAGCCTCTGCCTCTGTTACCAAGACTTCACATCGTGACTATTCTCCTTCCGTCCGAGGAGATCTAAATGCAGTTCCTGCCACATCCCAGTGACATCCCTCTGAGCAGCAGTAACAAAGGAGTCACTTGGGAGGAGAGAGAGCATTGAGGACCGTCCAGCTCTGAAAGAACAGAGGGTATTTCACGGTAGAAATAAGGTACGCTGGCAGAACTGCGGATAGCATGATGGCGATCCTTGCCAGCCTGAAATTGTAGCATGTTATAACCAGTGCTTCCTCTGTCATGTCTCTGTACACGCACGCACACGTGCTCTCGACAGCGCTCTGTGGAAACGTGCAATGGTGGTGCACGCGGTTTCCGTGACACTTACGGGGGAACGTGAAAATCAATGAAGTTCTTAGGAACGTAGCCCTCTTGACTTCTGAGCTCAGCCTTGTACCACTCTTCCTGGGAGCTCAAAACCTGCAACCGAGAGATGGATGGAATAAAAATGTCTCCTGAGAAAGGCAAAAGTAACCAAGACTCTGGCAGAAACCTAGAATTTCTTGTAAGAATAGAAGAGAACTCCACATATGCTCTACTTCCCACCCACTGTGCAGCAAAGTTAGTGGCTGATGAGCACTTCAGAGCAAAGCAAGCAATAAAGAAGGCCGAGTAGAATTAGAAGGATTGGCTGTTAACTTCATGCCTTCATCTGAATGCCTGTCCAGGTGGCTGGAGATGCTGTCTGCATGTCTCTGATGTCTGTGAAATGGAGAAATTCAGCTCTGAAGGACTTAATAAGGGTTAAGGAGTTCTCTGTGCTGCTTTTAATAGTTGGTACTGGAGCATCTCACAAGGGAGGGAAAAAAAAAAAATCTGTGACAACTCCTCTGACATATATGGGTATGGAGGGATATACAGCTATATCTCTGTGTGTGTGCGCGTTATGACTGCACAGATGTTACCATGTGCTCTCACATGTCATTTCACAAGAGACTATTTAGTGAGTTAAGTCCTCAGCTGCTCTGAGCTTTGCCAAGGTAGATAAAAGAAGGAGGCAAAAAGTATTCTAAAGCCACTATTGCACCTAAGATATTGTAGGATTGCAGGAAGCTAGTCCACAGCATACACTGGAGCAACTTCAAGTGTCCTCACATTAATGTTGACTGTAATGGTCCTTAGGGACTGCACTGCTGACCAGGGACTGCCCAAATTCACTGCTCCCTGGCTGATGGCCGCTGGTATAGACCTAAACTAGAGAAGAGGGGACAGGGATACAACCACATTGTGATTTCACTGCAAATGTTGTGGTCTTTGGTGCTTTGTTTGACATTCCAACTCCTGGGCCAGAATTCTGCTTTATGAAATAGCACATGTTTCTGTTCTCTCTGGTTTTGGAGAGAAGCCTGAAAGCACGAGCCATGACAGTTTTAAAAGGAGAAAGCAAGTGGAAAAGACTTATTTAAAATCTATTGTTAACAATAATAATACTTGTTTTGTAAGCCAATTTCATGTTTTTGAGAGCCTAACGCACATTCTAACTGCTCGGTATTGGCAACAAGATGTTACTGTCTCTGGGGCCGATTCTCCATTGCCTTGCCTGCCACGTAGGCCTTTTTGATGCATTTGGATACGGAAAGGTTGGGGAATAGAAAGCTGTGGAGTTCCCTACTTGTATAGTCACTGCTTCCCCCATCCCTGGGTGCCAGATTAAGGCTCTTTTTTTGATGCTGTGGCCAACCAAAAGGGATGATAGCTACTCCCTGCTCACGTTCAGGCCCTGCTCTTTTGGCAGCAAGGTTTCCAGAAAGACCCACCTGCTGGTTCTCGGTACAGGGCTGGCAGGTTTCTCTCCGTGTCATCCTCTCAGAGAAGGATGTGGGGGGGGTGGTGGTGAGAGGGTGGATTTCCTCCTGTCACTGCTGGTTGAGGGCCTCATGTTTCCTGTTTTCTAATCTCTACATCAATACTGTTCATCTTATCTCCTTTATAAATCAGAAAAGGCAGCCAGCAGGTTGTGCAGGCAGCAGGAGGGGGCTCATGAAGGGGTATGAATGTGTGTGTGTGTGTATGCCAGAAGGGAGATGTTAGTCAAGCAAACTTACTCTTACTATGGCTTGGGCAGCTAAGGTGTTATTTTGTTTACCTCAAGGACATTAAAGCAAGAGGCAGTCTGACTTTTCTGGTAGTGAAATCTCTGTGACAGCTACTAATAATACTGATGTCTAGTGTTATTCGACACTTTTCATCAGTAGCTTCCAACATACTTTGAAAGGAAGCTCTAGCTTATAATGATTTCACAGGAAGGGAAACCGAGGAACAGAAGGAAAAGTGATCTGGCCACCACCACCACCCCAGCCAGGGGCTTGATGAAACCACATCTCCTCAGGAAGAAGATATCAGGTAAAGATCATGGGACAGTAGGGACATGGGGACTACTTTTGACCTAAGGAAGAATCAGGAATGAGAGTGTTTGTCTATGCTGAAGAGAGGCAGTAATTTCTCCAGAACCTTCTCATAGCTCTCTGGAAAAAAATGGTATTTGATCTTAATGAATTCTGGATGCCATCAGCTTTGTCTAAGCTTCAAGAATTAAAAGGCCAATAAAATAAAAAATGGCGGTGATGGAAGAGGTAAGGCTGAGACCCGATATCTCATTATTAACTGGAATAGCTGGGACTGTACAGGGAGGTATCGAAGGCTCCCTGGCCAAATAAGGGTTTAGATCCTATTGTACATCATCCCTTTGACCAGTGGAGGAGTTAAGGCCTTAGAGAGGAGTTATACTCAACTGAAAGAGAACAGCTACGCTGGGGGCTGAGAAGGGGATAAATAATTAGGGTGGAGCAGCGTGTGACTTCATCTGTGGGACTTTGGCAGGGTTAACAAGAACTGTTCTACCACAACACATGCACATCAACTTTAAAGAGACTCTCACATGCTCTGTATTGTATATAATCAACTCTAATTCTGCCATTCCCCCACCGCTAAATTCCTGCAAGGGTGTATATAATATTATTAGCCCAGGACCGCTTAAACTCTTCCATTATGTGTGTAACAGACTGTCTCATGGACTTTTCCTCTTCTATTTGCAATTGCCTAAAAACCCTGCTGCAACTAACAGTAATTACTTACAGTGAAAAGTTAGATATAAGTTCTATAATGCATGATAACTATCTTTGAAACAGTTTAAGAGCTGGAAATAAAGAAGACAGCAGTCTCTCTGGACCACACTCATCCTGCCTGCCTTTAGACATGGTAATCCTAAATGTAGTCACCCTAGACTACCTATATAGTCAATGAAAACAGACTCTCAAAATCTGTCTACTGAAGAACTGGATCTCTGCCTCAGCAAATGTACTTATCCTTCCCTGCTGACTACTGGAGGACTGTAGGCAACTAAATCTGTAGTTTATGGACCTAAAATCAAGTGAAGTGGACACAGACTCAAGCGACCTGGGGATTGTTCGTTGACCTATAGCAAGCCCTATGGGAGATGAGCATACTGCATCAGTATCACAGTTTATAGACATCTGTCTTCATCTGTTTTGTCAAGGCAAATGGGAGCAGAGAAAGATCTGGCAGCACTCTAAAAAATGCTGTTTAGTCAAGCCTGGGGCTGCACTTACCTTCAGCATATCCCCAGCCCGGAAGCTCAACTCGTCCTCTCCAGAAGCACTGAAATCAAACTTGGCAATGGCTTCCATACTGTGTCTTGGTGGCAGAGCAAAGCTGGAAGAAGTATATGCTTGTCAACATCTACGAGCTGCTGGGACTGCTGAGTCTAGCCTCTAGAAAGCTTATAGGCAATGCTGTGATTTGGATGAACATGCACCAACCATTGGTAGACATTAGTTACTAGACATGGAAAGACACTAGCAGGTAGAAGTGATGGCATGGCCAAGAGGCTATAATTACCTCAAGTCAGTAGTCCAAACAATGCATTGTGTATGCTTATTCCAACAGATCTCTTTCTCTGCAGCAATCTCATGGAGAAGTTTGCACACATCACCCAAATAAGCTGGTAGCAGGGAAAAATCTTCTGTATAGACCAATCACTACTCTGTCACAGTTCCCAATAAAGCAAGTGACTCTGTCATACAATAGAAGAATGCAGTTGCCCTCTGCAGTGACTTACTCTATATCTGAAGAGTGAGACAAATTGCGGACAAAACGAACAGCCTGCAATAAATATATTTTTTTCTTGGACAGGGGCCACAATACTGAAGGTTGAAAGAGTCTTTTCTCTGTAATGGCTTAGCATGGGTGACCACAACTTTCAGCTAGGAAAAACTGTTTGCAGAAAGTCTGTATTCCCTACTTTGGAGCAGGCAGAGAGTTAAACTGTAGCACTGACAAATTTAAGGCATGCGCTTACTTTACCTCGGTGTTGATAACCTGGGAGCCTGAAACATACCAGACAGCCTGCAAACCAAAGCCCGCTTTTCATCAGCGGAGCAGATGTGGCAGGGGAAGTAGCAACATGAGCTTCGCTTCTTCACCACTTCCTGCTCATGTAACTCAGATGTACCCTAGCAGGACCACACTTCTATAATGAAGAGAGTTATTCATTTCCCATGGCTGGTTCATGGACCCTACAGCCCAGCAGTGAGGCTGCCAGTGGCAAGACAAGAAATAGCTAGGCAGTCCCACATTAAGCAAGTGCACTGCTGGTAGATGCTCTTGCAGCCCAGCTTGTGAAGACCATCAGAAGCTCTAATATAAAAGTAATTTTTACGGTTACTAAGCTAGGTTCATCTGGGAACAATGATCCTGAAGCCAAAGGTTCCATTACCTAACCTCACCTCTCACAAAAAACTCCAGACTTTATGGCTTGAGAAGAAGTGCCAACTTGCCTGATTCAAAACATTCTTAACCAGAAAACCCTAGAAAGAAGCTGTATGAACAACCCTAGTTAGGGAGCTATTTCTTGTCTCCTTTTAGAACTGAGACAAGATCCCCAAAATATAAAGTGCTGATACTGAGCAAGCTCCAAAATTATGCCACTTTAAAATCAACAGGCTACGGTAACCCTCCTTCTCTGCAATACCTGCTGTAAGCTTCCTCCTTTGACACACCACCCAGGGATTTAACTACCTGTGTACCAAGGATGCAGGGCCCAGCTCTGATAGAATGCAACTTGACTCAAACTGCTGAGAACAAGCTGGGAGAAAGTTTGTAAGGCAAAAGTTATAGACAGAGGTAGGGCTGTTGAGACGGCACCTGCAGTAGCCCAGGGATTCAAGAGGAAAACACCAACATGGAAAGATATAAAATCTCAGAGGAAGAACAAAACCACAGGTTTAATTGGGATAGTCATAGAATCATAGAATGGTTCGAGTTGGAAGGGCACTTAAAGATCTTCTAGTTCCAACCCCCCTGCCACGGTCAGGGACACCTTCCACTACACCAGGTTGCTCAAAGCCCCATCCAAACTGGCCTTGAACACTGCCAGGGATGGGACATCCACAACCTCTCTGGACAACCTGTTCCAGTGCCTCACCACCCTCACAGTGAAGAAATTCTTCCTTACATCTAATCTAAATCTACCTTCTTTCAGTTTAAAGCCATTACCCCTTGTCCTATCACTACATGCCCTTGTAAAAAGTAAAAAGTCTCTGGCTTTTCTATAGGGCCCCTTTAGATACTGGAAGGCCACTATAAGGTCTCCCTGGAGCCTTCTCTTCTCCAGGCTGAACAACCCCAACTCTCTCAGCTGCTCTTCACAGGAGAGGTGCTCCAGCCCTCTGATCATCTTTGTGGCCCTCCTCTGGGCTCACTCCAACAGGTCCATGTCCTTCTTATGTTGGGGGCCCCAGAGCTGAACGCAGTACTGCAGGTGGGGTCTCAAGAGAGCAGAGTAGAGGGGGAGAATCACCTCCCTTGACCTGCTGGTCAGTCCAGCTAAGGACCAGTCACAAATCATTGGGGTCACTGAATTGAGTTGTCAATGCTATCAGTCCTGACCCGGGTGGTGGCAGATGGCAACCATGGAGGCCAACTCTTCCCTCCCAATTGATGCCTGCCTCACCAGCAATGACTCTTTGGGTCCATTTACACCGGTGAGGAATATGCTAATGCTTAGCCTAATATTTCATTAAATCCTAGCTAGCTTCTGTGTGTGTTAACTGTATAAAGCAGTTATTTATTGGCCAAGTTGCCTATTTCCTGCTTGCAGAGTGCCTTTGCACTTGACTAAAGATGCCCAGACACAGTGATCTTCAAGAGGGGCCATAGCATCACTGGACATTAGTTCTGAGATTTGTTACATCTCATTTTTAACTAGAAAAAGATCTTCACATACTTCCTATTGGATTCTGTTAGCACCCTTTTTTTTGCTGCTTATAGGTGAATTTGTATTCATGTGACTGATATAAGCTATGCAGCACCAAGGCAAATATTTTAGCAGTCCACAGACAGCTCTGCTCTTTCAGCATGAGCCCATCCTGCAGCAGTTGGGGTTATTTCAGTGTTGGGGCCTCCCATGTAGGTTGGAGTACATAGCTCAGTTGTGATCTGCTATACGCCTGCTATTCCAGTCTGCTGTCTTAGGGTTTTGTCAATATACATCAATACTGAACTATAACACCCTATGTTTTACCAATGTGCTTTATTCTCAGTCTTCAGCTTTCCAGCTATTCCAAACATTTTCACCCCCTTTTCTCTCTGTCGACTTACTGATGTTCTTTAATTCTTACTTTGGATACCCTTTGCAGATTTGCAAATATAGCTTAGGTTCACCCTCTAATTTCCCCACTCGTATTCCAGGTATTGGTGTAACTCTGCAGATGCAACTCAAGCCCGATCTGAGAACTGTCCTCTATTCTTGCGCTGACATTTTTGGAGCTTCAGTCTATAACCTCCCACAGCCAGTGTGAGCCCCTTGTGTGCTAACAGAGCGTATGGGTATTAAATCGGAGGGGAATTAACCATTGAGGGAACTAGTTAAACAATGATACTCTTTCATGGAAGAGAACTGAAGAAAAAGACTAAAGGAGAATTACTTTAATAAGGGATGTTTTTCAGTGTTTTATCTTGCAGTGGTGGGCTGCTGCAGAGAGATCAGAGCCAACAGTGCAGATGAGTCCTGGAACTGCTAAGCACAGAACATTAATCCCAGCTTGAGAAAAAAAAAAACAACCCACACTTAAAAACAATAAACTGTTTAAATACAAATCCTGTCTTTGATTTTTGCGCCTAAGTCACAGAAGACAACAGTGGCAGTTCTCTCTGCAGGGGGCAAGAGGGGAGAGAGCCCTTCATTTTTCAATATCTCAAATGTTAAAGATGCTATTGGAGATGTGACCCCTTCAAAAGGAGAAGGGTTTGTGAAACAGTTAAAATCTCCTCTCTCACCTCCTTTTCAATTTCAGCAATCCCAACCTCGGGGAGAGACCAGGAGACAGATACCTCTTCAAACAATCTAACACATGGATTAAATGTGCTTTTCATTGCCAGCGGCTGGATTTAGAAGTGACTAATACCATACACAGTGTTGGCTGTGTTGATAAATCAGCAATGCAGTAATGCTGTGGCCTTAAGCTCTTCCCCCACCAACTACTAAAGCAACACTAGCCAATAATCCTGTCTTTGAACTCCAGCCTACCACTTTTCATCACCTGAACTTCAAACCAGTTCTGGTTTTCTGATCCTGTTCCTCCCTCCATCTGTAACTCGAGAATCCTCACTCCACATGGGTCAGTGCTGGGCCCTCATGAAAACTCCCCTGCCAGGGGCCCATTCTTTCCCTCTCTGCATGTGCGTGACTTCGAGCACCACCCCATGACACAGAGACACAGGGATTTTTTCATTATTGTCATAACTTACATTTCTCAAGCACCTTTTATCCCAAAGGACAGCACTGCAGTTTGCAGACGGAGCACCAGATTCCACTTTTAACTGCCTGATGCAACTCCTTTAAGCTTTTGAGTAACCAAGGACAATTTTAGACTGTGCATAATGTTCTGTGTGAAAATCACCTTTGTACAGAGTTTAGCATGAAGTCTATGCAATGTTCAAAGGAGGACTTTTCTTTCAGTTCCGAGTGTGAGTTGACCGGTACCCTCCATTTTGTGCTGGCTTTCTGCCTGGAGGTGAATTTTCTCTGTGGTTCCCCATTATAATGAGGTGGATCCAAGGAGCATAAGGCTACTGCAATTCTGTGGGACCAGTGCAGCAGAAGATTCATAAAAGGAGAAGTGAAAAGCCGCATGGCTTTGAGAGCACTAGGTAGGTATTTCAGTTTGGCAGAATGCCATTCCCTGAGCAAGAACATCAGCATCTCTCTGTTGATGAAAAGAGCCAAGGCCTAAATCATGTCAGCAAGCAACATAGTCTGACAGCAGCATCCCAAAGAGTTTAACACTGTTACCCTACACCAAGTTGGGTCAAAATTCAGTAATAACAATGCCAGGGAAGGTCACCACCTATGAAGAGTTTACCACTCAGGGACTGTCCAGGCTCAGCCCTGCTCAATCTCACATATTAACATCACAGGAGGGCATAGTTGCAAAAACGTGCCCACTTAAAGGAGCCATATGAACAGAAGTTTTTATTTTTATGCCTGCAACACACACATCTCCAGCCTGCAGCTCCATTCAGTGAGGTTTTGCACCGAGATATACAGTGCGAGCTACTGTGTCTTTGTTCGGCTCTGCAAGAACAACTTACTGGACTGACGAGCAACCAGGGACAGAATTCATCCCTGAGCATCTGTACAGAAACTCCAGATGACATTTCAGCAGAAACAATGGAGAAGGGATCTGTTATCTAGAAGAGCTGTGATAGATAAAAGCTTTGTTTTCACCAGCTAGGCCACATACAAGTGGCGTGGGAATATTTCGTTCCAAAACCAAACCTCTTGCTACGGAGTTAACGGTGCAGCTCCACTGACTGTCAATGATAAGAGGATAAAATTTATAAGGGAGAACAAGTCACTAAACACTCAGCACTGTCGCATTTAAGTCTCGGCTATCCTGCCATTCAGAGCAATGCA
Organism: Haliaeetus leucocephalus; assembly: GCF_000737465.1. NCBI lineage: Eukaryota > Metazoa > Chordata > Aves > Accipitriformes > Accipitridae > Haliaeetus > Haliaeetus leucocephalus. Next base: position 1,380,956 of record NW_010972436.1, read on the forward strand.
TAGCACTTGGGCTGAGCCTTGGTGCGCAGACAAAATAAGCCTCCTAGGAACCAGATTCGTGGAGCAAACAAACTTTCAGGACTCTATAACCAACAGCAGTTGGTAAGAAATGCCCCAGACTAGGATGGTGCTTAATCTCCCTGGGGAACCTGAGTCTTCTGTGCTACTTCCAGTCATGACAGAGTAGAGCTATGCAGCACGATGGGAAGCCTGTGCAACAGCAGCCCCAAATAGAGTAGCACAATACCGCACAATACTGTAAGAGTATAAAATAATGAATCTTTGCAGTGCTGGAAGGGTTGGTATGGAGGACTAGGGTGGGGGGAAGCACCTCTTTCTTTTTGCCCACCTCCTCCCTCAGCTTCCAGATGGTCAGATTTGGCGGAGGCACAGGGATTTGTCCTGCAAAAGCACTGCCCTGTTGTGGAAGCTGATGAACAAGATGGCACTGGGATCCCATGCTCTTCCCCTACCGCATGGTACTTTACCTCTCCTTCCAACCCCCGCCCCCCCTTGTTCCCTCCTTAGTACCTCCCCCAACTCAAGTCTCAGAGCCACACTCGCCCCATACCTTGTAGCGGCTCTCCTCTCCTCTGGCACTTTGCTAGAAAGCAGGAGGCACGTTACCGTCTAAGGGAAGGAAGAGAAGGAGAGCTCAGCCTGCATCTGGCTCCTCCCTGCAGTGACAGTGTGCCACATCAGTAACGGGTCCACGTGTGTGGATGAGGACAGTCAGGAGTGGGCATGAGGGGCAGAGGCATGGAATAGTGTCTGTCACAGGACAGAGTGGGGCACAGACTATCAGCCCCTAATGTTGGAAATATTGGTACACTGCATATTTAAAACGGTGGTGTCAGTTCAAAAGAACCTGCCTTTTGCTGCTGCCTCAGCCCAGGCTGGTTTAACAGCTGAATAAAGGAGGGTACTGTCCCTCAAAATGTGCAAGTTCTACTCAAATAAGGAAAACAGAAAAGAGCATGGGTCTGGTAAGCTAAATGAGAAACCATAATAAGTCCGTTGAAAAGCATATCTTGAGGAACAAGTAGCTGAAGACATAAAAACATGTAATAAAATTATTTTCAAAGACAACAGAAGCAGGAAGCCTGCCAGAGTGTCTGTAGGGCTGACAGATGATTGAGATGTAAAAAGAGTGCTCAGAGAAGATAAGGATGAAGCACAAAAGCTCAATGAATTCTCTGCATCCATGCATCTTCCATAGGGATGTAAGAAGGTCCCCACACTGGGGTTTTCTTTGCAGAGAAAAGCCAGGGGAACTGTCTCAAGCTGAAGAACTGGAAGAAAAGGCTTTAGGACAAATCAGTAAATGAACACGAGTAAATCGAAGGATTCAATGTTTTAGAAATCTTGACTGAAATCTAAACTGAACGTGAAATAGTAAAGGCTGAGCAATTAAACCGTGGCATATAATGTAAAGACCTAACCCAGCCTTGGTACTAGGAGAAAAAGCAGCAAACGCAATGCCAGTGTCTGAAAAGCATTTTGAGGGGATGCTAGGGGCAGGAGGTCTAACTTCTATATGCCTGCAATTGGTAGAAACAATAATGAAGAAAAGAATTGCTGGGTATAAGAGAGGAATGACATAGCAATTGCCCCTCACAGAGCTTTTGCAGAAGGAAGTCATACTGCACAAATATGATTGAGTTCTTTGAAGGAGCTGATAAGCATGTGGATATGGGTGATCACTTGATATAGAACTTGCATTTCTAAATCCTTTTTTATGAAGTCTTTCACTGAAGACTCTCAAAAAACCTCCTAAGCTCTCAAAGAATAAGAGGGAAGGTCCTATGGAGGATTAACAACTGATTAAAAGTTAGGAAACAACTTGAATGAGCTGTTCAACGTATTCATAAGTGATCTGGAAAAAAATGAAGTGACAAAGCTTACTGATGAGAAGAAAAATATCAGGGTAATACAAATTAAATCTGATCACAAAGACTTGCAGATGGTTTTCAAAATACTGTTGAAATGCAAGATGAATGTCAGCGCAAAGTAATGGACATGGGAATGAACAATTGTAACTATATGAACACAGCAATGAACTTAAAATTAGCAATTTTCACTCAGGGAAGATACCTTTGAGTTGCTGTGGATAGTTCTATCAAAGTGTCAGCTCAGTGGAAGTCAAAAAGGCAGGTTAGGAAATGTCAGGAAAGCAACAGAGAACAAAACAGAAGGCAACATCATGTCACTGTACAAATCCCTGGGGCACCTGTTTGAATATTTGTAACTTGCATACAGCAACTAGTTCTCATCCCTCTGTCTCAATAATGGAGACAGCAGCATTAGAAATAGTAGAGAGAAAGTAATTAAGGATGACCAAAGGAATGGAAAGTTTCTGAACAAGGAAGGACCAAATTAAACAGACTAGGATCCTTCACCCTACAAAAAACATTGACAGAGGGATAAATGCAAAAGCAATGTAGAAAATAATGGGAAACATGGAAAAGGCAAAGAGGAAATTTTTACCCATCATTTCTCATAACATAAGTACTAGGAACTCATTCTCAAAAGTGTCAGGATCTGGGATGCCCTAGTGAAAGCAGCTTTGCCATGTACTTGCCCTGTTCTTACCCTCCTTCCCCAAACTGCAGTTCCTGGGCACAGCATCATGGGCAGCGTGGAACTGTAAACTGACCCAATTTATCCTTTCTTATGAGCCATGGTACTTCATGAAAACCACCACAACGTGCTAGTCTAAGACAATCAGTCCAGCAGCAGGCAGTGGCAGTCCCCACACACACCACCCTTCGGGGAGGCAATAATCTCCCTGGAATACCTGTTAGTTAAAACAGAGGTGGGCTGTAAACTCAAACCAGTGAGGGGCAGAAACAATGAGAATTCCCTCTGAAGAGGATAATCCCCAATGTATTTTGCTGAAAAAATACACAGGTGTGGAAAGCAGGGTGCCATAAGAGTACAGCAGCTAGCTCTTGTCATGTTGTGAAAAGTTTTACATGTGGCTGTCACTGTACACATCAGGAATATAAACTTCTGTACAGGCAGGTGGGACACCAATCCTCACAGTCTTGCTGGTTTTAAGCTATGTTCATTCTCACGTTCTATGAATGGCCCAACAGATTACATTATGTTACGCATTAGAATGACCTATTTTCTCTGTTTCTACCATGATATGATCTAATGGCCCCCCAGCAAGAACGCTGCTGTGAGCTGTCACTTGTGCTTGCTGCCTGACAATGTCACAAAACACTGTCTGGATTCCTGTTATGTGTCCAGAACTATTTCATGATAATATTAAATCTATTTAATGTCAAGCCATAAAAACCATGGCTTTCTGTACCATAAACAAAACATTCAATAGTGGCAAGCCCCTAACAATGAGAAAGGATAGGAAATAGGATAGGATAGGATAGGACATAAATCTCTTTTCTTTCTTCTCCATTTCTATACACTCCTCCCATCATAGTTATGGTAGCATGTTAACCTCTTCACCATGTGGAATACATGGATCACAGCTATGTTGAGAAATATGAAGAAACATCCAGATACTTCAGCCATAAATAACAGAAACAAACCTTATGGGAAGCGCAGTAGACTCCATGCTTCCATGTTTTAGCCAATCTCTATTAGACAACTGGATAAAGCCCAACCCAGGCAGACAGGTTATTCCATAACGACCTGCTGCAGACTTCTTATGTCATCATCTACTGCTGGCACAATCCAGATGGGATAGCTGAACCATGTCTATGACACAGTCTGGGAAGACTTGGATTTAAAAAGCTTGATGCAGTTAAACTTACACCTGCCTTTATACTTAGGTGAATGACCCAGAATAGATGTGTCTGCAAACATGTCTGAAAACTGCCTAAGAATACATTGTCTCACAAAAATTTTAGTAATTTCTTGCTGGGCTGGAATTTTCAAGAGAAAAAAATTTTCCAAGGCATTTTATTCACTTTAATTTCTATCTGGGAAGCATGGGAGCAGCCAGAAAGAAAAGGAAACAAAAGGGAAAAGAAAAAAGGGAAGAAAAGGAAAAAAAGGTTATTTCCAATAAAACGTCTAAATCAAATATTTTGCCTACTCTGAATTGTTTGGGTTGAGAATATATGAAAGATTAAGTGGCTAGGTTTTGTTTGTCCTCCGTGTAAACTACTTCCCCATGTTCTTAATTAGTTTGCCTCCTATAAGTAACATTGCCAACAAGGGAAACAGAAGTCAAAGTGTGGAAACAAGGGAGATTTCAATTGCTATATTTTGTTGTAAGTAATAACTCAGCATCTGTGGATTCAGGAGCATCAGGGCTGTAAATCCACATAAAGCTGAATGTTATGAATGGAAGCTGTCTCGTCTTTCCTGATGTCCCATCTATTCCTGTCCCCACATTCAGATATGCTCCACACACAGCAATTCATCCTCTCTCGCTGCTTTGCTTTCTGCAAACATCTGCTCAGGCTGTCCATAGTGACAGGTCATTAGTGGGCAGTTATTTTTTTCAGGACTGAGCGCACAGGAGTGGCAGTGCTATAAAAGCTTCTCTGCAGAGCCCCATGAACTGATCTGGGCAGAGCTCTGTCCCAATTTGCTATGCTTCCTGTTCGCAGATTGTCTTGAAAGCTCTGCACCTTGTTGCTCACCTGCAGCGGTCCTGTTTGATCATGTCCTAGGATTTTCAAACAGCTCAGTCAACAGCATCAGCTGCATAGCTATTGCTATTCTGCTGCTGGTCTTGTCACCATCACCCTCATAAACCACATTCAGTTTAGCTGGTATGACTACACCTACTGTGCTTGCACAAGTGGTACAATTATTTCAATTAAAGGTGTGAAGCCATGTCTCTTACAGGAATAAGCTTTAACTGTAAGAGTACTGTTCTAATTCTACAGTTGTGCATGCACTAGGAGAGTGTACAACTTTAACTGCCTGGTACCATCAACGTAGCACCATTTATTGCAAGGAGATGTGGCTTTAATCCTGAACAACAGTGTTAATTTGCTATTTGATTCATGCAACCCTTCCCATCATTCTACTAATTCATCTCCAAAGATACCTGCCACCATTCCAGCTGATGAGCATCTCTGCACTTTTGAGAGATTTTTCTTTGGGAATATATTGCTATGATCCTCTAGTTTCTTATTCTAAAAGGAGTACTGGCAAACTTGATGATATTAAATATTTTCTTCAAATGTCTCCAAACCTGCTAACTTTCTCTTCTACATTCCCCACCCCATAACTCCAGATTACTGAATTATTCGTGTCTCACTAGCAGCTTTTTGCATCTAATCAGTTAGGTTCTCTACTTTCTGTATTTGCAGGGTGATTACAAGTGACATCCCAGACTCGTGACATCCCAGACTATCATCTTGACAGCAATTACAAGTTCACAAGAACTGACTGGATTAGCAGAGGAGGAAGGAGCAGAGGACACACAGCCAAAGCATGCCTGCTGTGTTGTGCAGTGTTCTGCATCAGAGGTTTTCAGCTCGGGCCCATGAACTACTTTTTAAGGATCGGCAGATGAGATGAAAGAAGATCCACCTTACTGTCAAGGAAGCCTCTGTTCACCACCTAACAATTTGTGCCTTCACTAGGAAACCTGGATGAATCTGCAAGCCCAGAGAAGGTTGGAGGCCACAGGAAAAGATGAACAGAATATGCCCCTCATAACAGCACTTTTTCCAAGCCTGTCCTACATTTATCTCACCTAAGAGCTAAAGAGGGCCAGTTACTCAGGGCAAGAAACCATGGATCCTGCAGCCTGACCTCTGCTCCGGAGCCTTACCCCAGCAGGACTAGTTTCTGATCACCCTCAGCACTGAGACAGATCTAAGAAACCTTCCTCCTCCTTTCTGCTCTCTTAGGAGCCAACATCACCTCTTTCAGAGACTCTTAAGAGTTAATCAATTGATCTCCACCATCACCTATGAACTATACGAAGTTACACCAGCAGCAAATTTGGCACATCTGACTTTATAATACATTGGGCTAATTCTTCTTTACAGTGTTCAAATCCAAAAACCAGCCAGGTGAAGACAGAGAGAGAAGCGCTGCTACTGATAGAAAAAGGAGCCTTTTCCCAGTCTTTACAATTTGTTTATTAACATTCCTTCTGGACACTAACAAGTAGCAAAATAAGTCCTAGAGGCTGTTGCAACAGTACCCTGTGAGTCCCTGAAAGATAAACATGACAAAAATACAGGAGTCAGACATCTAGGCCATTATGTCAGTAGCTAATTTTGTCTTCGCATTATTAGAACTTGAACTACAGATAAGCTAAGCAGGGGCTGCATGCCTATCAAGACAAAATCAACATGGGCTGCATGAGCTGCTGATTTTCTTCTTTGCTGCATGCAAGCAGTAGAGGGAGAAAGGAGGCGAGAGAAAGAAAGAGACTCTTCTTCAGTGATTTGAATCCAATGCTGGAGCGTTCAACAAAACATTCCTTCCCAGGATTTAAATTCTCCCTTTGGTGAGCACCTAGTGACTCAGTGGGATTTGCTAAGCTTCCATTTGAAGCTAGAGAAAAGTAATCTCACTCACTATTTCTTCCCCCTCCCTGTGCTACACCCCTCTAATCATGATAAATGTATCTAAACATGCCTGATTAAGCCAGACAGACAATGTGCCCCTAATCTGAACTGATCAGGGCTCTGGAGCTGCCAAAGTGAACCTGCTGTCTCTCTATCAGACAGAGCAATAAGGGGTCGGTAATGCAGCTCCATTAAACTGCTTCCCACAGAATCAATTTTCCCTGACTGCTCCTAAAGAGCAGACACTTGAGGAATGCCGCCTGATGGGAAGTTGCTTCGAACAGTCTCTTTTGGCACAATTGTCAAGCAGCTCCTTCTCAAGCCCTCCAGACAAACAACTAAAGTATGAAAAATGTAGCCACTTCCTCCTATGTTACTTTTAAAAAAATCTCCTCATGCCTTATCTAGCTAACTGCCTCTCAATTTTTCTCATCTTTTTGTGATGAGCTTCGGTGCTGGCTGATATGTGTTGTACTGCAAGTGTGTGGTTATCAGAATAACAATCCTGTTCCCACTGTGCATGTGCATATGTATGCAAGGGATCTGCTTTTGTGTACAGGTGAAGCTTGCACTTTGTGGAGTCACAGAACTCAAGGCCGCGACAGACCGCTATATCAATATACCATATCAATATATCAACATACCATGTGCATTTAGCATATTTGCACTAATATTGGAAGTTCATTGTAAGATAGATGGATATAGGTCAGAATAAGTGCAAGAATGTACACCTCTGAATTTGTTCTGGAAGCTATGCGCGCGTACATACATCTGCTTTCATGCAGGTGTAGCCCTCTACGATCTTTATCCTCTAAGATCTACCCATAGTAAAAACTGCAGTCGAGAGGGATCAAGGGTCATCAGACCCTGTTTGGGCTCTGTGAAATCCTGGGACTACTTATCCTAAAACTGGTCTTTGGTATAATTACAAGTACCTTCAAAGCCTCTCTGAATCACACCAGCTGTGAACAGCTCCAAGGAATCATTCTGCTAGCAGCAAGTTGGATGGAGAATTATACTTCTCTGATCATACAAAAGACTGGGATGAGGAGTGATGTTATATTTCAGACATGTTTCCTATGAGGCAGGACTTTCCAAAAGTCACTTCCAAAGCAAAGGAGTCAAAACAGAATCAAGAATCTGGTACTATGAGACTTCATTAAAAACAAGCAACCTATCACAGACAGTAAAACCCACCTACAATTACATCCAGATACTCCAAGGTGCTTTCCTTGTATTTGGGTATCTAAATAAGGGAAAGAATACTCAAGATTCATTATCTCCAGTTCTGACTGTCAGAGAGAGATTTCCAAAAAACTGTACAGTATCCAACACGCCGTTCTGTAAATTTGAACTCTTGTACTGTAACTAAGAGCCGAGCAATTCTGGTGTTCATGCAGGTCTGCATATGAATACACACTGGATGTGCAAGTGAATGGTAAATTCCCTTTGTCTATGCGTGATCATGCATTTCACAATGTGAAATGGGAATCTAGAAAAAAAAAAATCTATAAATATTTGTGCTAAAGTAGGAGTAAGTTCACCTTATGTCTTTGGTTCATTTCCACTGCAGTTAAGAAACTGCTTTTTTCATATATAAAAGATGAAGAATGCAACAGAAGGCTATCATTTCTTTATTTCTGGGCATAGCACAGCCTAGGGAATTTATTACATTAAGGCATTAATCCAATCTGGTAAAAATAGTTTTTAATCTTATATTGGACTCTACTGTATAGCAATATATTTGAGTGGGATATGTGAACAAAATGGTATGAAAATCTGCTAGCGTATACTGCTGGGTATATAATATTACATTTCAAATTAGCTACTGCATGTTTCTTTGATCAGGCTGATAAAATTGTGTGTAAAATGGGAAGAAGAGCAAGATCAGTGATGAAACTGCTATTTTCCTTGGTATTTTTTGTGTAAGACTAATCTTGGCAGCACAGATAATTGTGCAAAATATGGAACTCTAGTACTAAAATTACATTGTGTGCCAACTGATATGATTTTGCACAAAAATGGAACTACAGTTAGCTCAGTAAGAAAAAGCAATGTTTCTTTGTCCTTTTAACCATAATCTATTTTTGTACAAAATCGCATTTGACTGCACAAATTGTGGGTTTTTTTACTGAAAAGTTTGCCTCACCTCTTTTCCCTTATATATTTTTTCCTCTCCTCTGGTGTTTTTATGAAAGAATGAAATATAGATGTCTAGTTCAACATACATTTAGCTGTAATAATCTAAACATAAGCATAGGAAACCTGATAATTAGGTTCTCAGAGCTCTCTTATCTTGGACATGTTATACATAATTTCAGCTCACAGCCACCTTTGTTCTGAGAAGAAGATCCGATACACTTAATATACAAAGCTTCACATTTAAGTAAGGACAGAGAAATTGAAATGCTACTAGCGGTATCTGCCATGTGGTATAATGAGCACTGCTGTGATACCTTCATTGCATAATGTCACCACTTGCATATTTACGTTCCGAGCCTCTGTGTTGTATTAACTATGTTTTTTCTGCTTAATGGATCTTCACAGCTCAACTTCCATTTAAAACACAGAACCCCTTTTACAAGGCCTAAGTGCTACAAAACAGCCTTTCTATAAATTAAAGTCAGCCCATGTGCATCTGCATTTGGGAATGCTTCTGAAAGGGTTTTAAAAGCAATCAATTACAATAATTCATACATTTAAAGATGGAACTACAACAGCCAATCCAACTTTTCTTCTCATTATAAGGTAAATATGAATGCCAGCTTGTTACTATTCCTGGGGTTTGTCTCTGCACGGCAATCGTACCATTTTAAGTAGAAGTGTGGAACATATTTCATGTTTGTCTATGCATTTTTTAGTTCATTTGGATTATGATACCTTTGAAATTAAAGTGCAGCAGCAGTTCCTGAATGATTTAACATGTAGACATTTTTACTCTGAAGTAGGAACAACTCGTTCTTGTTTATCTTAATCCAAATTTGAGTTGTATCAAATTGGAATAGGTTCTCATCATCTGGAATAAAAATACCCAGGTCATACCCTGATGTAGGAATATCAGTTACTAAACTAATGTGAACACTAAGACTTAATAAAACACATAACGTTCCTTAGGTAGATCAAGCCTAACATCCCACGTTTCCCATTGCCACAGCGTGGGCACCTTTGTGGCAATGAGGGTACCTGGAACCTCACCGTATAACCCCTGTACACCCTGCAAAAATAATCACGGTCCCACTCCTTCAGTGAGCAAGTGATCGACTGCTCCTCTGCAGCAGGGAACCACACAGCCTTCAGACTATTCAATAGATTGCATGTGGCAAAAAGGGAACACTGCGCAAAGGGTGTGAATGAGTCATTCGACATTTCAGGTTGACTGAAGTCATTCTGCTACATTTATTTCTAATCTTGATGTGCTATCCACATTTGCAAGTTAAGCAGGACGGGAAGAAAGAGATTTAAATTATTTGCTACAATACACACGTGGAACACAGCAGACTCTGCATGTGTGTGAGAATGTGGGATTACATGCATGACTGGGTGAATGCAGCATCATGTGAAGTGCCTTTTCTACCCTCATACAGGAGCAGGCATTCTGCACGCAAGCCTGAACGCGTCTGAGCAAAAGTATGTTTGAACATGTGTATCTCTAGGGATCTGATTATAAATGAAAGATGTTCATTTGCAGTATGCCTGAATGGAGGAACAGAGGTCCCATGAGCATACTTCAGGTGACGTGTGTGTTGTGTTTTCTTTGGCAAATACAAATCTGAGCAACTGTGAATGAGCTGGTCTGTGTACACTTGGAGGGTAGGTACGTGTGTTGTGTGCATGTAGGTGACAAGGAGCATGCATGAGCATGAGCAGGGGTCAGCTGAAGCTGGAATTTATACATTAGTCAAACAACATCAGCAGTGAAACACCTACTTAAAGATTTCCATGGGAAGAATACATGGTAACCTCTTAAAGTATGATCTGGCCTAACACTATGCTCCTTCACTCCTGGCCATACTTCCAGTTCAAAGCACCGGTTTGCAGAGAGTCTCACTTCTTATAGCTCACCTCGAAGTCTGTTTGATCCATGCATATTTAGCAACTTTAAGCATTAAGCCATCCTAAAGTACATGCTCACCTCTGAGGCTTAGAGGCCTCAGTTCAAGCACTTGAGTTTGAAACTCTGGAAAAAGACACCGACTTAGCTCTCATTTAAGAAAAAAATAGCTATCAGTATGGAGACAAAGATCCTGGTGAAATGCCTCACAGGAAATATTTTCTGAGGGTGAAGAGGCAAACATAAGATACTTCATGAGTTACTTTAGGCTATGTCACAAGGACTCAGTGCTTAAAACTGAAGATGGAGAATCTCACTGTGAACGTGGAGTCAGTGGGCCACACACAAACTAATTCTTGAGGAGATGAAGTATCAGTTGGGTGGGGCAAGCAGAGGTCTGGTATCTTGCTTCAAGCTAAAAACAGTCAGGTTTGGTTTTGCACAGAGCTAATAACGTGTTTGCAACGAGAGCAACAGACTGGCAGCATGTTGCATAGGTAAAGGGCACTGCCAACATCTGCGTTATTATTTTTATTTTTTCTGGTAGTCCAAATTATTGTGTCCTTTAAATTATTAAGATTTGCTCACTGCATAAAGCACTGCAGATCCCCCCCCGCCTCTGTTCTGCAAGTTATTGATACCACACTTAATTAACCTTGGTGAGCGAACACAGGATGGACATTGTCTTTCTCACTTTCAGCCATTTTTGCTCAGTGCCGCAGTTTGCATATAAACCACGGAATGGTGGTACTTAAATCTCCAAGTAAAATTGCTTTAATGGAAGCAAAAGTGCACATTCATGATGTTTGTATTCATATGAAGTTTCATATGCTTCATTATCTGAAAGCCTAAACATTGGGCCTAGTCTACACAGATTCTGTCCTATTAAATAAAGAAGTGAGTACAGTTCTTGTGCAAAAAGTTTAGAGAAAATACATCCTTATATTTGTTTGGGTGGCAACTGCAGGCATTTTACTGCAATTCTGACTTACCCACTGTGCTTGTATTGGCTTTGTACGAAGATAAAAAGGAATGAGATGAAATCCAATTTTTATTGGTGAGTCCACTCCAAGGCACACTTATTGAGGTACATAAAGGTCTAGCAGCCATTGGAACTGGTGATGAAATGACGGGAGACTCCACACAAAAGGACTCTGTATAACCCATGAGGGTCTTTAGTAGCAGTGGGAACTCGGGATGTGCTAGGATACCATAGCATAGGTAATCAGGGCAGAAGCACAACATGATCTACAACAGCTACAAACCAGTTCACAGATCCCCTGAGAACTGGCTTTGGTCCCACCAGCTCACTTAACTATGAGAGCACAATCATTTTACCTTGAATTGGTTCTCAGGCTGAGAAATGGGTGTGTACTCATTTAAAGAAGCCAGCTGTTGCATTCAACATTACATTATGGTTTATGAGGGGAGGACAACATGCTATTTTTTCCACAACACAATAAAACATCATGTACAGTTGTTCCTACAGTTATGCTCCAGAATACACTGTGCTAATGGCAGTGTTGTCGCCTAAGAATCACTTCATGAAAAAGAGTTGAAAGCAAAAAGAAAAATAATCGGGGAATTGATATCATATTGACAGTTGGTTGGATTGGTTATTGTGTTTTTAGGTTACATCTCTTTTCCTTACCCTTTCACCACCTTTCCTATTCATAAGGCAAACTGAAGCAAATTGTATCCTTCCATATGGTGCAACTTAACAAAACCCAATGGGTCAGAGCTGTTTATAGAATCATACAATATTTAGATTAAAAGGGATCTGTGGAGATCATCCAGTTCAAGCCCCTGCTCACAGCAGGGTTAACTTTGAAATTATACGAGATGGGAATGTAACCTGATTTTTCTACAGTGACTACTCTAATGGAACACCAGTCTCATTCAGGCAATGATATAAATTATGTGCACATCTAGATCGAAGACATACAGAATATCATTTAGGTAGAAGATCTGCATCAAATGATTTGAGATTTCCTTTCAATATGCATTCATAAGATGATATTGACTTCAGTGCTAGACTCCAATTATACAGCTGCATATTATCAAAACACACTAAAATGAGGCTAGCATTACAATCATTTCCCGACTTCTGTGTACTTAAAGCCCTCATTATATAACTTTAAAAAAATGATTATTCATAGATAGAATTCAGAAAACAAGGCAATAAGGGAAAGAAAGAGAAAATTCCAGAATGGAAAAAAAATTACTTGGCTAGGCACTGTGGAAAATGCTATGTGTCACGTACCTCATACAGCCTTCAAGAAGGTGCTCCTCTTCTACATAACTTAGAAAGTCTGCAGAAGAAAGTTTTGAGAGCTGCAAACTGTAGGAACCGTGCAGCTCTCACCCTTCAAGAAGCATCGTGAATGTGGTAAGGGCTCTACTGTGAGAAACCTGCCAGTGGCAAGAATTACTCGTCACAAGACTTAAACAAGGCCCATGCACTGCTACAAAGAGCTTTAACCCCTCAAAATAGGGATTGGTGTGATTACTTCTATGGCGAATGGGGTGAATTTTATCCAAATTGAATACATCCAAAACCATTATCGACAGTGCAATTCTGCTTCCATATGAAAACCCAAAACCCTATGATGCTCACTGCACTTCCATTTTCTATTCCATTCTCTATCAGTTTCTTCTATCTACTTTACTTGCTATCAGATTTAAGAAACTGCAATGTTCAGATTCATTACTATTGCATATCTTGCTATATTTGATTATGCTAGGCTGTCTCTTTTGTCTTGAAGATGAGCCTTGCTTTTTAGTTTAGCTTTACAAAAATAGTTATATTTAATAAAGTGATCATCTTTGTAAAAGGAACTTACCCCCAAACATCCCCAAAGCATTCACTGAATTTTGGGATACTGTTTTCTGGTTGCTCTGTCTGAAAGTGGTTGGACTTTGATCAGCTGCAGAGATGAGCAAGGGAGAAAATAGATGCTCAGCCCTTCCAAAGCTCAAGTCGATTAGGCATCTGAGATTGCATAGCAGAAGTTGATGCATTCAAACCCACCCCTCTAAAATGTAATGCTAGGATTGTTTAGACTGAACAGAAGAACAACATTTCAAAAGAACATCCTGCTCAAAAGCTAAAAAACATTTCAAATAAAAAAGTAAAATTAAACACACCAAATAGAAACTGTTCAAACCAGCAGTAATTCATTAAGAAAGTAACCACTGTTCACCCCGAGAGATTCCCAATGCATTTCACAAATCATGAATTAAATTCAGACTCACTTTGTATTTCTGGTATCCCAATAGGCTTCATCAGAGGGGGATGCAGCAGTGCTGGGCAGGGGCCACATGCTGCTGTAGTTTCTCCCTGGTGTGTTTTAAAGGATTACAGCTGCTCCTTTGGCTTCTCTTGCTAAAACTACCCAGCACTTTAATTAAGCAGCCCTATTATAGGCTCTTTTTTTGCAGAAGCCTCACTGAGAATAACACTTCTCTGGATACCTCTGGTATAGGTTAGCTGAGCTGGTAAGCCTGAATGTTAAAATATGATGACTGTATCCTTTGACCTCAGCTTTACCCTGGAGGGTACCTCCAGTTTGGCTGCTGCTTTCCCTGACTCTATATCTATCCCTTCACCGAACAACGAAATCCATCCCCCAGTGCTTTTCAGCAGTGCACAGCGGGTTAGGAGCAGAAGCAACAACTGCCCAATTAAGGATAATTGATGACCACAGGCAATCATCCTACAGTTGCAGGTCTCACGTGCAAGAAATGTGCTAGGGCATATCATTCAGTATTGACTCAGGGGAAAGGGTTTGATTCTCTCCGAGTCACTAACACCATCTCCTGAAGTGGTGAGGGTTTCCTTAGAAATCTCCTCTAAATTACCAGATGAAATCACAAAGCGCTTAAAAGACTCAAAGCAGTGGCTACAAGTGGGCTACCATTCCCAGTGTCTCTATAAGTTATGGTATACAAAGAACGGTAAAAGCTCTTTAGCTGGCTGTGGAGAGGAAAGGAATCCTTCAGTTGAGAGCAGTACCCCGATGATTTATTACAGTGAGACAGTAATAATACAGGTAAAAGCAGGTGTGGGGAGCTTTGAGGTACTCCAAGGAGATAGAAATCAAGCCAGAAAAAGGAACTCTTAATCTGGAGTACCAACAGCTACCTGAAGAACCATCCTGAAATGACTGCCCTAGTACAACACCACTGGGAGAGCTCCTCGTTCAAAGAAGGCCTTCGTCTTTCCTCCCTTCTACTTCCCACTCTTTATTTACTCTCTTTAGCTCTCTTTAGAATGAGAGAGTGCTGAGGCCTAGGTTTTCTTCTGCTATGACTTTGCCTGTACCTCAAGAACTGATGTATTTAGTTGGGTTTTTTTTTTGTTTTTTTTGGTTTTTTGTTTGTTTTTGTTATTGTTTTTAATCAAGACAGCTACTGCATAGTAAATTCCCAGTGGAATTATTACCTTGATGTAGCTGTTTGAGGTACCTTCCAGGCAGGTGTATTGTGTTGACCACAGCTAGCCTCATTGCAATAAAATCACCTGTGCTTTCTCTTCCCTGAGATTCCACAATGAGGAATATACCTGAAGTAAACCACTTAAATATTAAAGCACTGCTTGTTTTTGGCAATGAAGACATCACCTCTGTCAGTGCAGAGCATCCAGTGTCAACAGTGTCTGAAAGTCAGTTGAAGTAGTTATCTAAAGGAACTAATTAATAATAAAGCTCTGAATGCTTAAAGAGCTGACCCTCAGAAGCCCTGGAGATTTAAGAACTATTTCTAAACCCATTCTGCAGTTGCAGTTTCTAAACCCATTCTGCAGTTGCAGTTATTAATGAATGTTTAATTTCTACAGACATCATCTTGTGGTTGCTTCAACCCCATTTCCCACAGTGACCTCAACAGTCAAGGGGAGCAAATCAGAACAGTGTTGAAGAACAGTTAAAAAAATAAAAGTAAAATTAATTAGTATATAGTATGGAGGTACTTATCATGACTGTGTACTCACAGCTTATCTGAGTTTTGCATTTAAAATAAGGATTTCGTGGTTTTGCTATGTATGAGAAGCACGGTGTACATTAAGAATTACAGCACTAACTGTAAGGGCACATAATGAATTTCCTGAGAAGTTACAAGTAAACCTATTAGCTAATTTATTAAGTTAAATTATTCTTAAATATGGGTTGTCTAAGAAACTCAATACTTTGGGTTTGATCTTTTGTTTGTTTCTATAGCTTCAATACTGGATTGATTAATCCAGATGTTTATACTACTTAAAGATCACAAAAACCTTGCATTGACAACATATGAAGATTTTTCCAAGATTTTTTTTTACCTCTGTGATAGTTCTTATAAAAAATTTTCCCTTCAAAAAACCCCCGGTGTTTAATTTATTCCTCCAGACGATGCTACAAATGGAGCTTTCAAGATACTTGAGCTGCCCACAGCTAGAATGGCCCTTTCAAAATGTTCATCACTTCACACCGGGATTCTCAGTAGACAGCATCTTTCAACAGGGACACTTGGCTTCAGTTCTGTTGGAAACAGAGGGAAGCAGCTGCTGCTCTGAATGATGAAACTCTTAACTGTGAGCAGCAGTATCAGCCCCACTGAGAACTGCCTTGTGATGTCATGGGAAAGGAAAAATATTTTCCTGAACATCATTTAAAGCTAATCTGACAACGCAAACATTCAGAGGCTTTGATTATTGAATGGGCTCATTACAGCAAAAGGCGAAGAGAGCATTAAACCATTTAGGCATGTAGTACAGGTGTAATTACTTGGGATATAGGAGACAGCAATATATGCTATATCAGGTCAGTAGGCAAAGGATGCAGGTGCCGTACATGGCCTCTGCTGAAGGTAATGACATGATTATGACAACGCCTATATAATTTTCAGCGATGTAATATTGCATGCCTATTCATCCCCTTCTACTAAGAATGTCGAAGTACTTGATGACTTCAATGAATTAAGATTCACCTTCTGCTCGAGATGGGAAAGTATTTTCAGACTAGATTCAGTTCTCTTTGACAGTAGAGTAAATAGGGATAATTTTTGTTTGCTTTGATGGATTTAATCTCAGAGATCTGTTACACTATTAGAATTACCAAGAAAGGAGAATCCAAGCACATAATGGTTCAATGATGGCATTATTTCTGTCAGTGTAATGAAAATACAGCTTGAAACTTGATAATACAACTTGAAACTGTAAACTAATCACTGTTAGAGTTAGAAAGTGTTTGTTCCATCCCCACGTAGAGCTCTGCATACTTGGTTGATAGAGGGTTTGGTCACCTTTCTCAGGATCATTATGTTTTGACCCCTGTTTGGGTAGCATACTGGACGTGACAGACGAATAGTCTGATCTGGTACAGCAAATGCCATGCACAAATAGACAGATGCCTCCAGTATCCTATCTTTATATGCTATATACTTCTGCATGAAAAACAATTACCAGGGCATGTTCATGCACAGAGAGACAATTTTAGAAGTTTGTCCACATCCTAAGATAATCCCTGTTTAGATGGCAGGGTTATGGAGTGTTTCTGCTGTGCCAGAACTCAGCTGTACCTTGGAGAGGCTACAACCTGGAAACATGATATTATTTATGTAGCTAGTTTTTAAAAAATAAAAAAGGAATGCCAGAGCTCTGAGAGTTAAAGTTTGTACTCTAAGGATTACTGGTGGATTTGTCATGATGAGATAATAAAAAAAAAAAATTGGGGAACTAGAAAGGGAAGTCTAGAAAACGTAAGGCATACAGTGCCTCAGGGGAAAAAAAAGCATGTAATTAGTACTGTATACTGCTCTGACAAGATAAAGCCATGTATAAAAAAGGTTAGAGTCAGGGAGGGGGAGGAAGGGTGGATCCTGGAGCTCCAAGAGAGGGAAAAAAGAGTTTCATCATGTATTGGCGCATACTGTTCATTTAGGCATTTGAGTAATTTTCTTTCGTCCCGTAATATTTTGCAGTACTGACCTGTGATCTTAGTGCCAGGATAATGTGTTCGTTCTTAGCAAGCTTATTCCTCAAAGGTTAGTCTCCCCTGCTTAGATGTTATTTAAATGGTACTTTAGTATGGTTCTCTAATCAGCAGAACAATTAAAAAAATTTACAGCTACAGGAAGAACTCAGGCCCTTCCAAGATCACTTTACAGCAACTATGCTTCAGAGATAGCGTTCTGGGCTAAAGCCAAAAGAAAACAAAGATGCCCTTTCTCTCACCCAGATTATCCAGCTGGGTAAGTCTGACATCCGTGGGACAGTAGTGACCAAACATCAGAAGCATTTGAGCAAAGCATCAACCCACTAGAATCCCACTATCATGGGAATCAGTTTGTACCTTGAAGCATGAAGACCACAGTACCTACACTTGTTAGCCTAGCTAATATCACTACTAATTCTACTCATGTTTGTGCAAGTCTCTCTCTCCACCCCCTCCTTTAAAAAAGTGCTTATTTGAAATGGTATTTAAAATTAAACTGTCACGACAAAATGCAGAAACAAGGCAGCCTTGTCTAGTGATGAAGAAAGAAGATCAAGAATCCAGTTTCCAAGCCCAGCTCAGCTAGATTCGCTCTGCATCCCTGGGCAAGTCACTTCACCTCTCTGTATTATAGGACACATCTAAAAAGTACAGTGTACCTATACATGGAGATATTTAAATGGAATGGGATACCGAAAGCCATAAAGCTGCCTTCTCAGGAGCCCAGTTAATTTTTCGATTGTTAAGCCAGTACGCCTTTAGTGCTTTTGTCATCTCAATGCCATTACATTTTTGTACATGGGCCTGATTATAGTTCTAAAGTGAGAGCATTCATACTCACCTGTCTTAAGGGCAAATGGGCAAATGCCCATCAATGGCAAAAATGTGTGTAGATATTAAGATGAAAGGCTTATACAGGGAAGAAAAAGTTACTGCCATATAACCCCTGATGGTAATATACTTTGCTGCTGCCCAAACATACAAAGAATGGTGGAAAACTAAGCTGAAAAGACTAAGAAGTCTCCTTCAAGGGAGCTGCAAAACAAAGATTTTTGAAAGGTATCAAGGGATTTATGGATACCATTTGCCCTGACTGGAATGTGGCTTGCCGCCAGCCCTGAGCTTCAGATCAAGTGCGTGACAATCATTATATTGTGTATAGCAATTTGAGGAACTGAAAGAAGACAGAATGGCTTAGTTCCTCTTAAACCAAAACCAGACTCTGGAGAGAAGGGAGAAAGACAGAGGAAGATAGGGCCTTATTATATTGTAAAAACTAAAGAAACTAAAATGAGCCCCAAAGACATAGGCATATTAAGTGTTGATAGCAATACTTCATTACTGGTAAAACATATGTCATTTTCTCAGCCACAGCGGGTAGGCCCTTCTGACTAATATCAGAGACTGAACTTGCCAGTGAGTGTATTTTATGGTATATGTCTTATAGCTCTACTAAGAGGAGAATTTCAAGTGAAAATACTGTTAAGGGAAGAAACATAGTGAAGGGAATAAAGATCATTTTCATTATGTCAAGCAGTAAAAATAAACCAAAAGAGACTGCCTACAGCAGTAGCTCCAGACCTGTGGCTTAATAGCAACCTCTTGCCTGCCAAACTTTCAGATATTGCTTGTGGCCACACAGAGCTGCTGTCAAGCTGCAAATTGATGGGGAGGGCAAAGTATAACATTGTACAGCGGACATAACCTCCTCACTGCAGTTGCCTTTGAATCAGCAAAAATGGAGGGCACTGGTGTATGGTTGCAAGAGTAGATGTTAAGTGTGTGGGGGAAAGAAATTCTGTGTGATTAGGTAAAGGAAGACAAAGTTTGAAGAGAAAAGTGATGTCTTTTATTAAAGTAATGGCTATAACTTACAAAAACCAGACAAGCTTGCAGACACGCTAATACCTTCTGCAAACTAATATAAGAAGGTATAAGAGATCAGGACAGACAGATAACTTGAGCAGCAGAGCCCTGGTTCTCTGGGAGTTGTACAAAATTATATCTTGTGAAACACCAGTTTTTGTTTTGCCCAGGCAGATTCCGCAGTCTTAATAATTTTAGGAGATGAGCAGGGAAGGGAGTGGTAGAGATGAAAACAACTTCAAAATCCAGACAACAAACCTAAGATAAGTTTAGATGTGTACATTTCACATTGCCTATCCATCCGTCTCCAGGTTATTCTGCTTTCCTGATAAAAACAGGAATGACACACAGCGCTATTTTGTCTTTAATCTCTTATCTGTGGGATTGTGAAATTCGGATGCAAGAAAGAAACAGAAGTAAATGTCACTAGATAGGAAGGTAAGGGGAATTGCTTCACTAGGACACCAACAGCATTTTTTCACCAAGCCACTATTAAGGGAACATATTTTCTCCATATCTTTGCCACAACTCATTTCACCATCACATCATAGCCAGGGTTTCTGTCCTATTCAGAAACCATGGAGCAGAGGCTAAAGCAGGGGCATCTCTCTTCTTCCACTTAGAAGTGGATGACTGGCATTGCTAGCTGCATCAGCTACAGTCTCCCATGCCGAAACAGAGCTGGTGGGCAACTCTTTCTCATCCTGAAACCCAGCTCCTCCTGCCATGCCTATTTACTAAAAACTCAGTCATTATAAAATCTTTCTTCTCCAGACAAATATAAATGTAACAGCTTCTCCTCCTGCTGCTGCTGAAGAGAGTTTAGACTATTATTTTTTTCTAAGAAAATTTTGTACTGATAGGGTGCTACTAAATCATGTATTGGAGACCGGTGTCCTTTGGCTCACACGTTAACTACAAGACAAGTCAAGTATTACAAACTTTTTCTATGCCCACAAACACACATGAAACACACAGACCTTGCCATACAGCTCTATAGCACTCTGTTCTAAAGAAATATCTTGTGACAATACTGCATATTACGCTTACAATGCGTCAAAAAGCTTTACAAGAACATTATAAAGCAATTGAGGAGAAATCACATTCATACCTGGCCCCTCAAGACCCCACCACATTCCACAGGAGACACCAAAAGGAGGGTCAATGATGCCAGATCTACAGTTGCTAGAAGCATTTTTCTTTCTAGGCATCTTGCCCCATTTGGTATGATGACACTGGGTGTCTCAGAGACACAATAGTCTGATCTCTGTCAGAGCAACCTTAAAGTTTCTGGGAAATCTGGATATCTCTTTGCTTTGTGCTTCTGATTGAAAAAAAAGAAAGAAGTAATTCCCCATTTATTATTCTCTTTGCTCTGTTCCAATAAATACCCTCCTTCTGAGCACAACCCTGGTCCCCCATTGACAAGGAGGAAAACTTGATGCACCTGCAGTGGAAATGAAAACACACTAAATCTTGAGCCTTGCAGCTAAGACCTTACTTGTTTAACTCTGCAGAAAACGTGATGCTAATTTAGCCAACGCATCTACGCTTAAAACTTCATAGTGAAAGAAGCAAGCAGCTGAGCAGATCTGTACCTTTGAGGCAGGTGGTTGCACTCTGCTGTTTCAGGATCTGTGTTGAGACAAAGCAGTGGGGAATGGCACGAGTCTCATAACAAGATAAATAACTTGCCTCCTGTCTTCAGTGCAAGTGCTTAGCAAGGGCTGAAGTCTGTGGAGCCATGCGGACACACGAGTCTTCACCACGGCATCTTCGCCTCTCCCTCATGAAGTGCAGCCAATCAAGCCAGCAGAGCGCAAACCGCAAACCATGCAGGAGCTCACAGGCACAGTAGCTTACCGAGCTGGGTGTGGGACTCAGCTTAGTGTGGTTTTATTCTCCTACTGCAAGGGTTACAGCTGCTGTTACAGAGCAGTTTCTCTGAATGCTACAGGTGTTTGCTGCTCCAGCTGCCTGTCATGTGCTGGGGCACCCCATTACTTGCTTAATGCTTAGTTATTTAATGTATTGGTCTGGAAAGCACTGGCCCCTTTGGACACAAGTAGCGATCCCCAGGAGCAAGCCATCAAAGGCCTCCTAAAACGTGCCCTCTTCTCTAATATGGGGTGACAGTGGTGGTCATAAGCTATCAGCATTTGAACTTGTGGAGCACCTCTCCTGCCACACGTCCCGTCTGATGCAACAGAGTCCATGAGTGCATACACATAGTGCACCCACATGTGAAGCTGTCCTTGTATCTCTGTAAGCAAATACAGGCAAATACAAAGACCGTCTTGTGCCTGCGTGGGCACGGGCCAAGAGGGAGTTGGTATAAGAAAGAGTCCAGTATTTCATCAGATTCTGCGATTAGTGTGAACCAGGGGGCTGTCTTCAAGCTGTGAGAAAAGAGGTATGAAAATCTGATTCTTATAAGAGCACAGAAGAGGCACATTTGCTTATTTAGTTGTTGCATCAGTTTGGTCACTAGCAGGGGTGGATCGTGGGAGGCTGGTGGCCTGGACAGAGCGACTGTGACCTACCCAAAGCAGTGATGATTTGTCTGGCACTATGGCTCTTTCAGATGGCAAAATATGTACGGACCCCATAAATGCCATAAAAACAAAACTGTAATTAAGGCTTTCTCCTCAGGTGAGCAAAGGCTGAAAAGATACTGCTGGGTTACGGCACTGAGCTGTTTCCCTCACACGGCCATCAGTTCCTCTTCCCACCACCCCTCCAGAAAATGGCAGAGGTCTCCCATCCCTCACAGCAGGGGCTGGAAGCCAGGGAGGGGTGGGGCTTGAGGAGTGATTGACAGTCCCTCTGAACACAAGGACCCTATGGGGGAAGGGAGGGCTGGTTGAAAGCATTCTGATTGGATTAGGAGAGAAAGGAGGTGGGTGTTTGCAGGTGATTGGCAGCAGTTTGAATCTGCCAGGGAAGAGGTTACCCAACAGTCACGGCTGTTCGGGCTTTCTGAGGTAACGAGGAGCAGGGACAGGCGATAAGGAGAGGGCTGGTCCTGGTGGAGTGAGTCCACCTGTGTGTTCTCCCCTACATCAACCCCGTTGGTAATTAACTCCACACATTAATTACACTGGGGCAAGAGTTAACCCCTGCCCTACGCTCATCCTGTCCCTGCTGGGGCTTGGCCACCCGAAAGGCTGTTTTCCTCCCACCTTTTCTTCCCTGCCCTCAGAGTCCAGTCCCTCCTCCTGCCTGAGGACTGCCAAGGGCCAGCAGGGTCCCTGTGGGAGAAGGGATGTGGGTGACTGGAAAACAGGTTGCTACTGGAGATCAGAAAGCCCCCTCAGGAAACGCAGCCCTTGCCCTGGCCCATGGGCTGCCCGATACCGTGCCTCCAGCCGTTAGCACCAGGCATTTCAGAGAAAAGTAAAAAAGGAATTGACATCAACTGAAATTTGTCCCTGCAGCCATCACTCTTAGACCATTTAAAATCATCACCTAAAACCCATAATCTAAATTCTGTCTGGTAGACTGTAAGCCAGGAAAGGACCATTTACTGCAGCTGAAATAGATTCATAAACTACCGAGTTCTTGGGTCAATGAGATCCGCACACCCTGATTTCTTGAAGCCATTTTTCTTGACTTTGTACCTGTTTGAGGATCTGGATGGGATTCCATTTCCTTGAGTATGGTTCAGAGCCTGGCCAAATGGTCTGTGCTTTTTGCAGCCTGCTGCTCAAAAGCAGCAGAAAAAAATGTTTTAACTCCTAATTATTGTTGACTTTGAAGAACAAGCAGCCAGATTGCTCAGGTTCCATCTGTGTCCCTCAGAAGAGCACATGTGTTACAAACAGAAATGGGCAAAATTTTATTGATAATATTGAAATATCTAATATTGAAAAGAAGTATTTTTAATAGTATCTTTTGTCCAAAAAGTTACAGAGAAGGATCAAGCTGTTTTGTGAATCTCTCTCCGAATTTAAATTACTCTTTTGCCATTTTTAATGGTTTAAGTACTTCCAATAAGAAATGTTCTGATTTTTCAGCTTAACACAGGTTTTTATCTCAAAATTTACTTTGATTTGAATAAAAAGGTAAAAACACCCTAAACATTCACAAATATTTTTGGGCAAAGCACAACTTTCCATTTGGCCTAAGATAAAACACTCTCAGCTATTCAGACAAAAATATTTTTTGTTTTGCATTAGAGATGTCAATCTTGCAAGCAAACTAAAAATCAGTTATTTATGCAGCATTGTAGCACTAATCACACAAAGCTGGCTCAAGAACAGAGGCATAGAATGCAAGAATCAAATGTTGATGTCTTGTCACTAACACTAAGACCTAAACAGTGTTCAGCTTCATTTATATGACATGATTTGTCTGACATTAACTGACAAACAAAAGCAAAAGACAGGAAATTAATGCATGGCTATATCCAGGCTTCAGGCCTTTATAGTCTCAATGGCTCAATTTGAATATTATTTAAATGTGAGCTGCTACCAAATTCTGTATTTCAGGTTTGGGTTTGGTGTGGGTTTTTTTGGTTTTTTTTTTTTTGTCAGAGGAGGATCTTTTAGGCTAATAACTTGTTTTAGTTACGATTCAACTGTTTTGACATATTTTTATCCCTAGCACATCCTACCCTTTTAGTGTCTTAGAGTACTGAATAAATAACTACATCTGAGCATTAAGAGTATATGATTTGTCGATGTAGAAGTCCTGTGTGGTATTGCCCCCAAAATACTTGTATTGTAATGCCATGTCACTGTAGTACATTCTTTTTACACCTCTGAAATAGTCCTGAGCTCCTGAAGTGAGGGGGAAGTATATGCTGGCATTGTTCATATTGTTCTTTTTGTATGTGTATAGAACTTCAATCTGTCACTCGTGAACTTTTCACCATTTACTAAAAACAAAGAAACATAAAAAAGCATGGCATACCCATCAAAATCCCAGACATACAAAAAAATCAAACTGAGCGCGGACCCAGCTAAGGAAAACATGAGTACTAAGTGTTCTGTTAAAGCAAGTTATGATTGCAGGAGGATTATCTAATTGACTTGTAAAACAAAGCAAATCAATATATACTGCCATATAACCAATGTCACAGTGCAGCTCTGACACAGAGAGAGAGAGAAACATACAAAGGCAAAAGAGGAATCTCATGATTGAAGTTTTTAATAGCTTCATTGAAACACATGATAAAATCAGTTTCTCTCAGCAGGAGAGAGACAGATAAAAATGGACTCCATTTGAAGTGCAAACAACAAAGAGACACAGGGAGTTGTAAAACATACAGCACCCTCCTCATAAAGATCCCACTTTCTCTCAGTTCCAAGCGTTTGCAACTGTCTCTCCCTGTGAAATCTTAATTAAACCAATATATTTCCCATCTAAGTCATTTGAAGATGTGTGTGGTTTGATAAAAAGGTTAATTA
The DNA here is from genome assembly GCF_000737465.1 of Haliaeetus leucocephalus. Lineage (NCBI taxonomy): Eukaryota > Metazoa > Chordata > Aves > Accipitriformes > Accipitridae > Haliaeetus > Haliaeetus leucocephalus. Next base: position 1,405,764 of record NW_010972436.1, read on the forward strand.
GCTCTATTCTTTAAAAAATTAAAAAGGTACCATTTTGATCTTTTGCTTGAAATTCATGCCTATCCTTGCATTAAAAATATCCCTCAATCTGGACTGGGGTAGCGAGCAGACAGGGGAAGCATGCTTGTAAGTAGGGCTGTGGGGAGGGAGCTCAGATGGAAAACAAACATTTATCATGAATTTTAATATTTTTACCTTTTGTTCTCATAAAGTGTATTACAGATTGTCTCCCTTCTTAAGGCTGGGTGTTTGTCAATGCTTGAAATCAACTTGATACATGATGAAGGCGGACCCTTCTCTGGTGACTCAGGTAGGAATTGCACAGAAATCTACCCAGCCTGATGCTAACTAATAAAAGGGAGGGAGGGGAACAGGAACATCTCATAAAGGTGCGAAACGACAATTCACAAGCATCATTTAAATCATTTGGAGGCTGCATTCCCTTTTTATGCTGTTACTGCATTGACTAAAATGCACCTCCTATTGAGTGTACCAGCTGTGAAAGCTGACAGATCCAAGCCGATCGGTCTAGAAACACTGTTTTTACAGTTTAGTAGAGCAATTCGCAGACAAATGGAAGCTCTTGTTTTAATTCCTTCACCTCTCTGCTCCTGTTTAGAGCCCTTCAACAACTCCATAGACAGAGGGGTTGCAGTAGATTGACACGAGACATTTCCTTTCCTTCTCCCTAGTTTCAGATATTGTCCTTTTGCTGTAATGTAACTTCCACTTGATCTGACATTTGCATTTGGATCTTGTTATAGGTGTGATCAAAATGCTAGCTGTGGTAGCACTGTAGAGTCAACTGAAGCTGTGGTTTAATAGTTGAAGGTGTTAGGCTACGTTTAAACAAGCTTACTAGAAAATAAAATTATCCATTTTTTCGTTTACTTGCTAGTGCTCTCTGTGTTCCTGGTAGACTTTTCATTGTGAAACACCTGAATATGGTGTTTTCAACTTATAAATGTCAAAGCACTTCATTATTATGGCATATATGGTTGAGTAGAACCAAGCCACTTTCCTCCTAGTTTGGTGTCAAACTGTAGTCTCGCCAAAAGGAGAGGCTAGGCATATTCTCTGTATTTTCTCCTTGAGTCTGTCATGGTTGCTGTATTTTTGGTTAAGGACAGTTGAATGGGACCAAAAGGTTATTGCAGAAAGCAGTCTCTTCTATCTTTATGTTCATTAATTTTGCTACCATGGCATCCCAATGTCTTACACAGATGAGAAATGGAGAATGAAATTATTTCTGTCTCTGCTTCTTTCTCCAGAATTTTAAGTGAATGATATCATGTTTGAGCTGTTACATTTGCAGAACTGTGTTGAGTTTTCTGATTTGGAGAATAGAATAAGCACCATGAGAAATGTCTGACATCACTTACTGACTCTAGATGCAAAATAACCTTTTACCTATGGCACTCAGGAGGCACAGGAAGAAATTTATGAAAAATTATTCTGAGGCCAAAGTAAAAGTCAGAGAGCAACTCTAACGATTCTTGCCCCCCCCCAGTTCACTAATGTGAAAGATCAGTGACCTAGCGTACAGTGCAGTTTCTCAGAATATGGACATGGTATGCCACAGGATGAATGACTGCGGAAAGAACTGCAGGCATGTGTGTAAATGCCTCACACGGTTGAATTATTTCATAAATAATGGATCAGAGAAAGTTAGACACCATTGTCAACAGGGCTTCTTCAACATTGAGACGTTGAAGAATTTTCATTATATGGATAACAATGGAAGGAATCAAGGATGACTTGAGAAAGTCTGTCAATTAAAATTAGGAAGTTTAGGGTGCATTATTTAAACTCATTGCTCAAGGAAAGATAACAAGTAATTACAGCTGCACAAAGAAATCAGAAAAAGAGTAAGGAAAACCAACTTTTCCATGTTATTTTAAGAAAAAACTACTTGAAAATACCAAGATCTTTACAAGTAAGAACTTAGGAAAAATGACATTGCTGCTGACTTTAGGCTTACATATCAGTGGAAATATTTTTGAATATAAAGACAGATGAGCTGAAATGTTGAAAATTGAAAAGAAATTAGCATCCGTTTAGCATTTCTGAAAATTAGTGGCTTGAAAATAAGCAAGTCAAACTAATATTTCCTGGCTCTAAAATATTAAAATAGATTGCAGTTTATATTGCTCTCTCATAGCTATATTTTCCTAGATTAATGAAGGGAATTGCACTGAAGAAGACAGTTGGACAGAATCTGTGTATACAAATTCCTAGTTATACGAGTACTAATATGAGAATAGGGTAATTAACATGGCTGCTCAGTGTGATGATAGCCCAGACAACTTAAGTTACTAAGCAGCACCCCAGGTGTATGTCAGTTAGGAAGCAAGTTCTGAAGCAGTTTCAGCCAGCAGGTTTGCTCATTCTGCAGTTCTTACAGATGCTACTGGTAGAAACAAGTTGGTTTTGAAGCAAATGTGATTTTGCCAAGAAATCATACTAAAGATGCCATAATGCATGTAAGAGGACTACAGTAGTGTACAGGGTCAGGCAAAAGGCCCATCTGGCCCAGAGTCCTCTAGCTGAGAGCACCAATAAGATCTATTTACAGAAAATGGGCAGGAAGAGAAGAAACAAAGTGAGCCTTCTCTTGACATTCCTTCCAGAATTTGTTACTTGCAACAGTCTAGGGACTTGTTGAGCCAGCGATTGTATTTGAACACTTATATAAGAGCCACTTATTTTCTGTAAATTTGTCTGTTTATGTTTTTGCCCTTCACTAAACTTTGTGGCAACAAACTCCACAATTTACTTAAGGCACAGTATGGAGAATACTTCCTTCTTTTTATTTAAAACTACTACCTGGTGATTTTGATAATGTAGGTTTGTTCCTCCTGGAGAAGTTAGGTTATGCTAACTTGATGGACTTCAAGTCAGTACTCCAATGAAATTTACATTTAAAGATAAGACTCAGTGTTTACCACTCAAGCATCTTTACCATTGACATTTAAGTAACTTCTATTTCATAATTAATAAAATTAATTGAGAAACTTTGTAGTTTAGGAAACCTGTAACAGCATATAAAAGCTGTTACCTTTATTTTCAATATCATCTCTAGACATAGTTTTTAGCTCTGAACCTGCAAGAAGTTCTTGATAATTACTGTCTAACATCTTTGTAGTGAAAAGAAATGGAAATGCCAATCGATTCATGGTAGAAAAGTATCCACACTACAAAGACAATTATCCAGTTCATATAAGTTATTCCACCTGCTGGCAATCCCTGCAGAGAATCTGAACATAAGAGGAGCCATAGAAAGTGAACTTCCTATTGTTCATGCTGTTGTAGAGTGGTTTTTTTGCACATTACTGACACACTGATGGAAGAACAAGAGTCATGTTCTATTTTTGCCCATATGATAACTGGTATCTACTAGATAAAGGAATTGTGTATTTTAGATATTGTCATCTGGCATATTATATGAGAATCCAAATTTTGAAAACTACTTTTTCTAAGGAAAAGAAAGAATGAAGCACAAGCAGAGCACCAAAATTTTTATCCAAAAAGAAATCAAGGTAGCTGTTGCTTATATTTTCTATACGATAGATTTTTTTAAAATTTAAATGAAATATCCTGGAACAATTATCAGAAAGTCAAAGCCAGAGAAACAATCTTCCCCCTTCTTCACTGAAAATACAGCACTCTCAATTAGAACTAGGGTTATTTACATAGGACAGAGAATTGCTCATCAAGTCAATTTGCATTCTGGGGAACAAATAGATGGATTACAGTATTATGTATAAAACTTATTCCTGCTGTAGTGATCCATGAAATTGCAGTTAATTTTGCTGAAATGGACTATTATATTTTTAAGGAGAAGTGAAAGAAAATGAGAAAGAGGAGATAAACTGCTAGGAACTGAACTTCAAATACAAGATTAAATTATTAGTAGGAACGTAGCACTGCTGGGAACAGCATGAGCTGCTAGATGAAGCCACTGACCTGTTGGCTTTCAGACACAACCAAGTATCTGCCTTGCCATAGTAAATTAGATGAATTATTGGTAGCGATGGGCCTGTCACATTGCACATTCATGTCCCCAAGTGATGTATGTGAAAGTGAACTCCCGCTGATACAAGCTCCATGCAGCTCCTACTGGCTCTGAGGTGCCAACAGCATGCATCTGTTCTGTGCAGTGAAATAATTGCATTGTGATGCTTCTATAGTACAGCTGTGCATAATGATTTTGCTTGATTTTATACTGATAGAGGAGATAAATTCAAGCCTGTTTAATGATTGTACAAAAATCTGGGGACTCTGAGATTAGACTAAGGAAAACTCTAACTGTACCATGAGAATTTGCATTTCAATGCCCTTTTTTCCTCTCTCAGCAAAAGATGGCATGTGCTTCCACCTCATCACTGCTTAACTTGAAAGTAGTATGTGGTTTAATGTGGTTTCAGAACAAGTCAGAAAAACCAACTAACATTTGGTCACTCAGTTCTAAGAGGTGTGTCACTGTCTTAACTACCTATTGCCCTTCACCTAGGTTTTGATAACTGACAATACATGCAGTCTTACTCCAACCCATTTGTGAAGTAAAATATCTCAACTTCAAAAACCCTCTGAAAAGCAATTTGAAAGCCCTGTACTTATCAATGACCAGAAGTAACCACCTGAACTACCAGGTGCAACTCCAATTAATTTGTCCATCAGGTGAGTCTATTTAGGACACCCCAGACCAGAATTCATCAGTGTGACACTACAGGGACACTAAGGGCGTTATCAGATTCAGTGCTTGAAAAAATTATCAACAACAGAAGCAAGGAATGAAAGAGAAAATGTGATACACAGAGAAGGAGATCTTAGTACTGAATTTTCAGGTTTATAATTCTAAGGGAGGAGAAAGCCAGAGGTCTTTCAGCATCTGCAACCTGTCTCTTGAGGCATTCTGTAGCATATGTTAATGACTCTGCTCAGCATGCCAAAACCAGGAAAAATCTGCCTTATCTTCCCTTTCCTATGGTTCCTGACAGCATCAAAAGAAGTAATATGACGAACAGGCATCAAGATAACTAAAACATAACTAGGTGTTGTATCTCCTATATCATGCTGTCCTCTGAGAGGGCTACTATCAAAGGCTCTTCACCAACATTGTATTTCTCTCAGCTCCTACCAGAATTTCCAGGTTCAGACAAACTTCAACCTAAACAGCTCAAGCTTAAATTTTAAGAATATATGTGTTAAAATGTCAGTTGATTAAAAATGAAATTGCTTTCCGTGCTAAAAATGTGCTATCTGTTAAAAATAAATGTTAAAAATCCATACAATGCAAAAAGTAAAAACTATAGGTCAATGGTTTTAGACAAAGGGGAAAATTGAAGCATTTAGGAATAAAGTAAGGGGTCTGTTATAGTACTCTCTTGTGTAGTCCCAAATAGAGTTGTATTGTGGATGTTTGAATCTAGCAAACATTTCTCTGTCTCAGTCTCTTTGTCTATTGTCTTAGTCACTACTTGGTACAACTAGGTTTGACTAAAAGATTTATTTCAAAACTGGAGTAGCAGGGTCTATTGATGATTAGCCTTAAAATAGCTTGACCGAAAGTGCATTGGGATCCCACAACCAGGAAAACATAGAATTGCTTTGGGTCAAGACTGAGGTGCCTGTGCAGAACTAGGAAGAGAGCACCAGTAGGGGAATAATAAGTCAGCAGTTTAATGAAGTCTTGTTCAAACTGTGCAATAGCATTGGGACTGAAAAGTACGGAGACCAATACTAGAAGAACAGGCATGCTGTAGAAACTGTACATTAAATGCTCTGAAAATGTGGGTAGAGTTCAATAGAGTGGTTACAGTAGATTTGTAACACAGCTTGCTTTATGCTTCATCCCAGCTACATGTCTTGCATAATTTAGAGACTACTGGTATTCACACAAACTATATAGGATAGTACAGGTAACAGGAGAAATTAATTCTATGGGTTTTAGGCAGGATTCAAAAAAGTTCTCTACTTTCCAGGTGGATCACTACTTTCAGAATAAAATGTCGGATGATATTCACTGTGAAATAACATGGGACTGTATGCTAGTGTTAACTAAATCAGTATGGCTCTATGCCCCAAAACAAAGAGAAATTGCCCACTGGTAGCATATTTTCAGTAATTTTTATACAGCTTTTACATAGATCAGATATTACAGAGGTCTAAAAAACATCAAGGCTATTTATTCATGAGTAAATAATTCTACATAACATTTAAAATATAAAATGAAAGGAGGGGAAACTTGCAAATAATTAATATTGCCAGGAGTTAATTTTGTTCAGATAATCTTCTAAAATGCTGTAAATTTCATTTGAGCTGAAGTTGCAGTAGGAAACGTCACTAAAGAAGCTAGTGTTTAATATCAGAAAAAATCTACTAAGAATTTTTGGCTTGTTTCTCTAAGACCTAAATGACAGGTATTGAATACAAAGTTACAGGACATGACTATCCAAGTTGACATACTGTCCAAACCAACCAAAATCACTGTGTACAGCATTTAGTCTGTTGCTGTGCCTTTCACCCTGATCATCAGTCCTAAATATTTTTGCATCTTAGATGCAGTCAGTATAACACAAAGGACATAATGTTGTCCAGTTTCACCAAGAGAAAAACAGAAGTGCTGCAATTTTTGGACAGGGTGACAACAAATCTTGTGTGATGTGACAAACATTTCAAACAGACAGAAGATTACATCTGTTTTTATTGGCATGTCTGGTCTTATTGGTTTTATGTATGGTCTACTTTCTGCAGCTATTGTGGAGAGAAAGTATATGAAGTCCTTGCTAGGCCTTCCTCTGCAATAACATCTAAGATTATCTGTGTAGCAAATCCAGGTGCAGGATAGCAGGATGCAACTCCATGTTTATGTCAGCTATAGCGTATGGTCAACAGTTGGCAGGCATGCTGTGTTTAGGTGTTGTGAGGTCTTCAAACACAGCTTAATGTTTCCATACCATATGTACTGTAATATCTAATCACCATGGGAGTAGTGTCTAATGTTTCGGCACAATTTATTTGATGGCTGATAAAAAAACAGCTAACGCTTGAAATGCTATATGTTACTAGTCTTTTTTTTTTCTTTTTTTTAACCAAGACAGAGAAAACCACTATAATCTGTAACTTTTCTGCTTTTTACCTCCCAAGCTTGCTTTCTCCTTCTCACCAGACAGGAGCCATACCCTTTCCCCTCTTCCAGAAAACTTAAACATTTTCAGACAAATAGTTTCAGCTGATCTCTCTCTCAAATATTTGGAACACCATGTAGCTCCTAGCAGAAGAAATTTCAGAAATGAATTTTCTGTGGGAGATTAAATCATCCTGAATATAAAAGAAATTCCTAACAGCTTATGTTCTTTTTTTTTTTTTTGCATTTCAGTAGTTCCGTATTGCAATGTTATCTTCAAACAGACTTGCATGGGAATCACCAGAATCTTTGATATGATTAGATTTTTTTCCCCACGCTAAATTCTGTTTACAGTTAACTGGGGAAAAATAATAATCATACCAAAACTAAGAAACTGAAGAATCAAAGTGCCTCCAGTGTGTGCTCCACAATGCCTTAAAGAATACGTATCTCTCACTCATAGCCCCATAACTTTTTCTTTTCAAAGCAAATTGATGCTGAAAAATACACCTATGTAAGCTCTTCACAACACAGCAAAGGGAGTTATTTTTTTTTCATTATGATTCCTACGACTATGTGCAATAATCCAAATATATTCAAATTTCCAAAGGGAATCATCCCATTCCTTCCTCTCAGCTCCAGCTATGCACTTGTGCAGGAAGTTGTACTCACATAACCCCAGTGGAGAACCTAATAACTTTTAGAAGGATTAATTGTTTTTTTCCAGTGTAGCTCCCTTAATCTCATGGTTGAAGCTCTAGGGAAAAGTGGGCAGGAATCCATGTTGGGGAAGAGGAGAGGAGAAGGGAAGTTCTGAGACTGCCCATTTCAACAACTGCCAACCATTGGATGCATTTAGCTGCAGTACACAATCACACCCTTTTACACAACTCTGGCAATGACAAGACACTTTAAAGCGTATGTAAACTGCACTGCATTTGCATCCACTCTAAGAACATTTTACATGGCCAGGACTATGTGAAAAAATATGATGCAAATAAGAAGTAGACCAAATACATGCGCTGTTGAATTCAGTTACCTGTAGCTTCCTTTGATCAACTGTCTCTGTGGAAAATGTGCTGGATAAGGGCAATTTTATTCTATTTACTGAGAAGTCCTAGAAGGCAGTGAATTTAAACCTTTTTAATCAGTGGAGCCCTAAAGATTGTACAGTTAAGTTGCAGTCTTCTGCACAGAAAAAGTAAGCATAATGACGGTAGTCTTACTTTTCTGAGCTCTCAGATCCCTTAGAAGCAGATGATGCAATTGGTAGATGTACCTTGAAAATTTGGATGAAAGCCTGAGAACCCTTTATTACAAATAAGTTAATATAGCTAATAAAAGTTGCATCAGCTTTCTTCAATGTTCTACAGTAGTTACAATATGGATATGCAAGTCCTAGCATAAAAATCTCACTTAACCAGATTGAGTGTGGTTACAAAGACATTCTCACTGGCAGTAACATAAATAATGAAATGTGCTCAGATAATAGTGCATGACAACTGTCCCCCTAGGAGCTAGGCAAAAAATGTGTTCAGCTCACCCAGCAATCCCAAAGAGTAAAAGTTTTAATAGAGATAATGCTTTTAGTTATAAAATCTTAGCAATGTATGGTTAAAAGCTGAAGAAAAACACAAAATGTGAAAACTTTATTTAAATAACGTGATTTTTGTTGTTCTCCATTTTTAAATATTAGAAATTCCAGTTTAAATTCCCCTTGGAGCAATAAAGAGGAAATTTTTTCCTTTTGTATGATGTCAGCTATAACTGTATTTTATCAATCTAAAAGGTTTTAACTTCCTGTAACATAGGTGTTACCTTCTTCACTGGCATACAAGTCTTCTGACTTTTCATAAAATGACTACATGTGGACAAAGCTCAAAGCACAGTGTCAGATTTTATTACAAGTAAAGGGTCCTGGCTTTTTTAGACTGACCCACCATCAGAGATACCCAGCAAGGGTTAGCTGAAAATACATTTATAGCGGAGTATATGCCTTTAACCAAATCCCAAGAATAAAGATAGATTTTCTGCATCTTATCCAGAACAATATAGCCCTCTCCATCTGTTTGGGGGGTGTGTGTGTGTGTCTCTCATCAGCTCCTCTCCTTTGGCCATAAATTATACCAACAGCCCTCTCTTATTGCCTTCTTACCATGATAGAAGATTGGGTGGTGTTATGGTTGAGTCACTGCACTGGATACAGGCCTACATTATTATTTTTGTCACAGATTTCCTGTGTAGTCTTGGACAAATAAACTCTTTATTCCTCCAATGGTAAAATGAGGCTAACACATCTCAAACTCATAAGGATATTCTGAAGATCAGTTGATTAGTCTTTGTGAGATACTCTGATATTAGAGAACAGATGCTTCAAAAAAGCCAGTAAATATACAGCGATCTTTGATTTCTGGTCTTCTACAGCTTTTTTTAAAAAAAGCTTTCCACTTAATAAATCCCAGCTGGATGACTGTTCTTTTTTACTCAGCAGCTCTCACATTAGTTTTCTAAGGTGGAGCCAATTTTCTTCCCTTCTCCTTTTTGGAGCTCTTTACCCTTTGCTGATTTAGTACAACATATCCTTTCCAAACATATTTGTTTGCTGCTTTTTATCCTCACATTCCCAAGTGCCTTATAAATGCATGTATATAAAAAACTTCAAAGAAATAAGACTGCTGCAGGGATACCACATAGTAGACAGATAAACAAGCTATTAAATAGTTAGCTAGTCCCTTCATGATCATATCAGAACACCCACCATGGGAGGTATGGGAGTAATACCATATATTCTATAGAAACTGCAGGGAGGAGCTTTTAATTGTGTGTAATGTAATATGATCAAGACACTAAAATTAACCTCCTATTCTTTTAAGTGTAATTTGGGGTAATTAACCACTCCAAGTAATGAGGATTTTGGGTTTTATGTTCCATCTATAGTTGCTTGCAAGGTCAGCATCTTCTATGGATGTTGGAGTAATAGTAACTCAGAGAAGTATTCTGCATACAAAATTGTCATGACCTGTTTCACCAAAGTTCTGCTTGGAGGCTCCTAGCTAAGAACTAACAAGGCATGGTCCTAATAGTCTAAGTGAAATATGGAGGTAAGAATCCAAAGTGGGTGCACATACAACCTATGTCAATTCAGGGAATGCTTTACACTGCTGTACACCTCTCTGCTGAACTGGATTCTGCCATGAGGAAGTCTACAAGGGCTTGCTACCTTCTATAGGAAAGACACTATGATTCAGGATGCTGTCTGTATGGAAAAAAACTGTTAAAACCTTTCATATAGCATAATTTGAAGTAGCCAACAAAAGAACACACATACACTAAATAACAGCAACGTCTTTTCATTTTTCTTCTATTTTTTTTTCACATTTGTTTTAGGAATAAAGATTTCTCTCAGGAAACTGCAATTTTAAAAATTACTTTTTCAACTGCTCCCTACTCTCCTGTTTTGCTCCATGTGTTATGGGGCACGTGTCTGACATAATGCTGCAATAATGTTCCTTTTAAAGTAGTAACTAAAAGTGGGGGAGGGGATGCTGATCCTGGTTTACTGGGTGTTCACTCATCTATATAATTTTCACATAAAGGAGCAAAACAACCCAGCTTCTTATATTCACATCTCCCCTGTTAAAAAAGGAAGCATGTTTCAGACACTGCGGATATAAACACAGAAGGCAGCAGGTAAGAACAGGAGGGCTACGCTGAACTATGAATCTGTCTGGCTTTGTCAATTAACATAAAGAGTTATAAAATCTGTTAGTATTCAACTCCAGCCATTGGCAGTTGGCATTGCAGTTAATGGACCGAATGATGCCTCAGAGGCATTTTTCTACCCGATTAACTCCAGGAAATTTAACACCTGTGTAAAAAGTATCATCCCCTCCCCCCCCCCCAATAATTTTAAAAAAATTTCTTAGCAGAACATTTTTTCAAGGCAGCATCCATGTCACATCAAAACCAGCTTTCTCCAGCACCCAGGCAAGCAGCAGAGGCCCAAGAAAGACAAGTTCTTTGAAAATGTGAAATCACCAGAGGCCTATTTCGCAGGTAACAGTGATGTATTTAGAAGGGAATAGTTGATGGATATCAAACAGATTTATTTTTAATCATCATTCTATTCCCCCACCTTCAAAGTAACTAACAAATAGCAAACAGATGGTGTTCACAGTCAAGTACTCCAAATGAAGATGTTATCTCAGGGGCAGAGTTGTGGGACCCAAACAACTGAAATGAAGATAGTGATTTTCCCTCTAGCATAAATGCAGTAAGAACTTGGACTTAACCATGTCTTGCCAAGTGTCTACCGTATTCCCAAATACAAGGGGCCACAACAGTTTCTTGCCTGGCTTCCACTGACAGGAGGCAAACATCTATTGCAGCAAATGTACAAACTGCCATTTAAACATTACGTTAGAGATAAAAGTCCATAGTTTGAGCATTAAAGTTTTGTCTGGGTCCTCTGTTGCTCTGCTGGATCTGCAAAGAACGATGTGCGGCTCAGAATACTTCAGGATGGTTTTTACTGGGACATTGTGGTATCTTGGGTTAGAGTTCATTTTATTTCATATTGTAAAACTGAACTCTGAGATCCCAGTGAGACGCACTTTTTGAATTGTGCCATGTACTCACTCACGTTGTATTGGGTTTGCGTGGCAAGGTTTTGGTAGCGGGGGGGGGGCTACAGGGGTGGCTTCTGTGAGAAGCTGCTAGAAGCTT
>NW_010972436.1:1418462-1723826 GCF_000737465.1 Haliaeetus leucocephalus
TCCCACTGAGGTGCGGGGAGCAATGGAGCAGCTTTGGTGGGCACCTGACATCCAGCCAGGGTCAACCCACCACACACATTTAATACTGTCTTACATCATGGGTAATCCTGCTTAAATCTATCAGGTGCTACCTAACATGAATAAAAATATCACAATTTGACTCAGCAACAGAGATAGGGGTTTAGGCTAGTTGACTAAATTGGTCTGGCACCTGGCTACCAGTTAGCAGAAATGAAGCCCCCCAGAATGTAAAATGCTGTGTAATTTGCAGGACTACATTTATTAATAGTGAATAAATGCATAATAATGTATATCCATAAAATTGTGTGGGTATTCCAGGGCAAAACTCTTTACCCCTTTAATGCTGCATTGGATGCCTGGCTGCTAGTTTCTGCACAAAAAGACTATTTTTAAGCTAGTTAATTAGTATCTGGTTATCAATGTCTTACATCTGTCAAGTGTAAGAAATATTTCACCTAGCTAGTTAAAATGTTCAATTTGGAAGCTGTTTTTATACATGAATATACCATCCATATTACTCAAGGTATGTGCATAATGACAGAGTGCTGAAAGATTTCAAAGCATTGAAGAACCAACAGCCTTCAAGGTAAGGCGAACATGCCTGCGCTCTTCCCTTAATTTCAGAAATAGGGAAGGGCACTGGTATGACCTATATTGAAACCGGCAGACTGGAAAAAAAAAAAAAATCTAGGAAATTATCAAGCAGCTACTCATTCCTTAGAGTTTACAGTAGAGAATACAGACCATGGCTGGATCTGAATTCAGCCGCTGGGTAAATGAGATTTTCAACAACTGAATTGCAGAGCAGCAGGAGAAAAGAGGAATAAAAAAAGGAAGAAAATTCAAACCCAAAAGATTTTATCTGTCCTCAGAGAGGCACTTTTTAAACAAATTGTAACCAGTTATAACTCTACACTGTATGACTCTGAGGACGTATTCTCCAGCCAAGGCAACTAATTCTTTGTGCACTCAGGAGGGAAGCAATATGCCCCCAAATATTTTATGACATGAGGAAATGGAGGGCAGCCTCATCTCTGTCTTATTCCTACCTGCCTGTGGTGATTATTTCAGTGGGCTCTGTGAAGACCTGCTGTAACTGCTTTGCCACCTTCTTGAATACAACTAATTTCCTATAAATTGTGCCCCCTGCTTTTCAAAGAAGTTTGGAAATGATGTATTTTTTTGTTTTAAAAACATTATTATATTATGGCAATATTCCACCTTATTCTTGCCAAGTTTCTTATTAGTATCAGCAGCATCCACCACAATCCAACTCTTCCCTCTGCTCAGCAAGCTGCCTTCTCAGTGGATGATGAAACTTGGCATGGATAAAATCTTATTAGCGATGCCCACACGTGCTGTGCAAGGGCTTGTACGTGATCTATAGTGCTGAAGAAAGACACACAGTCTGATTACAAAAGGGGATTTTGTAAAGGGTTCATCTCTATGGTTGCTCAGTCAGTACAGGCAAAGCTTGCACATCTCTTTCTTTAAATGGTTTGAGATAAAATCTGCTTCAGTCCATTCTGATTTCCATGCTTAGCCCACAGGAATTTAGGAAAGCAGGGCTTTCCTTTTCCTACTTTTTCATGCTTTGTAATACTAATACTTAGTGTTTAGAAAGCACTTTACTGTTTCAACTTGCTGCCTAATTAAATATCACTGTACAGTACTAACTCGCCTAGAAAGGTAACAGTTATTCAGGCATAGTATTGCACAATGATATCTGATATTTTGCACTTCTGTTCTAAAAATTGGGAACTGCTGTGATTTCTCACAATATGACAGCAGCAGGGAAACACTGACTTTTTAACAGTACTGATATTAGGTGGTATTCTTCCTGATGTTAAGGGCCTAATTCTTATTGATGGGAGCACTACTGTAAGGCAACGTAAAGAGGGTTTTAGGTGTTTGAATACTACCAGGTAGTTTCATTCCCAGTTTTGCATCCTGTGCCATGTTCCCCAGTTGCCTAACCTGCTTGCATGTTAGAACGCTCCTGAGCTCCAGCTGGAACCAAATCCAGAAGTTCACCTTGTAATGAAGTCTGAGCACACTTCAGATGTGATTGTGGACCATGCCTAGAGCAGCCTATTCCAATGTGTCCTGACAGTCCTGACATGGCTCTGAGCATGTGTGAAATACTGTCAGCAACAAACTACAAAAACACAATGCTGGCAAACAATCAGCCTTAACATTATATGGTCATCTATCACAGAATCACAAAATGGTTGAGATTGGGAGGGACCCTTGGAGACCATCTGGTCCAAACCCATGCTCAAGCCCGACCACGTAGAGCTGATTGCCCAGGACCATGTCCAGACAGCTTTTGAATATCTCCAAGGTGAGAGACTCCAAACCTCCCTGGGCAACCTGTGCCAGTGCTTGGTCACCCTCACAGTAAAAAGTGTTCAGATGGAGCCTCCTGTGTTTCAGTTTCTGCGCACTGCCTCTGGTCCTGTCAGTTAAAGGGGATGGAATAGCCTGCAGTGAGCCAAGTAGATGGAAGCTAATTGACGTGTTTCATTCCTGTTTCCAACTGAAGTGTGTAACACAGGACTATCCCTTGCAAAACCTTTGGTTCATTTCAGGGAAAGAAAGATGCAAGTCTTGCAGCTCATGGTGAAATATCCTCAGCACTGTTAGCCACTCCTGGATACAGGCTTTGGCACTGAACATGTCTTTAATTCCAAAGGTGTAAAGTATTACCTTCAGTCAACTTGACAAGCATTTTTCTTCCAAAATTTAGCCTTCAAACCCACAAATCTCAGCAGCAAGTATCGCACAAATCTTTAAAATTGGGCAGTAGCTAGGACCTGCTACTTTTAACTCTCTTTTAACCTTTGCTGAGCTGCTGTTCTTTAAACGGCTACTACTGCTAATTTATTGCCCTTCCCAGCATTATCACTTATTATTAATTTATTTAATTGTTTCTTCTCACTTGCAGAGTAGAAGATAATAGCCGTGTCATAGTGATGCAGCACTAACTCTGGGAGCCAGCCCTGGTGATGTCATGGCTGTGTCACAGCGGACAGAATGTTGGCAGTGGCCATGGAACAGAGGAGTCATTGACGTGGCAGCTCAGGACGGGTATCAAGAGGGCTGCGCCAGGCCAGGCTGGGAGGTGAGGAGGCAGAGGTGAGCAAGGGCTCAGAGGGGAGGGCAGAGACAGAAAGGCAGGGACGGCAGGGGCTACCTGTGGTGGTGGTGGCATGGCCGGCGGAGGAGGAATTAACTTTTCTTGCTTCTCCAGACACCATGAAGGCATGTGACCAAACCATTGGCTGTTTTTTGCTGTCTTTGGGAAACCTTTTGGGGCTTTTCCTTTTGCATACAGATTGCATAAGCCTCAATTTCTTAGGAAGCTGGGCTAAAAAAAATTCAGAGCATATTAAGTGTCGTATCTAAGATTTCAGTCTGCAAGCATGGATATGTAAACAAGCTTGCTGCCTTTTTTGAGCAATGTAGCAAATATGTATGACAAAGGAAAGAGCAGGTCCTTCAGCAGTGTAACTGAATCCAGCTGGGTCCCAGGGAGCTTGTGAGAATCCCTTTCACCTCTAGACTTCAAACCTCTGCTGGGCTCTCTAGGATGCAGGAATGAACAAATCTTAGGTTTAGCATCAGAAGAGACAGACCCTGAGCATGGCAGAAAAGCTGAAGGACTCCTCACTTTGATTTATAGGCACCAGCTGTTACACCCTATAATAACTAATTTAATTGAAAGGGCTGAGATCAGTTTCTCCCTACCAACAAAGTAGAAGGAAAACCTTCAAGTGAAACAGCAGAAAATGCTCTCATTACAAGCCTACAACACCTAGACTGAAAAATCTTTTGCTACCATCCTGGTAGGACTGCTACTGTCACAAGAGCAGCTGAACCACTCTGCTCTAGCAAAATAAGCTTTCTTACAAGATGTGCAAATGCGATGTACTGTGAAGTTGCACAGGAGGACCTGTGCTTTTAAGGATAAGGAACATACTGCATGGCAGCCAGCTGACCTACATCTACAGCTGAAGACGTAAAGCTGACCCACAGCTAACCTACAACACAGAAGGAGTGCTAGTTAAACGGAGAGTGTCTTTTAAAATGATAAACTGAGCAGGAGCAGCAGCATAGAGACAGGTTTGTTCTACTGCCATATGTAAGAAGCGAACCAGTTCAGTACAGCACGATGAGCTACTGCTGGCAGGGAAACACAACTCAGAGTAACTCCTACCTCCTCACCGTGCTGTGCTGTGGGGAGGAAAGCACGGTCTTGGTATGTGAAGGCAAACCCAGGCTTGGGAGCGCTCCCAGCAGTAAGTGAGATGGCAGCATGGGCTGAGCTGGACAAACCAGGTGGGTGCCAGGGCCCCGACGCAGGCAGCAAGGCTGCGGCAAAGCCAGCGCTGCTGTGCTTTCACTGCTGCCAGACCCTTGGCATCAAAGCTCACGGAAGCAGCGACACCCAGCCGCAAACACAGCTTGCCACGTGAGCCTGGATAACCTTCAAAAACAGCAAGGGGATAAACAGTGCATTTGTAGGGTTGCTGGGCCATAAAGAGAGCAGAGGAGGAGACAGAAGCGAAACCTTCCCCCAGCGCAGTGGTGATAATTGCATCAGCACAGGGAGAGACTCTCACACACGGGACCAGATTTTTAACCGCCACCAAACGAAGTAGCTGTGTTGAGATCAGCACAGTGCTGCTTCACGCTGTATGAGGATCTCCCTGTTGGCAGAAATCAGCCTTTAGGAAAACAGGCTCCCATTTAGTTTGCTGAGTCCTGCCCCAAATACACTGACTTTTTTTAGCAGAGCCTTCCCTGTCCCTCTGTGGAGCTGCATGGTCGTATGACCGCTAAAGAGCACATGAGCAATTACTGCTACAGTGGAAAAGGGAAGATCTAAAAGAAAAATTGAAAGTTACTACGAAACAAAAATGCATATCCTAAACCTGCCTTTTAAAGACAAACCATAACTGTTAATTAAGCCACCTTGCCTATAGTTAAATTACATGACACCAACACTTTATCCCTGGCAAGCATGAGTGACAGTTCGATACTTTGGAGTTTTACAAGACAAAACCAGAGCAAGGAAAATAGGTTTGCTGTGCTCAATAAATGTATGCAAATCGCCGCAGCAGGAAACGATCATTAATAAAGGCCAGTTAGAAAGACATCTCCCAGATTACTCAGTGTTACTTCTCTTTCCATTTTATTTTTATTTTTTAGCAATCTAACCATCTTTCTTCAAAACTTCACACAGAGAAGACTTTTCCTGGGACCAGCAGCTCCTACCTTGCTCAAGACCAACATCTGTGGTCTGATGAGATCAAATGGTGTCAAGGAACATGAAGTCCAAATCTCCATGAGATAAATCGTTCACTATACTTCAATATAGGAACAGGTGTCTGAGTTTACTGTCAAAACGACATCATTCAGACAATATAAGAATAATTGTACAAAATCAGACCAAAGGTTCCCCTAGTTCAGTATCCTCTGTTCAGCAGTAGGAGAACATTAAGTACTATCTTGGGAAGGACTACAAGAAGCAGGATAAATTCTGGGTGATCTTTTCCTGAAAACAACCTTCTAGCTTCAAGTATGTAACAGCTTGAAGGAACTAACTTAAAGGGTGTATGTAGAGCATCATGTTCAGTAGCCACAAATGTATTTATCCTCTGAATTTGTTCAGTCTGTTTTTGAACCCTGTCTGTTCTTGGCCTTCTCAAAACCCTGTGGTGCTGAGTTTCACAATTATATGCTGTGGGGAAAGGTGTTGCTTTCAGTTTGTATTGAAGCTAATTTATTATAGCTTATAAATTCACTGGGTGCCCTTTAGTTCTTGTGTTGTGAGAAATAACAAGTAGTCATTTCCTATTCACTTTCTCTGCTCCACACATCTTTTATAGATCTGCATAATATCTCCTGCTTTTTTTCCAAGCTAATGAAACCATTTAATACTTCCTCCTGTATAAACCACTGTATACCTTAAATCACACTTGCTCTCCTTCTCTGTAATCTTTCTAGTTCTTTGCAATAGTCAAGGTTGAAAATGCACCAGGAATTTATACAGTAGTACAATGATGCTTTCTCTCTTATTCTAGTCTTTTCTTAATAACTCTTAACATTCCCTTTGCCTTTTTCACCTCTATGCAACACTAAGCCGCTGTTTTCATAGATCTGTACAAGACAATTGTAAGATATCTTTTGAAAGCACTAATCACTAATTTAGAACCCATCACAGAATGGCAAAGAACATTGAGAAGATAAAGATAACTTACAGTCTGAAAGGAGGAGGACTGTGACAATTCTAGAAGATTCAGTGAAAAGTAGCAATGTGGTAAATTTGCAGTAAGCTGGATTGATTTCTTGTGAGTCACCTTCCTATATAGTCTTAGTTGCTATAGAGTAACATGGAGATTTCCCATGTTGTGGCACAACGGTAAGGGGACAGGTGAGTGCTGGATCTGAATCGGTTGTACCAGTCAAACATGGATCCAACTAAGTGATTTTGAATATGTGTTTAAGACTGCAGGGCCTGGAAGTAGAGATGGAAACCACATCCTCATCAGCTTTAAAGGAGGGGACTTGGGAATCTGGGGGCAAATGACCCATTTTGATAGTAGGTACACAGTTTTGTATTGTAACAGGGGCCACTGGAGACTGATGTTCCACACTATGATTGGACTAAATATGATGAACAAAGGAAGAGGTGGAAGATTAGAGAAGAAAAAGAAATCACGGTGGGAAAGGTTTCAAGAGAAGAGATTATTACAACAAGAAATAACACAGAGAACATTTTGGACAAATTGTTTACATGACCTTCTATCTTTAAATATATGCACCAGGCAGGGTGCCTAATTAGCTGTTCTTACTTCTGTAACCAGATTTAAATTTTTCTTGATGCTTAATTCATGGAAAGAAGTCCGAAACATATTTTACTGGAAAAGTGATATACAAGCAATGCAGAGCATGAGCAAGCAAAATCATAATGTCACCTAAGTTATGAACACCAAGCCATGAAGTACACATTTTCAAATATCTTGGAGATGCTATTGATTTAGCATAAAATCCCCCACTTCACCCCACACAATGCAGGTCTCAGAAGACAAGTTGGGAGAGAAAGAGAAAAAAAAAAAAAGCACACACTAAACAAATCTTTCAGCTTAAACATTAAGTTTTGAAGCAATACATTTCATCCACATGGTGCCAGACCTCCATCACCCATGCAGATACTGAATTTTGAAGCAGATCAGCCCTTTTCCGTACTGTCTTGAAAAATGTCTTTGCTTTCTTGCTGGAACCTTCAAAAGTAAATGGCTTGGGAATCTCTCTGTTGACCAGGGCCAGCGCTCACATTTTTCTCATGTGAATCTAGCACTCTCATTCACCTTTGTGTTTTGTATAAATTCTAATATATCTCCTTAGTAACTCTGACTGAAGATGGCCTCCACACTGAACTGGAATACTAGACCAGAAGGGAAGGTTGTTTTGGCACATATGCTGAAATAGCATTTACAGGCTCATAGTTATTTTAGTGGTAGCAGACATCTCAGAACAGACATGTGTACCACCTAGATTTAGAGGGAACAGAGATATGTGCAGAAACATGAGCCTGGACTTTGTCTTCTCAAGCCTGAAGAGGATGAGAGAAGTTGTAGTGGACAAATAGGAAGGCTTTGAGCAGGAGAACAGAAATAATGCAAGGAAAGTTTTGGAACAAGAGAGAAATGCAAACACTGACCAGGCAGCTCCAAAAAGAGACTTTCAATAGACACATACAAGCTTATTTAAAACAAACTACATTACTGAACTCAAACAGATCAATTGCTGCCAAATGCATCAGTCTAAATGAAGGCAATGTGACTTAATAGACGACAGTGTACTCCACAGCTCTTGACAACCATTTCAGTCCTTGACAAGATCTTGGAAAGGAGAACTGAAATTGCAGCAAGATGTCCTTCTGAACACGGGAGGCAGCATTGCTATTGATCTTCGTTGCTTACTTTTGTAGCTGGCTTTGCAGCTTCTGCATACTTAAAAAGCTCTAAGAATCCTTTTGCTGGCTTCTAAGAGTTCATCACGTCAGAAGGAAGAGTCAGAAGTTTGGATTTAAGATCTAGAGAGTTAAGCAACTACAAACATGCAGTAAATGAAAAATTTAGACATTGGGCAAAATATCAATTAAAAAAGTCTACTATCCATCACTTCATTATTACATCAGTTCTTTTGATTGTTTTAACTACAACTGCTCTGCACTAGGACAGACCTCAAAATACAATGCTATTTAGATCCTAAACACTGTTAATTCACCTTCTTTAGCCTTTCATAAAAGTTGCAGACTCTTTCGGCTTGCTTTCTTCCAGCTGATCCTGACATGATCAGGCATGGCTATTGGAATAATATGTCTCCCAAGTGGAGCCTGATTCTCATTTAGAAACAAAACAAAATAGCGAGCCATTGTCTTAATTTGGAATTGAACCTAAACAAATAGTTCTAGAGACTCAAGAATGGTCTGTCAGTTTTTCCAGTCATTTTTCATTTCCAAGTTCTCTATTTTCTTTTCAATGGGAAACAAAATACAGAAATGCTGAAAGGATTCCCCCCTGTCCTGGTAATTGTGGTCTAGTTTTTCAAGTCTAAGGGAGGGGGGTGGAACAAACATCAGCCAAACTTTTGGATGCTTACATGAATTAAACTACCAGACTTCAAAGTTGTGCCAGCTCTGAGCAGTGTAAAAGGATTTGGACTTCTCTGATATGCTTTTTCTTTGTTGTGAGAAAAAGGAGCAAACATGGATGTGGGCTATTCTTTATTTTGTCTGCTTTTCTTATTGTTGTTATAATTGTCTTGAAGAAAGATAAACAAAGACAAGACAAGTATGAATTTCAGGGTGCTTCCTGAAGAGCTTTGTGTTCAAACTTTCATCCTGTGCATCATCAAGCAACTGCTTTCCACTTCTACATGTCTGCGTCTGTTAAGCCACCCACATTGCAATCCTATAAGATCATACATATTTATGTCAATCACAGTTACTCCCTGTCTCCCCTGGGTGGCTGTCAATCTGTTATCAGGGCAGAATCACTTTAACCTGCTCTAAGAACTTATGCCTTTTGTCATGACTGTAGTACAGAAATATCCTCTGCTAATAACAGGTGTTAGCAGTATAGAATCACAGAATTGTTTGGGTTGGAAGGGACCTTGTCCTGACATACTTGGATGTTATTCAGCATTGTTTCAACTGTATTTCTTCTCATCATCCTCCTTTAAGCAAGTTACTTTTATTCTAGTATAGAAAAAAGCCTTAGTTCCCTGTTCAACTGCTTTCAGCAGCACGCTGATAAACTCAACCTGTTTAAACCAGTGTCCTGCTGCAGTTTTTAAGCCTTTTCTGTAAAGGGAGATAAACATCTCAAATATTACATACTTGGATACTAGTTTTGTGTGTTGTCAATCAGTATGCAAGCAGAGAAGCCCGTTATCTATTTCTGATTTCTGCTTGAAAAATCAAACCGACTTCAAGGGGAAGTCAACTAGAATTTCACCTTATGAAAACAGACATGAATTGACTGACTTCACTGGGGCAATACCCACTCCTGTCACATGAAGACCTGGCCTACCATTTGGACAGAGTTAAGAGATATAAGACCTCTCTCCACATGACCTCAGATATATTTCACTGGCCTGTGCCAAAGCTTCCACACCTAGAAAGGCAGATCAGGTCTGAATTTCCTAATAAAGCCTATGTGCAAACAGGCTATATTCCCTTCCTTAGGTACTTGGGATGCTCTGGGTGTGGTTGCACAGTGCCTTCTCCCATTCCAGATGTGTCTAGCCCTTTTATAGCCTATTACACAATAGTGCCATGCAGCTCATTTAATTTAATCCTTAAGTGCTTTAACAAAGGATATGATAAAATACCAAGTATTAGAAGCACTATCAACAGAAGTAAAACTGTCAGCGGGATAAAAGACAGCCCTTCTTAAAACAAATCTTTTCAATAACAGCTATGGAAATGCAGTACAAAGATTTTCTTTTTTTTTAGAGCAAAGTTTGGTCTAAGCATGAAAGTTGCCCTTTAGTAGATCAGGCCTACTAAATAGGTCCTCTGCTTTGTTTTAAAGGTGATCAGAGATGCCTGTGAGTGCTTACTGAAGGGTGCTGTCTTCTTGCTGTAACAACACAAAGGAGGAGCAGCTCTAGTTGCAGTAGAAGCGTTAGTAATATTACTACCTGCAGCAGGGGAAATATTCTACTCTCCCCTAGACCCTGTTGCAGAGCAGAAAAACAAACATTCAGTTATTTTTGGTGTTAAATATCTGCTTCTAATCATCTGAATTTCTCATGGTTACACATGCAATCATCTGCTGTCTTAAGCATTTAAAAAATACTGGCACTTGGGCCAACAGGTTTTTTTACACATCAATACTGGTCAAATAAGTTGCAATTTGTAACCACCTTGCCCTTCTTCTTTCTCCTCCAACTTAAAAGGAATGAAAAAAATCACCCTCATAACGATCAGAGTGGCTTGTATATGAGCATTCGCTCTTCCATTTATCATTTCTGTATTTCTTTTTCATCATGACTTGATAGTGTTCAGTGCAGATGAGCAGATCCCCTCCACTACCACTTTATCATCATGCTGTTTTGCCAGAAGCTCTGCAGATGAATGGCCACGAGTGGTTAACAACGCTGTCAGTGATGCCTAGAGCAAAAGTATGATGTTTAAAATGTGCCCAGCTTGAACGGGGTATGTATCCTGAGTAACACAGGATCTACAGCTTCCTGAAGTTTACCAAAATAAGTCTGTTTTGAAAGTTATTCCTTAATGAAGTATTAGTACAGATAGCAAAACAGGTCCCACCCCATATATTATGATATCTATTTAAAGTCCAGTCCACCAGGAAGAAATGGTATAAACAGGGATTTCAGAGGAGGCTTGGTTTGATTCAGGGAGCTATTCACAAGTGCATATGCAGATGCTAACTCCTTGTTCTTGCAATTTCTGCCCCATGGTGTTGAAGTCCCACATCAGCCCTGTTGCATACAGATTATTAGCCTCTTGTTCATAGGCATCCTTTATCTTTACATTTTCCATCTTCTCATGTTTAGAAGCATATTGTTACATTACATATCACAAAATGGAGAACAATACAGTGGAGTACCAAACTCAGCCTCTAGAGATATTCAGTACAGCAAGGGGGGCATTTTCAAAAGATACTGGAGTGGTTTGGGAAGGATGTGTAGCAGGGGAACTTTTTTGGAAGCAGACAGGCGTAGGGAGAGAGGAAGACAGGGCAGAAAAATAGAAATGAGGATCAGAGCCAACTGACATGAAAGGGGATTTCAGGGCAGGAAGCCTGAGAGGAAAATTCTTAGGTTTATTGAGGAAAAAGTTATTGTTAATATTTTTAAGATCCATTTTGCATAGTGCTAGTGTAATGGAAGCAGTCCCTGAAACTGAGTTTTCTGTAAATGGATTTCTAACAGCTGACAGGATCTTAAAATATCTTTTTATGTAGGAGCAGTTCAACTTCCCCCCAATATGTTCTGTGCTTTCCTTCCTTCTATTTCACTGGGACTAAAATCAGCTTCTCTGAGGACAGTCCACCTCTTCCTCCTGCTGCCTCATCTCCTGCACCTCCAATAAGAGTATTCTATAACGTCACCATTGATGTCACTAGCGGAGGGCTAAGACGGTAAATATAAGGCAAGGGGTGAAAGAAGCATTTGTAGTGGGAACAAGTCAAGTATCAAGAAACCAAGAGACTATTTTCATGGCAATGCTTGTCTCCTTAGAGATGAAAAATGAGGAGGAGTCAGATGAAGGAAATCTCAGTGATTAGAAAGTGAATTGGGTTTAGATTTTTTTATGTATTCAGTGAGATCTCAGTAACTCTTTACATTCGTAACGAAGACATGAAACTGAAGACATGAAACCAAAGACTTAGTCTAGCTGTAAAATTGTATTTAGGTATGCATATAGGAAATGTATACAGAAGAAAAAATCCTGTTGAATTTTGTTCCTTGCCTTAGACTATAAAAACATAGGAGAATGGTTATTATTAATTGTGCATATAAAGCAGGCCATAAATTTCTTTCTAAAAAGCTGGTGAAAAACTGGGGCGGGTAGTGCTGGCGGTAATGCAACAACAAGATGGTTCATTTTTACTCCTGTTAATGCAATAGGTCACCACAAAAGCTGCTGCAGTAAAAACCAATTAAAGAGCCAAATGAATGGAAAAAGCTTAACTATACATAGGACTGCAGTCTCCTTGCATTTATCCTGAAGAGAGAAATAATCATTATATCATATTAGAAAGCCTAAAATAAATTTGAGAGACCTGTACTCCTATGAATCTGGCCCACAGACCTTGGAGTAATGGACACAAACATTTTAACATGGCCTTAGCAAACACCTATCTTAAAATGCAGTGAATTTAATGCAGGAAATTGCCGCTCAGTTTCCTATAATGTTGCTTATCTCATTGTCAGTTTGACTGTACCATGTACACATTCTTGCTCTCACCACATGTGTGAAAAGCATAGAATAGAATCTAGCCAGAGGAAGGAATTCAACATAAATAATCTAGCAAAATAATAAAAAAGCAAAGCAGTAACAGAGCATCTGCATTAATTATACTTCTGCTCATACCTCACACACATGCCACCAAATTCTCTGTGTTGCCATCACTTGGTATTAATTGAACAACATATCATCAATCTATCTCATGCACTACCAGTTATATTATCAGCATCTAGAAAGCAAAGAGTTCTATATCTAACTGCTAGGTACATATTCACTTGGCAATAAACTCAATTAAATCAAGACATTGTCTTCTCAAAACTGTTTGTTACTGTCTTTCTGGTGGAGATTATGACCTGTACCTTTGAACCTTGTAAAACAAAACATATGCGTACTTTTCATGTGCTTCAGTGTGAAGCCAGCTCATTAGCTTAAGTAGATGATGGTGTTTTGAGGCAACTTAGCTGACTTATGAATAGCCACACTTGGAATGTGAAAAGGTATTTTTGTCTTCCTGGCAATAGGGAGATTTTAATTTTATTTTTTTTTAAAGTAAAAGCTTGCATTTTAGCAGGTTATTAGGCTATTGGTCTTGACTTTCTATCCTGATCTTCAGTAAACCTTTTTTCTATACATTTTGTTCATGATTACTGTTACAGTAGGAAAGCAAGAACTGTAGGAAAAAGGCCAGTGATGAGGAAATGCATTTATTTAAATAATTACTTGTACTGCGGTAGCACCTAGAGACTCCTATGAGGTCTTCATTTTGCTATTTTGCTGTGATTTAAAAAACAGTCATTGAAGAGCTTAATTTTGTTTTGTGAGAAGGCAACAGGCAAATCATGGGTGGGGGAAGGGAGCAAATGACACAATTTTGATTAGCTTAATAAGCAGCACAATTGTCTGTGGCTGCCTGAACTGTATTTGCCTGAGTTGTAGCTTACTGGCAAGTACTTAATTTCACTTCTAGAAATGCGAACACTACAAACCAGAATACTTCTTTTTCAGTCAGATTTTTCCTGCTGACAAAATGATGGAAAACTAGCAGTGCTCTCCGTTAAAGTCATTCTAGCTTTGCAAAAGCAGCCCCTGATGCTAGTCTTACTTGTGCAGTCTAGTAAATGCCATGTGTATTTCCAACTTACAAACTCAATTTCAGAGCTGCTCAGAACCTCAGCTATAGCCCTTAAGAACAGAGAAAAGGTATAGTTCAATTTTTAATAAGCAGCAGCAACCTGAAATTGGTGCAAGCTGCTTAGCTCTAGATAAAGCTACGGCAGTTAAACCACAGTTAAAACCCCAAAGAGAAAATGACTGAGAATCAGGAGCGCATCCAAAAAACCTGCAGCACTTAATTGACTCTGTAACCAAGGTATGACTACAGTCATATGAAACTTCAGAAATCTTCATTTTGTTTTCTCAATCTTCCTTTCCTTTGAAAACAAAACTAATTTTGTTGTTCACATTTCCCATGCTGGAGGCTTGGCTACCTGCAGTGCAATGCAGGAGAATCTGAGACTGGCATCTTTAATGAAAACAGAAGATGGTTATAACTGAGACCGTCATATTTCCCTGTGGTAACTTCTGAGACAGATCTAGCAGCTTACTCTTGCCTTTCTTGGGCACCAGCTGCAGCCAGAAAGCGCTCAGAACACAGGGTCCCCTGCCTTAATATTAGAAGAGCCATAGCAGACCACTCAAATTTTCCTTCCTTTTAAACTGCCCTGCCCCACAAAAAAACCCAAACGACCGTGGGCACCTGAGTCAGCCCACAGGCATGGTACAGGGATGGCATTTTTTGGTTGGTTATGTCTAAAGAGAAGACTTCTCTGCCTCTAATTTTTTTTTTCAGCATCTTCAGTGATTGCTCTGTAAAAATAGCCCCGAATTTGCCAGTAGGCATCTCTTTGAAGGGAGGAATAGTCTTAAAGTACGGGCCTTGGAACAGAGCTGCAGTGAGAAGTCATTCTCTCAGCTGCATTTATAGGTGCAATTTTTTCACGTACCAGTACACTAAAGAAGCAATTCTGTGTTTGAGTATTGGATTTCTACCCACTGCAAGCAAGAGCAAGTCAGACCTGCAGCCTTTCGTGTAATATTTTGCTCAGACTTAGCACAGATGTGTTACAGTAGTCAGACCACTGGCCTGGTCTTCCAACCTTTCTCCAAGAGTAAGCAAGTTTGATGCTTAAGTGCTGTTCTCTTCAAGGTAGGCAGTGACAATAAGATTTTTTAAATCTCTGAGCTGTCTAGAGCAACTTGACTTCTCTCTGGCTTAAACCAAATTTGGCTGCTGAAACTTGTAGTCTAAATAAACCTGCTGCCCTACCATTCTCCTTGACCTGGTTATGCTCCAGTTTTCTGTTCTTTTAAAAGTTGTCAGGGATTTGTTAAAAGTTTTGGCTGTAGCGGGACAATCTGTGAGATTTGAGTATGTAATTTTTTTCTTAATTCATTTTCCTAGCTCATAAGACATTAAGGATGCTGAAGCCTCTTAAGATGGTGAGTATCAAGTTCATTGTCCCTTGTCTAAGATGTACCAAAGCTGCTCACAGCTTTTAGAGCAAGAAAAAAAGTTTGAGACACTCAGGCCCTAACTAGCAGGCCGTACTGCAGTAGTGCAGCAATAAGAGAACCGCATAAAGCAAAATTATATAGCTTTTTGCTTCCCTATGTTCCCTCACTGGCATCCAGCCCATTTCTAAGCTATGTCAGAACGATTTCTATGGGTTAGTTTTCCTTGATGTCAGAGTAGCAGCTGAGCAATTAATTCTTTTTTATTTCATTTTGGAAATGAAAAAAGGCGAGTAACAAACCCATCAACTACATTACAGGCAGTTTTTGCAAGCAAAGTAGTCAGATCCATTTCTGTTTAAATAAAATGGAATATATATCTTCTGAGGTACAGCAAGGAAAACAGAAAATAAGTGATTTTTAAACATTAACTGCCTGACAGTGTAAGCACAATGAGCTGCTCTGCAACTTGCACTATGAAGCATTTAGAATAATTTCCAGGTACCTTTGAGAGACAGAACTGAGAACAACTTGTCTAAACAGCCAAACGCTTCCGTCCTCAGTGTCGGGGCCAAAGTGCATTTTCAGATCACATCCACAGTGCTGTGCTTCTCTGAGAAAGACTCTCCTCAGATAACCTTTTTGGTAACCCGTTTCCCTTTTCTTTTTTTTTTTTTTTAAAAAAAAAGTCTAAAATGACTGTCGGGAAATACTTGACAGCCAAACACCGAGCCATGCCTTTGTTTAGCGTTAAGAGATCTGTTAAATGTACAGATCTGGTCCGCAGAAAGCATTCTTTTGGCCTGCTGGCTTCCTGTGAGCGTTCGGGTATCTGCATCGGGGCGCGACAACGCAGGGAGCCCTGAACCGCTGCCAGGGCAGGGCAACTTCCAGCCCAGTATTACACCGCGCAGGCGGGAGAGGTGTCAGCATCCAGCAGCGGCACCGGCACGTCGGCAGAAAGCTGTCTCGGGGCTAAAGAGCCCAGCTTTTTCAGCCCAATCTCCTATGCACAGCTCTGCCTCTTCTGGGGATGAGCTGGTTCATGCAGCGTGGGGCGTGAGGAAGCAATTAGAACAGTAAATAAAACCCAAATGTAAGTACCAGTGAGATTTGTCTCTATAATCTCTGTCCCTGCTTTAATGAATTTTTGCTACACAAACGGCAGGCCGTCGGAACAGGCCTGGCTCCTAAAATATATTTGATGCCATGGATCGTGCCAAGACTCCACTAGCTGAGGATCTTACAGTCATAGAGGCTTTAGATCATTGAACATGGATAAGTCCTGTTCTCCTTTCTTTTTTTCCCCACAATGGGCTGGCATTAGGGTTGTATGAACAATTTCCCTCAGCCGTTTCAGCACGCAGAACAAAAGTACTTTCCTTTGTCTGATCCAAACCAAATTTTTTCAATTAAAAAAAATAAAAATTAAAAAATGTTTAATCCAAACCAAAATATTTTTTCTTGTTTCAGGCATCTTTAACCAAAAATAAAGCAAAAGAAGTGAACAACTCTGAACCTTACCAAACACGTGTAAAGCAGCAGCTTGCCAAAAAATGTGAGATGCACTAGTTTTAAATCTATCTTCAAAAGGTGCCTATTTTTTTTAAGAGAATGCTTTAACTATCTGCTTACAGAAGATTGCGATGTGACTCTCTTATCGCTATTAACACTGCTCACTTTGAATTAAACACTTAAGTGTTCACAACTACAACACAGGTATCCCACTTCCCAAATGAGGGCCTAGCAATTTGTCCCCAGTCTTTGGCTCAATGAATATTTCAATTGTCCCATGCAAAGCAGAAAAGCTACAACAGAAAATTTCTGAACCGTATTTGTGTGCCAATCTCATAGAGCCTCTCCCTCACATCCAGGATTTCCTTGTGGGTCTGGTAGGTAGGAAAAGTAGGTTTAGGTCTTCTTGGGTAGAAAAGGGATTTTTCATTTGTTGGATGACCATGGGTGAAAATGGAAGAAACTAATTCCTTCAAATTCCCTCCCCAGCAAATTCAATGTTAATTCTCAAGTTGTTTTGAAAAGAATAAAGAAATTACTGAACGAGAAGTCATCAAACCTTTAACTCTGTACTAACTAGACAGTAAGAAATGTCACCAAAGAGGAAAAGTATCCAGGAACTAACATCTGTGTATACTGTTGGTAAGATTAATTTCATTACCTGTGGGAAAAACAGTAATTTATGCCGGCAGACATCCAGCTTTGTGTTCAAATAATATGACTATTGCAAAGAGTAACTCTTAATCCTGGTCACAGATAGGTGGGCCCTGGCAGGCTTCTCTTGCCCATCACAATACCAGCCACACTTTGTGGTTGGTTTCAGCTAGTGCTCATCTCTCAGACAAAAATATATGACCATTTCTTACTCTTGTGGATTATGGTCAATGACTTCTGCTTTATTTGAACACATGGACATTCAGTTTTTTTAGTGCCTGGGATGTGCACACCACCGATCTCCAACATTAACCACCCTGTTACAAAGATTATGCTTCTGTTCAGCTCAAAGAGGTGTGAACACACTGATTTGTCACTTACTACTTCAGAACTGGAGCCTCTTTATTATGGTTTCTAACCCCTCTGCCCATCAGACAGCTTTGCACAGTCAGGTTGCCGATTCGGGCGGGTAATTTGGGCAGAAGGCTACTTAGTTCAGCAGCCCAGGGAGCCTTGCCTTCCCTCCTTGACTCCTTGAGTCAAGACAAACGGACAACGACTTTGACCTTTTCGTTAACACAAAGTGTATTGCTGAAGACCCTCGGCTATACTGCAACGCGGAGAGTTCGCGGTTTTGTTTGTTGAGACCACGGCAGGCAACTCTGGATGCTTCAGAAGTTGCCGTGAGTCTCCGCTGAAGCCCCACTCGTGTTTGTACCTGCAAGAACTACAAGGGCTGTTGGAGCGCGGTGCCTGCCTTTAGGGCCCGGGTGGGGAAAAGTGCTAAAGCAGAAGGCGATGGCCATACAGCAGTTAGAGGGAAGGAGGCAACGCTGGCGAGGTCCTTGCCCAGAGAAAGGAGAGCCCTGCATGGGCGAGGTGGCAGAATGCTGCTTACGAGCACTTTCGCACTCTCGGCTTGCGATAAACAAACGAACCTGTGTTTCTCACGTGCTGGGAGCACGTGTACGCACACGAAAGCAACATCTGAGGCTTCACGTGCAGCAGGAGGCTGACAGCGCCTGCCCCAAAGCCTGACGCGAGCAGTTGGTGAGGCTCTGACAGCACCCGTCCTGTTTGCGCTCCTGTGTGCTGCACCGCTCACAGAGCAGCAGGTCTACCCAGCTCCTCTGAGCTGCTGGCTTAAGAGGAGACCTTTTCTAATGAGAGGGGCAAGAGATGCTTCTTCAGTGGGAGCTCTTGCATCCCTTTGGACCAGCTTCATACTCTCCCTCAGTTATTTGCTTCTTGGTCCCAGAAGAGGATATTGCTTGCAGGACCAATGCCTGAGTATCTTCAGGTCATTACTTTTTCCTGATACTACAAAATACACCTCTCTCCCACTTCATTATATAGCCCACATTCTGCTAAAAAGGGTATGTTCACCACTATAAACACAATTTTTTTTGCTTTCACTGCCTACGGTTGTTTTCAAATGCCCCATTCTGCTGGTTCGTGTGCCTGCCTTTAACTGAAAACAAATACACTTCAGTCTGATAGCCCACTAATCTTGCACTGCAGCCCTGTCCACTGAGTCCCAGAGAGATAATAGTACTTCTCGCTTTTTTTGTTTATGCTGAGTACACTTTGCCAAAATTAAACTCCTGCCAAACCATGGAATTTGTAAGAACCATGGTTGTTCTACTAAATGCAAGGGATTGTCTGGGCTTATTTTGTTTTTCACAACATAAATAGCTTTGTATGTGGAGGGTTTTTGTGTGGACTCTGCCTTTTACATTCTCTCTGATATCTTTACTTACAGCATTTTGAATTTTCTAGAAGAGGAATACCGAGCCTTTTCTTAGCAACGAGACATTAACTTTATGACTACCTATTGCATACACAAGCAGCGTAACAGAGCAGTTTCTGCTCCAGTGCTCCACAGATGTATGTTTGAACCTGTCTAGGTCCCTCTCTCAAACCACATAAAATCAACATCTCAAGTATATTGTCCATAAGCTGTTGTATGGACTGCCAAACTTCTGTTTGGCAAATTCTTCTCTTTCTAACCATTAGTGTTGGTTCTCTAGTAGCTGTTTTTTTCTTGGCCTTGAAATTGTTACTGCCTGATTTTTCATGAAGGACATCAGGAGACAGCAAGAAGTAGGTAGAAACATGATTTGCCTTTTCAAACCATTTGCAACCTATCCTGGGATCCTCCAGACTTTCCATCTTTGTACAAATGTAATACCTTTCAAATTTCTGTTACACAGTGTCATAACTGAGTTTTACTGTTTGAGTTAACAGAGAACTATTTAATACATCTAGTGCTTCAAAACCAGCTATTGTCAGAAAATAAAGGTCTGTTCTGATTGCCTTCCTTTTTCTGGCATCCATTCCTTGCAGCAACAAATTTCTGTTTAAATCCTTTCCAACCATCTTCCATAATTCCAGAAAAAAAATAATAATCACCTCAGATGAGGCTTTTAACTGTACCATTATTCCATTTGGGATATTTTTAAATTTCACTTAACTCCTAGTACTATTGCTGCTCAGCTATCATTTAAAGTCTAATACAGGTCTGCTTTGTTGAGTATTTGCGTAGAATTGCATATATCCCGAGCTGCTGCACAAGAAAAGCAACCTAATTGTTTCAGGTGGCTGGGCCAGAGCTTCTTTACTCACTACAAAATCAGGGTTAGAGGGCATCCCAAAGAATGGCAGAATACCCTGCCGTTCCCCCAGCTACTATCCAAATTCTGAATCACCCCAGTCAAACACACCAAGTCCTAACACTTCCAGCTTTGTGTGCTGATTAAAACACACCCTTTGTTCTTTTTGAGAAGATTTGCAGGAAAACAGAGTGAGGGGTAGTTAAACTCCTCCAAGTGCCCCCACCCTGCCCAAATCCCAGCCCCGGGAGCCTAAAACGAGATGCCTAAAGGTTTATACAAACCTGGGAATAAAGGGACCCTGACTTTTTGAGAGGGGTCTGCAGCCAGCTGGCACAGCACGCGTGCCACGGTCACCTCTGCAGTGCGGGTCTCGGGCTGCATCCCAGTGGCGAGGCTGGTGCAACCTGCGGTGTCCTGCACAATCTGGTCCCTCGGACGTCGAGATGGGAGCAGACCCTAGCTCTCTCCCTGCTCGGGCACACAAAAGGACCGCATGCACTAGTTCTCATCCAAAGGCAGGGCTGGGGCAGGGTCTGGGCACACAAAGAGGGGTTACACACTATGCTGTGGAGCCCACCCGCCTCAGCGTTGACAAAAATGCCGAATTCAAGCACCGCCAGCAGTCTTGAAAGCCACGTGGTCTCTGGAAAATCCACAGAAGAACTGAGCACCTGAACTTTAAAGCATTTAATCTTTAATAACCTTGATATTTTCACAGCCCACCTGCTCCTCTGCTTGTAGAAGGTGACAGCTGCCACCTCCTTTGGAGGACAAAGTTCGGGAGGGTCCTGCACAGGAGCTGTAGCCAGCCCTTCACACAGAATCTCTTTTTCTTTCAGAAGGTTTATAGAGCTGCTTGGAATGGCAGAAGCTTGGCTGATAGCGTATTTGCCTGCTTAACTGTCTCTGCTGTTCTCCGATATCAAAGGAAATGAGTGTTTGGGGGGAGGGAGGAGGAGGAAGATGAAGGGGGAGAGAGGAAGGAGATGAGTTAAGTGAAAGTGAATGTTAAAGCAGTATTTCCTGGTATCAGATCTTCTGTGGGAGAGTTTTGAAAGGGTAGGTCAGCATGTACATTACAGTGATAAAGTACTAGCATGAGAACTAGAGGCCAGTGAAGAATGACAGCCACCCAAACCACAGGAGAGGAAAAGGATCTGCACCTACGGCATTTCTCAGGCGGAGCTCTGCTTTAAAGAGGTTACACTCATCAGCTTCACATCGGGTTCCAATGTGAGAAAGCCAGAAGGCATCAGCTAGCGAACATGTATTGTCATCTAACTGGAAGACCTTTGGATGTGTTTTCTGCTGAAGCTGTTGCATGAGGGTCCTGAGTGAAAATGCCTACCCAAACTTAGGATGCTTAAAGCTTTTTCAAAATGTATAGATTTGTACAGACATTTCATGTCTTTCCATTACTGGAGGGATATTATTCACTCATCTTTGTATAAGCGGTGGAAGAAAAGAGAAGAGAGGAGAATTAAAATCCTGTCTCAAATGGGGTGTCTGGTAGAACATATGCAGTCATTGTCAAAGGACACAAGGTGTCTACCTTTAAATCAGTTCATTAAGCAATTCGAATTCCCCACCGTATCAACTTTTAGTACTACAAGCAATTACTACACTGGCCTTTCTATTATCTCTGAGCTCTATTTCTTTCAGCAACGTAATTATTGAAGGCAAAATTTTTTTTCACTTGCACGTTCTCAAATCAAGAGATAAATTTAAACTTTTTTTTAAAATCCCTTGTCATGCTTGCTGACTCTGCTTTGTAATCTTTAATGGGATATGGTGTATCAGGCTACTGGAGAAATTGCTTATAGAGACAATCTCTGAAAAAAATCTAGCCTTCTCAAAGAAAGCTCTGGTTAGCAGTGCATGAAGAACAACGCAGTATATGCCTACAGTGAGAAGCTAAAGTAAATCAGCAGTCAAGAAGGAAACGGTAGTACAGATCTATCTAAACCACAGGTGCAGGGACTTGCATAACATCAGCTCGTGCAGCTCAGAATTACATTGCAGCTATTAGAAGAAACGGCACTCCGGACCACCGGGAGGAATCTCTCACATGGCAAATAAAGCTATCTCCCCATATGGACCTCTTTCTCATACTACTGAAGTGGCCTTACTTTGAGTGTAGCTATAAATCACATGCAAATCTGTATTTTGTACTTCAGTAGCCAGAGTAGTGCATGAACACAACCAAACCGTACCACAGAAGATGCGGTTTTGCTATGGCAGTTGTGCATACACTGAAAGGGCATGCCCCAGGTTCGGAGCTGCCAGTGGAAGGTTGGAGAAGCTCCTTGCTCTGCGGTCTTCTGCACATCAGTCATGATGAGCAACTTGCATCTCTTAGGATAGCTGTGTTGTCAGAAATCTGCCGTGAAAAAGTGACCGAGAGAAACTAGTAAGGGAGGGGAGCCACGTTAACAGACTTTTCCTACCATTTAAAGAAAAGAAGGAAAAAATATTACCATATGCTATATGGCTCTTGGATTTCTACAGATGGTACCTTCTGTTGCACAGTTGAGAGAAAAATGGATTTTACTCAGTTTTTAAATAGGTCCTACAAAATTTGCGCACATCCCTTGTATGCCAAGTAGGTATGTTTACTCCTCTTTTTAATTTACCACACTTTCTCTGCCTACCTACCAGCTGCACATTGTGTTTTATACTCTACCACGGTGAGACAGCACAATGCTGTGGGGCAGCCTCTGGATATATGTACGGCTCTTTAGTCTTTTTATGCAAGCAGCTTCCAATGAATCTTGCTTTGGGAGAGTTTTCCGTGCAGGCTGGAAATCTCTCTCTACCTTTCCTTCTCCACATGGCTCCGAGTTTGCTAATGATCACATTTAAGACCATTTGGTGCCAGCAGCTAACTTTTAGGGCTGCTCAGTGAATATGCTGTATCAATGTGGGATGAGTGGGTGGAATGTTTTCTACTGTTTTAGTTTTTATGGGAAAATAGAACTAATCTGGTGGTTTTAACAGTTGTGCTGTCACTGGTATGGCCACAGTGATAAAGAATAAATTGTTCAGTCTTGACAAGATCTTCATCAGCAACAGCAAGATTGCTCATTAGATTTCACAGCATACGCACTTCAACTACATTCTGTGCATCTGTGGTACTGTTGACTGTTTAGGATATTTTACATATATACACACACACACACACACACATTTTCTTTGACTTCAAGCTTTGATGCTTGTGGCTTAGTTTATAAACAAACAGGATCCTGAATTTTGACATTTTGCTTCATTGCTGATGCATAATCCTCAGTACTCTGACTGCGACCTAGTGTGTTGATGAGAGTCATTCCATTAAGAACCACAGTATCATCATCAGAATGACTTCTTTGCAAGAGTCTCCATAAAATCAATTTTACCTGTTGCTTTTAGTTCATTATTTTCCAGCTAAGATGGGCATTTGTGTTCATGTCAAATGTTTCTGTAAATCACCTGTATTATGATGTATTAAAGCATTTACAATTTGATAGTCAGCATTAAGAGCAGCCAGACAAGCAACAAAAACTGCCCATGTCACTCCACAGTACATTATATTAATTAGCAAGAAAACATATTTTGCATTTTTCAGTAATAACGGGTCCATTAAGGCTACGAGAAAGTTTCCATATTAATTCTGGGTGTTCTGCCTCCAGACTTCTCTCAAGCTACATATGCAATGCTAGTCAACATTCAGGGCTGACTGTGGATGGACAAAGAAACGTGCCATTTTACAAATGCTTTCAGTGAGGGCATTAGAGTTACCTTCTCAAAGGACAGAACAAACATGAGGCATGATATCTTCCTTTCACGTCATGAGTCAGAACTTAACATTGAAATATTTTCTCAAAAAAAGTTTCAAGGTTATTGTCTAGAGGAACAGCAGAAAATACTTTCTTCAGGAAATAATATAATACACAGTCTGTGATCCCGTGGGTTCATACAAATCTTATTGTGATTGTTTTCAGGGGAAAAAACCAGCTCTCAGTGACTTTCACCTTATCCTGGGATTCAGTTGACCTACTGTCTTTAAGCCAATTACCAACACGTGGCATAGGTGCCACTAAACTTTACAACAAAGTTACATTTCCTAAAGTTTCTGGACAGGTTCATTGCTCTCCTTCTGATATAAAAAAGAATTGAATCAGCTGTCATCCTTGTTGCTGTTGTCTGACCAAGACTCGCTCGCTTGTTTGTTTCACAAGATCACAGGGTGATGAATCATGAAGAGATGCGAGGCCTGTGTTTAGAAGCTGCAGATTAATTTGCAATAATTTGATCACTTCAGCTCACTTCCTAGAGCATTGATCATAAAATCCCGAAGAACTGATGTCATGCAAGTGCTTATTCTTATTTTTCTCATACCCAAGTCTTTGCTAATTTAGACTTCCTTTGGAGGTACACGAGGAAATCCTTTTTCAGCACATCAGGCACTATATTAGAACACCATAGTGGCAACACTGGTTCAACCGCTAATAAAAAATAAGGCCACATGATTCATAAAGGGCTTTTATCTTATGGATACTAGATTGTCAGCCCTGTGAAAAGCATGTATTCTATTTCTGAATTGGGTTAAAATTTCATTTTTTGCCAGATGCCGTTGCAGGTAAACTTTTTCAGAGTTTTGGTGGTCAGGAACTTTTAGCATCAAACCACCCACTGATCCTATCAAAAAGATTGTCTGAGAACATCTTAATCCTTCATGAATGGATAAAGAGTTTTCCTTATCTTGACAGTGGCATACAGATACTGGATTATAAAAATCAACTTCAACAGTTATAAAGTATTAAAAAAAAGCAATCAAAATATAAACCCAACATATTTTTCAGAAGTGTTCTACCACTCATGTTTTATAGTTGTGTTTGATTTACTTGTTACCATTCTTGGTGAGCTATTGAGAGTTAGATAAAATTGCTAAGAGATTCCCATCTTCTAAACTATATTTACAGTTTTCTCATGACAGAGATACCCTCATTGTCCTCCTGGACATAAGCTTTGCACAGTGCTGTCCTGTCTTAAATGTAATGAAGCCATCAGGGTCTTCCTGACTGTAACTAAGTTACAAGAAGAGAAGTCTCCATTCTCTGTAAACACAGTCCATTTAGTAGAATAAGACATTCTAATCTATGAGAATTCAGTTATCTTTAAATACAGCTGTTTCATCACATTTTTAAAATTCATTAATAAAAGAAAATCTCAGGGAGTGCTAAGTCATTCTCAACTTTATCAGAATTCACTGAAAATAGCCTTTTTGCTGTAGTGCCTTGTTTCAGAATGAACCAAGAGCGCTGGCATGATGAACTGCTCCTGTTGCCTTCATGTCACCAGCACTTAATTTTGCCAAGCTGATTTATCTTAAGAAACTGTAACAATTACCTGAACACAATGTTTCCTGTATTGTTATGAATTGCCAAGGCAGGTTGGAAAGTGATGTGTCCCACACACACACATTGCGGGTTCTGTTTTTGTTTTTGGTTTTGTTTTTTTTTTTTTAGTTTACTCTTTCATCAATATTACTACTTGTAGGTAACTTTTTGGAAACAGACCTCTTCTTTAGACCGTACAGCAGTCTGAATACATTTCAAGCCTTTCTAACTTTGCTGAATTGTACTATAACCAACAAGACTTACATGGTTTCCCTCTAGTAGGCAAAGAGATAGCTTTCAAGTAATGTACCTAGCCAAGCCAAAAGATTCAGTGTCCTAAATTACTGAACATGCAGAGATTTATTGCAATAGCCTGTTCTGATGTCAGGCAACAATACTCATTTACCTGCTTATTCTTAATGAATTTGCACAAAAATCTCTATTGATAGCACTGGCATTAGAACAAGTCAGTAAAATACTGGGGGATAATTATTCATTTTCACCTCGTTTAATAGATTTTACTTTTCCCCCATGGGGTCAGTGTCTCTGGCTGGCAGTCTGTCTTGCAGTTTTATTCCAGTCACACATTTCACACCACATAAACATCTAAGTGATCTTAACATGCATCAGCAGAGAAGACCAAGGAGGAGACTTGGGTCACTCACAATGCCACCTGGGTTCACTTAATATTAAGAAATGAGCGCTTAACAGACACTGTGTGTGTAGGGGGAAGGGAGTGACATCGTTATAATATAATACAATACCATATGGCTTATCAGCAGGTAAAGCTTTATCCTCTGATCATCCCATTCATGATTCAACAACGTATTTTTTTATTACAGAGCGATCACATTAGCGAGGAAATGAGACTCCTCCAAGTTCAAGATCTTAGAATGCGGAGCCCATTCTGAATGCACAGAATAAGCATAAAATTAAGGTTATAGCCATGTAAACTCTATATTCTTGATCAGTTAAAGTAGCTTAGCAGTTAATATTTACAGATGAGCCACCCTATCTCCCCATTTAAGTATATCAGAAGGACTGTCCTATGAATTCCAATACCAAATCTCATTTTCCTTGGCTGATGCAATGCCACACTAACAAGATTGAAACTTACTTTTTGATTGTGGATGTTCTATTAATAGAAAATAAACTTAGATTTAGCAACTTGCTTATGTGCAATTTGCTATAGTGATCGCGATTTGATATTCATCACAGTTTCCCTTAAATTATTCTAAAGAACTGCTTGCTAGCAGTCAGTTCTTCCCCAGTGGTGGCATGGCACAGCTAGAGCAGTCACCCTTGTGGGAATTTCAAGCCTTCCTTCCCTATAAATACAAAGATATTCAACAAGATCTTCAGCTAAGATTCTTAAAGAAACTAACCTGCCATGGGATAATGATCCTTAAATGATTGCGTAACAGGTAAAAGATAGGAAAAAAGGGGGTTTGTACTAGAAGCAGGTCACCAAAAAAGTCCCTTAGGAATCTGCAGTGGGACATGTCCCGTTCAACATATTCAGAAATTATCTAGAAAAAGAATATGCCACGTGATGACAAACTTTGTTGAGAAGTCTAAATTAATCAGGTTATTAAAGACAAAGATCAACCACAAAGAGGTGTCAAAATACTGAACAGAAGTGATATAAAAAGGCAGAGGGGGTACAGTGTAGGTAAAGCACCACCCATGGGGAAAACCAGCAACTTACATACACTGTGATTAGTTTTGAGATGACAATCACTGCTTTGAAGCAAGGTCTTAGCGTTGTGAGAGAACTGTGAAAATGTCAGTGGCCAAAAAGCAAGTGGAATGGTGTGACTGATCAGGAAAGGAATAGAGACCAAAGTGGATCATCATTATGCAACTGTATACATTTATGGTGAGCCCACATTTTTAATATTGCGTCATGTTCTGGTGTCATTCCCCCCACAACCTATCCCCAGAATCATATAACAGAACTGTGAAAGTTAGAGATGGGCATCAGACCCCCCCAAGTCACAGGTAAAATAGTAAGAGAATGGATAGGGAATGACTTGAATACAAAAGCAAAGAAAGGAAGGTGACAGATAAAAAAATAAACAGAATGGTAGCCCTCTAAGTAAGGCATAATTGAACTGTGGATCTCCTTGCCAAAGGATGTTATGAACACCGGAAGCAATTTACCTAGATGTAAAAAGTGACTGAACACATTTGTGAGAAAGAATGCATTCAGTATCACCATATCTAAAAGAACCACCTCGAGCTGAGAAAGCCCCTGAGCAGTAATCAGGATGGCTGGTCTGACAGTTCAGATGTTCTTGTAGCACATACCCACTTGTAAGTACATTGAAATCCATGACCATGTTTATTGCTGAGCCACTGCACTCCAACCAACACGACTGCAACATCCTCCCCCCATCTGTGGTACATGCCTTTTCTGTGACATTATTTTCATCTGCTGCCTTGCAGGTGTTGCTTCCTGCCTTTCAGAGACAAACCAAACTCCTTCACAAACAGGGGGCTTAAACAGGAAAGGAGATAATATTGCCTCAAACCTGCTTCCTCTGTCACCCTGAAACCTCCTTCCAAGAAACAGTTAGGTGCAAGCACTCCTAAAGACACAAAAACCATTTTGCTTGATCCTTGATTGCCAGTCCCAAAAGATGTCACAAGTCACCATCAAGACTCCAAGTCAGATCTTCTTCCACCCAGTAGCAAAGCTTCTGGGAAGACCATCTACCTCACTTCTATATTCAATGCCTTCCAATCTTTGGGAAACACTACAGTGAGCAATGCAATTCTGAAGCCAAACCCTTTCTCTCAGGATAGCATGCAGGCAGTGGGCAAGTCTCTCTATCCTTCTCCAAGGCCGGGTGAGTTTACACAGCCCATGCTACACGTCTCCA
The DNA here is from genome assembly GCF_000737465.1 of Haliaeetus leucocephalus. Classification (NCBI taxonomy): domain Eukaryota; kingdom Metazoa; phylum Chordata; class Aves; order Accipitriformes; family Accipitridae; genus Haliaeetus; species Haliaeetus leucocephalus. The sequence continues at coordinate 1,446,553 of NW_010972436.1, forward strand.
GATTTCTTCATTCTCCCCACTCCCAGTCTGCTTCCTAGCGCTTGCTGGATGAGAATTCCGCAATAACTCGGCTAAGCACGTCAGCCCTTCACAGTTTAGTGCGTTATTAGCATCACCTTTTGTGCTGCAGGCAATTCTTGCCGTCACCCCAGGTGAGTACAATATTGAATATGCCAAGCTGCTTCAACAGAGTTCAGGTTGTCCAGGGTTTAAGTAATCATTATAATTTAAATCATCATTACTCAACAGTAGGTCTTCTTAATAAAGGCTTAAATCTAATAATGAAAACCAGTAACAATCACCTTTGACAGAGCATTTAAAAATCAGGCAACACACTTAAGTGGTTTTAGCTCCGGGCGGAGGCTCTGGCTTGCCAATTCAAAACCCAAAACTCTTCAGTTACTCATACAACATGAGCTGCTTCTTCAGGAACACAGCAAGCTTCTCCTTAACCCGGTCCCCTCTGTCAGTCCCTTGACCTTGAGGGAATTCAAACCTTACAGTTATGTCTAGGTGTTAAACAATGGCCAAGTTAAAAATTATCGTTTTTAACATTTTCTAGGCAGGTCTGTAGTCAGAGAGATGTCCTTAGATCCACATGAAAACAAAAATGTGTTTGTTTTGTTAGCTGAGCTGAAGAAGCAACTCCTGCTTCTGCCTTGCCACGCCACAGCATCATTCACTACTGGGGAGTGGCGGTAGCATTCAGAGCACCCACGCTGCTGGAGGAGATGTCACTCTGCCAGATAAATTTTCGCATCCTGCACATGGGTGTTCTGTCACGTGTAGAAAATCATTTCAGAGCATCCTAGGGTGAGTGACCACTCTGAAGATGCTGGACGATGCACTTTATTCCAATAGAGAGACATTACTGCCAACAAGAAAATACTAAGCATTTCCAGAATAAAAGAGAAGCCACTACCATGGAAGTAGAGAGCAGAGAAGCTTTTGTCTCAAATAAACTATTTTAAAAAAATTTAAAAATGCATCCTGCGTGGTTACCAGTGCTTGGAAATATACAGTCAGAAAGCCAGTATTGCTTGTTGCAAAAAGCAGATATGCAACAATTCAAATCCGCATATGTCTAAAATATTTTTAAAGTAATAATTTCATTTCTATTTAGTTAAAATATTAATGTTATTCTCATAAGCAGAATATAATTTAAAAATACTTCATACAATGTAACACAATGATTGCATCTTATCTTCATTCTCATGTGAGTTGGACCGGTGCCTACTTATGTACCGGTATCTCGCATCAGCATGTTACCATGTGACAAGTAAATGGCAGATCATTGCCCACAAGGACTCTTTGTCATGTTTCCTAGTGAAAAGGAGCCGTAAAACTTTTCTAAAAGAGACATCATCGCATTCCTCCACAGATGGGGAATTATGCTGGTTTCAGACACGCTCCTGCATCCCAAAGAAGGAATATACCGAACAGTAATAAATGGCTGCAGGGTTATTTCAAACCAGCATAATTAATTAGCTCAGAGGCTGAACACATCCCCAGCTGGCCCTAGGAAGCAGAGGTAGGATATAAAGGTGGCATTCCCACTTGTGTAGTTAGTCCTCAGTGTAATCTTGTCGTTGGGTTGCAAGGCGATGCTCACGGGAGCGGTGCAGAAGATAAAACTCGCAGGTGGAGAGGGAAAGAAAAGCATATGTGAATCTTGAAACCGGCAGCTGCTCTGCCTGCAAATCTGCACCTAGATATGCTACTATTTAGTATGCTGCAGGCTGGACAAGTGCTTTCTGGTACACAGATCAGGCCAACATCAAGCTTGGGACTGTGCCGAGGACAGTGTGACACTGTGGGTGGCATGTAAGACTGCGTTGCACTTAGACTTTCTGAGGATGTTTTTTTCTGTAGGTGAATGGCTGTTCTGGGAAACAGAAACCAAATCCTCGTTAAATCTGTAGGCACTTTTGCTGACAGCATCTCCCATTTAACTCTCATCCTGCTTTCCCTACTCTGACACCCCCAGGCTTCCCTTCTTAAGAGATGGATGTTTCATTGCTCTCCAATGACAGCCCCTCAATCCCACAGCTGTCACCAGTCAGTGGAGCAGCTCCACCTCTCAAATTGCGTACTCCACCCTGCAGGTTACAAAAATCGGTCTGAAGGAGCCTGTGAAGTGCAGAACTAGTTCAACTCCATCCTTCCAGAAGAGGTGTTACATAGGTGGCTGCGATTTACTGCGGACTATCATTTTCCCCCTTCCCTTTCCTTCAGCTAGGACCTGAAGGGTGCAGTAGTGGCAGCTGCTGTTACCAGTTTTTGCAATATGAACTGATTGCTTCTGAACAAAAGGCAGACTCCATAAATTTATTCTTCATGTCAAAACCTCAGCTTTAGTTTAGACAAGTTTCTAGTCAATAATTTAATTTAAACACATTTTCCTGGATAGGGGAAAACAGCTTACAAACAGTCATCAACAGCTACAGAAACAGCACATGCAGTGAATTAAAGAAATATCTTTTCGTATTTGTAAAGCTTCAATTGAAGCTTCAGTTCTATTTTTAAATATTCTTATGAAGCAATGTTTCTCAGTATTTTTTCTTGGAGAACTAAATATGATTTTCTTGCTCTCCCTTTTGACTTCTCATTTGGTGGGCTGGGTCTTGCCACAGCTTCCCTCCGTATGCTTTGAGAAAGCTGAACAACTAAACGTGGAATTTTTTCCATCTCTATCTGTAGAATTGAGTGATCCCACAACAACGTTGTAGACAAATGAGCAGCAGTTGTGGGGGGATGCTTATGGCTTTTAAAAGATCTTCTTAGTCTAAAATAGATCCAGTGGTGGTCAGTCCCGTACTGGCCAGAGTACATGACAACCTAATACAACAGCAGTACCTGGAGATTGGAGCTTTGGTACCCACCCCGGCATATAGCTGAATATGATTCCTTGCTCATTTTAAATTCAGCTTTTACACTTACTTGCTTTTGCTACAGTACGTGAAGACCTCTCAGAAAAGCATCAAGCAGCCTCATTATTTCCTTATTTTAGTTCCCACATCTCCTGTCCCCACTATTGTCTATTTAAACTGGTCAAACTTTTAAAATTCACTCATTTAAGTAGGAATCAAGTCAACAAGTATTTGCATCAGATACATGTTAGCATACCCATTAGCAAATACCTGATGCAAATCACTGCATTCTCATTTTAGAATGACTATTTCTAACAGAGTTTTTGGTGGTTAAGACATGTAGATTTTCAGATGAAGAGTAGTTTACCTTTGTGCCATCTTCTGCCACTTCTATTTGTTGATTCTTAAATCAAGCCTATACTGAAAGGGCTCAGCACACTTTTCCAACAGCCTGGTCTTCTGCAAAATACAGCTGCATTTAAACTGGGGCCTTGAGGAGCTATTTTAATGTGGCTAATTTATTCTATCCTCACTGCTAATGAGGACTTACAAATTAAACTTTCATTTTATGAAAATCTAGTACAATGTTGATTTCTATTTCTCCCTTATGTGTATTTTAGATTCAACCATCCCCATGGCATCAACTTCTCTTTACATCTTTGTCTCATCTCCCGATTCAGTTGTTCCGGCAGACAAATCATCCTTTCCTTACTCCTGCCACAAGGTTTTCATGTTTGCCTTCAGCTCATGGGTTCTCCTCTTTCGCTTCATTCAAAGAGCTCAAGGACAAGGTCATAACCTCCAGTTCTTCTTGCCCCATGCCAGAAGAGGAAAACTAAGACTCCATCATCCGGAACCTCCTTCCAGAGAATTCAGGAAATACTGCTGAAAAAAGAAAACAGTTTTGATAGCAGAACTTTCCACATTTCCAGTGGGAGTTGGAGGAAATTTCATCTGCAGAAGAGTACTTGTGTGCCCTGTGCAGCCTTCTGCTGGAGGCCCATATTCTTTATGGATACTACGCCGAACACCATGGTCTTGGAGATGAAAAATGCAGTTCTGAGGCTCCAAGGCAATATAGGTATCATGGTCCAGGAGCTACAAATGATTAAGAGGCAGCTGGCAATCATGGTTAATGCCATTCATCATCTGATCAGATTCTGGACAATGGCCTCCAAGCATTAAGGATGCCTCTAGTCTCTTCTAGTTCTCAGGATGACTACACCAGCCTCCTTTCCAGCTCTGTGCTGTTATTCTCTCACAATACACATCACACAGGCCATCAGGTTTCATTTATAGTGTTCAAGTAATTACAATCAGAAACACAGAGCTGTTCAGTTCTCTTCTTGAATATAAACTTCTCGCATCTTGTCCTTTGTGCTTTGTCACTACCCATACTATTAACACGTCCCCACTGTTCAAGAGTTTAATCCTCAAGAACATGCTGTGGGTACAAGACGAATATTTGTGCAGTCTTATCTGCCTGGGTGTTACTTAGCTATCTGCATATTCACCTATATTTGCATCTGTGGGTTGTCCCTGCATTTCCCAATAATCTCATCTTCTCATAAACAGAAAAATAAAGATGTCTTATCGGCTAAGCATGAGGATAGTAGTGGGGAAATACATAAAGGGATAGTACAAAAGATGCCCATGGGCAGCTACAGGAAATAGCAGGCAAGAGGTGGAAGATTTAGGATCAAACGCTAAAAAAGATCCAAGTGAAATATCTATGAAAATGTTTATTGCATCAAGAGGGAAACCACTACCCCAATCTTGGAAATATTCTATGCAATACAAAACCTGATTTATAACAACTCTAAAGAAGTCTCTACTTTTCTAAGAAGTGATAGTCTTCTTAAAGCATTATTTTACAATTTGTTTTTCTTACCACAGACTAAATAGACTCTGAAACACTGTGCTTTACAATACACAGCCTCACTGTCCTTCTACAGCAATCAGAAATTTTCCTCCCGGCAGCTTGCCAGTGTATGTTCTGCATACCTTTTTAAAATAGATGGCAGCTTCTTCCCTGGCTACAAAACTAAACCAGAATAGATGAATTGTCCATCATCCTCAGAGTGAACCTGTTGCAAGGGCAAAGGACTGATGCAGAGGAGGTTGCTGACCACTCCTAGGAATTGTAGGGTACCCAGTGAACCATGCAACTGACCCAAACAGATTTTGCTACCCTATCACAGCAATGATAAACTAAACTAAACTAACTCAATGATAACTAAAATAGATGGTTTAACTTAACGCTGCCAGCACAGTCCAGATACATGCACATATTTTTAATAATCTTGTGAAGTACAGAAACAACTCTTAAAGTTCTTGAGATGTTCTCACTCCTAGAATATCTCCCAAGCAGACACTTATGACATGGTCTCTGCAGAGTCTTAGCCAGAACTTAAGACATCTCATCAAGCAGGTCCCTAAAAACACATACAAGCAACGTGACCTTCAGTAAAGCAGAATGCATCCACCGGCACAACGATGTGCCAAACCACTTAAACCCTTCTTTCCCTGACAGGCCGTTTGCAGCAGAGAAAGCAACTGAATCCTTCCAGCAAAGGGTGTCATCAATATGATTCATTCAGGTTAGACAGAGCTCAATGGTTGACTCAGAGACCTCTAAAAATACCCACGTACTGAAGAAAACAGAGGTTGTAATTCATATGTGACATCCTTCCTTTTAAGTTAATATTTAGCTGATCAACAAGACATAGAGGAAACAAGGGCTTCTGTACGCTGTCTAGCAGAGGCGGCACAGGAGAAAAATTCTGAACGCTTGATGATTTTTTTTGTGGTAACCTTGTCTGTGGCAAATCTTCACAAGTAAAAAGCCCTCCCTGCATTTTAACCACAACTCCAGTATATTTCACTCAATGTAGACATCCTCCTTGCAATTCTACTGAAAGTATATTTAATTCCCTGTTGTGAACTGTCGTATAATATTGCTGAGAGACAACTGATTTTAACCTCAGAAATAGCAAAGTTTCAGCCATGGCTCAAGTACAATTTGTATAGCTATAAGCACTTCAGTATCTGTTAGGAGAACGGGTATCGATGGATAACAAAGAACATTACAGAAACACAGGACCTTTATAGAGAAGATCCTGCTTCCCACCCTCTCAAAATTTTGTAGCAGTTTCAACCCCAAAGTGTCCTTTCAGATAAACAACTTCTGTATTTCACAAAGGTGCCAGCCACACTTAATACAAAACATAATATAAAACACTGTGACAAGTTATCAGTGGACCAATTATACATTATTCCACACCGAATGAATGACCTTCCTCGCTGAAGGGTGTTCAACATGCCAAGGCAGCCACGGCTTTTGCTACGCCCCTTCCAAAACGGCCCGGGAGGCAGAGACACCCACGGTGCTTCACCTGCGCACGCGGTGCTGCGGTGTCTGCAGACATTCACCCACGGCAGCTCTGGGACGGAGCGGTGACTCCAGGCACTTCTGCCTGGACAACTCGGTCTCTGGCTGGCCACGTCTGCCCACACCGCGCTGCCTGCTCCCCTGGAAGGCAAAACGGAGCCTCGAGCAGGAGGGGAGAGCGAGAACAACAAGGGGTTAATAGATTCATATGCCAGTATGAAGGGAATCAGCTGGTGGTGTTGAGGGTGCTGAAGAATACGTACGATGATCGCAGAAGTTCATCGACTGGAGAAGCTGGGAACTAGAAATAGGGGTGGATATGCCAATAATAGACTCAATGCGGCTGATTTCGAGTGGCGGTTTGAACGCCGTCTGATGAAGGACTAATGGGAGAATAAGTGACTGGTGAGGTTTGTTTGGATGGCAGCATGCAGCGAGAGAGAGAGGATGGATGGGCCCCGATCGTCATGCTTCAGTGAAAGACAACTGCTGTTAATCAGAAGCTGTCTGGCACTGATGAATATATTAAAATCCACTATGGGCACATTGCCTTCTTCCCTCCTTCCCCCCAGAGGAGCAGTGAGAAGGTTTTCTGCTGTGGCTGCTGCTAGCGAGCTGTCTAAAGCTTTTTGCATTTATCAGATATGACCCCATGGAAGGTTTGTCTGCTGAGAATTTGGCCTCACCCTCCCCCTAACCATAAAGGTGCCCAAAATAAATCCAAGTAACCCCCATCAAAAGGGCAGGACATGGAGATCTGATGATGTATAAAAGATGAAGATGAAGAGCAAATAAACACAAAGAAAATTACCCTGATGCTAGCCCTCTCTCTTCATTCTCTGTTAAAGTAATGAGCCGGTCATGGTTGTGCAAAAAAACCACAGCCAGCCTGCTCTTCTGCAGCACACACAGTTTTCCCTTTCTCATCTTAAACTACTGGCAAATATTTTTGCTCAATGTTAATCTTTCTCCATGACCCAATTTCCACCTCCTCCACAATTTAGGATATTTTGGCAGATGCCTGTAATTTTTATGAATTAAAGTAAATGTCAGAAGGAAAGCTGCTCCTCCCATCACTCTCAAAGAGCTGGAAATAAAACCCCATGTCTAAGGTTATAAAGCTCAATGCCGCATTTTGGAAAATTGCTAGAACAAGTTCACTTAGCAGCTCCGTGTTAAAAAATGCTTCCAGAAGAGTTTCTGAATTCCCTCTAAATAAATCAAAGAACAATATTTTTTTTTACAAATACTTTTGCCAGAACAGCTTCAGTCTGCACACTAATTTTAGCACCAGTCCCTTAATGTTTTATACTTTTTCTGATAGATTTGTAACTGTAGCAGTCTTGAAACAGATTTTTTTAAGTCAAGATGGTTGCAAGCTGAACTAACTGTACTGCATTGACCCCAAACCTCAAGGCTGGGTAAGGAAAGAAAACTATTTTGTGGTTGGAGGTACAAGGCTACAGAAACAGGTGTGACTTCATACCCCTTCTTAGGAGTCTGCCGGCGTAGAGATGAACTCTCCCTCATCAGCCCCACTTTTTTCTTTTTCTAGTTTCTCCTCCAAGCCAGTTACCACTCCACAACATGCAAGGAAAATGGCTTTCCCCAACTGGACAAGAACCTTGTACTCCTTAACTACTTGTCCCCCTAAAGGCAGCAGTTTTGTCACTATGAATACTTTCTGAGATCCATAGCAGCCCTCTTCTGATGCCTGCAGATGATTCTCACGGCCTGACTTCAGGTCCTTTTTGATATGAGGGAGGAGAAAAGACTTAGCAACAGGGAAAAGAGGAAAACCGAAAAGACAGCAATGTTTTCCCAGACAGTGTGATGGGAGAGAAAGGCACAGATGCAAGCAAGGATTCCAGCTCTGCAACTTATTTGCGGGGTTTCCTTCCCTTCTGCCCCTTACCATAGTAAACCTTATATACAGCCCTTGATCTGAAGCTCCCAGAGGAACTGACCACTTTGGGATCCCTCAAGACACTATAGCAGGATAAATTTTTACGGCAATGAGATATTATCTTTCTTCTACATATCTGTAGCTTCTATATGCTTTCAAAGAACAGAGATCACATTTTTAAATAAAATATGTATTTTGAAATTCTCATTTAATAGTGTTGGACTACAACTGAAAAAAACCAGTGAGTCTGCAGTACTGAATGAACATTTCTAGTCTCAAGATTAATTATGTTAATGGTCTAAGCAAAACTAATCTCCTCTAACTCAGACAAATTAGTGTTTCCATGTGGCTCATTAATCCCTGCCTCTTCATCTGAAGAGGCCATGCTTCATAGGACCAATGTATGCAAAAGAATAGCATGCCAGGAATATCTCAGACTGGAAGTGCTGAGAACAGTAGAAGCATTGCCTGATCTTATCTAGACATCTAAGGTAGCGTTTCATTTTCTGTTCACCTTCCATTTATCCCCACCCCATGTTAAAGAAGCCCAGGGTGTACCACCAAACTCCGTGGTCTGCTGCAATCCCACTGAGACTAGAATTTGAAATTTAAGGAACAGCCTTGTATTGCACATTTTGTCAGAGAAAGCTTCTGCCATCTGGACAAAGGAGGAAGGAACCAAAGTGTCTGCAAATCTAATAACCTTGCCATTGACATTCATTCATTTTTAATAGTTAAGAATCATCTCGCTGACAGACCTTTACATGTGGTTTCAGTAAAATGGGACAACTGAAGAAATTTTCTCCCAGCCCTTTCAGTCTTTCTTCAGAGGTTGGGCTGTCCCGTCCCTGCCAGCGCACCCAGGTACAACTCCCTGGGAACGGAGCAGCCCAGCACCGAGCCGAGGTTCACCTTCAAACAACCACTGCCTGTGCTTTACCTGCTTACACTGAGGATGTGCCTTGATCAGAATCCTCAGCTGTCAGTACCAATGCAAGCAATAAGCATGGACCAGGCAAGGTGCTGCTGGGGGTGGTGCAAAACTTACAGTATAATTAAGTTACACTTGTGATAATTTTCAGTACTTGTATATGATCACACACAATCTATGACAAGGCAAGGAATTGATCTGTTCATTGTATTAGGCTTCAGGATCTAGCCTGGCTATCATCTCCCGTTCCTCATAATCCCTCCTGGTTTAAAATGACTTTACTGCTCTCTCAAGGTATTTGATCCCTGAGGCCTGAAATCCTCAGTGTGGGTGCCACTGCTCACAAATCAATTGCTACTGTCACACACGATATTGATTCCTGCAGTGCAGTGCCTAGGAGCAGCGGACGCAAAAATGCCAATTTCAATTACTAAGCAAAACAGAAGATTTATTTGCTATTAGATGACAAGAAGAAGATTACCACTAGCTACATTCTAGGGAAGAAAAAGGAAAAAACCAAAACCAAAACAAACCACCTAATGTCCTCACTTTGCAAAAGATATAGAAATGTATATAGATACATCCAGCTACATTATTTCTTTATCCATGCTGTCGAAATAATTGATATATATGCATATAAATATATAAAAATATGTATACACACACAGAGCTGCACCACAACAACATACCCCTTTGAATGCAATTCAGACTAATGAGAGAGAAGTGTGACAGGGTGATTTTCCAGTGCATTCCCTTGAACTCCCCTGTGCTACACAAATTTTGATGAATTTTAGCCGGATCCTTTTAATGCCCTCCATCATCGATGCATCCTGGCACCTCATTGGCATCATTGAATTTAGCCTGACAAAACACTCCCATGTGGGAAGTATATCTCATAGCAAGCACAGGGAGATGAGCGGAGCTGAAAGAATAGGTCCAAGGACCACAGTGCAGGGGGGTGTCCCTTGGCAAAGAGAAGAACCATGTCTGGATCTCCAGGCCCCTGACATCGCCCTCTCTTGAAGGGCAACCCACGCTAGAAGAACCGCATCATCTCCTAGCAAAGAACTGAAGAGCTACTTCTTTCCTTTCCCATGTTTTGGCCACTGGTCCCACGGACATTTTTTCCAGCCCTAGCTCTGCCAGCAATGGTGACCTTCCCTTCGGAACCCCGTTTCCCCATGCCCGGGCTCATAGGACCGCGTTATGCCACGCATCGCCCTCGCCGCTGCAATGCGAGATCGGCCAACCCGTGGTGACAACGCCACCCCAGAGAGGGTGACAGCAGCCGCGCCGAGAACAAACCCTCTCTGCCTTTGGTCCAGCCGGCGCTATTTTCATTAACGTCTGCAGACGCGGCACGGGGCTGTCGGCCTCCCTATTCCCCCAGGTCCGCCGGACCCGCGGCAGGAGACGTGCCCGCAGCCGCGCAGGTCGCCTTCGGCAGAGGTGACGGCCGTAGGCGGGGTGGCTGCGCGTCCGGCCGTGCGTGCGGGCAGCTGATGGCGCGACACCGGCGGAGACGGCTGCGCCTTCGTGTTCTCATCGCAGGCATCGCCTATCTGTGGTTTAATCTACCTGGGGTACGTCTGTACAGGCTGCAGCTCGGCTTCCTCGTGCTGCGTAGAGAAATCTCAGTTATGTTACAGTGAGCAAACCGACACGGCATGAGGCGGTGATGCCGGAGACACCAGTGACTTACTGACACCCGTGCACCAACCACTTCCACCAGCAGCAACGCGTGGGCAAGAAGCATTAAGAACTGGCCAGCGCAGACACTGCCAGTGGGGATGTCCTCTTGGTTCTTGACCTGGTGACATCTGCAGTCCCTGTCTTCGGCTCACATGTCATATCAAAAGCTTTTTCTATGACCTCCTGTTTCTTGGGGGGTGGGAGACTGTTCCTGCATCTGAACTGCAGTACTAGGATGTGTGTGGGAGAAACAGCAAGATCCACAGAGGTTGCAGGGGATTATTCAGGGAAGCAGACCCACTCAATTTCATGTTTTCTCTTCTGCTGGAAGGGGAGGTAGGGAAAGCAAGAGAAAAACAGGCTAGATACACTTCAGCTCTTATTAAGAGAAAGAGTACTCCAGGCAGCTTTCACACAGCTTCTGATTCAGCTCAGAGCACAGCTGCAGGGGATGCAATGCAATGCTGTGAAGGGCAACATCTGAGGCACAACACATACAAAATACAATCTGCACACCCTCATACTTTCCCTTCCTCTACACTCCCCTAACCCTCTCTCTCCCTCTCTCTCCCCAATTTAGACAATATATTTCTGGCTAGAAGCTGATGGATAAGAGGAAAAGGAGATTGATTTCCTGCAGTATGGCTTCCTTCTTTAAAATAACATTGCTTTTTTGGACTAGCAACATCAACAAGGTACACCTGTCAGTAACACTTAGGAAAAGACAATATTTTCATGCCATTGCAGATCCTTGTGCTGGCCCTTGAACTGCAACATGAGTTGAAGTTAGTTTCTGAGGCTGCTAAAGCACAAGGAACATTTTCCTGAATCCGTTTTGCTGGAAAATTATGTGCAGGACGTTACTTTAGAGATCTAGAGGGGTCTGCATTTAGACTTCCATTTTTCCTTTTATGTCATTGCTGATATTAATTAAGACTGAATCTTATGTGCAGAAAGGATGCAATTTGCAACTGGAATAGGCCAGATGCTGTTCCCAGTGGCACCATTAAAAATATTCCCACTACAGCCTTGGTGCAAAGGACAGAACAAACCGTTGACTTTTATTTAGAGTCACTACCCCAGGTTCAGCTCTACAAGGGGTAACTGATCTTGCTTTTAGAAGGGCAATTCCACCTTTCTGTAGCTTGAAGTGACTTCAGTAAAAAAAGCTAAATTGCATTTGCTTACTTATGTGTTTTGTTGGGGTTTATTCTGCTGCATAGGAGTGTCAGGTTCCATGTGACAATGCAAAGACATTGCACAGAGCAGGTGAAGAAGGCGTGCAGTCTTGCCACAGGGGACCTGGATCCATGGTTCACGGAGTGTCACGGACAAGCCCTCACGGACTTCAGATGGCTTTGACTCAGACCTTCTGCATTAGGTATGCCACAGGCCCAAGGTGGTTCCGTCAAGCCCTGGGTCAGTTTTCAGCAATCTGACATCCCTGGTGAGACCCCATGTCATCCTTAATACTCTTCCTCTGCATGCCTTCACTTCAAAACTGAAGCTGTAACTAGATTTAATCAGCAGAAAGGACAAGATGAATTTACCTTTCTGGAATTACTCATACCTCAGATCACAAAGGACACTTAAAAACACCCTCATTGACTTCAGATCAGAATATCCAAGTCAAACAGGCCAACAGAGAAGAGAGTAGGCTCCTTGATTTTGCAGAAATCAGCAAAAGAAGCCCCAGCTGTTGCCCAAGTGAGCAGTTCTAACCTCTGCCAGGCAATAGGTGAATCCTATGAAGTGCACAAAATACGCACCAAAAGTTAAAGAAATTCCATCACAAAAGCTTCTTAAATAAACACCTCTTGCCAGGACTGTTTTGGCATGCTGCAATCAGCAAGAGCACAGGCTGGGCCAGAAGGCTACTTCTTGAATGGAAAATCAAACAGCTTGGCTAAGGGAGTTTACAAACTCCACCGGCTTCTTGGGCTGAGCCCATCAGTCCCCTGTCAAGGGAGCTCGCCAAGTTCACAGGCAGCGCTAGGAGAGCACATAACCAATTTGGACCCGAGTGGTTCAGCTGGTGGAATTTAACATTGACTATCTGCAAGAGTGCAGTCCGAACAATTGCCAGCTCTCCTAACCCAAGCGGCAGGGCTTATGCAGTTTGGGAACCTCAATCCCTCTTCCACAGCCCAGCACCACCAGCCTATGGCACACTTTTTGGATAGGATCTTGAAGTGGGCTTTGAGTTGTCCAGCCTTTGCTCTCTGGAAATCCAAGCAGGCATGGATCAGAAAAGTTAGATAAGTGCTGGATGCTCTGGAAAGTTCTACCTCTACAGTCTGCAGCCAGCGAGTATTGCAAAAATTCAAAGTGGCCTTGCCAAATGCTTAAAAAACATCTCCTAATTTGATCCAAAGTCACACTTTATGTCAGCATATTATCAAGGATTCTTGCAAAACGGAGTTTCTAGGCCAAGTCACTTTTGAGATAGAGCCTGAGAAAGAAGCATTTGCAAAAAGCAAACAGCACAGTTGATATTACAGTTTCATTCCAACAAAACAGCTTTAAATTGCCAGAAATATGGTTTATTGGCCACACATCACACAAACAAACAATCAAGAGAATGGACTTTGTTACTGAGGGGATTCAGAAGGCTTCAAAATTGGATGCAAAGCTAGTTAAAATCATTTCCACATAGACATTGCCAATTCTCCATGCTGTATGCACAAGTACACAAGTTGTGTAGTCACAGGGGCTAACTCGCTGAGGGAAAGTATAAGAAAATATTCCACTTTTGCAGAATTGTTTACTTCAGAAGCACAATATGTTCTCCTGACAAGGAGGGGTTACACTATACATGATTAGAAGTCTCTCATTATACAAAAATTCAGATATTGCAGCTCTTATAAAAATTGGTCTCTGACAACAGTTATTTAATGGCACTTGGCATATTAGTAGCACACACAGTATTAGCAAGAGTGTGACAGTCATTGCTAAATAATCTGTGTAGCTTTATCAACGAGGAAACATTGCAGATGCACGGCAACAGAACCTTTATACAACATGCTTCACGTATGTGAGCGTGAATAATACTTTCAAATCCTCTTTCTCTCAGCTGTGTCGTCTCCTTGTAAGATGGACCTGCCTAATATTGGTGGAAAACCCTTTTGCTAAGGGAAAAGGCTCTTTTTCTGATAAGCTTACTTTTAACAGGGTGCACAATCCTCATTCATAACAGAGTCTGCACTTGTCCCCATCTATATGGGTTTAACCGTTAGACAGAAATTGAACAGTATGTTTCAAGGAGCTCCCACTTTCAAGGTTATATGGCTTCAAGCAAAGTCCATTAGGGAGCTATCTGCAAGGCTGAGTGAATCAGGATTCTTGCCTAAAGACCTGCACGTTATCTGTTTGACATACCTGCACTGGTAGGTTCAAGACATAGTTGCTGGGAAACACTCCATTTAGCAAGACTTGAATCTATTTCCTTTAGCCTAAGGACAGCCTGAAGCCTGTGTCTACCCTAGAAGATTAGGATTTATTTTCTGAGACCACATAGCAAACATCCTCAGTTCACAGAGTCTTCCCAGTGATGGCCAGGCTCGCTGTAGACTATAGCACTTCATACTGACAAAACTGCTGTCTGCATTGGGAGCCTTGAAAAAGTGCTAAGAAGCAAATCTGACCCACCTGACCTACAGCTGACCACAAATTAAAAAAAGGTGAAGGGATGTGAAGAAGGATACCATTCAGTGATAGATGTGGCTTTTCAACAAAAAGGCTCACTTCTTAGTGATAACACTTTTTGGGTGGGTATCACGGGTTGGGGTTCAGACTGGATGAAGCTGACGCCTTTGGATTTTTTGTTGTTGTTGTTGTTGCTGTTCTTTTAAACTTAAGACATTACAGAAAAGACTCAGAGCATTCTGGCATGGGTTGAAGGATGCCCTAGTCTGACCTTTGCAACCTGCCAATTGACTAAACTGCATCAAAAAAATGAGTCATAATATTTTCAACCTGAAGCTCTCAGTGGCCGTTTCATAGCACCAGCCATCTGAGAGTGAGCTGCCCTTGGATCACCACAGGAGATGTATTGGCCCATCACTGGCTTGGACAGTGGTATCTTAGGGTACACCAGAGGTTTATACCTGATCTACCTGGGCAAGTCAGCCAATGCCCTTGCACAGAAGATCAATAGTCCTTGGAAATATTACTTTGCACAGTAGAAGACACACTGATACTGTTGTGAGCTGAGCTCACTCAGGGCTGGAATAAGGCAGGAAAAACTCCCCCACGATGGTTGGGTGGGTGTCTGAGCCCACTCCTACCAAGGCAGGCTGGGAGTCCCAGCACTGTACTCCCTGGTGTGGGCAAGCCTTTCCAGCTCAGACCTCCAAAACCATAAGAAAAGACGGTGCCTGCTAGAGCCCAGAGAGCAAAACATTTCTGCATTTGTGGGAAGCATTACCCACAGGGAGAATAAACTGCCCACCAGGTGACAGAGCACTGCCCGTGCAGTGTCACGGCAGCAAGGGCAGCGGTGTGTTCTCCTCCGTGTCCTCCAGCTGAGCAGCACCGTGGCCCTCGCGTTCAGGAGCTCCAGTCCCAGGGGCGTATTGAATGCTAGCCTGCAGACAAGAGTCCTCTAAGTGAAATGAAAAATTCAGCTTCTCCTTTGCATTGCCCTGCTGGCCTCCTTGCCCCATCCCTCGGTAATGCGGCAGGACGCTTCTCGAAGGCCAGATGCTCCCTGACAGCCAGTGACATGATTTACATTTCCATGGCACATTTCACATTAATGGATGCCAAAGGACACTTCAAACCATCTTTCGTAGAGAAAGTCTTGTACCTGAGTTATGATAAAACACTGCAGCACATAAGTATCACACAGTAGCCTTATGACAAGCAGCAAAAGATGACTATCAAAGGCAGCTACAAGGGGAATTTTGGTGGGGTGAATGCAGTTTCTCACATGGTTCTGATGTTCTGGCCAGAACCAAATATCATTCTCCTTCTTACAAAGGATGGCACAGAGATCTTAGTAGCTACAAGTTTTTCTGTCTCAGAAGATAATGTGTCCTGGAGTCAAAATCACACAGAGAAACTGAAATTAGTAATAAATCAAAAATAAATGAGTCCCACTTACTGGGTCAGTCCTCACCACAACCTATCATAACCTATGTCTTCCCTTCAGCACTCTGTCATCAGGCTCATAATGACTTATGATGAGATCCCAACCCAGCTCAAGGCAACATGTCTGGATGCAGAGGGCTAATCCTCTGCCGACGTACACTGACAAGATGTCGCTGAAGTTGATGAAGTGGTATCAATTTACAAGAGCCGAGGATATGTCGCATAAGGTAATCAGACTTTAAAAGAAATCTGATGGCAAGAGTCCTAAACATTTTCAGAACACTGCTGTCAGAACAAATCTCAGAGTACAAACCCCTTCTTTGAGAAGTCGTCAGAGACCCAGATGGGTTGCTGGTTTATTTTATCCTGGAACACTGTGCTCCCATCTCTCCTCCTTTCCAGTTATTATTATTCCTGTACCCTAAAACCCTACTGACAGGAGTCTCTGGTATCACATCAGCCCCAAAGCTTGGCTTAAAATCAGCCAAATATTTTGCTGAGCTTTCTTCCCACCCCCCACCTTGGTTGTAAAACTTTAGCTTAAAACGTTTTTTTTTTTTTCCATTACATCTGTGATTTGGGAAGTTTAAAGAGAGACAGAAAAAAAAACCGTAAAAGGCAATTAATAAAATATGCCAGCACTCCCCAAACTGTTCAGAACACTTCATTCAACAAGGCATTGAGACAGAACAATAGCAAAGTTGCTAAATAGCATGTGACAAAGCAAAACCCAGGGAAAATAACCGCCTGCATTTCTTAGCATATTTTATACAAAGTGCTTTGCAGACATATATACATATTACACAGGGATCATTCATCTAACTCTAAAATATAGCTGGTTTCACATCAGAACTAAGTTATGTAACAGCACATAATAAAACTATATAGCAGAGTCAGAGAGACGAAAATGAAGAGTAACTGTTCTAGTTGAATTACAGAACAAATGCCAAGTCAGCAGAATACTACTTACTCTAGGTGAAATTTAGTGGAACATTGAGGATTGCATTCAAACTTGTGTGGAAGATGTTATGGCATTGCTAACGACTAAGCCCTTAGGTTTACCTCTGAATGAAAATATAGTACCTCTGGCAGCAAAATGCCACTACCACAGTGTTAGAGAGGGCCCAGCTGTTACCCAGTGAGTCATCAACATTCATTTCTGAATCACCTGCATTTCCTCAAAGGTCTCCCAGCTGAGTATCAATCAGTGAAGCCCAGCGAAGATCAATATTTCTCAAGAGCCAGTAAGATCACAGCCCCAGCACAAAACTGCTTCTAACACTTCTGTTAGGCCAGAACCACTCAGTACGGTTTCTGACAGAGGTCAGCCAGGCCACAGGATGCATCGCTTACTCTAAAGACCGTGGTTATCGGTGTGATGGAAATGAAGTCCCTCATATGCCAGTGTGATTGCATGGAGCAGGGAGGGATTGGATTTCTGGCTGTGGACCACACTAGCTAGTTAAGGGGCACGTTCCCCCCTAGCTACTGGAGCGTGGAGATTTGCACAGAGGTTGCTGGCAGGCCACCACACTCATCTAGGAGCTACGATTTTAATTATTATTATTCATATAGAAACTCGCTGTTGCATTCCACATCACAAAATGCATGTTACAGGCAGAAGCCTTTCTGTCAGGCAGCTCTTCATTGCCTGTGAGTGCCCAGCTCTCACTTGTTTTGCATCATAACAAATTCCACATATTCAGAGGTCCAGCATTTTATTCAGAAATTTCTGGTGATGGATGCCTGAGGGAGCCAGCTCTGCTCAACACCCTTAATTCTGGTTGGTTGTTGTTTCAAGCCTCAAAGCGCATGAAGTTGTAACTGGTTCTTGTTTGGAAGCTTTCCTTTGCAAATGAAGGCTAGAAACATGAGTTTAACACCGTCTTTGATACTGCAGAGCCTAAACCTGTTCCACAGACCAATGGTAATACCCCTGCAACAGGGATTTCCTTTCTTTATCTTACAATACATATCACTTCTCAGTGGTCCATCGCAGCACTGGAACCAGAACTTCTCTCGTAGGTAGCCCCGTGCCTCTTTACACTTCCAGCAGGCTTGGAAGGTGGCAGAAACATACAACAGTAGAAATGCAAAGTGTAATTCACCCTTCCTCCCAACTAGAGGATGGCCAGGAAAATCAGTTTGTGTGTCCTTTTCCCAGAGAAAGTTGCACAAAAATCTTTAGTGGTGAGAAGAGAATGGGATTCCTGCACTGGTGTTTCATCCAAAACCCGGGATCAGCACTCTCATGACTGATGAGGAACTGCTGCTGGCTCAGAGCGAGGTGCATCCCCTGCTGAAGTAATATCACTTTCTGCCACCTTCATCTCTGTCCTTGCCTCCTCCAACCTCATGGCACAATTACATGAAGGCTGCAGGAATACTTCCCCTCTTTTCTTTACACAGTCCGTTTCTTTTCCTCATTCACACACATATATCAATAAAGTGACTGTTTTCTGTGGTTAAAATTATATCCCCAGACATTTTAGACCTGTAGCCAAAGCGGATTTGACTAGTCTGAATTCACCTTTGAAGAATAAATAGGAACATGGAAAAGTGTTGGAATCAAAGCTATCGCAATCAAAGAGTGGATATCTCCAGCTATGTCTTGAGAGACTTGATCTGGAGATAAGAGAGCCCGTCCAATTTAAGGAAGAAAAAGGAGAGTATTGAGCAACTACTGTGTGACTCTTTCAACCCCCAAATCCTCCCGTAATTTCGCATCTCCATGTGGCTTTTTTGTTCCTAAAAGCCATCTCTTTCCAAGCTATTTACTGTGGCATACCAGCCTGAACACAGAAAATACCTCCCCAAACCAGGGAGCTTACTGGGACAGACCCGAGTCAGTCGGCACCAGCTGATAAGGAATAATTCAATATGGTCTATTCTGCAGTCTCTGGCCCTGGGACGCTAATCCAGAGGCTAATAAAGCAGTAATCCCCTGCTGATCCGCAGGCTCCGTTTCCCCCGCTCAGCCCCACGTCATTACTCCGGGTTATATCTGCTCTGCCACCCTCAATCTCCCTTCCCTCCCTGCTCCCCCACCTTGCGCTGTCCTCACTGGTGAGAGATGCTTACAGCCGCCTGCCAGGACGCACCTAACAGAGCCATTCGTATTTCTTATTTCAGCCTTATTGCCGTCCCAAAGCACAGGCTATTTAGTTTGCTTTTTGAGCTGGTGGGGTCGAGCTTGTCTCAGAAATGCCTCTGGTGCCCCAGCATGGGAGCTGGTTCTGGTTCCCAGGGGGCTGCTCAGAGCCAGTACGGGGAGCACCATCACCTCCGAAAAGGGTTCCCCCCTCCCCGGGCACCCCGACCTGCCCCAGGAGGGGAGACGTACACACGAGCCGGCGGGAGGTCCCAGTTACGACACGACAGCCCCCCTTTACTCTGCCAGCCGCGCGTTCGTCTGGAATGGGCAGCCCTAAGTCATGCCATGGATCAGCCAGCCCTCCGGTTCACTTAATCTTCCTGTAAACATCGCTGGCAGCCACAAGCAAGGAGGGAGCGAGGGAAGGAGACGTGCAGCTCCCTGGCAAAGCCTAGGGCTGCCATCCCAGGCCAAACCCTTCACAGTTTGGTCTCCCTGTGGCCACTACCAGATGCTACAGCGAAGGTCAATGATGCAGAAGCACTGATCTACTGTGTTAGCCTTATCATGCTCTTAAATAGAAATCGGCTGAGGAACTGAAGCATAGGGTTTAGCATACTATCAGTAAATATTATTATTTATTCTGAAACCTCTGGATTTTCTCAGTCACCTCTCACAAGTCCAGCCCAAATGAATCTTGCAGAGGTCCTGCTTTCAGTACTGTTTTGGGGCAGGGAGTTAGTTTTACAGCATGCTTTCACTTAGCAATCATCTGGAGCTTAGTTCCAAGCTTGCCATCTTTTAATTTAATCAGATGTCCTTTGAATAAGGTGCTGTATTTTAGGCATCCCAAAGAGGCTGATACAGGGAGAGCTGAAGTGCTGTTTCTTTCCCACCTTTGAAAAAGCTCACCTATGGCCCACTGCTAGAGTTCACCCTGAGACACAAGACCCAAAGATGAAAGAAAAAAGGAGCCTTAAGAGTATATAGGAAAAGAGATATCAAATTCTCCCAACGCCCATCAGCCTGTAAGCACAAATTATTTGCTTTCAGTGGGTGTTTCAGGATGTCGAACACTTCTACTAGCAATGAGTATAAGGGCTGCAGGGTACATTACTGGATAGGCTGTCAAAGAGTCGTGAGCTCTCTCCCTTGATTTAGGGGACAAGAAAGGCTCCTCATCTTCCACGTGGATTTAAATTTACTCCAATTTTTAAAAACAAAGCAGCACTTAGAGATCCATATGCTTTAGATCACAAACAGATTAACGAAACACAATAGAGCCACAGTGGTCCCCCCGGTTGGTAAAGTGCTATTTCAAGAGGACCAAGAAGCTGACTACAGTCCTCATTTTCCATCTGTCTCCTCCTGCATCCCTTTTTCATCTTCCCCACTCCAGATGCCAAGGAAAATGGATGAAGTATAAAGATCAACAGGTTGGGGTGTTTCAGCTGCTTCTCTCCTGCTGGCTAAGAAGGAATAGAAATGCAAAAGCACGTACACAAGTCATAAGCAACAGAACAGCCTTAAAGATCCATGAGACATCTCTAATGCCACATCCACAGTAGCTATGTTTAAAAATGACCCTCACAATAAATCCTGGAGTCTAAAAGGCCTCTGTCCCTCAGTGAGGCTTTTCAGAGCTGTCCATTAGAGGTCACTGGCACTCAGTCACAGCAGGAGCCCGGCCCCTGCAGATGAAATCCCAGGCACCAGACCTCCAGCCAAAAAAACCTTTACCCCCAACCAAAGAGAAGAACCGAACAGAAAACACTCGCCCTTCTTCATCCTATTGCACATGAGAAGAAAACCTTAGCGGGAAAAATGGAGCTTAGGAGAATAGGTGCTTATTGCTTTGCCACCGGTTGGGAGGAGGGAGCCCGGGGAGCCCACCCACTGCAGGGGAGAGCGGACGTTCCCTTGCAGCGATCAGAGCAGCCTCATCCAGCGCTCTCAGCAGCAAGCTCATGGCTTCTTAGGCAAAGGCAAAGATTTAGGCAGGCAAGCTATACCCTAGGTATTAAAACTGCCAGGCCATTTGGGGTTTGATTTCAGCTGCCGAGAGACAAACTGCAGAAGAGCAGCAGACCGCCAGCCAGGACATGGGAACCGGCCACTGCCTCTGCTCCCCTCGGAGAGCCACGTCCCGGCTGCAGCCACCCTCCAGCCTCCATCCCTCCCGTGCAGGAGGGAGTCCTCCCACCGCAGCCGGCGTGAGACACAGGAGGGAATAACCACGCTGCGACACCGCGATATGATGCGGCAATGTCCGCCTGTCCTCGCCGAGGACCCGCCGCAGCTCTCAACCAAAGCCCGTCCTCCCCGTCATCCCACCAGGGCGAGGACACGGCACATCCCTGCTGGCCCGGAGCGGAGTCTGGGAGGAGACCTGGGGACCCGGGTCAGCCTGGGAGCACAGGCAAGCGATGTAAAGGGACATCACAACATCTCATAGCTCTTGAGAAAAACAAAACAAACCAAAAATGCCAAAACACCCCCATCCCCCAAGTTGCCGCCTATTTGCTGTGCTCTGTGGCTGATAACCTGCCTATAAACACCGCAATTACCTTGGATCCCAAAGCAGGTGGGCAACTCATCAGCCAAATGCATCCCTCCCACACACCACGGTCTCCTTCTGTCCTGCAACAAGGAGAACTTCCCTCCTCTCTCATTTTCCTGCCAAGCACACAGGACCCTCATGGTTCCATCCACAGAGCCCCTGGCTACCTGTTGCTCATCAAGATGACTTGCCTGTATTTGATGGCACTCTTGTGGACAGGACACAAGGGCTGTGATGGAGCCATGCTGCTGCATCAATGTCTGAAGACGTAGAAGACAGGCTGTGACCTCTTCTGACCCCATTGCCCAGTCTTCCCTCCAAGACACAAAACCTGTGATGGCAATCCCTCCACATGGCCACCTTGCATCTATCCAACTGCTCCTAACCTGGTAGTAGCTTCGGTCCTTAAGCACCTGACTAGCTCATCTGAGGTGACGGTCACAGGCGCAGCATATGTTTGCTGCATCCCTGCCTATATGCTCTTTATGAACCCCCAGCAGCATGAGGATGCAGCTCACGGAGGCAGCAGGAGGCCGGAGAGAGGGGAAGGATATTTGAGTGCTGACTGGGCTGTCCTCCTGATGAAGGACAATGACAAGCCAGGATTCATCGTCCGCAGCTGCTCCCTTTTAACTGCTTATGATGAATGTTTACAGAAGGGGAGGGGGGGAATCATGAAATTATCTGGGTTTTTTTTGCAGCAGGTTTTCTTCCAGAGAAGAGGCCAGTCTGACAGCCACCCAGGCTGCCTCCAGCCCTCTGTTTATACCCGGCTGGCAGAGGCACCGCAAGTTTGTACGGACACACACACATCTCACCCACCTCGGTGCTGACCTGCAGAAGGCTAAGGGAGGAGATCAGAGAGGTCAGAAGTTGATGAAGACACTGCTCAATGCTGTATTGATTTTTCTGACCTGGCGCTGGCAGATCCAAACTGAAGCCCAAAACTCTTAGAAAGACCCCTCCCAAATCTCAGCCTGGTGTTCATGACTCAGTATGCTGCTGACCTGGGCTGGACCCACAGCATAACTAAGCCCGAGAGGCTTAATGCCTCTCCTCTAAGGGTTGCTACCATCTGACACTTCACTACTACCAGGCAACCTGCTGCATTAACCCAAATCCCCAGGGTTCACACAATAAATCTGCCTTTACTTTGCATTCACCTTCACCCCAGGCATTGGCTGCAAGAGGGACCACAGCTTGGCAAGCCTCAGCTCATAGATGAGATCATAGAATCATTTAGGTTGGAAAAGACCTTTAAGATCATCAAGTCCAACCTAACACTGCCAAGTCCACCACTAAACCATGTCCCTAAGTACCACATATACACATCTTTTAAATGTCTCCAGGGATGGTGACTCCACCGCTTCCCTGGGCAGCCATTTCCAATGCTTGGTAACCCTTCAGTGACGAAATTTTTCCTAATATCCAGTCTAAATATCCCCTGGCACAACCTGAGGCCATTTCCTCTTGTCCTATTGCTTGCTGCTTGGGAGAAGAGACTAACGACCACCTCACTACAACCTCTTTTCAGGTAGTTGTAGACAGCAACAAGGTCTCCCCCCAGCCTCCTTTTCTCCAGGCTAAGCAACTCCAGTTCCTTCAGCCACTCCTCATAAGACTTGTGCTCTAGACCCTTCACCAGCTCCATGCTGTGTGATGGCACTCAAGATGATCTGCTCCATAACCTTGCCTGGCACCAAGGTCAGACTGACAGATCTGTAGTTCCCTGGATCCTCCTTCCAGTCCTTCTTGTAGATGGGTGTCATATTTGCTAACCTCCACTCAACTGGGACCTCCCCAGTTAGCCAGGACTGCTGATAAATGAATGAAAGTAGCTTGGTGAGCACTTCCCCCAGCTCCCTCAGTACCCATGTGTGGATCCCATCTGTCCCCATAGACCTGTGTGCGTCTAAGTGGTGCGGCAGATCACTAACCATTTCCCCTTGGATTATGGGGGCTTCATTCTGCTCTCTGTCTCTGTCTTCCAGCTCAGGGGGCTGGGTACCCCGAGAACAACTGGTCTTACTATTAAAGACTGAGGCAAAGAAGGCATTAAGTACCTCAGCCTTTTCCTCAGCTTTTGTCACTATGTTTCTCCCCACATCCAATAAAGGATGGAGATTCTCCTTAGCCCTCCTTTTATTGCTAATGTCTTTATAGAAACAAAGATTTTTTAATCATCTTTTACAGCTGTAGCCAGATTTAGTTCTAGTTGGGCTTTGGCCCTTCTAATTTTCTCCCTGCATACCCTCACAACATCCATGTAGTCCTCCTGAGTTGCCTGCTCCTCCTTCCAAAGGTCATAAACTCTCCTTTTTTCCCCTGAGTTCCAGCCAAAGCTCTCTGTTCAGCCAGGCCAGTCTTCTTCCCTGCTAGCTCATCTTTTGGCCCATGGGGACAGCCTGCTCCTGCACCTTTGAGATTTCCTTCTTGAAGAACATCCAGCCTTCTTGGACTCCTCTGCCCTTCAGGACTGCCGCCCAAGGGGCTCTGTCAACCAGGCTCCTGAACAGGCCAAAGTCTGCCCTCTGAAGTCCAAGGTGGCAGCTCTGCTGACCCCTGTCCTTACTTCTCCAAGAATTGAAAACTCTACCATTTCATAATCACTATGCCCAAGATGGCCTCCAACCACCACATCACCCACAAGTCCATCTCTGTTCATAGACAACAGGACCAGCGGGGCACCCTCCCTAGCTGGCTCACTCACCAGCTGTGTCAGGAAGTTATCTTCCACACGCTCCAGGAACCTTCTAGACCGTTTCCTTTCCACTGTATTGTATTTCCAGCAGACATGTGGCAAGTTGAAGTCTCCCACAAGAAGACGAAGGGCTAGCGATTGTGAGACTTCTCCCAGCTGCTTATAGAATGTTTCATCTGCCTCTTCATCCTGGTTGGGTGGTCTGTAACAGACTCTCACCATGATATCTGCCTTGTTGGCTTTCCCCCTGATTCTCACCCATAAACACTCAACCCTACCATCACCATCATTAAGCTCTAGACGGTCAAAACACTCCCTAACATACAGGGCTACTCCATCACCTCTCCTTCCTTGCCTATCCCTTCTGAAGAGTTTATAGCCATCCATTGCAGCACTCCAGCTGTGCGAGTCATCCCACCATGTTTCCGTGATTGCACCTATATCATAGTTTTCTGGTGTACAATGGCTTCCAGCTCCTTCTTTTTTGTTGCTCATACTGCGTGCACTAGTGTAGATGCACTTCAGCTGGGCTATTGATCCCGCCACCTTTTTCGGGGGGAAAGCCCTAATTCCTCTGTGACCATTCTCAGGCACTTTTGTGGTTTCTAACACATTAATAACCCTTACATCTTTGCTGCTGCATGGATCTCCATCCCCTACCTCCACTGAGATGACAGACTGAAGGACCTCGCTGCTTTCTCCACCTCAGGAATGGGAAACAAAAACGTAAGAGGGTTTGTTCCACTCCTCCTCTTCACGTCCCCTTGTACAGCTCTTTATTCTTTCTCACTTTTTCAGCTTTGCACACAGAAGCGTGTTCTGGATCTCCAGGATACATTTGCCAACACTTTGAAACAGTCCTCAAGGGGAAAGCTGGGCAGCCTGCTCTGCTGAGGTTGGAGAAGATGCGGGAAAGTTTACTTTGTTGAGCAGTCCTACGTGGGCAGTGGGAGCAGGCTGCAGGTTTGTTCTGCCCTCAGCGCCTGCCAGGATATTTGGGGTTTGGAAGGGAGGTAGAGTCCTGCTGGAGGAGCAGGTGAAGCGACTGCTCTGTTATTTCAGTGCTCCCCAACTTCGGAACTAGAAAAGCCTTAGCCCCAAGGATATCTTCTCTCCCATGAGAGGGTGGCAACAACTATCCAACAGGCTGAAATACAGCTCCTTCAAGCTCCCACCCTTACCTTAGCACTGACAAGCAACTGCCCCTGCTCTCTAGTCACCACTGGGCACTGCCCATCAGGTTTTTCCACCTTCTCCCCCAGCTGTGGAGTCCTCTGTGAGCACAGGCATTTTGTGCAGCCGCTGATGGATGCTGACGGTTGTGGGTGGGAGGGTGGCTGAGCATGAAGAGGACCCCCTCTCAGAGGCTCAGTGGCTTGGAAGAGTTTTCCTCAAGGGGAGAGAGCGGTACAAGCACAGGATTGCCCCTTTCAGCCAGCTCATTTCCCTTACCCCTGTCCAAGTGAGTGGGAGAACACTGTCTGCTTGCATTAAAGCGGTTGCACTGTTGATAAGCTGCAAGCAGGCAAAGAGTTCGCTTGGGGGAAAACACAAATTGTGGCAGAGCAGGAGAGGAGAGAGTCTTTTAAAACACTTTTGTCTTTTAATAATCACAGTAATAAGACCTCTGGTGGAAAATCTATACCTAATAAAAAGTTTAACAAGTCCAAGGAGATATTCAAGGCTACTGAGACCAACTGGAGAAAGCCTGAGACTTACTCACCAGCCCTCAATATGTTAATTCAGAATGTACCTGAGAGAAGAACATGGCCCAGAGCTCCACAGAGTTACAAAAGCATTGCTGCTGGGAGGATCAGGTGAAAAATTTTTAAGCTGGTGGTGGTAGCAGCCACTGTTCTTTCAGGAAGAGAGAAAGAAGCTGTTCATCTATTTTGGAATAGGCAATTGCAAAAAAAAAAAAAATCTGCCTGAATCAATCTTGCAATCACCAAGGCTGGTCAGCCTGTTTCCATGGTAAGCGTTTCCACCAGGAGCTTAAAGCAAATGGCGAGGGCAGTTTTGATGGAGGGGTGCAGAGAAAGGCAGGGGCAGCAGGACGGGAGAGGCAGGCAGCAAGCCAGGGAAGCGCTTCCCACGAAACACAGAGCAAGCTAAGGGAGAGCTTTGACTGCAGAGCACAGGTTAGGAGAGACGCTTGGAGTTTTGGGCAGCTGTGTTCAGGGAAACAGGACTTTGTGTGTGTTCCTTGTCAATAAAGCAAGCTGCACCGAGGACAGACTTTCCTCCGCTATCAATTACTTGTCCAAACAAGTCCTGCACTCCTGAGCTAGTTGCTGAGGCCTGGAGGTGGCACTGGCTGCTGGAAGGGTTTGGGGGGGATTCTGCCTCTCCTGCAGCAAGCACCATGAAGCAAACCCCAGCACAAAGGCTGGTAACAAAACTCAGGGTACAGGGGAGGCGAAGCTGCCGCTCGTGCTCAGCATCTCCAGCTCCAAGACCAGGGCACACAGGATCACAAACGCAGGTCAACAAATACGTAAGAGTAGTTGGAAGGTTTTACTCTGGGCCCCGCTAGCCCAGGCACCCCCACCTCTAAACCTAAGGCCATCGGCACAGAGATGCGTGCCGGGGATCGGTCCCCTCCAACCTGCTAAAAAAACAGTCCCAGCACAGCAATCCCATGGCCTGGTCACGCACAATGCTGCTGGGGGAAAAAAAACCCCAAAATCAAACCCCCCTTGCTACCACTGCTTGAATGCCCATCCCCAAGCTACTCCGAATATACCATAGCCTGAGCAATAGTGCTTTTCAGTCCCAGCAATCGCAGGAGGCAGATGCGGCACCAGGGAAGGAGACTGCTAGTCCCCCCCGCCACCCCCACCGCACAGGCAGACATACAAACTTACCTTTCACTCCTTCCTTCACTAACTGTCTTATCGCCATAGCAACTGTAATCCTAGGTCATGCAGCTAGAAATAAAAAAAAAATTCAGTGCAAATGAAGATATACACTATCGCCAAACACAGCCTCAATGGTAGAATCTAATTTTCATTAGAGACATAACAGTGGTTTTGCATAATTATACATGTATTAATGCCCAACATGCCCATCATCAGTTAAAATTCATTAATTCAGTTCTAAATAAAAAGCATTGCTCGTTGCAGGTTAATTTTTTTTTTTTAAAAGGAGAAAATACTTCTAAAAGCTCAAGCCATACTTGCACAGCTTTTTCTTAATCCTGAGATTAAGAGGGAGAGGAAAATACAAAGATTAAGTCAGCTCTCAAGTAGAAATATGGCATAAAACGTAACAGGAAACTTTGCTACTTTTGCAATATGAGGAGTGAGAGTAAGCAATAAAAAAATTGGCCAGATGCTGGAGCATACCTGGAATTGAGACCCAAAGGAAAGCATCTCGCAGCCTTTCCATTTGATGCTTGTGGTGAAAACAATACAGCAGCATCACACTGAGAAGCAAAATACTGCTGCAAGTGACTGAGCACAGGTTTGGCTGGCACAAGAATTTAATACATAGCTTGAGGTCAGCATTTACAAGAGGTTTATTTACTCTGACGGCACAGGTACGAGGAAGCAGCACCAAGGGACAGCCCCAGCCAAGAAAGCCCTGTAAAGCAACGAAACCCTTCCTCGGTGTCCTTCCTTTTTTTTTTTTTTTAAATTGCTCCTACTACCTTCAGGGTCCTTCACTGGCGACTAAATGCAAATGCACTGAGGCTGGTACCCTCTTTATTACCAACTTTCTAGGTGGGCCTCATCTGAGTGACGGGAAGCCCTTGGTGCTGGTCAGAGCCCACCTTCCCTGGTCCAACGTGTGGGGCAGTGCCTGCAGGGCGGTTATTGCCACTTCAGGTGGCAGGGACCTGGGTACGTAGGGGCTTTGAAAAACTCACGGCGAGCTCTCGCATTGCAAGCACGCACACGGCTCTAAGGATGCTTGCAAAACTCCGACCTGGTGCATGCTGGACTTGATATTAAAATAGATGCCGTGTCCTTGTGGGGTGCCTCTTCTTTAATTGTGTTGATATCTGAGCCAGGGAATAAAGGGAGAAGCTACTGCCTGGGTTTGTCTCTACAGAGGCTTATTTAATTCCTCGCTTACAGAAAAGGCAAGGAGGACTAGGACAAAAGGGAGAGGAGGGCCGGGCTTGAGGGGAGGGTTTGGGGCCAGAGAATGCATGGAGGAAGGAAAAAGAGGGAGATGGCAAAACAAATGGAAAGACAGAAGAAGAGATGGAGAAAGCTCTGTCCTAAACGGCAACAGAAATCCCTCATGGCTGTCAATCTCCAGCTCCTCTCCTCCTCGCACTGTCACTAGCGCACAGCGTGAGGAAGAGAGGCTGAGCACAAAGCTCAGCCAGCATGGGGGAGAAAGCTCCCTTCTCACCCGCGTTTCTGAAGGAGGGAGAGGGAGTTCACTGCCTCTATGTCCAAGCCTGTGTTCTCCCTGGCCGGGGTCTCGCTCATCCTCCCCTCTGCAGCAGGGAGCCCTGGCTGACACGGACCTTCAGGATGTCCAAACGTGGCCCCTTCCCTCCACCCCGTCAGCGTCTCCCACCCTGCCCACACACCTGAGCCCTGAAGTCCACCTGTTCATGATGAAAAGAGAAATAACAGCTTGCTCCAGATGCCTCTGGTCACAAACAGATTAATTTTTTTTTTTTTTTTTTAAATAATGAACGTACACACCTCTGGCTCACTTGTGCTCGCTGCGTCTGTCCTCCCTTCTCAAGGGCTGGCTCAGACAGAAAAGATGCTTTTTAGGGAGGTCAGATGGGGTCTGGCAGCGGGTCCTGCTGGGCAGGAGCCGTGAGCTCCGTGGAGGGAAGAACCCACCTCCTTCCCAACCGCTGCCTCCTCCACCTTGTCCTTCAGGTTGGCCCCTGGCTGGGAAGCAGAAGGTCGAAAAGGTGCGTATATATGTCTTGTAGCCCACGGTGGGCAAAGCCAGCTCTTCCATAACCGTACTGTACTGTACAGCCGACCGGTGTACACAAAGCAAATCTGACCTGCCCGGACCACGCGTGCTGGGGAGGTGCGGTGAGGAGCTGTGCTGTAGGTACGTGTGGGCTGTTTGCCCAGGATTGCCCACTGCCTACCAAGGCTACCCGGACTCCTGCCTGATTTACAGAGCAGTGGCATTGCTAAAACCCCCAGAATACAGGGAAAATGTTCAAATGCCTCTGAGATAATATTTACTGGTGGGAACCGGACAGGCATTGAGATATGGTGGGTAGTCTGGAGAGAAGATTCGAAATCTTCTCTGAACTGGTGAAGGAAACAAAACAAGCTGCCCCTCTGATTTTTGTGTTGTCTGCAATTACCACCTCTGCCACAAAAAGTGGGTGGGCCACAAAAAATGGGGAAATGAGACAGACAAGGACTTCAGGTGGAGGAATGCAGAGTCAAAGAGTAAGGCAGATATGAGGCATGTCTCTGTGGCCATCAGTGGTAGAACTGCAGCAGGGGAAGTTGTCCCAGGCTACTTTCATTTCATGCCAGCCAGGGCACAGGGAGCAGTGAAACCACCCTGGCACAGACCTGTGTGGTCCCATGTCCCACATGCACTTGGGGAATCTCATGCTGACGCCTTCTCCTTCCATCCCTTCACAAATAACTGCTCGGAGTACCTATGCGGAAGCAAGCTTGGGTTTGTCTCCACAGCCTGCTGTGGTCCACAGCCCCGCGGGCTGAGTTCAGCCCTGCCTGACACCCGGCACTGCCTCCTCACCCTGCGCCCATGACCCTGGACGCTGGCCTGCCCCGAGCCTGGTTCCTGGGCATGGACCACACACAGCCAGCACCGGCCACCTAACACCTCCTTCTCCTTCCCACTTCCCAGAGGCAGCATGGACAGAGGGTTTCCTTCTCAGGACATTTGCAGGGAATGCTCAGACCTACTGGGAGTAGTTGGAAAAGGAGCGTGCGTTTTCCCACGCTCCTTCCTGCCTTCTAGCACCTGCGGTGCTGGATGGGCCACGAGGGGACACGGGGCCCTTCCTGTGGTTGGGACAGGGATGGGACCCTGAAGTGACTGGGGAGGTCCCTGAAGGGGGCACACATCGGTCCCCTCGACAGTGGATGTAGCAGAAGTGATGCTGAGAGCCGGGGGCTGTGACTGGGGAAACTGGCTGAGCATAGGCATTCGTCTTGGGCAAGGAGCATTAACACAGTGGTGACTCCTGAACTTGAAAGGGGCTTAAAAAACAGGAGTCCCCACTCTGAGGGACCCAGATTGCTCAAGGTGTGTGAGGAGACCTGCACAAGCAGTCCCCATGTCAGATGAAAGGGGCTTCTGACCAATGCACTCCCCTGTGTCCCCCATGGAGCCAAATACATGAGCTCAGGAGAGAGAGGGATGAAAAGAGGCGAGGTGTATGTAAGAAGGAATTGGGATAAATTCAAGGAGGAGATGAAATGATGACCTAGGAAGCTAGTCTCTGTCCCAGAAATATTCTTCCCCCCACTTTCCTCCCACTGGCTCCTGCAGTTTTGGTATGGGCTTGCTCTCCCCCTTGGTGTTCCTTTCCTGCAGGTGCCCCTGCACATAGAAATCCCTTGACATGGGGCAGAAAGCAGGGCGAGCCCCAGACCCCCTCCCCACTCCATCTCTCCGGGGTTTTTTGCCCCATCACGTGCTGTGGGTCCCACGGTGCTGCGGCAGCAGCAGGGAGAGTTACGGCTCGGCCGGGGACCCGGCAGGATGGTCCCCTCCCCGCAAACGTGGGCACTGAGCCACACCGAGGGAAAGCAAAGCAGCAAGGATTGAAGTGACGTGGCCCCTGTTCCCCTTTGGAGGGACGTTTAAGCCTGCTGGAGAGGCAGAGGGGATCTGTAGCATATCCCGCAGCACCAGCTTTATGATTTAGGCAAACAGTGTAAACGCTTAAGTACTTACACGCTAATGTCTTTCCTAGCACTTTCACGACTGGACTCTCCTGCCCGCCTGTGCAGAGCAGCCTCGGCTATGGTCTCGTAGCAGGGACCGATGTAGTTGCCTCCTTCTGCCAACCGGCACCCCTGGAAATGCGATGTGTGCGGTGTGACCCTCTCCCTCCGCCCTGCCTCCCCATCGGAGGGGACAGCCCCGTGATGCTCAGCCCATCCTGCAACGTGCTGGGGACCTCTGCACAGTGCACGACACCTTGGAGGGTGGTATCACAGCACAGGAACATCAGGCAGGGGAGCAGGTGATTTGTTTCAGTGTTTTGCTGGAGTTGTACAGCAATTCCTGACCAGACGGAGAAGTGGAAGACGTGGCAAGCCTACACTCCCCAGTCGAGTGCTGGGCTGGAGACGATGGACGCACATACCAGGGTAGGGGCTCTCCTACCCCTCACGGGCCCAGATTTGGTCTCACGTGTTCCCACAGCAACAGCAAAGCAATCACATTCCTCCTTCTCTCCTGTGCACACCGATTAAAATCACACTCACTGCAAGTGCCTCAGCTCGAGCACCCAGCCCTTTAATTGCTGCAATGAAGGATATGAATGTAGGCGATTCTGAGGCCAGCAAAGCAGAAAATTAGCATTTAGCGTGAAAATGATACCACTGCATCATCATCACTGGTGCAAAGCAAACACCACAACCAGCCAGGCTGCCTCTTTCCCTCCCTACCCACATGCTCAGACCCGTTGGGTGCTGCAACAGCCCCAATAGCTTCCCACATCCGCGGGTCCTGCCCCTCCGAGGCTGCCACCAGAAAACCCCGGGCGGGCAGGGGGCTGCAAGTCGGCATCTGCTTTCCACCTCTGGACTTTCGATGAAGCGGATTTATACACTCCCTTCTGAGATAATCCTCCCTCAAACGTCAAAAGTGCCACATTAGCCGCTGCATTGATTCCTGCAATATTTACAGAGCAGAAAAATGCAGCGGCAGCAAGCTTGAGGCTGGAGGGAAGAAACCTGCACCCTCCAGGTGTCCCTCGGGGTGAATCATCCCCGTCTCAAGCCAGGAGTCAGATCTCCACCTTCTCCAGACCCTTAACTAGCTTTCTCCATCGTTAGTGCAAATTCCCCTCAGGCCTTTTCACCTTTTTCTTACCTAGGCTGTATTTTCGCCTGGTTGGACACAAATAAGCATTAAAATGCTGTGTCCATCCAAGCACAAAAGGAAAAGCTGTTTACCAGTCAGGCTCGGATGGAGCCAGCACCCTCAGCCCCAGGGCTCAGCCTGCCAGTGGGTCCCAGTAGATAAGGGCATTGGAGTTAGCTGGGATGGAGGCGATGGCTCTGCCTCTGCCGTGGTCCCCGGGCAGGACTACGGATGAGGCCCGGAGAGATCACTCTGGAGCAGGATCCAGTCACAGATCCAGCAGCTGCACGGGCACCCTTGCTTTGTTGTGAGATTTTGGGCTGTTCCGCCATGCCCACGTCAGAGGTGCCTGGGATTGAAAGCAAAATCCCAAGTTATGGGTCAAACTTCAAACAGGCTCCAGGATGTCAGGGCTGGGGCTCCTGGTTCCTTCTGGCTGCCAGCACCGTCTTCATTTCATGTGCAAACCTACGTAGGAGCAACATTCAGGTAGATGATGACTAACCTTCCGAATTCACGAGCAGTGCAGGGGTGCCTGCCACGCTTGCCCACCCCAGCCAGAGCTCCTCACACCGGTGGCTTCTAGCACAGAGCGAGCTGCCGTTTCCCTGGCCTCCCTTCTGTGAGTGCCTGCAACTCCTTGCCCAAAAGGGAGGTTATTTCAACACGTTTTGACATGGACACACGCGGCGGTGCCAGCTGCCCCGGGTCCCTGCGTGCCCGACCGTGCGGTCTGCCGCAGGTCCCCGCCAGCCCCTATTTCCCCTTCCCGCAAACGCCGGTCCCCCAGGCAGCAGCGGTGGGCACGCCGTAGTGACTAGCGTGGGCTGCCACCGAGCCGTGCCCGGCTCGTCAGGCTGCGACACGTGGAGGTTGCCCCTTGCTCCAGGCCCATGGTGTGTGGCTGGAGAGGGGCCGTCTGCCCCGGGGGCCAGCAGAGACCTCTGCAACTTGTTGATGGTGAGCGATGGAATGTGCTGTATCAGTGCTGTGGGGACTACTGGTGAGCACTGTCCTGTGTCAGCGGTTTGGGCTGTTTATTGCTTTAATATACAGTTGAAAAAAGAAAAAGACCGGTGGGAAATGTGGTTATAAACCACAGCCACCCTGAAACAGGCACATGCCTACGCCCACATACACGCACACACCCCAGCAGTGACTATGGCAGCATAAGAATAAATATTGAGCAGACACCCAGGGATTTTCAGAATAGTCTTTCCAGGTTTTTTTATTCAATGCCATGTTGTTTATTGTTGTTTTCTTTTTTTTCCCCCCCCCCCTCATGATTTATTTCCTA
This sequence comes from Haliaeetus leucocephalus, assembly GCF_000737465.1. NCBI lineage: Eukaryota > Metazoa > Chordata > Aves > Accipitriformes > Accipitridae > Haliaeetus > Haliaeetus leucocephalus. The sequence continues at coordinate 1,480,099 of NW_010972436.1, forward strand.
TGCCTGGGCTTACTATAACAGCAGAAACTAATCAGTGGCCAATGATGATTAACAGTCTCTCACAGGTTATTAACTCTATGTTCAATGGAAGGTCATTTTAAAAGACTGTGGCAAGAAATATAAGTGTACGGGGGTGGTGGTTTTATGTATGTAGAGGGAATATACACACAAAAGCAGATGTTTTATCCACGCCATCCCATTTACATTGCACTTGACTCTTTCTTAGAAATATATATTATTATCTAGAATGTGTGTAGTAATTCTGTGTGTAGATCATATCTTGAAACAAGCCCTTCATACAGCTAAGATAAGGAGATGGAAGAAGAAAGGCATAAATGGGAACATAAATTAACTGTGTTTGTGAAGCTGTAATTGAAAGGAGAAATGGGGTCATCTGCTTTCATCATTACCAGCCCAGCGATGATTAGATGCTGCTAAAGGTGACAGCGGTAGTTTTAGAGGAAAGCCCACCTGGTACTTCATATCCAAAGCTGTGACAGCTCAAAAGCTAGGCTTATACCAAGGACTTGCAGGGTAATAAAAACGCCTGCCTGTGTGTGGACCATGTACCTTCGGTTCTTGCGTGATGCTTTTCCTCCTTGTGTGTAGACCGGTAGCTCTCTCCTAAGAAGGCACTTTGCAATTTAAGAGCAAAAGCTTGGATTAAAGATGTTTCGCTGAAAAATATTGTCTCTTCAGATTGCCATCCGCATGGCCCATGGTATCGCTGATGGTTTGTTTTGAAGCAGCATCTTAGCCCATATAGGTGTTTCTGACCAAAAGACGGGTGGCTGCCCCGCCTGGTTGTGCTGGGTGGTTGCCAGCCCCCTTTTTGGAGATGCTCTGCGAAGGAACAGTGCTATTCCCTTAGCAGCAGTCACAAGAAAGATAAGAAGAGAAAGAAAGTTGTGGCAGCAGGGCAATGTCAGGCAGCAAATCCCACCTCACCGTGGTCAGCACAAACGGGTAACTTACAGTGCAAAAATTTCATCCAGGATGAATAAGCTGGAGGAAAGGGAGGGGAAGAGCTGCAGGAGGAGCTGCTGTTGTTTTGCACGGTACACTGTGTGCACCAACCCTGCCCCAGCAACCAGAAATAAAAAAAACCCCAAGCTACAGTATTTTTCAAAGTTTTCAGAAATAATACAGATAACCAAAACAGTGTTAGCCAGAGGGGTTAAAGTGCTCTGGTCTCCAGGAAAACATCCTTGGAAAAACAGTGCCTCTCCCGCTCCATCATTCTGCTCTGCGGACCATGAGACAAAGGGACAGCCATATGCGCTGACTTCGGTGACTACAGACAAAATTGCTAAGGAAAAAGATTTGTATTCCTCTGTGCCCACAGCGCTGCACAGCAAAGGGGGACCGTGAGCTGGAGCCTGCTGTGGCTTACATGGCATCAGCCCAGCTGCTAATGGGAGCAACTTCGTGAGGTGCCGAGTCCTCCCTGCTCCTACTAATGTCACGAGCATGAAATATGCTCAGCAGCTCTGCTGACACGTAAAGCGACGCTGAGTACGTACCCAGCCATAAGGTCCATCTGTGCAATCCCATCCCCAGCATAAGGGAAAGGGCAGAGCCCTTATTACTGCAACTGCTGTTAGAGCAAGAGCAGAGGCGTGCTGCAAGCCAGAGGCTGAGATGCTGGTTTTGGTGGGGGTGAGAGCTCTTGTAAATTGAGCACATCTGCTCTGGAAGTGGCCAGGAGGCATAAATATTGAATATCACATTGCCAGCTCCCGCTCAAAGTGTGACAGGATCTTAGTAGAAATAAACAGGGGACTTAGAAATATGCAGAAGAAGGAAAAAGTGCTAGAGAAGAAACACGTATGTCTAAATGAGATGGAAGAAATGAATGGTAATTCAAGGATGCTGAGATACTGAGTTCCTACTGGAAGCCAGTCCCTAGCAAGGAACAAAAATAACATGGAAAAAACTGAGAAGTAAGGCAGATCTCATAAGATGAAGTATTCATGAAGACCAAGAAGGGAATATTTGGAAAACCAGATCACATGCAGATAGACTGAACGGGGTGGCATACATCCAAGGGCCTGACTTTGCAAAGCACCAAGCACTTCCTACAAGGTGCACTGTGTGTTTTGTATCGCAGCTAGTCAGAAAATCAGCGGGGTTTGATTTTTCTCTTCTCTGTGAAGTTCTCGTGATGAGAACAAGCAAACCAAAGCCGCTTACCTCCACATCTTCAATAATAAATTTTGAGGTTTTGGTTACACTGGCTAAAAATCAAATCTCTGCTCCTGAGCTGCTGCTATGACGCCTTTTGCTCTCGTTGCACAGTGGGTGTGCAGGGCACATCTCCTGCAGCGCCTTGCGGACACCTCACTGCCTGGGGACCCATCTTCAGGGCCCCGTGGGGTGGACAAGTGGTCTGGTGTCTTGAGGAGATGGTCACCAGGGGCCACTCAGGACACAAAACCTCTGTGATGCCCCGTGGGAGCATTTTGGACAAGAGCTATTTTGGTAGGAATCATTTTGTTCTCAGCAAAAAGGAAAAGTAGAAAATTCCTTGAAGGCATCTACGTTTTCTACTTTACATTTCTTTTCTGAAAAATAATTTTCCTGCTCTATGACACTTTCAACTCCACCCCCCAGGCCTGTTCAACTCATATTAATTTCATGGAAAGCTGGTGGTGTTCAGTCCTTCACAGGACCTGGCCTCACAAACCCCCCCAAAAACCCTCAAATGCACCACACTGCCAACTTGCCATGAAAGAAAACAGTGGTCACGCTGGCAATTACTTCCCATATATCTAATTTCACCAGGAAACTTTTGGTAGTAGTAAGGAAGACAGACGAAGATGGAGAAGCCACAAGAAGAAGTATGCCTGTCAGTACACTTTCTTCATTTAGCAGTGCTGAGACAGGGTCTCTGGGCACAGAAGAAATACTAAATGCAGTGCGTTGTCCATGGGCAGGTTGGAGTGGTTGAGGATTTCGTGTGCAAGAGAAGACGGGAAGCACTAGGGATGGGCTCTGCTCTGCAGCTGCAATACACCACACCGACGGGCCCAGAGGCTGTGGCGAGAGGGAGAAAAATACAGGGAGGGCTTAGAAAAAAAGACTCATAAAAACATTGAAAAGAGGTGGAGGAACCAGCTGGCAAGCCAGGATGAAAAGAACAAAATACGACCGGCTTGGTGGAGCAGCAGCTGGAGCAGGACGTGGTAGTGGTGCGCGAGCACACGGAGGAGCTCAGCATCGTGCGGGGAGAGGGACAGCTTTCGGTGGCAGACGCGGGGGAGAAACGGGCACGAGGGTAACGTGGCAGCGGGACAAGACAGAGCGATGTCGGGCTGACAATGGCAAAGAGCCTCCTGGCAGGAGCTGCCTGCGATAGAGTCCCCCGTGGGAAGTGGGGAGTACGGGAGGCTGAAAAGACGCCTGGGCAAATCCTGGGCTGCCCTCAGGTGTTGTCTGGGAGGTGGGTGGGTGATGACAGAGGTGTTTTCCTGGTGCCAACAGCCAGGCATAGCTGGGAAAGGCAGCTCTTGCCAGGAGAAACCGCACAACCTGCCCTGCCACAGAAATCCCCAGCAAAAACACAAGGCGTTTGCTGGGTTTAGAATATTCTGCTTCCTCTTTAGGAAGGATGGATGTTTCCTCCTTCTTCTTCAAACAGTTAGTAAATAATTAAAAGAGAGAGACAAAATATTCTCTAAAGATAACCTAGTCTTCTGTTTCCATGGCAACCTCTTTCCTAAGCCAGAAGCCTTTTGCTCGAGTCATAAAGCCCTTTTGCAGGGAGGTGGGAGCGGTGGCATGACCCCGCTGGGAGGCAAAGGGGAGGCATTGTGCAGAGCAAAAGGACTGTCGCGAACCCCAAAGCACAAGAGAAACAAAGTTTTTCCTTGCAAGTCACTTCCAGGGAGAACCAAGAATAAGCTGAGAGAGCATCCATCCTGGAGGCTGTAAGGTCACCGCCACCATCTTTCCCACCATCTTTTGACCCTTCTTTCCTCCCAAGTGCAGGCCATACTTCTATCGTGACTGAATATCGGGGTAGCTTCTAGCACTGCACCGATCTCTGGCCTTTCTCCCATTGCTTAGCTGAAATGTTTCACAGCCCACGCAACTGCCAGGACAGCTCAGAGTCCCACCACCTTACAGGAACCACTCTGTGCATTTTGTCGCCTGGGGTTTGGATGGGTTTTAACTGTTTGGGATTTTTTGGCAAGCCTTACCTCTGGCTTCAAAGCAGCTCTGGGTTTGAGGCTAAGCCTTGTGCAGCCCAAGTTCATTGTTCAGCCATTTGGGGACGGACTGCCCTCCTTCCCCGAGGACATGAAACCATGCGTCTCGTCTCTCCTCTCTGCCCATGGGAGAGCAGGCAGGGGCAACTCACCCAAAGAACCACCAGTGCAAACATAGCATTTAAAGACCCTTATTATTGCTTTAATAGATCTGGATTGGCATCCTTTCTGCAAGGACAAGGACCTGGGCCCTCATGTCTTCAACAGGTCTGACCTCCCTGCAGTCAGCATGCTTGCAACACAGCAAACGCTCCTTCCAGGAAATAAATCAAGTCAACACAGTAATTATCCTTTTCCTGGCTGTTGGTCCCATTTGATGCTCTTGCTTTTCACAGCCCCAGTTCATAAGATGCAGCAGCTGCTTCAAAATCAGACAGGTCACAATAAAACCAGAACGTCTCTCTTTTTACTGCCCACTTCACAATGCTTCATATGCCAGCTGGGAAGGCTCTGGGAGGGCTGTAGGGGCCCTCTTGAGCTGATGGCAAAAATGGGACAGGAATCCCCAAGGGAGCCCTGCTCCTCCTCTGAGCAGTGCACCAGCCTCCAAACCTCCCCATCTCCATTGGGCTGCTATCCTCCCCCCGCTGCCCTTCTCACTCTGTCTTCTCTAACACACCTTAGCGGAGCTTCCCTGGGGTGGTAGGTGACATCCGAAATTCTTTGTGCCCCCCCCGCCCCGGGTGGCTGGCTTTCCTACCCACCTGCAAACCTGGGAAGGGTACGAAATCTTGGAGTCGCTGCAGGAGGAGATCCAGGCTGGTGCTGGCCAAGGAAGGAGACACGTGCAGTCATATTGCTGGAAAGGCAAGGATGCAGCCTCCAGGAGGCCTTGCTGCAACCCTGCCGGGAGAGGATCACGTCTGCCGGAGCAAATCCTGGATCCTGAGGCAGGTCATGGTTCAAGGAGTCGGTCTGCCCTCACCCTCCACACCGCAGCCCTCCCCACTCACCCTCCTTTGGCAAGGAGAGCTGCAGTTCTCCCTCTCCCCTTCTCTCCAGCTGATGAGCCGGGTCACCTGGACACAACACACATAAACATCCTTACATTTGCGTGCACACACACACATACACACACGCGCCAATATTCCCTGCTCTCCATGTCCGCGGTTGGCACTGAGCAGGACTCTGGTCCCAGCTACGTTGATGCAAATCAGGAAAACGCCAGAGGATGAAGGTGATGCTGGAGAGGAGGCAGAGCCGCCACCGTGCTGAGGATGTTCTTGTAGGGTCTTCCCGGTGGGACTTGGAAGAGGGTTAGCCCTCGGCCAGGGGACTGACTACATTGTGTGTTGTTGAAGCCCCCCTTTGCTTTTATTTGTCTTTTTTAAAATTCTAGTTTTTGTCTTCTTTAATATATATAGCTATAGATACAAAAATAACAGATAGGTTTCTCTAGAGATGATTTTTGCACCTTTGGGCTTCTAAAATAAAATATCACAATTACTGCAAATGAAAGGGGGAAAAGTTCATTTCCTCTCCCCTTTTTACCTCCTCCTCCCCTTCCACCCTGCCACTCCCACTCCAAATTTCCCCGCCTATCTTGTAATTCTTTTTTCCCTTAGCAGTTTTCTTTCTTTGGAAAATGAAAAAGACAAACCCAACACAACAACAACAAAAATATGCCATGTAGCCTCCATCCCCTCCTCCCATGAGCACGCCCGCTGTGTTCACACATTCCCTTCAAAGCAAGGCTTTTCACCTCAAAATGCTTCCCGTGCTCCATGGCTGTTTGCTTTTCCCTGCTGCCGGGGCCAGATTTTCACCTGCTGTAAATCAGCATGAATCCACCTCAAGCCAGAGCTTTGCTGCTTTACACCAGCAGAAGCGCACAATCGCGTTTTGCCAATTTACGCTCAACCTGAAGATCTGGCCTGCAATTTTTAATGTTTGAAATGGAAGCATGGACAATAAGTTAGTTCCCAGAAACAGGCAAGGCAAACCCCAGACACTCGTCCCTTGCTGCTCCCCCTGCTTCCCTTCGCCCCCACCCTCGTTTGGCGTAGCACCTCCTTCAGCCCCCCTTTGCTTGCTCCTCCTTAGCACTTTCCGAAATTCGTAATCTCTCGGTAAAAAAAATAAATAAATCGATCTCTCTATATATGTATATGTATATAACTAAACAGCTGCCGCGTGGCAGTCACCTGGCTGGAGGGTCCCGTCCCTCCCAGCCCCATGGCCTTTTCTTGTCACTATAGTCTCTGCGGTGATGGTCCAGGTCTTGCCCTCGGGCAGGACTGTTCCCGTATTGCTTGCACTCTCCCACGCCTCTGAGGTACGGTACCAGAGTATTTATTCTATATATATATATATTTATGTATATATATATATTTATAAATTTTTGTTTGCCTGGTTCTTTTTCTTGCAAATCCTTTGGAATTGCTGCTGGGGAGAAGCTAGCGAAACATGCTCCCCGTGCCGGCGGCCAAACGCTCCCTTCCCTGCGCCCCAGGGACCCTCATCTGTTCCTCTTGCTGACTCCGTCACCCAGCTCCAGCTCGGACGGGAGTGGGGAGCCGCGGTCCCCCGTCCCCCGTCCACCGGGGCCATCCGGCTCCTTTCCATCCCCAGGCGAGGGGGTGTCCTTGCAGAAGTCCGTCACCCAAGAAGGCATCGAGAGGAAGCCCCGGGGGTCAACGGTGTAGAAGGGCTTGGCACGGTGGGTGGTGGGACGGCGGGGTGAGGGGCTGGCGTGGAGGCTGCTGGTGCTGCTGCACTTCTTCACCAGCGTCAGCCCCGGCGGCGGAGGGGAGAAGAGGGAGGTCAGCGAGAGGCTGCTGAGGGTCTCCGAGGGCTCGCTGTTGTTGCCACCCCCCCGCAGGCTGCTACCGGCCCCCTCCTCGTCCGAGGGGTCCATGGAGTCGTGGTGGGTGCAGCCGGGGCTGGTGCTCCCGCCGCTGCTGTGGCTGCGCTGGTGACGACAGATGCTCCGCAGGCTGAAGAGCCCCCGGCCCCGCAGGCTCCGGCGGCGGGAGGCGGGCGAGAGGGGGGCTGCCAGGGGTCTTTGGCTGCCGGCAGCCGGCACGGGGCACAGAGCCACCGGGAGGTCCAGGGCGCACTGGGGAGAGTCGCTGAGGTTGAGGCTGTCCTCCAGCGTGGTCTGCAGGCTGCCCGCCGAGCTGCTGCTCCGGCTATCCAGCGAGGTATCGCTCTCCGGTGCCTGGGGAGCAGGAGCGTGGAAACACGGTTTGCAGGAAGGAGATGGGCGCAGGGGGGAAGAGATGGGCAGGGGGCAACACGCTTTGCCTTTTTTCTTTTTCTTTTTTTTTTTTTTTTGAGTACTTTGGAGTGTGAAAATAAACCACAATTACAAAAAAAGGGGGAAAAACTCCAATTCCTTTCCCGCACTCCTCCGCTGGGGAGGGCAGCTCTAAACCGCCTGAGCAATGCTACAAAGCACCAGCCATCCAGCTTGCCCAGGGGATTCCCATCTGGGAGAGGAGGAGAGGGTTCAGTATTTTGAGCTCTGACTTCATTCTGCTCCAGAATGAATTTTCCCCTCCCACGTGAAATGCTCCACCAAAGGGAAGGGGTACTGGGTTTGTGAGCTCTGCAGTCCCCGCCGCTGGGCTGTCCCTGACCACGGGTGGTCCAGGAGCCAGCGGAGCTGAGGATCCCTGTGGGACCTCACTCTTGGCTTCCCTGTAAACCTGTCACACAGGCTGCAGACATATCGAAACCATCAGCTGGCCAGAAATCAGGGGACTTCTGTACACTGGCCTTAGGCTCTGTACATATACCTCCTCATTAAAAAATCAGCAGTATTTGGGGAGAGAGAAGAGGCCTCATGGCTCTTCTGACGAGCACTAGTGACAATGATGGTATTTAGGGCAGAAAGGTGGGGTCCCCTTCCAGCAGGAAGGGGAAACAGCCTTAATTTCCTTGTATGAGGGCTCAGTTAAGCTGCATTTCAGTTGTTCCTGGGAAATTGGGCTGCACTATGAGATTGTCACTGGGACACAGCACTGGGAATGATGCACATAGGACTGGAAGCAGTCTCCTGAACCATGGCTATTCCATACAGTCTGCATGACATAATCAGAACTTTACCAATTTCAGCTTTAAAACAGTTCAGTAGTTTTGCCCCAGTGGTACACCGGCTCCAGACCTCTTTTTCTTCATGTCTAAACTTATACCAGAAGTTTCAACACCGCAACAACTCAGTGGTCTCAGCTCAAGGCTAAATTTATCCTTGGTGAATTTATACACATTTGTATTGTGCCAACAGTGTCTGTCACATAGAACTGGATGACATATGATTCTATTTTTATTTTTCAGTTTGTCTGGAATAGAGTGTCCCTGTACTCCTCAAACAGGAATTGTTCATGGAGTATCTTCCAAGAACAATAAGAGGGATCTCTATTGGACTTTCATCTCTGCCTCCTCTGCTCTTCAGAGACACTTGATCTTCCCTCAACACTTTTATTCTTCTCTTTCATTAGTGAGAAATAGCTGCCTCTTCAGAAAGAGACAGCACCTTTCTGGGATGTAAGAACTAAGTGGGCAGGGGAAGACAGCAAACTCTGAGATGCGGTGTGTGGATGTGGCATGAAGGGCTATGGAGGAGGTAGGTTGGGAGAAGCCGGTTCCAACCAAGAAAGCGCATGATCTGGAGTCGCGGCACGAAGAGGAGCTGAGGAGGCTGCAGCTGCTGTGCAGGCAGGTGTCTGCAGCGCGCTCGGTGCAGGGGACCCCGGGGTGAGCTAAAAGGTGGCGTGATTTTGTCTTCGTGTGGGGCTAGCTGCAGCTGCCAAACTATTTTTTGATGCAAAGCAGAAGATATGATTTCAAGGACTGAGAGCTATACAAGAGCCCTTTGCTATACAACCCTCTCTCCTCCCCAACACTCCCGCACTCTGCAGTGCACCGTGCTCCTCCAGCAGGTTAGGTCCAGGTCACCCAGCCATGACCACAGCTGCCTCTCTCCTTCTTCTGCCCTCCTCCCCATTCAGCCCCCTCTGTTTGTATGCGATGTGATCAAGCTTTCCTAGCAGGGGGAAGCGGGGATCCTCACCTGATGAAGAAGTGAACAGTTCACACTCGGCGATCTCAGTGATGCCCATGAGCCTTGCAGAGAGATCTTAGGAAGGTTGCGTGGACATGAGACTTTCTCAGGCCCTGTCTGGGTGGCAGAGATGGCTGGGTGGAAAAATTCTGCTGGTACAGGTAACAGAGGGCAAGATGCACCTGGAGAGAAGGGGCTGGGAGGGACTGACAAAGCACCAAAAGAAATGGGGAGGAGAACAGAAACAGAAAAAAAAAAAAAGAAAGTTGAAGAGTCCTCCAATTTGGTTTGGTGCCTTTGCTGCTGTTACACAGAGGGTCCTGCAAGTCCAGCGTACAGAGGATATTTAGTAACACACACTCCTGGCCAAGAAGCCTCAGTCTAGTGTTCACACCATGGGTCCCACTTTCTACTCAAGGACCAAAACCTGCACCAGACCCAGGAGATCTAACACAGCTCAGAGCCATAAAGCAACAGCCCAGCTCGCCTCTCCTGTAGTTGCTCTTGCAGAAAAATATTGAGCTGTGAGGCCTTGATTCAACTATGTATCACTGCCAGAGGACTTTCATCCCAGATCCTGCAAGGCAAGGGATGAAGGGAGGTAAATAAACTGGTGGTTTGGGAAACCAGGGGACCACAGGAAGCCAGAGCATGGTCAAGAGTGGTGCTGGAGCACTTCCACCAAGGGCAGACATGTGTTACGTATTCCCTGAACCGGTACCTGAGTAGCCTGGTCTTGGGGGCAGCAACGTTTTACCGTGCCAAGTGAGCACAGTTCATCCAGCTGGCACGTCAGGGGAGTCTGTCCCCACTCTTCTCTGACCGTGCATGGGTGCACTACTGTGAACAAGAATCAGCTCTTTCATGGTACTTCACATAGGCAGGTCTGAGGGAGGATATAAAATCTAGCAGCAAAAGAAGAAACTGCTCCTCACCCCATTCCTGATGACTGGCAACCTGAAAGCTAATTCTTAGTTAGTGTAACCCCACGTCACATTAACTCCATTCCTGGCAGGGAGGAGGCCGGGGAAAGGCAGATAAGCCGAACCAACCCACACTTTCAGCAGACCTGGAGAATGATGAAAGCTGTGCTCACCTTTGGTACTTTCATGCTTTAGCCAAGACTGGACTGAGTTGAAAGGAGTCTTCTCTATTTCACACAGGTAACTGTCCGGGTTTGTAGAGCCATCCGCACTGGATATTGGGAGCAGGCATTCCCCCAGATCGCCTACCCCATTGGAGTCAGGGCTGTCCTGGCCATCCTGCTGGAAAAAAATGAGGACAAAGCCTTGTGAAATGTAATGGCAGATGAAAGAGCAGACTTGTGAAAGCCTCAAGAAGGGCTGATTCTGAAGATACCTTCAAGCTAGCTAAGAGACGCTCAGGTTTCCAGCCCAAATCCCCTAAATTTAAGCTCATTCAGAGGAAGTTACGGACTGTTTTGGAAAGTTCTCTTCACTACTTACATCCCTTTTTTTCTCCTCAAATCCTTCTCCACGATATGTCTCTATGGAGAAGCTCTTGAAAAGTGACCTGAATCTATATTCCTCAGCAGGGACACTCGGATGAATACAGAACACTTCAAATGAGCAGGGGCAGAAATACAGCACATGGTGCAACATGCCCACGACCACCTGGGGCTAACCTTGATCTCCTTAGGACTCAGCTGAGAAGTGCTGTGATTGTCTGACTCGTCTCCTAGAAGGACGGAAGAGGACTTGTCTGAGTTGAGGGATAATGCTTCCATTTCGGCTAGCTGGACCTGCAAAAAGGGAAAGGAGCTGTCACAGGTCATGCCTGCCACCCACCTTTCAAGCAGTCACACTGTTTATGGTGGATAAGTGAGAGCCTGTAGACCCAAGATCAATTTTAGGTTATAATCCTTGGATACATCAGGTACTGCCTAACCCAGACCTGGGCTGGGCAGGAGAATCCACTTTTTAAGGAAGGTTGAACATACGATCTGTAAGCAGCCCACCGCCAGTCCATGCTCCTCTAGTGCCAGAATTGGAGGAAGGAGTCCTGAATCTGTCCCAGCGATAGGGCTGGCACAAGGCCCTGCAAGTAAAGCCAGGCGGGGAGAGGGCTCCCTTGGGCCGGTGACAAGGCAGTCTGCTCTGCTGAGGGACGAGGAGTGGACCCCTCTCTCTGAAGGCACCACGGACAGCCCTGCTTAAAGGTGAAGGTGCTTTCATTCCAGGGATAGTCATGCCTCTTGCAGTCCATGCCGGTATCATGCTTTTCATGTTCTCTTACCTTCGTCACTGAAACTCTGTTTCTCTCCAGCTTCCCTGTGTCTCCCCTCTCCCCTCACCTCTAATCTACCCAAGACCTCAGCTAACACCATCTCCCGTCCTGCTCTCCATCCCTAAACTCACCCCTCCCACCCACTCATACTTGCACTCTCTTGCTTTCTGAAACCACATCTGACCACTGCGTCTTTCCCATCCTTGAGCCTCAGCTCCGCCCCAGTCCCATCATGCCTGACCTTGCTTCATCTTTTGGCCTGTTTCATAGCACATGTGCCCCTCTCCCATCCTCTCTCCTCCAAGCTTTCAATTCCCCTCTGCCTGACATCTCTTTGCCACAGTGCCTGAAAAGCATCTCCTTTTTCTGGTAGCCTAAGCAGCTGCTCTGTCCCTCCTGTGCTTGGCTTTCCACCACTGGTCTCTAGAGTCCCACCAGTTCCCATGACCTGACTCTTGACAGCTATATTCTGGGTTGTCTCAGTCAGGACAGTTTGCTTCCTGGCCATTTATTTTGTCCTCCCCTATGTTTGTGTTTGTAAGAGGCGGGTACAGCTTTTCTGCTATAAGAGCAGGTGGAACATTTGGAGAGATGACTCCTTCGAGCTGGGAGTTTAGTGGCTTGTGCCAATGCCAGAGACTGGAAGAGGTCTCCATCCGAGGAATAACACACTTCGAATAAATGGGATGGAAAACCAGAGCTGGATTTAAATAAAGGGCACAAATGACATCCTTATTTGGGATATTATTCTGACACAGGAACATGGTGCCGTTCAACCATGAAGAGAGCCCAAAACCAACAACTGCTGCTGAGAGCGGACGCACCAGAGAGCCCACAATGAAGTTAAGACAAGCACACTACACAGCCATCAGTCAGCAACTACTTGTGTAGAGAAACACAGTCTTCATTCAGTCCCACTTAATGTGCGTACTCATCCATTACTCGCCTAAGTGCTTGTTACACCAGAACAGCCTTACAACTGTGCTTGTAGAGACACGAGCGTGAAATGTGATAACATCTGCCACTACCTTCTCCATCCATAAAAAAAAAGGGTTTCAACAAAAGCCAGAATAGTCTGTTCTTCACTGAACCGCTTGCTCGCAAATTCTGGCCACCCTGGGATCTACACAAAAAACATAATCAACAAAGTCATGAATAGATAAACTGCATGTGTGGAAACGGTTCACCACTGCTCACTGGCAAACTCCTGCCACTGGCTAAACACTCTATCAGCCACCAATACACAGACGTCTAACTGTCAACCAGCCCAAGAGTGAAAGGACAGCGATGACAAAAGAAGAGGTTAGCAGTATGAAAAAAGATGGTTTGTTCTTATAGCTTCCCTTACTGCAGAATATTTTAAAATCTTCTGACTAAAGATGAGGAACAAAAAAAATTTAAAAAATTGCAGTGGGGGGAGAAGGGGCTGTTCACTAGGAGCACAGTCCATGAAAACTGCCAGGGACACCAACCTGAGACACTGAACCATGCATACATATCCCTTAGAAAATAACTAGTTGCAGATATAGCATATCTTCAAAAACAGGGCCATGATTACAAAAATCCTTAATTGTACAAATAATTGGTTTGAAGATGCAAGCAGCATAACTGGGAAAGATGCTGAGCACTTCTACTCAATGCAACAAAAAGCTTAATAACTCTGAGCATATGTTTAAGTGTTGAGTCCATCCACTATGCTCAGCATCTTGACAGATTAAACTACAAGCAAAATGGAAGTGAACATTTTTGGCTGACATATGATTTTTGTCACAAGGGCAGGGTTAAGGGTGATTGGGCGGGCAACAAGCATACTGTTTTGTTCAAACACACATTCATTGAATAGGACTAGATAAAACCTGTTTTGCCTATATAACTTGCTGTCGGTTGCTTCTGAGATAGTACAATTCTGTGTGTACAACGCACATTCGGATATGTTGATGTACCAGAGTACACTCTCATTTAATGACTGTGTGCATTGCTGGTGTTAGTGCAGGGACAAGCCTAGCTGTGACTCCATGTAGTGATTTCCTCTTGGAATTTCCTCAGTGTTTTTTATACTATGAAATATAAAGAGAAGGTCATGATCAACCGTGACTTAAAATCCTGAGCTGCAGTTTTGATTCATATGATCAGAAATAAAATACCTACATTTTACCACTAACGTTATTCCTGCATTTGGACCATTTCTTTTCAATTCCACATTTTAGAAGTATTGAAATATCAATTTTGAAAAATAATTTATGGCTCTATAACAGCCATTAGAAAATATGGTCTAAGAATAATTCTTTGGTTGTGATTATTCTGTCAAACTCTTTGCTGTGGCTGTGGGTTGCGCTTAAAGATTTTGCTGCCTAGTTTCCTTGCTGGGAAGTTAAGAAAAAAAATCTGTTATTGTTGTCTTCATTCCTAGGCAGGATACTGAAGACTATCTGGAAGGTTTTCAAATGCAGCAAACTAGCTGCAAATGACTTAATTCTAGGGTAATCATTCTGGAATGCCTTAGAAGACCTGATTTCCTGAGAAGGCTGAGCACCAATTCCTGAATATATGGACTTATGCAAAGCAGTGGAAAATTCAGTTAATTGAAAACTAGTTATTTGGCTGTATTAATACAGCATCTATTTGTGAAGTGTTGCAATACTGATAAACTACAGCAATATTCGCATTTTGATATTTCAAAGGGAAGCTATGGGGACAAGCAGATAGCTGAAAGGCTGAAAAAAAATTAGAGCATCAGAACCATGGATAGAGTAATCTGCCAATGAGAACTCTCTTCCCAAGTTTCCTGGTTTCTTCATGAGCAATAGCAACATATCAAGTTAGTCATGGGGAAGGAGATGGTGAAGATTGCCACTGATGTACTGATTTACTGTCAGATGAGCCATGCTAATGTTACAAGTCTGACCACGATCATAGCACCTCACTACAATAAAATGATTTCAGAAACAAAATTAATTCTGCTATTCACCTAACTTCTCCCAGACTCCTGAAGTTTCACAACCTGAAAAGACTAATGGCCTAGGAAGTAGTTTTCCAAAGCATCTACTAACTATAGAAGCACAAGTCTAAGCCATTTGGTGTCCTGCTCTTAGCAATAACCCGTTTGTCAGCTAACAGGTTCTACATGAGAAAAGAGACTCTCAAACTTTCTCAGTGGGCCCATTTTAATTTACTTTTTGCTCAAAGTAATTAACTGGTTTTCACCACAAACCAATCCTTGCTCACAGACGGTGACTCTAGTCAACAAGGCATTTAAGCACGTGCTTAATTCATCAACCTCAACAGGGAATAAGCAAGCACGTGCTTAAAATGAAGACAAAACACACGCTTAAATCTCCCACTGAATTGCCCCTCAGTGCTGTCATTGGGGTGAGATCCTTTCAGTCCTCTGTACAACATGAACTTAAACTTCGGCTTTTCTTGCAGAATTGAACACAACAAGAGCTGCCAGGACGCCTTCATAATTATTTCTCCACAGCTCATTGAGTCCTTCCTGACCTGCGTCCTGGCACATCTCACCTTTCCACCACCTCCAACATCCCCCCATGGCTAAGGAGGGCAGGCCTGTACTAGAGGCAGTATCAGCAATTCGTGACAGATGACAAACAGGTCAACAAGCTCTCTGTCTACACGATCTACAGCCAGAAGCACACATCGGACGACCTGCAGGCATGTGGGCGTGGGTGTGCAGGTCTTGGGGGGAGAGTCCCCTCACGCATCCTCGTACGCAGGTTACCTCTTGCTTGTCATGGTTACACTTCTCGCACATGGCCGGCGAGGAGTAATGATGGAAGACGGAGCCCGATAGGTTATCGATGATCATTAACTCCCCGTCGAAGGAGTCCTTAATAATTAAAGAGACACTGTCCAGCCATAAGTTCTCCTAGGGGACAAGAAAGGGGGGAGGATGGGAGAGATCATTTTAAGAATGCCCAGTTTTTTGCTTCAAAGTTTCATGTGAATTTGGGGCTGGGTTCTCCACCCTGACTCATCTGGAGCAGCACCTTGTTCTGCAGGTACCTGCACAGGGTCACTGGGGGAGCATTTGCTCCTTAGGGTGTGTAAAGGTGCCAGAGTTCAATGCAACAAAAAAAAAAAAAAAAAAAAGGAGGGACTGTCTTCACTCACTGTCACAGCGCACCACGGCACTGCTTATGCCTCCCTTCCAGCTCTGCTGGAGTGCCTCACTCTTGATCTGCCATTTCCCCCATTCCCTTCTCCTGAGCTCCCCTCTCAAATGTGCTCCTAACACACCTTCAGCTGATCTGCTCCATCCCTCCTCTGCTGGCCCTCAGGTTCCTACACCATGATGACGATGAACAGGACCCACTGCTGTCACAGCCCTGTCCCCGCACAAAAGTCTGCCGCTGAAAACAAACCTCTCACCCTGAGGTGCAAGAGTGTATCTGCTATTGCTAAGCCCTCAGTCACCGAGGCTACCCAGCTTCTCCCCACAGCTACTTGCTTCAGTCTGGTTGGTAAGCTCAAAGGTGTACTCACCTGTGCTGGAGAATAACATCTCATGCACAGATGGCCTTCAGGATCTGTTCTCCCACCGCCTCCTCCTGTTCCTGCTCCTTTTCCCTGTCCTGAATTTGGGGAGCTTGACTTGCGGGAGCACAGCCCATGTGCAAATTCCAGCTCAATCTCAGCATCCATCTCTGCATCCTCCTGGGCCTCCTTGTTGCTGTCGTCGAGATGTTTCATGAGCACAGCTACCACCACATTGATGAGGACAAACTGGGCTGTGAGCACAAAGCTGACAAAGTACAGTGGGGAGATGAACTGCAGGTTGCTGAGGCAGCTCCGGTCATCGTGGCTGCAGTCACGCAAGGTATCCTTGAGGGGAAGTTGGGTTTGAGAGGGAACGATGGAAGGAAGGAAGGACTAAAGTAAGAATACAAGCTTGGCTGCTCTTTCGGTCAAAAAACGCTGATGCCAACGCAAAGAACAAGGCAAACATTTCTATCACCCCACACCCTCTGGGATCATGCGGTCCTCAAAGAATCTGGGACACTATCTGATCATGTGCTCTCTGCTTCAGAACAAATACATCCCAAGGCATACAGAGCAAACTACTTCCAGACCATCACACGTTGCTGCCACTGTAGCCACACACATGAGCAAGAACAAAAATGAGCAGTCTGGTACTGCCTTCTCCTAGCCAGACTCAAAAACATTATATGTGTTCAAAGAACTTTCCTCTCTCCATGTCCTTTGAAGGAAGGATTTATTTTGGATTGCCCTGGTAGCTCTGCAGATGTGTGCTATGTCCTACATGTCCTACAACATACGTGCCTACATTAAGCTTTGATAACAGGCTTGACAACAGTGGATATTCCCTCTTAGTCTGGACAATCGTCTTGTTCCTCCCAAGAACAACTTGAACTTTCCTCAGACACACGTCTGTAGGACTAGACGAGCCCAAGTTACGAGTTACCGTGATGAGGAGGGAAATTGCGGCCCAAGCAGGGTCCTCATCTAGCAACCCAGCTCCTGCACTCCTCCTCTTTTTTGGCCCAAGCATTGCTGAACAGAGCACACATCAGAACTTCTCCTTCCCCACAATAAGGGCATCCATGCCCCTGAGCCCCAGTTACCTTCATGATCCCGTTCCAGTTGTCACCCGTGGACACTTGGAAGAGCGTGAGGAAGGCCATCCCGAAGTTCTCAAAGGTGGCGTGGCGGCTCATGCCCTCACAGGGGTTCTCATCGTTGCATACTGAAAGGAAGGGGATCGCGGCTATCAACGGAGGGCACGCTGCTGACCCCCAGAGCAACAGCAGGAGCCGGGGAAGGGGACTTCAGGCTTCTCACAGCCTGCAGACCTCAGGTCATGGCATCAGCCCCCTGCCCAACAGTTGGCTGTTGCCCAGCAGTACAGAAAAATCCCTGATGGCCCAGCCCCAGGATATCAGGCAGTGTAACTCAGTTGCTCAGGGGTATCCTCCCCACGTGTCATTGTGCTGCCTTTCTTCTTGATCAATATTCCATGGCAAGAGATGTAAATAAACTTTCCCTGAGTTTTTCTTGTAATCTTGAAGGCAGTATCAAGGCAGGCAGTGCCGAAAAAGCAAAAGTTTAAGAATGAAAGAGAAACCAGACACTGCTTTTATTTTGTTAGGCTGTTAGGACAATAACAATTTAGAGGGAAATTTCTCTTACATCAATTACGCATAAGGGAGAATAAAGGCCATCAAGTAATTCAGTCCCTTTATTGAATGAGCACTGATTTTGAGAAACCTCAGCTTCCCAGCAGGTTTGTGGCTCACACTGGAGCATGGTCTGCTTGAGACTTACCCAGTTTTCCAAAGAGCTCCACTCCTAGAGCAGCGTAGATGAAAAAGAGGAGCATGAAAAGGAGTCCAAGGTTTCCAACCTGAAAGCGAACAGCATGGTCAGCCTACCCCAAAGCCTATTTCATCTGTACAGGCAAGTTTCTGTCTTTCAAAGCCTGAAGACAACAGCAGCAAATTCCCAGCGTACAAATGCAACCAAACAATTGCTCAAGGCTTGGGTAACCACCAGTGATGGCACCCATTGCAACTGGACTTGAAGGACGCTCTTTTCCCAGTTGCCTTCACTCCAGCACAAGCTCTGACCAGGGCTGCCTGAAGTGTGCAGTTTCTGGGCCAGATGAAGACAAGAACATTGGGGCAGGGACACAGAAGGTGAAGCCAGTTTGTCTGGGTGAAGGACAAGCTACGGATTACAGCATACAGACACATCCCGCAGTGCTGCATGCCCCACCAAACTGCCGAAGTCCCTTGAAGTTCCGCTCATGTGAAGAGCACAATGGCAGAGCTCCAGAGAGACAAGGACACAGGTACAGCAGCTCCTGCCATGAACCAGGCAGAGCGTGGTGGGGCAAAGCACCAGCTACACATGGAGCTACAGCAGGGCTTGTGGAAGGAGTAGGCAGGCGGGAAGGAAGAAGGGTAAAGAGGCACTTTTGAAATGTGTGGAGAGGAGGAGAAGAAGAAAGAAGAGGAGACTATGAAGGAGTCAAGAGAGGAAGCAGAGCTTCCTTTCCATCTCATGAATAATAGGTCAAAGCCTGATTTCTGGGCCTCCAGCAACTGCTGTTTGGAAACCCCCCATTGCGAGGATTGCTGCTTCGTGGTGCGCAAAGGCAGCGGTGCCACCAGCAATATGGGCACTGCCCCCAAGTCCTCACTCCCCCAAATTACTGCTTGCCGCTGAATCTCCTGCCTCCCTGCATGTGGGGCAGCTAGGTTATACGTGAGGAGCAGGAGGGGGTTTTGGAAGACGTAGGCTGAACTGTAACAGAAAATGCCAGTAACAGTTAGCACACTGTTGGTGGAGCAAGAGAAGGCAGGGAAAAATTAAGGACCTAACTGTATACGGGTGTTTTTGAAAAACTGAACAGTGTCTGGTCTGAATGCATGTGGTCTGGGCCTTTGTTAGGATCATCCACTTCAGGAGTCTAATTTAGACATTGCAACTGCTGTGCCATCCAAATTCAGGAGAGAAATAAATGATTCAGCCCACCCACTCCCCTGGGCTGCCAGATCCTGGCTCCCTACATACTCAGTGGAAGGAATTATTTCTGATGACTAAATTGGACACCATAGCAAATGCTGTGAACACATACCTCTGGGTCTGTGTCTACAGGGTATTAAGAAAAAGAAGTTAATAAAACTTAGCTAAGGGCTACATTTCCAAAGGGGTCTTTAAAATTAAAGCTCTATTCACTATCAAGAATTGTTGCAGTATAACAAAGACAGGAAGGGAATTGAAACAGGACAAGTGGAGATGCCTTAAATGCCATTAGCAAGCCCAAATCCCTGATGTGAGTCTGTGCTCTAGGAACATAAAGAGAAAGGTCGAGAGGAGGAAAAAGCGCAAGGGAAAGGACAGCTTATTTTAAACTGCTTCTTTTGGCAAAGCCAATAAATCTTGGAGAATAATATTACAGATAATTCAATTGTCCCCTGAAGACCCAGTGTATAAAATATGGAGACTAAATTCAATCTTTTAACAGTGAAACTGGGAGATTTTAGCCCTGCTTTAAGTGCAGATTTTTACACAACTTTAAATATGGAGTGATTTTTGATCCCTCTGTTATATAACTTCATTAAATGAAGCCAACCTGTTACAGAAGGAAGCAAAAGCCAGTCAATAGGAAGTGGATTGATCGTAGGCTTTGATGCTGGAAGGTTTAAGGCCTGCTTGTTATTACATTCCAGGGAATACCTGGAGGCCAGACCTTTAGACACCTGCTTGTGAGGGTTTTGTGGCAGATATTAATGACCTCCAAAAGACCTGACCTACCATCTTGGTTAGCAAAGAAGCTGTCGGTGAATGGGAAACAGAAAAGCCAGAATTTATAAAGTATGGAAGAATATACTTGTGGTTTATGGCTAGGACCAGAGCAGGGCTCAGACACTTGAATTTAGGTCCAAGCCGTGCTTTTTGCCATCCTGAGCAAAACACTTCACTGCCTGATGACTCAGTTTCTCCATCTACATGACAGGGAGAGATATTTTGTGGGTAGAAGTTGACTCTCACTATTTAAGCGCAGATATACTGCAGAGTCCTCTTACCAAGGGCTTCTGCATACTACTTCAGCCAGCTCTTAATATCTATGTGCATTTATGTGGGTTGCAGAATAAACATGCCACAGACATGCAGGTGCTGGATCTGGAGACCTGCTCCGTACCAGACCCTTGCCTGAGAAAAATCAGCTGTTGTGGCTCGTGGAACAGAAATAAGCAAGGTGCAAAGCAGCTGCACTGAGCCAGCCTGGGGCAGCAGAGCCAGAACTAATAAACGTTACTGGCTCAAAGCTGCCTGCTATAAGAACACACTTAATCTCTTGTTCCTTCCATTGTCCAGTGTATCTCAGCCCCCAACTATCCTGGATGATATCCTACATATGAATTATATAATTATTATTATTAGACAAAGCCACAAATTATTATTGTTTAATAAAAAGCATGGGAGATCAGACAGAGGTCAGGATCCATAAAAGATCACAGTGTTTCCACCTCGCTTTTGTGCCACAAGATTCCTCTAATTCAGATTGACATTTATTGCCACCAACATCAGAAGTAAACTCCTTGGGTAACTAGTCATGCTGTTTTCAGCTTGATCGTCAGCTCTGCATCACTCACCAAGACTGGCACATTAGCTGATAAATCAACTGACAAATGCCCGTGCATTTTGATATCATGCAATATAGCTGCCTGCTCGGGGCCTGCCAGGGGAATGGTCTGATGTATGATCAGTAGAGCCACTTGGTGCCATTACTCCTTGCTTAACAATTCTCTCCTAAGGATCCAAAAGGAAGAGGACCAGTCTCCCTGGCTGCTCATCCATCACGGAGGATCCTCACAGTGGGCTTGAAGCCTGTGTAAAGTACCATGTCAGCAGCTCATTTGGGAACAGCTGCCGCTCACAGCTCATGAAATCCTTCTGTCTAGCTGTCTTGCAGTAGACACTTAACTGCCGGCTGCGTGAGCCACAACAGAGCGCGTCACTGCTTCTCGTACACGAGAGGCTCAGCAACACAAAGGGATCCAGGAGGAGAAAGGAAGAAAAGGGAGTAGGAAGGGGGAAGCACTGGCTAAGAAAAGGAGTGACAGGAGTGTGAATGAGAGGGGGGAAAGGGAGGCACATGCGGGGAAGGGTGAGAGGAGTAGAGACGCAAAGGCCTCCTTTCCTCCTGAACTGGCTGCCAGTCACTCTTCCCTTCTTACGGAGAGGGGAGAGAGGAGCTGGGAACTGGCTGCAAGCAGTTAGTCACTAGCTAGATGTGATGGGAAGAAATCTGCCCTTATCCAGGGATCAAGGCTTATTTCATTCAACCGCTGGAGAACAGAGATGTGAGGTAAGCTGTACCCCTGTGATTGACATGAGAACCTGGACAACACTTATCTGAGGAGAGCTGTACCCCTATGAATGACATGGAAACTTGGACATCACCTTCAGGCAGTTGCCTGCACAACACAGTGGACACCAGCTCTGAGACTCCACAAGAATCAACCCTTTGGAAAAAGGGTGCAGAAAAGGAGAATCTTTGGGGAAGCTGGTCTGTTTTACCTGTGGCAGGGCTTGAACAACTGTATCCAGCAGTGCTCGCATTCCTGTGGCCATCTTCAGTAGCTTCAGGACTGCCACAACAAGCACAAGAGAAGTGTCCCTCAGACTGAGCTCAGAAGGTCCATCCTTTGTGTGACTTACTAATGGCAGTAGCACAAGACAGATGTCCTGTCTTCCCTTGCCCTAGAAAAACTGGATTGTCCCCCTTGGCCCCCTTCTCCCTTTTTCCACTTTTTTTGACTGTACAGTCCTAGTGGTTCCTTCTCCTCCAGTCCATCCTCTTCTTACTAAATACTCTGCCACCCATGCCTATTGGGCTTCTTCTGCTTCACCCAAACAGTCTGGCCAAGAGCCCTCTTTCTCCCAGAAATGTGTATCACACTTCTCCCTCTGCTCTGGTTTTTCATTCCATCACATCCCCTTCCTCCAGCCACCATCTGTTAAGGCAGCTTAGCACACCTTGGCCACCATCAGGAAGATGCACTCCCTTCCCTGTGCAAACTTCAACCTGCTTGGTGGCCCCTTCTCCAAACACCGCTACCATACTTGGCCCATAGAACAACAGGGAAAGTTCAGCTCTGACATGATCTGCTCACCCTCCTGGTCCTTCACCCCATGTTAAAACCACTGCACCTAAATGCCTGGCTAAAGGGAGCAGAAAGCCTTAGCCTCTAGGCTGTCCTTCATCACATCCCCTGCCTCCCTCCCAGGGCTAGGGACAGGGCGAGCCCATGACTCTACAGCCACTGCTCAACGAGCCATGGCACCAGGTCCCACTCCATGGCTGCCTACACCCGTGCCTCTGGCCAGTGTCTCTCTCACCCCGGGCGATACGCAGCACCCTCATGATCCGGATGATAGTGGGGTTAATTGGGAGAGCAGCATTGATTTCAATCTCTTCCAACGTGATGCCCATGACAGACAGCAGCACAATGGCCAGATCGAGCTGGTTCCACCTTAAGAAGAAAAAAAATTAAGAGAATAAAGGAAGGTGGAGTTTTTCCATTTCCCTGAAAAAGAAAGTGAATTGTCTCCACTTCAACCTAAATATTTCTTTATGTATGAGTTCAAGGCCCCACTCTGAGACAGCCTATATGGGCTTTTGCAGACAAACAGAGATTGACTTTGCACACACCCTGAGCAGCCAGAGGCAAGCCAGCCTGATCTGAAAGCATGGAGCTGTGTTACTATGGTGCTATACTTTGACTAATGGGCTCAGCTTTTTATGGCCTTACTACCTCGAATCAGCTTCGTTATATACGTTCTGCTTCAGCATGCTCCCAGTTTGCCTCAGGGGCAGGAAAAAAATGGCTCTCTCTAACCCCACCTCCTTTGCTTTCTAGCCTAACCAGCAGATGCCAACCAAGAGGCAATTTTTGGACAACTCCTATTATTGCTTACGCATTGCGGCTTATGCTGGCTCAAGCTAGGTCCATGCTGTGCAGAACGGGGAGGCAGTCAGGGCAGTCTGTTACCACCTCACACTCCAGACAGGGATTCATCCTCGAGACCTCCACCCCAACCCCAGTTGTCCCACAGTCACAACTGACATAACCCTCCGCTCACCTGTCTTTGAAGAATCGCCGCAGACCGAATGCCACCAGCTTGAGGACTGCCTCCAACACAAAGACGGTGGTGAACAGGTAGTTGCAGTACTTGAGGGCGGTCTCCAGGGACTGCCAGCAGAAAAAGAGGGTAAAGAATTGAGGCAAAAGCAACATCAAGCACATAACCTGGGTGGGGAGGCTCTCCTGAGTGCCAGGAATTCATTGGGAAGTGGGGAAGCTGCCCCATGCCTCCTACCCACTTGAATGTGGAGGCTGCCTACTAAGGGCAACCACCAGCTGACCCCTCTGCCCCTTGTTGTTCTCAGGATCAGTTATTGCTCTTTTCTCCTGTATTGCTCAGTATAACGGGGAGGAGGCAGCTATTACAAGGAGAATCCATCAAGCCCTCTCTTCTGCCAGTAGCCCATGCCACCTGGATGCCACCGTGCTAATGGCACTGGCATAGCTATCAACCAGAAGTAAGGCATGAAGATTACTCCAGCTGTGGATATGCGTCACCTCTGATGGGAGGAAACGCCTCTGTGCTTTGGTCTGGGGCAGGCATACGTGGCATCTCTTAGCTGTTGGGCTTCTGGTTCTTTTATGTGCTGCCCCTTCTCCACCACCATGGACCAGTGTGAGCAGTGGGCAGCATTTGGTGGCAGTTTGTACTGGAAGGGTTCGAAGTGCTTTGGCAAGATTCTTTAGCAGAGCCTGACAGCAGGCTGGCATGGCTGGACCTGCGTTCCAGGGGAAGGAGTTGAGGAGTAAGAGGACTGACTTGGTCAGGAACAAAGGCCTGACATGAGGATGACAACAGATAAAGGTTGAGAGCTCCCGCAGAGTAGAACTGGGCACCATCAAGGGCAAGATAAAAGCTGGGCAGTTGGGCAAGAGACAGAGGAGCCTGGCAGTGGATTTGAATGAGGACAGACAGATTCAGCTCCTGATCAAAGCCTGAGCTACTTTGGACGGCATCTGCTCACACACCAGAGCTGTCACCTAAACCAAGGCTATCCCGAAAAGAAAACTGAAATGCCACTGGGCCAATGTCATGATGAATGCTTTGTCTACATATGGAGGCAGGAAGCTCCTTTGATATGTGCAGCATATATTTTTTCCCATCAAAGGCATCTAGAACTTTACCAGGAACACTGAGAGGTATGTGGTCTTCCCCAGCCAAAGTATACAACCTATTTGGCCTTCAAGGCCCTTTACCGGGAATCACCCGCTGCAGCTGAGAGAGGCTCTGTTTGGCCCTGCAGCTTCTCTTACAGAAAAAAGGTGGCTCAGTAAAGACATCCCATCCCATGACACGCAACCAGCCACTCTAGTCCTCTCAGCTCAGGCCATATGGCAGGAGAATCAAACTGACATTTGGAAACCTGCTGCAAAGCCTGAAGCTCTCAGGGTACTGCTGCTTCCATGACTCCTCCTGTTAGGATACAGGGGAACACACAAAGCAGACCAAGCAGCTCAATTTGGGCAACCCACATATCCACTTAATAATATAAAGCACAGAGACTTAATTGCACCATGCTTTCTAGGGGCCTGACTCTTGCTTAGATGCCTTCTCTCTATTGATTTTAACGGATAACAGGTATCTGAGCAGGGGCTACCTTTCTGGATACGTACAGAACTCTTCACATAACTTTGCCTACTACATTAACTCTTGCAACACTTTAACAGTATTTTTTAAGAGACACTCAAGTGTCCCACCTATGCTGGTAGGCAGTGGTCATCAGAGAGCTGTAGCAAAATAACATAATGACTCGAGGCAGGGCTTATCTCCATGATGTCACTCACCACAGGTTGGTTGTAGTGCTCCAAGGACATAGTGACCACGTTGAGGCAGATGATGAAAGTGATGAAGATGTCCAGATAGTGGCTGGTGCAGACCGAATGAATAAGGAGGCGTATGGGGCAGTAGGTAGCATAGTACGGCAAACGCTGCGCCTCTTCAGTGGAAAGAGGGAGATGGGCAGAATTAGGAAGAAATTGGAAGAAAGAGAGAAATGGGTAAGAAACACTGAAGAGGGAGCAGGCATAAGAGTGGTGATAGGTGTTGAAAGAAAAGGGAATGAAGGTGGGAGACAGAAAGAACAGAAAAGGATAGGTAAAAGGTAGGGGACATAGGAAGGAGGGAAAAAATGCAAAAAGAGGGAAGTAGAAGTCGGGGGAAAATAAGTAGAAAAAAGACAAGGAAAGGAATGCTAGAAAGAAAATCTGTTAGTCTATGTTTGTGGGAATGGTGCTAAATCAGCATTTCATGCCTCGACAAATTAAGATCACAAATGATCAAAGGGAGCAGATGGTTCCAGGAGAGGCCCCGGGGTGTCACAGGAGAGAGGGGAAAAACTGGAGGAGAGGAAGGGAAAGCATGCCCACAGGCTGCAAATGGAAAAACCCCATCAGTCTGGGGTAGTAGGGATGATTTCCAGGGGCAAGTATGCTTTTGCAATTTTTGTCTAAAGGTAATACAGAAGAGGACAGAAACACCAGGAAGAGAGCTTGCTTCACCACAGAGGGTCTGGGACCCCAAGGAATGACACTGCAACTTTGACAGAAAGAGCCAGGAACAAAACACAAGGGTCTTCCTCTTTTTTTTTTTCCCCCCTCCCTCTTCTTTAAATTTGGGTTTAAACACACAGGATGGCCTGTCAAGGTCTTCCCCCAAACACCGGCTGGGTTGCAGGAAGCCCAGGTGGGACTATCCCAAGCCCAGGATGGGCACCGATGCGTGCACGTCCTGGATTGACAGTGCACACCAGCACGTGCACAGGGGTATTTTTGGTACATCTTATCTCCCGAGGGGCAGGGTGCTAAAACCCCAGCGGCTTCCCCGCAGTCCCAGCAGACCTCATCAGCCACCCCTCTTCCCCAGACCGCCCCAGTGGGGTGCGTAGCGACACGGCAGTGGCATGGGGAGGACGGCTGAGAGCGTGGCCACAAGCGATGCGTTTCAGAGACCGGTCCGTCAGGAAAGAAAAAGAAGAGGAGAAGGCTTTTCTCAGAAAACCTTGGCCTACGAACCGACCAAACACTTAGGCTGTGCCTTACTCCTTCGCTTCTTCTCCAGACGGCGCAGGCGCTTCTCCTCCCGCCGGCGTGCCTCCTCAGCCTCCTGGTGCTGCCGGCACTTGTGGAAGTTCTCCACCACCACCCCCACAAACATGTTGAGCACAAAGAAGCTGACGATGAGGAGGAAGGAGATGAAGTAGAGGAGCATCCAGGGGTTGTTGTTGGTCACTGGCTGGAGGAGGAGGG
The DNA here is from genome assembly GCF_000737465.1 of Haliaeetus leucocephalus. Taxonomy (NCBI): domain Eukaryota; kingdom Metazoa; phylum Chordata; class Aves; order Accipitriformes; family Accipitridae; genus Haliaeetus; species Haliaeetus leucocephalus. The sequence continues at coordinate 1,506,501 of NW_010972436.1, forward strand.
AGAACAGAGGCGGTCAGTCAGTTGGGTGCATGGTGGTATGGAAATGATGGGGGTGGGACCTGCCATGGTGATTGGCTGCTGGGGAGGTGGGGAGGGGTTATGGAAATCAGGGGAGTGGGCTGGGAAGAGCTGGGGCTACAGGCAAGGCAGTTTGTGATTGGCTGACTGGATTTTGGCATCAGCTGGTGATTGATGGAGCGGGTGGGAGTCAAGGGCAAGGGCCTGCCTGCACAGAGTCACCCACGATTCGGGTACAACCCCAGCCACTGATGGAGTACAACACCAGTATGTGGTAAAATGGGTTCCAGGGAACACCTTTGGCTGGAGGGCAAGTAGAGACCACATCCACACACCACCAAAACGATGATGAGACCGGAATAGAAATGTCATTCAGACTCGGAGAGAAAGGAGGCCCTGAATTTCACGGGGTTTCCTGACAAAAAGCCTACCAAGCCAACAGTGGTGCACCTTGTGCAGAGGTTCAGATGTAAATGGAGCATCATCCCCAAGGTTCAAGCCTGTGGTACTGCATCCCATGGCAGGTGCCTACACTGGACACTATCAAGGTCATTGCCTTAGCAGTAGAGGAACAGGGATGCAATGGGCAGCAGACCAACAGTCCCTGTTTTACAGCGTATTAAAATAACCATCTGTGGGCTAGGAGGGAGCCAGCATGACCAGAAAGGCACATGGCATTGTTTCTTTGTCATTACAAATAGATAAAGACCTGCTGTGAGATCCAAACTGAGTAGAGGGTGAGAATTACTACAGACGTGCACTGCACAGCCACAGCTGCACCTCCCTGCATGGACCAGGCATGACTCTGACACCTTGCAAATAGGTGAGCAAAGGATTCAGAAGGGCCCTGGAAGGGACTCTTGGTTTGAGGGAGGTGTCTGAAGCAGGATGTTAAAGCATGCTTCTGCCTTACTAGCCCGAGGAAAGTGAAAAAGGTCCTTTCTCAAGGAAGTCTTCGTACCTGCTGGTCAACAGCCACAGCATCTAGTCCATTATACATAATATTGACCCAGCCATCCTTGGAAGCCAGAACAAAGAGGGACATCAGAGCCTGCAACACACAAAACAAAGCAGATGTGGAGCGGGTGCATCTGGCAGGCTGGGAAAAAAAAATCATGGGTTTACGCTCTAATACACACAACACTGAAATACTCTTCCTGCCTGTGTCTCTGCATACATCAAAACCTGCTCCTTCCCCCGTGGAGGAGAGGGAGGGGGGACAGGAGGCCATGTGCAGCCAGACCCACCAGGGGAGAGAGGTTGTGAGGAACATCTGCTTTGTGGCAGGAGGAAAAAGAAAATCAAGCTCTCTGCTGCCACCACTTTTCTTTCCCCCACAACCTGTAAGCATCATCCCGATACCAACGCAGTAGTGACACAGCTTCTGCATGGATACCCGTGCCGAATAACTGTCCCTCCTGGCCCAAGGATCAGGCTTTCCAAGCACTGCATCTGTGCCCCGGGGAGAGGTACCTATAGGAGGAGACAAACCTTGTGCTGGGTTCCCACCAGAGACAGGAGCTGCGGGCACACTCACCTGTCCCAGGTTGTCGAAGTTATACTTGTGGTGCACCCACTTGTAGTTGGCGGCCACGCAGTCGGACCGGTTGGTGATGTTCCTGATGTCGACTCCAAGGCAGTGGTAGAACTTGCCCTTGAAGAGCTGCAGGATGGCAGTGACCCCATCAGCCCCTTTCCCCACAGGGTTCCCCATGCTCCCTGGGATGTGCAGAAGCTCCTGAGATGGTGGGTGGAGTGCAGGGCTGCAAGCCAGGTGGAGCATGACAGGTAGGAATGACCGCCAACGTGACGTAGAGCACAGGCTCAAACCTTGCCAAGGAGCCAGGGCCACCCTCATAAACCCACACCTGGCTTTTCAGCCTCCTCCATTGCCCCAGGTCAGCAGTGACTGTAAGCCCTTACCATCTGACAGCCTTTAGGGCAGCCTTTCTGGGTGCAATTAGAGCCACCAGCCCAAAAGGAAAAAAAAAAAAAAAAAAAATCTTCTATTCAGTCCCCAAGAGTAATCTCCCCTCCCTGCTTCCCAGTTACTGAGAGAGCTGATAGGAAAAGAAGATCTCATCTGAGGGTAAAGAACCAGAAAAAACATCCCCTGGTTCTCAGATACTTTTTTTTTTTTTTTTTTTCCCCACAAAGCTGCACTGCACTGCTGTGGCTGTTCTGCCCAGGGCTCTTTCCCCATATGGAAGGTACTGGATTGTGCATTTGTACAGATGCATCAGAGCAGACTAAGTATAGCGCATTCCCTGAGATAGAAGTAACGCCCACGCCCTTGCTCCTCTGCAATGCAACAGCTGAAAATAAAGAGGATTAAATAAAAAAATAAAAGAAGGTTGTGGGTGGATTTAGGGCTTAGAGCAAGGGGGAGAAACAGAGCTGACTGGAGGCAGCGTTCATGCAAGCAGGCGCTGAGCTGCTTGCCCTCGTGGCGTGACATGGACGAGCCCAGCGAGCCCTGTGCTGGGCTCTCCCTGTAACGCCGACCCAAACCCTGATCCAACTCCTGCCAGGCGTGAGCGCTAACTCCTGTCTCACACATCCAGCAACGCCTGCGCTCGCTGAGGACCCAGCTGTCCTTGCCAAAGGCTGCGGGACGTTATGGTGGGAGAAGCTCACGGAGGAGGGCAGGTGCAGAAAATTTCCCAGCTTGCCTGGCCCTCCTGCTGTGCTTGGTTGTGTCTGTTGTAGGACCTGGGGGTACGGGCGCCCGTGGCAGGGGTGTGGGCACAGGGGCTGTTTGATGGGCAGCAACAACCTACCTGCACACCCAGGATGCCAAAGATGATGAAGAAAGCGCAGCAGATGAGGACGATGTTTCCTATGGGCTTGAGGGAAGAAATGAGCGTCTCCACCACCAGCTTCAGGCCAGGGGCTCGACTGATGACTCTGGAAGGGAAGGAAGGGGAGCGGTGACAGAGGGACGGGGCGGGGATGTTTGGGCTAAGCTAAGCATTTTCAGCAGCAGTGGACCCCCACTCTTGCTGTGCAGTGACCCATCAGTGGGGACCAATCTCCTGCGACCAGAAAGCCTCTTCTGTCCTGTGGGTTGGTTGTCTGATGAGGTACCTCCAGGGCCAGAGCCATACGGCTAAGAGGAACCTCACTGTGGCTTATGGCTTGTCAAAGACCACACTTTGCCTGGCACAGCGGGACCTGATTCTGGGACCCTTCCTGGGGGGGGGCTGGTGGGAAAAGGGGGCCAAGCAGGGCTCAGTGGGGCTCTGACCGGAGGGGACGTAAGGTGCGCAGCAGCCGGAGGACTCGCAGCACCCCCAGAATTTTGGCACCGCCAGCAGAGGCCACCGAGACCACAATGTCAATGAGAGACACGAAGACCAAGAAGCCATCCAAGATGTTCCAGCTGCTGCGGAGATAAGCCTGATCCCCAAAATACAGGCCTAGGGAGACCACCTGCAAGAGAGGGGAGAGGAGAGGGGGTTAAATGGCTTCTCTCCACGTTGCCTGGAAGACTATGAAGGAAAACGTCTTTGGGGAAAGTGGTGGCACGTAACTCCAGAAATAACAGGGCCATGGTGTCTTCCCACCTTTCCTCTGCCTCCCTGAGCAACAGCACACTGTAGGGAACACGCAGGAAACCTTTTCCTGCCATGCCACAGACCTGGGACAAGTCTCCCAGTCCAGAGATCACCTGGGAGGTAAAATCGGGCACCAAAACCCGTACTTTGGCTCTTAAAGGGGTGGTTCGAGTCTCAGCAGTTCTCAACACCAGCAGGCACTACAGAAATTGCTTGCCTTGGGGAGAGCTGAACACCCTGCAAATCATGGCCATAATTCAGGTATGAATTTTAGGGGTTTAACTTCAGGCACCCAGTTTTAGGACTCTTTCCTGATCACAGGAGGGGAATAACAAGATTTCCCTATTGTTGCAAAGTACTTAGACACCTATTGAATAATTATCTCAACTAAGAGCATTTTATTAATATTGTTGTTATTTCCCCTGTTCTTGCTCCAGGAGAAAGGGAATGGACATTTGATATCATTACAAAATCCATACCTGAAGGTCAGCTATTCCTCCTGGATACTAAGATCCATTCAGATTTAAAGCCTAGGATAAACATCCCCTCCATGTCTGACAAGAGAGGACACAACCCCAGGCGGTATCTGCCTTTACCAAGATAGAGGGAAGGACTCACACACTGAAAAGATGGCAAGATTTTAGAAGGGTGCTGAGCAAACGTGAGCCATGTTGTTCCTGACACTGGGAAAAAGCTCTCAGCAGTTCATCTCCAGTAACTTACCTTCAGTGTCATCTCAGCTACAAAAATTGCTGTGAAAATGTAGTTGGATACAGTGAGAAAGATTCTCTCCTAGAAAAAACAGAGAAAGGCCTTAAATGTATCTTGATGACTTCTTGTCACTCTGTCAGGCCCCTCTGATGAATTTGATATCTTTTGCTTTCCTGTGAAGGGTCTGAAAGTTGGGAAAATAAGAGAGGTGCCTTTGGCAAAGGCCAGAACTAGGCAGCTTTTAGCTGATACACCTTGGCTCAGCTCCGTGCCACAGCTGGGACGGGATCCTACGCAACTCTGCAAGAGCACAGTGGATGGGATTTGCAATGCAGCCTGCAAATCTGGTCTCAAGGCACTCTCTGCCCTGTTCTGCCAGTGCTGCTCAGTCCTGACCTGCTACGCTGACCTGGGACTCCTTCCCGAAAGGCTGCTGAGCACTGACCGCTGGATTGTAAGTGCAGTAGGGTCTGGGGATCGCTAAGGCAGATGTGCAGAAAAAGCCATTTCACTTGCCAGCTTCAGCCACCTCCAAGATGGCTTAAAAGCAGCATACATGAATGATGACGTGCCATTTGTACAGAATGGAAGTTACTTCTACCTTTTAGTCCCCAGTCGCTGTCCCTTTTGCCAGTCATCGCTTAACTGCAGGTGCCTGGAGGACTCTCTTACTTTCCAAGAGGGAGGGAACTATGATTACTGTTTAGAAAGTGTGTTGCCCCATTATAAGACCCTGCAGGGGAAGTGTGCACTATGTGAATTACTAATACTTGGGCATTTGAATAGATGAGTGGGAGCTGGTGTTTAACGCTGAAGTTATTCCAGAGGTCATACCAGTGCCAGGAACACTTACGAACCGCTGTCAGAGGTTGTGCTAAAAAGCAGGTGGGAGGAAACGGTGCTCACCGTGCTTCTGTGTTCAATCTGTGGTCTCTCCAGAGCAATAGTGATGCAGTTCAGGAAGATGAAGGCCAGCACAACATAGTCAAAGAGCTTGTGAGCAATGATGGTTTGGCAGAGGAGGCGAAACCTGCAAGAGAGTTCCAGTAGGCACCTGTGCCATGGGCAGAGCAACGTTAGGAGCTGTGAGGACAGAGAATTGAGAAGTCTGGCCAAAACTGAGCTCTGACGTAGCAGTTTTCCTATCACTGATACTGAAGTCCCTTGCCATGGCAATATCCCAGGGTGGCCCAGGGTCACACAGGGAGCCTGGAGCAGAGCAAGGGCAGAGCAAGGAGCTGAACCTTCATCCATTGCCCCAATGCCAGAGTGGTTTCCTAATCACTATAGGCACCACTGTGCTCCTCTCTCGCCCCGTAGAGAAGAGGCTGAGTTTCAGTTTTCCTCCCAAACTCACACTTTGTACCACCCCAGGGCAAAGAGGCCACATGCTGAAAGCTGAGGAGAGGCAGATAGGTTGGCAGTCATGGGGACCACACTTCTGTCTGCTCCGAAGGACACTGTGCTCATTAGCATAGGTGTCACACAGAGCAAAGAGCTCTCCTGCATGACCTGTAAGGAAATCCCCTTCTTTTCAAGGAGCGATGCACATGGGTGAGAATACTGTTGGCTGGGGTACATGGACATTTTCTCCTGGTGGGAAGACCCCTTTAGAAGGAAGAATTTATCCAAAATTTCTTTTTTTCAGGCAAGAAGTATTCTAACTTTGCCCTAAAATGTGTGATATGACTGCTGATAAGTTGGTACTGGGACTAAAAATGAAGTGGAGAGACTGTTCTGGTACCAGGGGAGGAAATATCAGTATTAGAAAGTAGTTAATAATACATTCCTTCTCTTTTTTGGGTTAATGTTAGTATTCCCTGCCTTGCTTTGCTATAAATATTTATGATTACACAAAAGAAAAATGGGATGCTCCAAAGGGAGGGAAAGTCACAATAGCTATTTAGGATTCTCATCCTTCCTTTCATCTCCAGAATCAAGGAAGAGAAATGTTGTTTGGCTGTAGAAGTGGAGATGGAGGAGACAAATCACATTCCCAGCTGGTAAGTTTAAAGTTGCAACCTAACGTGCAGCTCAGAGGATGTGGCCAGCGTGGCAACAGAATCTGCCCCATCTTCTCAACCCTTTCATGGCAAAAACTGCACAAACCTGTTTTGTGGAGAGAAGAGATATATGGACCAGTCTTCCCGTAACTCACACCAGTCTGGCTTATAGACTTCCATCATCTTCCGGATGCGAAAGCACAAGCTCTGGAGGGACACAGCAGAAGCAAGTGCCACTGGTTACCTTCCCACTTGCCTGAGAAAGGCACTCTTCCTTTCACATCTGACCCCAAAACACCACTACCTGCAGTTTGCCAGTGCACTACCTGCTGTTCTTTAAGCCCCTGAACAAGGAAATGGACTCAAAGAGCAACAAACCACTGAAAAGGAGGTAGGAGCTGCTTTGTCAGGGCCTTTTTACCCCTTGGCATCTGGTTTCCTCCCCAAATCATTACAAATAAAACTGCTGATGTCCTTCCTAGAGCAGGATGTTGTCCATGATGCCTTCTCTGAACTGTTGGAGTGGCTCTGTTACATGAGCACAGTGTTTCCTTGCCACCTCAGCTAAATGAGAGGCCAAGACAGGAAAGCCTTCTGTTGGCACCTGGGCTTGGAAGTGATTTAATTTCATACAGCATATATATCTGTATTTGGTACAGTCCTGTACTTGCTGCTGATTTTCCCCATGCATAGCTCTTGCTCCTCGCACAGCCTGACCTTTCCTAGCCTGTAGAAATCGCTGGCTGCACTGCTCTGAAATGACAGCCCCCCAACGACCATGCATGTGACCCTATATTGTCCTTCCTCCCACCATCCACCTGTACGACTGCCTTGCAGGCAGCCTCACAACGTGGTTTGAGCTTGTCTGGGTCTAGAAGGTCCCATCTGCGTTCGGTGATGTCCTCCAGCTGTGCTTAAAGCATCTTTGCAAGCTGTCCCATCCATGTGGCAGAGAGACTGACACTTGAGGACGGATCTGGGGTTTCCCACAGCACCGCGGTGTAACCCCAGGTTCCCTCCACCAGGTACTCACATAATCTATCTCTTCATCATCCTCTCCCCGTTCCTTGCGGTTGTTCATCTTTGGGAAGATCTCCTTGGCGATACTGGGCATTTTGCCATTGCAGTCTTGATGCTCGCTGGATGCTGCTCCCAGCTTATGGGTCACTCGGTTGCCAGACGGGACTGAGGACAACTCCAGCAGGTCACAGGAGCCTTTGTTGTCCAGGGAGAGCGTCCGGCGGTGATGAGACACCCTTCCCGTCCCGTCTGGCTCCCCATCTGCCGCCCTGTGCCTTTCCCCAGACAGGAGGGATTCGTGCTCGGCAGAGGGAGGTTTGTGCTTCAGGCTGTGTCCCCGGGCCAGGCTGTTCCAGCTGGAGCGACGGCTGCCCCAGGCTCCGCTGCGGCCCCAGGCACCGTAGTGGGAACTGCGGGAGCTGGACTGTTAAGAGAGGGGGACGGGGACTCAGCAAGTCCGGGCACAAGGAGGGAGCATGCAATCCAATTTCAGATCACAGGCTTCTCCCTGGGCCCCCGAGCCAGGGAGGTTGCCTTTTGCAGCCACTGAGGAAGTTGCGTGGTGGGAATTTAGCAGCAACCTCTGTAAATCTGACAATAAATTGATAATGAGTTAGTAATGGTGTCAGCTGTGATTACTTTATAGCACCATCTGTGTGCAAAGCACTTATGGGGAAGGTAAATAATAAAGCCAAAGGCCAGGTGCTTGATGTTGTTACTTACACCAGTACAGAGTAAGAACAAAGCTCTCAAAATATCTGATTGGCAGTTTTTTATGCTGCCCTGGGGTAGAGGATAACACAAGGTACAGGGTGATGGATAATCTGACACACCATCTTTGAGTACAGTCTTAGTAAAAAGAAGAAATGAGAGAAACAGCCTTGTTGGTTACAGTCTAGTCCAACTGCATCAGCAACTTATCATGTAGTACATGCCTGACAGCTCTCCCTGTTTAGAAATAACAGGGGCACAAACCCTTTGAGCACCGATGCACCCCCCCAAAGCTGTGTGTGTCAGTGAGTAGAAAGCCCAGAAGCTGATGTTATAAGGTGGACAGGTCTGAGGTGCATCAGCTGGACAGCCAGCAGTGCTTGGGGAAGTGCTAAGGGGCAGCAGGACCTGCTATGGGGAGCTCCAAGTCAAGATTTCTCTCTTCATTGTTACAAAAGCTTCCAGAAAACCCATCTGTTATGGGACTTGGCAGTTCTGGCATCACCCAGATATTCCTATGCTCTCAACTCAGGGCATCATTTTGTGTCCTGTGCCCTACAAAAACAAGGAAAGGGCAAGGAGACAAAACATATTTCACACTAAGAGAGAGACTCTGTCTCCTTAGTGTTCCCCCTCTCCCACCAGAAGAATATAAAAGAGCTGAATCCCACACTCAATGGAATATAGATCAATAACCCAGAAATAGACTTCAATAATCTGGAAATTTAGATAAATAATGTGAATTGAGCTGGCTTCCTAAAGACAGGCAACGTGCTTGTGTTAGAAGCCTACAGCAGCAGTGCAATCCTCCACAGCAATCCCCGGACGACAGCAGAAAGACAACAGAGTGCTTGGACTTCAAAAGAAGGGTATGACACGCTTCTGTACTCACTCACTCACCAAGGACCGCTGGTCATAGGTCATTCTCCCCAGGGACATCACACTGCTCTTCCGGGAGTCAACAGCAACGCGGATCTGGTCAGGCTGCAGCGAGTTGCGTGAAGAGTTGGTGGCCCCCCCAGCAGCCACTGGTGGGTTGGAAGAGGGCAGGGATGGGTCCAAGTGTCCATTAGGGGTCACAGGAATTGCACAGAGCTTGGGATCTGGGTGGAAAGATGCAGAAAGAAGAAGAAAGCGAAAGAAGAAGGTGGGTTCCTCACTATCCAGTGACTGTTCCAATGTCTAAGCTGTTTAGCACGTTAGCAGCAGCTAACAGAATATTAGCTGTTTAGCACCAATCAGCATCAATTCCTTCCGATTTAGGGTGTTGTGGCAAAAGCAGCACAAGCTGGGAAGACTTTGAAGTATTCTCCTCAGTCCCCAAAGCTGACGGCAGCTCTCCTGGGGGCCAGACAACGAGCAGAGTGCTGGTCAGGCAGACTCAGGCTGACAGGCAGAGCAAGAAGCCGAACCCTGGCAGCTGGGGAGGAGAGTGTGCTTCTGCATGCCAAGAACAGACACCTGCATCTTCAGGTCTGAACAAATACCACCGACTGTCGGACTGGCTATTTAAAGCAGTTAGGCGTAGACACTGTGGAAGAGACTAAGATGTGGGGAGACCCACAGCCATCCACGTATTGAGGTTACCTTTAAATTCCCGCAATCACACTCTTCATCCCAGTCTATCCTACTACACTGGGCCTCTTCAAACGACTGATCATTGACCTTGAAGATACAGGACACCTTTGAGGGGTATGTCAGGTGCTGTGGATGACCATCAGCATTTGTTCAGATGGATAGAGAGGACGGGGTACTGGATTTTAATGCCCGAAAGGACTGGAACTTTCATTTTTGTTTGACCTATTGCATCACGAAGGTCATGTATCTTCACCTGCACACAGCGTCACAGCCGTGATTGCACCAACAGCTCCGCAACCTCTTCCCCGTTTGCCCTCCTGGGGGTTTGGCTTTCTACATTCAAGGTAAGCTCTGATATGGCGCAGCCATGTAACCCAGGATCAGGCTGCTGTGAAAACAGCTAAGTTGCAGGAAAGAGCTGTAACAAGCCAACGCTGGAGCCACTGCTCCTTGCTGTGGGAGCTGCATTTAAGCTCAGCCCTGTGCCTGTGCTCCTTGTCTGGGTTATGCTGTGAGAATGCTTGTGCCTGACCTTGCACCTTGCTGATCCTGATCTTGTCTTGCTGACTGGACTTCTTGGCTTGACCTCAGACCTGCCTCACCACTGTGGACTTGCCTGGCAATCACCGAACAATTGGCTGACCCTGGCTAGTGTCAGCAGACCTGCTCTGCTCCCCTTGTGCCGGTACTGTGCTTTTGTCGGCGTGGTCCCTGCCCTCCTGCCTGGCTGTCCCTCCCTCTCAGCTCCTGGCTCACCATACACTGCGGAGCAAGCTGCTCTTGCTGCTCCTGAAGTATAATACCCCTCGCAGAAAGACTTGCGGTCTTCAAGGGAAGACTTCGAGGGGTGGAGACCTTACCCAGAAGTTTGCAGGCAGACGGTTCCAACAGTTAATTATCTTTCCTTAAAAATATGTGGGGTTTTTCGGTTTGAATTTGTCTAGCTTCGGCTTCCAACCTTTACAATCTCATTATGCTTTTTTCTGCTCAATTAAAGAGCCATCTACCATCAGAAATCTCTCCTTATGGTCGGCACTTACAGAGTGTGTGTTCAAGTCACTTCTTTGGTTTCTCTAAGCTTCATTAGCCTCTCGCTATGAGGCAAGACTTCCAGATTTGTCCGAGTCCTTTTTAACGTGTTGGTATCCCCTATCCAAATGTGGGTCTGTTGTTGTTTAACCCCAGCCAGCAACTAAGCACCACGCAGCCACACGCTCACTCCTCCCTGCTCCCAGTGGGATGGGGAGGAGAATTGAAAAAAAAAGTAAAACTTGTGGCTTGAGATAAGAATGATTTAATAACTAAAGTAAAATAAAATGTAATACTAATACTACTAATAATAAATAATATAATAATAATAGTGAAAAGGAATAGAATTTAAAAAGAGAGAGAGAAAAAAAGAAATAAAACTCAAGAAAAGACAAGCGATGTACAATGCAATTGCTCACCACCTGTTGACCAATGCCTGAGCAGTGATCCACACCCCTCGTGGCCAACTTGCCCCCAGTTTATATACTGAGCATGACGTTCTATGGTATGGGATATCCCTTTGGCTAGTTTGGGTCAGCTGTCCTGGCCACACTCCCTCCCAGCTTCTTGTTTGTGCACCTGCTTGCTGGCAGAGCACAGGAAACTGAAAAATCCTTAACTTAGGTTAAGTGCTACTTAGCAACAACTAAAACATCAGTGTGTTATCAACATTATTCCACACTAAATCAAAACCTCACTATACCAGCTACTAAGAAGAAAATTAACTCTATCCCAGCTGAAGCCAGGACAGGGTCCCAGATTTGGACACAGTGTTCCTGAAATGGTGCCCCTGAAGCTAAGCAGAGACAGTCTCACTTCTCATTCCTAGTTGATGTTCTGCAGGTCATTCAAGAACTGCTCCCCTTGGCTATCGCATTTCTCAGGATGCCAGCATGGCTCTGTTTTTCCACAGATGACACCACAAACTAGCATAAAGTTCAGAATGCAAACCGAAAAGTTCTTGGAGATGGGAGTGAATTTTCTGCAGAATCTGCTTTCAGATTTCTCACTAAACAGCAATGGGAGATAAGCAAGTGAGGTTGGTTGAGCTATTGTACCTGAGCCTTCCTGGACCTCTTGGAACTGATCTAACTCCTCCATGTTTGATGAACTCTGATCTTCATCTGAGTATGACCGGTTGGCATCACCCTGGAACACAAAAATTTAGAAGTTGCAAACTCATAAACAGAAAAGACCATTTGTTCTTGTCTTTCATTGCTGGAACAACTGTAAAATCCTCCTTGGCAGCAAGGCATCAGTGTGATCACTGGAAAGAGCCTTGTGTGACCTGCAATGGTTGACATACTGCGTTCTTGCTTTTGGAGGGGCAAAGGACTCGCCCTAGTAGGGCAGGGTCTGTTGCACAGGATGCAAATTGTGAACTCCCTTCCAGAGGGCTTGTCTCTTTCCTTGCAAGCATTAATGCTGTCATTTTTTTTAAAGGAAGCCCGCCCTGAACTTAACAAGGGAAATGACAGAGGTGTGATACTTTGGGAGTCCTCCACCCCAGTACCCTCACAGTGTCTCAAAGGTTCCCTTTTTAGCACCTCTATTCCTCCTCCTGATGAGGCCCCACTGGCAACTCACCTCAGCCTGGAACCCCTCCACGAGAATGGCCACCAGCAGATTGAAGAGCACGTAATTGCCAAATGTCATGAGAGCCACAAAGTAGAGGGATGCCCATGGCGAGGTGGAGGCCATGCCATTGTAGAGCACAACATTCCAGTCCTCCTGGGTTAGGATCTGCAACCAGGCGCAGAGGCCACATAAACATGAAGGAAGGACACAAAGGGGATTCTCAGAAAAGGACAGTGAAAGGATACACATCAGGACCACATCAGGCCTCTTCACTTCACCATAACCACACACCCACTGCCACTGCCCAGTGGTGGTACTGCCCTGATAACGTTAGCTGAGCAAGAATAAAGAAGAGCGACTGTGAGGGCAGTCATGGGCTGAGGTGACAGTGTTAAGCAGGGGAGTTACCACGACAGGAGTGACCTTTGCAAACTGTCTCCTGGGAAGGAAGGAGCCCTCTTGTCTGAGGTACACCATTCATTTGGTTACAACGCCCAGTTATTCCTCCTCTAAACAGGACATGCTGGAGCCTTTTGTGCTGTCAGGAGCGTAGTGCAATGCTCCTCAATGAGAAGAAGCTCCTCTACATCCTCTTCAATTTGCTGTGGTCCACCCAAAGAGACCAAAGTGGGCTCACCTGGAAGACGGTGACGATGGCCCACAGCAGGGAGTCAAAATTCTTCCGGTCAGGAACTGTATCTCCTGTGTCTGTCCTGAGGCTGAACTTGCAACCAAAGATGTGCATTCCTAGGATGCTGTTGGGACAAGAAGTGGAGATGGTGTCAAATATAAATACCTCTGCCACCACAATGAGCTCATCAGAGTCATTCTCTTTTCCTCCCAACAAGCTAATGTAACACCACAGGAGTGAGGGGTAGAACAACACAGCCAGACCACTAGGACCTATCCGTGAAGAAGGAGCTGTGCATTGCACCCCTATAGCTCACCAAAAAAACTGGCTTTCCACCTGTACTGGCTCAGAGCTCATGTATTCCCTCCAACCTGTCCTTCAGATCTGCTCTTCCCATCATTCTTGTTTGCTCTCGTTTTGATTCGCCTCCCTACCACCGCATCCCCGGGATGCGCTGACAGATTTTCCTGATTGCTTCCTGCCACCCTTCTGCCAGAGTCAGCCTCCAGACCAAACTGTTCCTGCAGCCAGTGTTGATTACCAAGAAACTTCACCTATCCTGTGATGGGACATTATGCACAACATGCGCATTTGGTGGCAGTATTTCTCCACCCCGTCCAGGCCAAATCTTCAGCTGCTGAACCCAATTTAGGGCAGCAGTAACCTCGGTCCTTATGAACAAATAAGCGCTTGTCAGTGCTGCCTGAACCTAGAGCAATGGGCAAGACAAGTCATGCAGTCATGTTCCGAAGTTGCTCTCCACATGAGCCATGCAGTGCCTCTCCAAAACACAGTGAGGCAACTAACTGCCTCCTCACCTGAATATAAAGATGAAGAGCATGAGGAGCATGCAGAAGGTGGCTACGTTGTCCATAGTCTTCATCAGCACCACAAGCTGGCGGCGCAGCGCGGGCATGAAACGTACCAGCTTCAGCACCCGCAGGAGACGGAAAGTCCTCAGCACAGAGAGTCCCCCGTCCGACTGGCCGATGATCTCCCAGATGCTGTGGCCCAGAGAGGCACAGGGAGTATGAGGGACAAAATGAAAGACAAAGGAACGAACAGAAGAGAGAGAGGAATAACAATGCTAATCCACGTTTTCACCTCTGCATTGGCAGCAAGTATAAAGGGGTCTGAGAGAAAATCTGTTTGAGCAGGATATAATTAGAAGTATATACTATAGGCTTATACTTATGTGTAGAAAGCTGCATTTCTCCCTTAAGAACATGATCATGGCACTGTATGTTGCAGGAATGAGGAAAGGATTGCAGCATTAAATTCCAGCAAGACAAGTTCTTCTATCACACATTAAACCTTTGTAGCATCCTTAATTTTTGCATTTTTAAAACATTTCACAGCTAATATTTGTTGTGGACTTACAAGGCAATTGCAACTGCCTTCATTCTACAGAGGAGAGAACTAAGGGGCAGAAATGCTATGCGGCTTGCCTAGGGTCACCAAATGTTGGGAAAAGACAATGTGGTCTCCCAATCCTCGGCCTTGTGCATCAGCTCAGCTCATCCTAGTATAGCTGCTAAATCCTTTTTGAAAAGGCACACGAAAATGTGCAAGCTCTGTAGTACTCTTCTGTATGTATTTCAGTTGATCCCCAAGGCCCTTGTCACCTGATGATGACGATGATACTGTCAAAGATGTTGTAGGGGTTGCGGAGGTAATCAAAGAGACCAAAAGCAGCAAGTTTCAGGATCATCTCCAGGGCAAACATGCTCGTAAAGACAACGTTGCTGATCTCCAAGATGTTGGTCAATTCCTCTGGCTGGAGAGAAGGCAAATTCAGAGAGTCAGAACTGAAAGAGCCCTGCAATTATGGGAAATAAAGTGCCACTATTCCCAGGGGACAGGCTTTGTAAGGAGCTGCAAAGCTCCATGGGTGAGATTAGAGTGGAGCTGGATAGAGCCTCTTGCACTCCAGATTCCTTTGCACATTTACTACCTTCATCATAGGTTCTGTCCCTAAAAAATTCTTTTACTAGAGGTGGTCAGGAGCCCCACAGCCACTCACACGGCCAAGGCTGACGAAGCGTCTCCCACATCCCACTCTGTACCCTGGTTCCCCAGCTAAAGGCTGCTTTACTTTGTGCAAAGAACTTGAGTATTTTTTGAAGCAGGGCAAAAGTAGCTGATCTGCAGTCAACCTCTTTCTTCAAGGATCTTCCTCTGAGGTTTCCACAGGTAGCTGGCACATTTTTTTGCTGAAATTCTGAAAACATTTTAATGATAGGAAAACAGTTCCCTATCTTCCTCTAAACCTTGCTGCACTTCTCTGCCCTTTTCCCCTCTATTTTTTCCCTTCCCCATTTTTATCTCCCCAACTCCCCACCAAATCCTTGGTATGCATTAGTTTTCCAGACTTGCTCCAGCAGTCTTTTCTCATGCCTCTATCGTCAGAGTGGTCTCAATAATTACCCAAGCAAATATCAGACTAGACGAAAAAGACAACAGCAAGAAGGGGCACTCTGCTAACGCCTACCTGTAAGGGAGAGGAAGAGCAGGACAGGGTGAGGAAAAGAGAAAAATGGACAGCAAGAGGAGAAAGGCAGATGCACAAGGTGAAAACCTCCAAGGATGACACAAGATGACTGTGTCGAAATAAAAAAAATAAAATAAAGGAATAAAAGGGCAATCTGACCCTGCCTCAGGCATTTTTTTCTGTTGAATCTCTGACACATCTTTCAGCCCCTGTGATACAGCCTTCTCCAGCAGAGACCAGAGACCAATGTGTTTGTGCATATGAGAGAAAGTGTTTTAATGACTCCATCAGTGGAACAAGTCTGAGCAAATTAAATTACTCTTTTTGTTTTCTGAATTAATGACTTTTTCTTCAGTGTGTGCAGCCTTGGAAACTTCTCTGACAAGGTCAGGAAAGGGTCTAGACCATTTCCTCAGGAATAATGAAACTTTGCTTCAGAGGGAGATGGAGGCTGTGCCGATGTCACTGATGAAGGATGCCAGGATCTTGCCATCCCCTGTGGAGGCATTCCCTACACTGAATTTGGGATGGACTCATCTGCTCAAAGCACCTCTCTCCCAGGGGCTAGGACTGCACCAGGCCAAACAGCAAGGGCTGAGGTCTCCAGCAAGGTCGGACACATGAGGGGCAGCACACGCGTGACTATATTGCACATACTCGGACACACACATAGCCCAGGGAGACTACCACGGCAATGGCAGGGTACAAAATGTTCCCAAAGTGAGAGAAAAACTTCCTCCCAGTATAATGGGTTGCATCTTGGGGCCAGGCTAGACAACCCATGCCCTTCAGACCGCATGAGACTGCTAGAGCGATTCACCTGGCTGTAGCATGCTGCTGGCCATCACCTTCCCAAGCAGCAGCTGGTGGGGACCTGCTCCAGCTGAAGGTGTGCCGCCTTCCCAAGAGGAGGGACAAGGCACAGCAGCTCCGAGGCACTTCTTCAGGGCTCCTCTGGCCCAAATTTCCATGTTTACCTTGGGGCAGGTATGTCGCACCTCAGACAAGGTTACGTATTTGACGTTTAACCTACCGTGCCACTGAGCCCCAGCTCCAAGCCTTCGAGCTGAGACTGATCCAGGCTCTGTGGCAGCAGCCAGTACTGCTCTCGTTGTCTGGATACCCGTGCCAAAAAGGCGGCTGAAAATTATCCTCTTCCTTCACATTGGTCTGAGCTATGCCTGGCCACCAGGCCACCTTTTTAAGCATCACATAAAATGGAAGGGAACAAGAAAATTGCAAAAGCCTATTGTTGAGGGCAAGAGAGGACAGACGCTCTGGCACCACGGAAACAAAAAAAGTGAGTCCCTGCAGGTCAGAGCCAATATTTTTACCATGAACTCAGTGCCCACTAGGAAGGGGAGTCATGGTGTCTCCCTGAGGGCTGCAAAATTACTGTTTTTCTAAAGGGTAGCCTTTGCATTGGCTGTGCCTGTCACTTAGCTGGTGGAAGAGGACTTGAGGGAGGAATGCAGTTCTGGGTCTGACTCTCCCCCTGAAGCTGGGGTCTGCTTTAACCCCTGCTCTGGGACCCCCAGGGGCCCAGATCCTCCCAGGTAAACAACTGGACTGGAAACTGCTACTCACGTCTGTGGCTTCCCATGCCCATTGCTAATTTATTGCACTCCCTGTTGCAACTTTTTATTGAAATACTCCATTTGTTTAAAGTCAAAAAAGAGGAGATGGCTCAATTTCCACTGTAATTACATTTGAATAACAAAACCATCCTGAAAATTAGGGGGAAAGGAGGGGAGATGAAAGCAAAGAGAGAGAAAGAATGAGCAAGTGCACACAGGAGTGGAGGAGAGATTAAGATCACTTCATGGAGAGCCAGGGAGTAATGACACTTGCTGTGAACATGAGGTCCATATGCTAAACGGAGGTGCCAGTTTCAGCCTGAATCAAATTATTATGTCAGTGAGAACGAGCAGTGTAAAAAAGCAACAGGCTATGATGGTGGATATCCTCCTCTCTGCTGTCCACACATTCTCTCTTGTGCTGTCGTAGGGAGCAATTGATGTTTGAAAAGCCGTGCTTGCATCTCGCTTGTGGAAAAGGTCACCTGTTCTCCCATCTCTCCTTCTCTCCCTGACATCTGTCTCTCTAGTCGACCCTCCACCTGTTAATCTTTTTCTAATGGGCCATCAATCCGCCCCAGCAAAGCATTCTTCCTAGAGAGAGGGGAAGGAAAGACTGGGCAGGGAAAGGAAGGAGAGATGGGCAAAGAGAAAGGCAGCAAAAGAGGAAACACAAAACAAAGCTGGGGAAAAAAATAGTAACATAAACTCACTGGCACCCACAAGAAATAAAGGATAGATTTTTTTTAAATGGAGTAGGAAAGAAGTAAAGGCTGGGGAAGGAAGAGCAACACAAAAGGAATGAACTCAGTGAAAAAAAAGAAGAGAAAAAGAGGGAAGAGCCAGCTGGAGAGGCACACTCACTGGCTGAAGGCAGATCCTGCATTGCAGCCGTTTCTGGTGATACAGATAATTCGGCAGAGTGCGAAGAGCCATCAGCTGGGAGCCGGGGCTGCAGGGCGGGGGGCACCAGGAGCTGTCCCCTCTGCGGGGATGTCCTTGTACCTGGGGCACTGGGGCCAGGAGTGACAGCGGACAAGGCTGGGGGCTGGACACGGCTGCTGCAGGGGACTCTCTCTGGCCAGGGAAGTACCAACTTGATGAAAGGGGCAAGCAAACAGGGAAAAAGTGGTTCTTTCCCTTTCTTCTTACCGACACAAGGGATCCCCAACACAATGGATGTGTCACCTCACAGTTGTGAGAGGTCCCCAGGCTCCCACAGACAGCACTCAGGCATTTATCATCAAAACCATTAGCAAGGCTACCTCCTCCCAAGCCACCCAGGTTTACCTAGAAACTGTAAATTGGAGTATCCGCTAGGAAAGGCTTCAACTCAAGGCTACTTTAGTCCAAGCAAAACCAGCTAACACCAGAAATCTCCCCACAAGAAGTCTGTTCGTGTTGCCAAGCCAGGATAGACTGGTTTACCCACCACACTAGGAGAGAAACTTGAACAAAACTGTGGGAGCTGAGTATTGGGGTGAGGAGGGTGGCTTGAAGGGAGAGAGATCCCAGGGGGCAAAGCATACCAGAGCCAGTGTTTTAACCAGACTGGTTCACCTACTCCGCATATGGATCTCTTTCCAAATCCATGAAAATACCTAATTCACAGCTTCATGGCAAGAAGTCCTTCATCTCTAACAATGTAGATCAAATATTGAGAGTGAAATGTATGATTAAGATCTACTTCAGAGCACCTGCCCAGTGATCAGAAACTAGGACTGGGGCAATAGAGGGCAGCGGCTCAACTCTTAACCCCTTTTCAGTTTCTTACTAACATTGGAGTTCTTACATCAGATTAGACTGAAAGTGTAATTAGTCCGTTAACTGACAGCAGCCAGAAACTCCTGCACTATAGGAAAGGTTAAGAATATGCAGACCACCATAAAGCCACTGCAGGATAAGTTTCTCCTAAACTTCTAGATCTGCAGCTGTCTAGAAACTGAAGAGCGATTGATGTGATCTGTGCAGACCAGCCCTGCCAAACCGTACCTGCACATCACTGCCTCTGAGAACATGAGAGAGAAATATTCCATAGAGAGGTCTCTCCAGCCTGTCCATTTTTACTCACCATTTCAATGTCACTTGACAATAATCAGAAGAGTCATAGAAATCAGCCATGGAACATACCAACTAGCTTTTACTCACTCTAATCACCACCCTACAACCAACGCAGGATTTCGTGATGTTTTGTTATACCCTAGTTTTACAAGACTGAAGTAATGTGGTTTCATCTACCACCCGAGGGAGACTGTTCCATCATTTACTAAATGTCAGTATGATGAGCTGGCTTGGGCATTTGCTGAATATTTCTGACAAGCAGCAAATAGTAGAAGAGAAGCAATAACTGTAAAATATGAACTTGTGGATGCAATAAATGCTGGTATAAAGGGAAATCACACAGGCTAAAGGATATGAAGGTACTGATCCACAGGGCCAGTCTAGTTAGGAGACAAGGCATCGTCTCCTGATCCACACAAGACAGACCTCATAAAGTATTGATCTGATCTACGAAGGAATACTGTAAGTAGATACTGGGTAAGATAAACCAAGTTACCCATCAATTGTCTCATTGGCTACTAATGGCAAAGAAGCTTGAGTCCAACAGGCCATGCAAGAAATATATGAGAAAGGCAGCCTGGGACATTCAGCTGGGACCAGCCCTTCATCCTCATGCTGAATAAGGGAGAAAAGCAAGAAGCACCAGATCCTCTCTGAGTATTAAAAAAGTAATCCTCTTAAAAGGATCCTCCTAGACAGCCAGAAGCATCTAATATCTCGACTTTATACACTGGATTTTAAAAATAGGCACTTCCAAGTAGAAGCAGATCTGAAGAACGGCAAAAACTATTTCAAGCAGGACAAAGCTTGAAATGATGGATTTTGGGTTGTGCAGCGTCCCAGCAATACCTAAAGGCCTAATGCTGAGGATTTTACATGTTATAATGCACACTGATGGATTTGAATAAACTTATCTGTTTACAAGTGATAACTTGTGATAAGCTTAAGGATTAAAAATGACTCATAGCAGTGCAGTTTGTCCCCAGATGAGTTGATTTCCCTCACAAGAAATGTATAAGGAGATGGGAAACTGCCTTGGCCACACGAACAGGACAGGACAAGGGTCTGGATGGGTAAGCTAAACAAAGCCAAATTCGAAGGTAATTTGGATCCGAGTGAAGTAGTTTGAGTAGCTGAGGCTAAGTGTCCTGGCAGAAAAACATTGTAACGTTGAAACCCCTGAATTGCAACAAAACGTAATTTTAATTCAAGTTTTTCTTTCTGTTGGTCAAGGCTCAAGAATCAAAGGTGAGACTCGCACATGGGCTCTGTCCCCCAGGTTCCTCTGTTTCTGAACCTGAAACTCGTGCCTGGCTCCTGCAGCCTCTCTCACCCCTTAACCTGCTGGCTGGTGTGTGCTTTGGTCAGGAGGCCAGCTCACCGCTGCACAACTCCGTGAACGAGCGGAGCAGCAAGGAACTGATGGATGTGCCATGAGCTGCTCCCAGGACTGCTCAAACCTGTGGCACCTTCACACACCCTCTTGTGCAGCCAGGTACGTCCCCAGAGAGTGGCTGGGGCTGTGATCTCCCATGCACCAGAAAATAAAATCTCAAGAGGTCTCTATACACGTTAGCTCTGGGCCAGGAGACATTTGTATGATGAAGTAGCCAAAGCAACAGAAGCTACTTCAGTCGTAGGATGGCGTCACCCTGCAAATCACAGATCTCTGTGGGCAGAAGGGTTTTGCTGGATATCGTTCTGTGAAAATTTGTGTTTCTGGGAGGGAAAACAACTGGAAAAAGAGAAAGGAAGGAGAGAAAAGGAGGGGATGAAGCACCAGTCTGAGATGTACTGATAGGATGGCTTGTGGAAAACTGAAAGAGAGCAAAAGGAAGTGCAAATGTCTGTGTGCTTTTGAGTTAACTGCTGACTCAAAAGGACCTGAAATTCATGGTATGGTCTGAATATTTATTTTTTTTTAATCTTGTGCCAGGAAAACAGGATTCAGTATACATATTTTAAATAAACAGGCTGCACCACATTTTTCAGTTGTGATCAATTTGGCTGACATCTCTTTCTAGTAGAAACAGCATGCAGGGTCATAAGCTTTTCCTAGCTACTTATGGATAAAAAGTGATAGCATAACTTTAAGGACATGTCATTAATAACCTGCTACTAGAAACCCCAAGGCTGCAGGCAGATCCCACTCTGCTGTGGGCTGTACAAACACAGCAGAGGCGGCCTAGAAGGGCTTAAATCTGCACACACAATAGCCAGAACATGAGAGTGAATTCTCTACCTCCAGCTCAAATATTCTTCTGCTAAACTCTTAATTCACGCTGTCTCCAATAAACCAGAATGAACAATGCCTCTCCCTGCTTGGTGCTCACATCTTTAAAACATCAGTGGGCAGTTTTTGTATTGTCCTGGGCTTCAACCCTTAGTCATCTCTCTGCTACGTGATAAATACATGGCTCTTTTTTATCTATTTTCATGAGTCAACCCCTCCAGCCTCTTCTTCATTCTCCTCTTCTCTGAGCTCCTGCCAGTATTTTTCTGGTACTGAAGCATCCAGTGCAGTTTTGCATTCTGGGATCAAATTAAGGTTTCCCATCCTTGTATCAGAAACTAGCTGGGCTTTGAAAAATGGTCTAATGCTTGGTATGTGGGTGGGATCCAGACATCTGAGGCTTCAAATACTGGCTCAAACACTGTGTTGCCTCAAACAGGGAATTTAAGATACACTGGGTCTCAAGATATCTCCATCCTGATACAGCACAGGACAAACCTGAGTGTCTTGCTTGAACCAGACTCACTGCCTGTCTCTTTGCTGCCTGAGACTGTGTTCAGGACTAGACTTCACCTGGTCTCCAAAGCTTCAATGCAGTCAGCATCTCAGTGGTGGAGCGATCTCTTATTTTTGTGATCTGGGCAGACACATGGACCGAATCATGGTCACATTCAGACTGGCAGAATAGATCTGAGACATGGATGTACAGCATGGACTCCTTTAATGCAAAGTGCAGCAGAGCTACCAGCCAGCAATGCAGATGCAAGGTCATGGGCGTGCTTAACACCCTCTGAAGCTGGCTCTGCACATCACAAAGTAGACTCAGCCTCTGTTTCCCAGCTATAAAATGAGGCCTTACAATCCTTCTCCATCTCACAAGTCTGTCATTAGGATAAAGTGGACTGCTGACTCAGAGCTGTCTGTAAACTACTGGCGTGAAAGTCAAACCTGTGCCCTCACCTGCTGTCCGTGTCTGACCTATCTATCACTTCTTGCTGCCAGGGCAAAAGAAAGGCTCAAGCCACCTGAGCCCCCAAAATGACCAGAGATGGGAGGCGGTGCCTTTCCTAGCCTTCTTGTATAGATAGGCTGTACTCAGGCATCTCTTAATTAAGCTAGAAAAGCTAGCAAGCTGATGGATTTGAATTGAGATGCTGGTGAAGTGCCTGTGACATCCCCAGAGGGCACATTAAATTAACCAAATAGACTAAGGATTCAGTAAGCTAATGAAGAGAGAAGTGAGAGAGAGATGAGGAAGATAGAAGAGACGAGGGTGAAGGAGAGAGAAGCAGATGGAAAGAGAGGACAGGGTAAAAAAGAAAGACAGAGGGATACAAGTGAGCAGAGAGGGGAAAAAGAGAGGGATTAAAAGGAGGTGAAAGGAAAGTACACGTAGACAAAGTGATTAAGTGCAGGGATAAGGAAGAAAAGACCCTACAAGATCCTGAGGCTTTCTCCAAAGCCATGCTGGGACCATCTGTGCTGTGGCCTGGGGTCCAAATTGCTCAATCTCTGCCTCTCCCAGGTTGCATCCACTGCTTAGTGAAGCCGTAACCCCAGGCAGGACTCACCAGTCCCGCTGCCCACCCCGTGCCCTGAGGCGCCTTACCTGCTCGTGGTGCTCGATGCCCATGCTGATAGTGTTCACTAGGATTGCGATCATGATCCCACGGTTGAAGTACTTGCTGTCCACAATCCCTCGAAGCTTGACCCTCACTTCTCGCCACATGTCACTGCAGAGCTTCAGCCGTCCGCCTTCGTCCCCCTCCTCCTCCTCCTTCTCCAGTGCCGAGGCACCCTGGTCATCTCTGCTGCCCGCTCCCTCCTCTTCGCTGGCTCCTCCATCCTCCTGGTCTGAGTCAGCGCTATCCAGGACAGAGAGCCTTCGGGACACTTCGTGCTCCCCCCTATGGCATCGGGGGCAGTTGGTGGGATCAGAGGTTGCTGTCACAGCAATAGGCTGGACCAAGCCCTGAGGAGGGCAGTCAAGAGAGTTGTGCTGCTGGCAAAGCCCTAGGGAGAGAAATGATCACGCTTAAAGGAGAAGGCTTTGAAAAAGATGTCGAAACTGGGCACCTGTTTGGCTTTTGGGCATTCAGACAGGGTAACTGGGCTTTTTAGCTGTAAGGACGATTAAACACTGGCACATCATCTCAAGGGCAGCAATAAAAGCCATTGCCATTGCAGGCTTTACACTGACTGGCTGTGTCACCAAAAGGCATGGTACTGTTCAGCTGCCAGTGATTAGGCTCAATGGGGAGCTCGTGTCCACAGAGGAAGAACTGTTTTGTCTGATGCAGGAATCACAGCTTGAGACTCAGTAGCTTGCGTTAAGTCGGAACTGAGGGAAAAATGATGATGAGGACTGCTTTCGGCCTGAACTGCTACAAGTGGGGTCCCAGAACCCACATGCTGAGCTGAACTCTCTAAATTAAGGAAGCAACATTAGCAAAGCATCTCAAGAAGCCAGAAAAGGTAGCACAAGAACACTTCCTCCTGATACTCCACATGCTCTGAATCAGCACAGATCTCCCAACTTCAGTGAGAAACCTAAGTTTTTGTTCCTCAATGCTCCAGTTGAGCCTGGAAGATCAAATGGACAGTGGGGGAATGAAGCAATTAATTCATTAACACAGTGCATGAAGCCTGCAGAAACTTTTCTCCCAGCAAGAAAATGAAAGACTGAGTATGCAAGACCAGCTGAAGGAAAATCTGCTTTTTTGCTTGTTAATGGGAGCATAACTTAGGAAAGGCATCGGCAGGCAGTTAATACTAACTCTATAAAACCATTTTTACAGTCACTTTTCAGGCCCAGAATCCAATTTAAATGGTATCTCGTGTCTAATTTTACACAACAGCATGTGCTCCCATCAAGAGAAATTGTCTCCTTTGCCCTTGCACATCAAACTGACTTCTTCCGTATTGCTCCCTTGGTTCAGGAGACATCCTATTGCAATTCTACTCCCTTTGCCTCTCTCTTGAGGTCCCACAGCAATTCAGTTTGGGAGGAGAGCTCTGGGGGACCTGCTGTGTCACAGAGTCCAACCCTTAGTCCCACTTGCTCATATCCCCCCAATACTTCTCTCTCCCAAACTGCAATGCTCACCCTGCTATACCAGGCCTGGAGCCCTTTACAAGCCTCAGCCAGTGCCTTTAATGTTATTCCATTATGGTCTCTGGGTTTCAAACCTGGGTTTCCCACGTGCCCTGCCAGTCATCCCTGTTTCATTCCCATTCTTGCTGGTCATCCCCACCTTGCTGCTCTGGTGCACTGCCATGGCCAATGTTAATTCTGATTCTGTGCTTTGTAGGCACAGGTCCTTTAGCTGGCACATGGAGATGCTCCCAGCTACTCTCACGTTTCCACGATTGGTATTTCCAGCCTTACCCACACAATCCTTACTGTAGTGCCTCTGGCTTTTCCTGTTCATGCCCAGCTTGGCATTGCTCGGCTCCACGTGGCCCTGGCGCCGGCTCTGTATGCTGTTGTACAGCCCAAGGGTGCGGCGTTTGGCTTTGCGCACGATGTGGCAGACGTATTGGAAGATCTCCTCGTAGCAGTCTCCCGGCTCCATGTAGCTGGCGACAGTGCTGGAGGAGAGATACCGGGCCCTCTGCTCCTGCATCAGCTGGTGCTCCCGCTGCTTGGTCTCCGAAAACTGCGTGGCGATGACCACCAGGCACAGGTTAATCATGAAGAAGGAGCCCACCTAGCAGCAAAGGAGAAGAACGGACAGCCGAAGTCAACACAAGGAGAACCACTCAGGAGGGGGAACGTAAGAGGAGAGAGGAGTGGAAAGTGACTGGAGGCAGACAGAGGAATGGGAACCAGTCTGCGTATGGAGACGGGATTTCAGAGAAAGCCAGGGCTGGCTGAGCTTGTTTTTGAGAACTGACTTGATGTCACTTCCATGCAGAATTTGGAGCTCTGAACTGAAATTCAGCAAACAGAAGCCCAACTTTTGGCTCCTTTGGCAGGCTTTGGGACCTTTAGCAAGTCACTTAAAAGTTACCTGCAAAGGGTTTTATGAAAACTGGACTTTTTCTTTCCCTCTCCTTCGTGTTAAACAGAAGGTGGGATACAGAGGACTTAGTTTGCTAGTTTAGTTGCTTTCTCCTCTGCTTTCTCTTTTACTACTGGAGAAATCATGCACTGTCATTTATGGTCTTCAAGTCTTGGAGGACATGTCAGTATTCTTGGAGCATTTTATTTATTTCTATCATTTACACCTTAATTCACCATACAAGGAGATGGCACTTCGCTGAAATGAATGAGCTCTTGAAATCAAAGAGAAGTTTACAAAAACTAATGACTTTGAGAAGGACACTAAATAGTCTGGCAAAACAGTGCTTCCTTGCTCATTTTCTATTTTCCTGATTCTTCTGATACTAGACATTTTAGATTAGCTCTTACTTTACTTGTCCCGTAGCCTAGGTAGGCCTTTCATTTCGAATGCAAAAACAACCACAATCCACTCCCCCAATTTCTTAGAAACAAAACAAAATGCCCAAGTTCTTCCTATTCTCCACACAGAAGCCAAAATGTCTACCAGGCTTATTTTACCCCTTTGTATGTTCCCTTTAAGCTTCCTTTGCCTCAGTTTTCCTATCTGTAAAATGGAGCAAATATTTCTTGGTGCTGAGAGATCTGGAGGTAAAAATCTCACTCTCAGTGCTACATAATATGAAATTACAGATGAATCTCCACTAGGAGATCTATCTATTACACTTAGGATAAAACCTGGGCTTCAAAATGCTGAGAATTTCTTACATAAAAGGGCTGGTAACGACAGTCAAAATCATTCTCAAAAGCTATGATGCCTTGATTGGTGCCTACTCCCCATGGAGCTGTAAGTGGCGATACAGCATTGATAAAATGCAGAGTCTGATCTCTGAACAAGGACGACACGTCTCTGCTGCTCTGAAACGGACTCTGCGGGGCAGCCCCCGGGAGGGGAGGAAGCACTAGCTCAAGATTTCTGCTTCCCCTGGACCAGGGAGCATCCCTGCTACGGGACATCCTCGCACCGTGTTCCTCCTCTACAAACCCACACAGGACCCAGTCTCACCTCCCTGTCTCTCCTTTCCAAGCAAACAGCTCTGGCACAGAGCTGGATCCAGTCCTCCCCCAGACAACTCTTCCAGCAAAGGGGAGAGTGCAAGCAGAAGTGGTGATAACCTGACCCCAACCCTCGTGCATAGAAAAGGTGGGGTTTTTTTCAGCAAGTACGCCAGCTTATTTTATCTATCCAAGCAGCCTTCCTCTCAGTGCACAGCCCTTGCTACTCTGCCACCAGCTTGCCCCCTTCGTTGTCCCTTTCTCTTGCACACAGGTGCCCAGCAGCTCTGTCTGGAGACTCAACACAGTGGCTCTCAGTATTTCAAAGGCGAGGTGTCCCTGCTAGCATCTGAATAAGCCTTTGAAACACGAAGCCCTTCCCAACCAGATTCAACATAAGGACAATAAACCATCTCAAAATAAAGGGCTTTTTTTTTTCTCCTCCTCTCAGCACCCTTCAAAGCTGTTCTAATTCTGTTTCCCTTCATCACTGAACCGTTCTCTTCCCTCTCCTCCCGCCCGTATTTCAGCTTATTTTCCCTTCATCTTCTGTATGTGGCCTTGAAAATTAAAACGATGCCTCGTTCAGATTCCTTCGCCTTCCCCCAAGATTTTCCCTAGTTCATGATGTCTTGCATGTTTTCACTGATAAGAGTATGACTGGGAATCCAAATTCTTCTCCGATGCACTCTCCTGCCCTCTTCCCCCTCAGCACCACCCGACACTCACACGGGTTTGCCCGTTCAGTTATCTCCCTCAGCTTGCCCTAAGTGAGGCAGGGATGGGGGCTGGACACCAGCTCTGTGTCCATTTCTGGAACGCTAATTGTGACACTGCCTGGTATTTTGCAACTTCCAACAATTCCACGAACAACAAGCGATTAAGACGCGCAACACCTTCTTCCTAGGCTACAAGCAGAGGAGCTGAGGGCAACAAGATGTCTTCAGCAGTGTCACACTGTCAGCCTGGGGCTGAATCCGGAGGGGTGTTCAGGTTTCACATCACCAAGCCCTGTCCTCACAGGCACCATTTGTTGTGATCTCCCACCGGATGACCAAGAAGGCAAGGAGTGAGAGGGCTGGATACAGCAACTAACCCCCAATCCTTAAACCTCTTAGCTAGGAACATCAAACGCAAAACAAATGAGCTTGTTTAATCCTTAAGACGACAGGCAAGTCCATAAACTGTACGGCTCCGCCGAGCTTGACACTGCCTCCCAGCTAGCAGAAGACAGGAAAGGTCCCAGATGGCTCGTAACTGAGCGATCCATCTCAGCTAGCTGAGCGGGGAGACCAAAAGCATCTGACATGGAGTCAGACAAAGCATCTGACAGAGGCGGAAGGAGACCATCGATTCAGAGCCCCAACACAGGAGTCCCGTTCAGTCCCGAGACTGAGCTGTACTTTGATTAAGCAGATCAAGGATTTGTTCAGCCCAAGGTTTGATCCCTGTCTCTGCAATATCTAATAAAATCTGACTGGGGCTGGAGGTG
Source organism: Haliaeetus leucocephalus (assembly GCF_000737465.1). Classification (NCBI taxonomy): domain Eukaryota; kingdom Metazoa; phylum Chordata; class Aves; order Accipitriformes; family Accipitridae; genus Haliaeetus; species Haliaeetus leucocephalus. The sequence goes on from NW_010972436.1 coordinate 1,534,250, forward strand.
CTGACTAACTTGCCCATTATTTTTATTGCTGGATATCCAGCTTTTCTTCTGAAGCCCATATGTGTAAGCACAGAGCACTTCAAGGAGGCCACTGAGTACTGCAATATGAATGCCAGCCTGAGAGTTCAGAATAGCTTTCCCTAGTCCAGGAGCCACACCAGTGGCCAAGTAGCTGGAGAAGTGACAAAGGGACAGCTGGACCTCACGCAGGAAGACCCAAATGAAACACTAACCCGAGAGGTAAAAGCAGTCCTTCCTTCACATCACCTCCCTGATGTCCGGCAGAGGGGGAAGCTATTTACAATTTGCTGAATACGTAAAATGCTTTTACCAGGTTGTTCTGCAAGGCCACTCTGAGTGCCGGGGTCAACCAGCACTCTTCCCCTCGGCGGAGCCCGTCTACGCAGGAGTCCTAACCGTGCTGGGAATACATCCCGGTGGTGGAGTCTTCCTGCAGGTGAGCAGTAGCAGGTAATGCCCTTACGTAGGCGTTTGAAGATACCACTGTGAGGGAAGGAGTCATGGATGAAAGCATAGCTCTAAAGAAGAGGCTGCAGAGATCCAGCCCAAGAAGAGTAAGTTTCAGCCAAGACTAGGTTCTATGTAGAAAAGCAAAGAGTTAGGGCTTGAAGTATGACTGTCAGAGCAATCCTGCTTAGAAACCCAGGCCTTTCAACCATGGAGAAGGAAGGAAGAATAAAGGCTGGAAGGACTGTGCTTCATGTGACTTGAAAAGGCATCATCATTTCTATAAGAAGACTCAGAGAGAAAATGAAAGCAAGTGATAGCAAGTTCACACTGTGGTGTTGCTATATGATGCAAAAGATGCATTACACATGCAAAGAAGGTAACAGAGAGGCTAAATGCTTTCTTGGTGTAACTCCACCAAAGACAAAGGAAATATCCCATCTAGCATATGGCTCCTTTGTTCTGAGCAGTCCCCAGAGTAAGTTGAGGTTCATGTACTCCTGTGTTTGATGGAAATAAACCTACATGGCTTCTACAAATGACGAGGGAGTGTCTAGAAATGTCAATGACACTCCACAGTAAAATCTCAGGTGGAGTGCTTAATTGAGGGTTTTCAGCACCTGCAAATTCAGAGACAAAGTTTGCATCACTGGGAATCCACATGAGGTCAGTCAGCACTAGAAGGATGCTCCTGCTTAGAAACCAAAAATATGCTGACAGGTAGATTGGAGCAGGTGGTGAGGGGCAGGTTTTGGAACTTGCCCTCAGGAGATGAGCATGCCCACCGCAATGGTTAAACACTGACTCTGCACAGTCCTTCCTGGCTCTGGGAGAGACTGTGTCTGAGACACAGAGTAAATTCTGTGCCAAACTGCACATTGTACAAATCTAGGTATCCTGGCCATGCTGCTCAAAGTGAAAATGCAAGTAGGTACTAAATATCTATTGTATGGTGGGAGATCTGAACAAACTTTATGGGAAATAAATAATTTTTTTTCCAAACTCACAAAAAGCAGCGTTGTTCAGTTTGCCTTTGCGAACAGAGCTGGGGGGAGGTCCCCCCCCATCCTGTGCAATCATACCTCTGCACTGCCTTTCCTTGGGACTCTCCAGCCTCAAAGTAGAAGCAGCATCCCTTAAAGTGTATTTCACCTCTGCTGTCCTGGCTCATGCTTCAGCCCACAGGGAGTAGGTCATCTTTCTGTTTGTGTCTCCTTGCCTTTCCCTTGTGATGGTAGAAGGCCAGAAAGCAGGGAGAAATCAAGGATACCATGAAGATTCAGCTTTTTCATAAGTTCCCTGATCTGAATGGACCAGTAGATATTTTTTTGTGTGCCACTCCCCACATGTAAAGGCTGCAGAATTTCTCCCAGAAACTGGATTAAGGTTTGTTTGCTCTCAAGTCACTGCATGTCAATTTGAATTTAACCTAGATCCTGTGCCAGGTGAGTCTGTTAATGTTACTGGGTCACTGCTTCTGAAGATCCTATTTCTAGGAGGGCATGGCCACATAGGACAAGTAGTAGCTGAAGAGCAGAGCCTTAGCCAGGTCCATTCAGCAGCCCATCCAAATGCATGTAGGCCTTGGAAATACACACCGAGGTCCTTACTGGCTAAGTGACCTAGAACTAAATTGCACCTACCATGTACAGGTTTTATACTTCCCATAATCCATCCTATGTCTTTCCCTTCTACTCTTGCTTTTGGTCCCCATGTGGGACAAGTGCAAGAGTCTTCATAAAAACAAAATCCTTCCTTGTTAGAAACAGGATATTCCCTCCAAGAAAATGCATTTACATATGGGAGGCTTGAGGAATGGAAGAGGCAATGGCACCACGTTTCTCACCTCTCTTCCAGGCACTGACAACAAACCTCCTTACAGCAAAGCAAACTTCACTTGTATAAATCCACGGGGCTTATAAACTGCTTATTAAGTTCTCATCACGGACACACTTCTCTCCTTCCATCCCCACCAGCCCTAAGTGATATCACACAGCCAGTTTATGTTGGACCGCTGACACTTTTGGAGCAGCGGCTCCTTTTTGTTCAGGGTGAGGAAGTAATGCAGCATGACAGACCCTGAATCTGACAAAATCTGAATCTGAGACCTTGAGCCTAAGAGATCCAGGTGCTGCCAAAAGCTGTAAAACATGGCTCAAGAATGACTCAAGAGCTTAAAATGTATAGAGAGACCAAGTAAGAGGGAAGATACAGAAACGGTTTTCTGTGCTTTTGGGCACACTGGTTTGGGGAATTTACTTTGAGAGATCTGTGGATGAGAACATTATCCTACACTGGGTATGTATATCTCTAGGAATCAATCCCGAGCATATTTTTTGAGCAAAAGAGAATAACCTGGCTGACTACTATGTGATCCTGCCACCAACTCTTGGTGAAAATCAACTAGCTGGGTTCCTGAGATTCCTAGAAGAAATCCAGGTAAAGTAGTTTGCTTCCCTGGTATCTGTGTTGACCTAACACCTGTTTTTTGTAGGGTCTCAGCTTGCAATGCTGACAGTCATCAAGTCTTATACTTACGATTATCAGCAAGATAAAGTAGATAAAATTATAGAAGGAATGGGCATCCATCACGTAGTACATGATCTCCACCCACCCTTCCAGTGTGATCACCTGCAGAGACAAATGAAACCAAGAGAAATAGGAGGGAAGTGGGCTTCCAGAGTTCACTCCTCAGTGTATATGGGCAGATACTGGCAGGGCTCGTACAACCCAAGGAAGGCGAGAAACAACAATACATTTCAAGGAGACCAAATTTCCATTCCAGGAAATCAGCGTGGTGCTGCTTGGTGACACTGGCATACTGTCAAGGCCTGTGAGATCATGCTAGCCCACAGCAGGAATATTTCATTAAAATAGTTCATTTCCCTGGATCGCAGCAGGGGAAAACCCGCAGCAGGTTTCTGTGCCCCTTGGACTGGACACCACGTACAGCCGGCGGAAAAGAAAAAAGGCACGGATTTTAGCTCCCATCTGCAACGCGTGCTGGGAATTTAAAAAAAAAAACAAAAAAAACCACAAAAATGGACTCCTTTGCTATAGTGATTTGGATTGAAGGGAAAACTGGTACAAGTTAGCCTGAAGGGTACAGCTGGTTTCAGCAAGGGCCTAGAACAGCTTTATGTCCCTCCCCATCTTCAGGAACACCGTTCGTGGTGTGCACTCTGTCTCTCCTGCTATAGTAGTTACAAGGCCCTTTTCTCTCTGCAGCTGTATCATACCGTGCAGAAACCATCATGGGAGCACAGAAAGACTGAGTTGGAAAAAAGGAAAAAATAGCCTCCTAACAAGGCTCAAGCTAACTCAGTCTTACCTGAAATATCACAATCCAGGCATACCCGATGTTGTCAAAGTTGATGGCACCCTTGTGCGGGTTAGCATTGCCTGTACGGCACACGTTGTAGTACTGGTTCCAGTTGACACACATGCCACTGATGTTGAACTCTTGCCGGACTGAGTTGTAGTAATAATAATCGTCCTTGTCCAAACAACATTCATGCCCCCGCTCCTTCAGTGGGGGTATCTCATGACAGCCCATAATTCCATTGTCTCCTGACAGCGAGCAGATAAAGGGCATCTCATCATCTTCCTCAGGCTGGTAATAAGGGGGCAGGACAATGTCACCTTGTCTGCAAGGATAAAAAAAACCCCACAGTCATACAGTTCCTGTAACAGACAGTTTCCCATTAGCAACACTGGTGGAGCTGGGAGCTCCCAGCCTAACAGAATGACTGCACTGGGTAAGGGATTTCCAGATTTATTGCCTCAGGAGAAGGGAAGGGAAGACAGGGCTCCTGGGAAACAGGGAAGTTCCAGGGTGAGTCCCCAGTTTTCAGAGCTTTGCCTGCCCCAAAATCACCCCAAGCCAAATGACACAATCTGCTTGCATGGAGATGAAGAAAAGCTAGAATACAGAGATTTGCATTCTGTTCACTCTCCCCATTAGCATCAAAGCTAAATCAGATGCAGTGATATTAAGGAAGTTCATCAGGCTTTACTGTGATGTGCTCATGTATGTAACCGTTGATGGACATGTTTTATAACATTTGGCAGCGAACCTTCTGTACTTCTAAAAAAAAAATCCAGTTCATGCATAATTAAGGTTGCACAGCAAAGCCTTAAAATCAGGAAATGCAAAGTTAAAATTGACTTAACCTTAACTTTGACTCCTCCTTGACAGTTAGCATTATGGGTGCAATGTTTCATGCCAAGTTCACGTGCTTTTTCTCAAATAATGCAAGTACCTTGCAAATGCATGAATAATTAAAATCATCTGTGCTTGCTTAGCTGGAGATGAGCTAATGATCAGAGAAGTGAAAGGTGGAGATTTAAAATTTTCCATTAAACTTTATCTGGTGCATTCCTTGCTGTGCTACAATACACAACTTTCACATCGCATGAATGCAGACTTTTTCACTAAGTGTCATTGGAAGAGGACAGGTGTTGATGAAAAAGAACAGAGAGAAAGTCTCTGATTCCAAACTAAGCTGGACTAAACCACAAAGATCTGTCGTAACACATCCACATCATTGGTGAACTGAGTGCCTGCAGAATTCATTTCTCTAGTAATGGTCAGGCAAAGATTTTCTAGTATCTGCCGCTTTGCAGGCTGTGGCCCCAATCCACTTCTCACTTGCATCAACTCTGCATGGATGTAATTACACTCATTAAAGTAGTACTACCCCTATTTACATAAAGGACAATCATCCTAAACATTTGGTTTTCCCCAAGGAATATATAAACACAGTAAATGGCTGCTTTAAACAGTTCCTACTCTCCGACCCCACTGCTGTTCTGCAGATTGTATTTTCACACTTTTTTTTTTTTTCCCATTTGAGATGATCTAAAGCTTCAGAATTGTTTATTCAGTCTAAACTGATCTACAGCTTTAGGTTTTTCTAAGCAGTCTAAACTGACAGGACGCCTAAGATTAGTATACGGTTTTAAGAAAACATTTTAAAGCCTGAGCTCTGCTAAAGCCAGAAAGTCAACAGGAGGAGCTGTGCCCTAGAACTGGTGCTCTGCTCCCCGGGAGGGTGACCGGAGAACTGGCAGCAGGCAGGAGCTTTCCCATCCCACTGCCTCTAGGGAGGAGCAGAGCCAGGCTCTGCCAGCTCCTCCCTGACACCCCCAGGATAAACCTCAGATACCTGTGACCGACCCCTCTGCGGCTCCAGGCTCTCTTTGCCAGAACTGTGCCCACATTTCCCCACGAATTTTTTGTCCCATTCAAGCAGCCGTTCTTTGTTTTCAGATGCTCTCAATTCTACAAACCCAGCTGTAGGACACCTCTCCCAACAGCCCTCCATCCCCTCCCCATGGCACCTCCCACGTGCAGTTCTGCTCCTGAAGTTTTCCAATAATTTCTCAGTGTACCTCCAAAGCCTCCGGAGGTAATGCACTGCTGTCCAAACAGTGACCTCAGCTCCATCTTGGAAGTGCCAAAGATGTGAAGACAGACTAGAACCAGCTGCCTTTGCCTTCCCTCCCTTTTCACCGCAAGACGTGGCCAACGCTCTGCACGCTATCACCCTACAGCCGTTTGGAGTAAGCGATACATAGAGAGCCTGGCAGCAGAGAACAAGAGAGCAGGGAAGGGGAAAAAGAAATGTCTCGTCTCCCAGGCACTCACATTGTGAAGTTCTCCTCCATGAAACAGCGGTTGCGGAGCAGCCCAGCCCACAGCTGCACCCCGATGATGCCGAAGATGAAGAAGACAAAGAAGCAGAGAAGAAGCACGTTCCCCAGCATGGGCAAGGTGTCCAGGAGCAAGTTCACAAGGATGCGCATGCCTGCAGGGGAAGAAGAGAACCAGAAGGAGCAAGTGTGGGATGGAGAGAAAGAGAAAGGGAGAAAAGGAAGGGAAGGAGAAGGAAAGGAAAGGAGAATTTAGGAGACACACACATGGGGGGGACGGGGAGGGGGAAAGCCACATGAAGATAAAAGCAGAGTGTCAGAAATTATTTATTACCCAAACCAGGCTAGATTTATGATTGTTGCCCTTTCCTGTCCTAACCTCTACTGACAGGCAGCCAGCAGAGCTGCTGTGATGCCATGATCTCTTAACCCTAGGCCTCTGTCTGCAGCAGCGAAAAGAAAAGGGAATGAGACTTCTGGTACCATCAGCTATCTGACTGATATCCCTCCCTCCCCCTTCCCTGCAGATGGGCAATGGAGTGACAACTCTGTCCCAAAGGTGCACAGCAGTTCAACAGCTCCATCCTTAGACAGCTCGGACCGAAAGTCATCCCAGTTCAACAACGGCATGCTGCAACCTGTGAGCATTGCACTGACGCACCAAGGCCAGCCTGCCTAGTAGGATGGACCTCTCCAACACCCATAAACTGGCATAAATTGGTTTTCTTAGTGACAGTATCATCGGGGGACAATCACGGAGCCCACACTCCTCTCTTGGCTAGACCTCCTTCCCCAAAAGGGCTGGAGCACACAAGCAGCAGGCACAGCCCAAAATGCTGTTGGCACAGCACCTCTGGCCAGTGCCAAAAAGTTTCCAAAAACCTTTTACTTTTTATTTTTAATTACCTAATGAATTATTTCTGTGGTTTTATTTCTCCCTCAGCTCTTCAGCTCACACAGCCACAAGTAGGGATAAAGATAGGCTCGTTTCTCCATGGAGCTAATGACTTTTCCTCTGCTCTCCAGGGATGGCAAAAGTCTAAAAATCCTTCTGAGCACCACCGTACCGCCTTTAACCCCCCACACACCTCATGTGGTCTTCTCTCCTTGCCTCCACGGAGGTCCCTCCCCCAGGGAGCTCCTTCACTGAAGATGTTCCATGTAGGCCAGCAAATAATTAGCTAATTAGGTATTTATAACCAGTTCATTACTTCAGATGGCAGTGGAAGGGGAAAGAGGAGGGAAAGATAAGATTAGGATTCTCTGACAGCCCTTTGAGGCACAAGTTAATCCCCCTTGTGTGCCCAGCGTCATGTAATTAGCCACATGATGCTGTGCATTATGCTCTATCTCTATTCCCCGGGCTGCTCACGCCGCGGAGAGGGGAGGGAAGCGATGCCTGCGGGGGCCACGCAGGCGTGAGGAGAGGGAGAAGGGTTCCTGGTGTGGGACATCGGACTCGTTTAGCTCAGGAGGGAATGTTCTGGGGACAGATGAGGGTGGGAGAGACGAGAGTGGTATTTGTGCATAGGTGGTGTGTAAGGAAGGAGAAGATGCTCAGTGATGGTTACATGGGATCATGAAGGACAAGGAACGATGGCATTAGCTCTGAGGCCAGGCTGTGGAGCAGCAGCGAAGCCCTGCTTGCCTGACTGCCCAGCTGTATCACTAGTCACCGGTTAAGGCAGTTTCTAGACAGTACATCAGTAACTCAGCAGTGCAGGGGCACAGCTCCAGCTGCTCACTGGGGATCGCAGACATGCCATGAGTCACCGATCGCTTTCTGATCTGTCACCGCACAAAGCCCAACAGCACGGCCACGCTGCTGCCGCTGTGACCTGCCAGGCTCTGGAGCAACACTCTGCGCAACGCTTCGGCTTTAAGGCCACACACCCTCACTGCAGTGCAGCATTAACGTCGCTTCACAGCACGAGCTCGGTAGTTCCCATAAACCGTCCTGGTCAGTGCATCAGGGAGAGCCAAGTGACGCGGGAAGCTGTGCCAGCAGTGCTGCAAGAGGGGTGATGTTTTTCAGATCAATTGATGCTAGCTCCATCTCGGAGCAGGGGTAACGGGAAGAATGAGACTGCTCTTACACTGAAACGCAGAACAGATAGAACAGACATCCCCACCAGAATTTTACAGACAGCACACTTGTTGGCAAAAATTGATTTTGTCCGCGTGCCAAGAGAAGACAAGTGACTTGCAAAACTTGCCTGCCTTTTCCTTGGAAACATCCTGCCTGCCCATACGTTCTCCATCCTGACTCTCAGAGGGGCTACTAGCGGTACAGGATTGTGCTACCCACAGCTCCAGGATCATAGCGCTTGCCCTCATGCTAGGCCCTCTGGGGTACCTGGGCCCATAACCCAAGAACTGGCAAGTGGCCCCATACCAGGCAGGTGGCCACCAGGCAGATGGCCCCAGCGCTTGGCATCTTCTCCACATCTCAAAGAATTTCAGCATTGGTGGGTTCCATCTGAACTCCAAATGAAACCCAATTTTTATTTTTTAAAAATCTCCCAGTTGAACAGAGTCATCCTCTGCCCATTGATGCTGAATGCAGATACGAGATTGGCTCTTCCAAAAGCAAGAACACTGAAGCTTCAGCCATCCAAACATCAACTGCAATTCTCCTACGGGCCAACCACCTCTAAAACAAATCCATCACTTCGTGCAAAGCCTCTTTTGCTTCATGCCCTAAACCGCAAAGCAATCGCTCTGGGAACCCATTTTTGACCAGAGGCATCAGTTTTCCATCAGATGGACCTCCACTTCTGAATTCACCCAGCTACTGGAGGTACTTCAACTACTACTTCCACATGGATGAAAGGCACAGTGTAAATCCAAGCTCAGTACCTTTGTCCTCCCCATTGTTTGCCTGCAATACTCGTGCCGGACTCCCTGAGCCCTGTCCTCTGCTATGGCATTTTGGCAGTGCCCCTCCCTCACCTCTGCCAGCCCCTGTGGGCACTTTGGGGAGAAGCCCTCACAGCATCCCCATCCCCCTGAGCTAGCAGCCCTGTGTGGGTCTGTCCACACATGGGGTTTTGCCGTCCCCTGGAAAGGACGAGCTGGTCCAGCAGCCACGCTAGAGCATCTGCTGCGGGTCTCCAGGGAAGGACCCTCGCTGCCAGGTGTCGGAACGCTTTCGGGGGCACGAGGGGATGAGCCCCACTCAGGCAGGACCCACAGAGCAGTTTGTTTCGGGGTCTGCGCAGCCTGACCAGGAGCAGGTTGCAAACAGTCCCTGGTTCCTCAAGCATTCACGAGGTGTGGGGGAAAGAGGGAGAAAGGCTGAAAAGCCTAAGGATGGAGGGTGATGATTTACTGCAGAACCTGGTGGCTCAGATCACAAGGTCTCTACAGCAGCTGCAGGGCAATGGAAATGGGCAGAAGGCATATTTGTCAGTGCAGCTTTGGGAGCACCCTGCCCTGGAGAACTGGAACCCCCCTCTTTTCCAAGGGGCCTTCACCGGACAAGCCCCCACCCGCAGCAACACCAGTGCATCTTGCATGACAACTTCTGGAAGGTGCTGGAAAGCCAGTTCTTCAGCAAAATCCTGCTGCTGCCTCCTCCCTACCTTCTGCCACCTCCTCTGCCCCTTTACTTTTCTCTTGCTGTGCCTACATCTCCTCTCTGCCTCTGCATCGCTCCGCAGCGTACGTGCGCGTGTCTCCTGGCCTCCCTCCCCACTGCTGCCTTTCCCCGTTTGTCCTTTACCATCGGCAGAGCAGAAGCCACGCTGGCTCACAGCAAGGAGGGAATATGAAAGGGACAATGACCTTTTCTGAAGCAGCCTTTGAAAAAAGGAGATGTTCCCTGAGAAGAGAAAGGAAGAGGGGCTGGGCAGTCTGGAGGAAAAGCAGGGAGGGAGAGCACTGATGAAGCAACATTCAGCAACCAAACAGGCTCCCAGGGCATCAAATATGAAAAGGTTTTGCTCTTCAAGGGGAAGAAAAGCCAGAAACATGAAATATTCATGAGTGCCAGGTGTGGGCTCTGAAAGGCCTTTTCTCTTCCCCACTCACCCTCACGAGGAGACCAGGGGAAAGGAAGAAACGAAACGGCATCGGCTGTGAGCATCCAAGGAAGGATCCTCACCAAAAGATGCTCAGATAAGGCTTCCCTGCTGCTCACCCATGCCCTTGGGCAAGGGTGCTCGATGGGACCTCCCTGGCAGGGCTACTCCTGGTAGGATATCCTGCAGGAGCAAAGGCAGGAGCACAACAGAGATGTGTTCACTGCTCCAACACAGCGTGGATGTCAGGGTGAAAGTACATCGCAGGCATGAGAAGCGGTGGAAGGGCGAGAGGAGTGCTGGGGAGCGAGCTGTCAGAGGGAAGCACAGGGCTGAGCAAAGCCAAAAGATGGAGCCAAGTCACTGAACTCCCTCCTGGGTTCGGGCAAAGCAAATCCTCTGCCTCGCCCCAGCGGCATCCAGAGGCCCTTCCTGACAAACTCTGCAGACTCTACAGTGACCGTAGCTCCCTCCAGACACTTGCCATCAACCCTGATTAGCCTGCCCGTCGCAGCTCAGCAGACTCGCCCAGCATGTACCAGCCCCAGGGAAAGCATAGTAGCAGTGGTGAGGAGCCGGGGCAGGGCTGGGGAGGAGGTGAGCACGGTGCAGGTGTGCCCAGCAGCTTCTTACCACCACATCCCCCTGCTCCTGCCCGGCTTCACTCTGTCCCTTCACCTGCCTCTTTCCAAGACTGAGGACCAACAGCTGAGCTGATCCACTCCCTAGCACTAATCACCCCGTGCTCTGAATGGGGCACTGGCTCAGGAGAGGGTGAGAAACCCTGTTCTCTCTGGTTTCTTATCTCTCACCCACCTCTAAGGCTTTCAAGTCCTCCCCAGCTCTACAGCGAAGGACAAAGCTAACGCGTCCGGAGTCAAAAGGAGACAGCAGTCTGAGGCAATCGTTCCCTTACTTAGAGTAAACCAGATTGAAGAGAACATAATTCTCAGCACCCACCTTCCCTGCATCATGGGCCAAGCCACCAGTTGTCATTTTAACTGGAGCAAAAGCAAATCTCTTCCCCATCAGCCCTTGTGACTGTAGCTGGCAGGACATTTTGCAGAGTGCAGAGACTGAAGCATCATTCTGTCCCTCAGCCAGGCCGCTTGTCCAAGCGTGCCTTCTTTCCTTCCTCCCCTGCCCCAGGACACATGGCAGTCCACCCGGCTAGCATGGGGTTGGCAGGATTTTCCTGTCCATGCTCCTTTACAGGAATTTTCAGAACTGAGGAACCATTCCAGCAGATAGATTGCATTTGTGCAGAAAGAACACAGAGAGAGATGCACCTTTTTTTTGCGGCCAACCCCTGTAGTTAAAATAACCTCAGTTTGCGTGCACAGTACAAGCTGGTGCTCCAACTTGTGGCCCTCCTCACTAATCTCTTGCTGATCCGAGACTTAGCTGCCATTTCACACATTGCATTCATTTACATCAGCTAAAATATGGGGCCAAACTACGGCAAAGAGAACCCTATCAACTGTGCGTGCAACAGTAGATGCACTGCCAAGTTTGTCGTTATAACCCACAGCTTCTCTCACCGCTCAGATCTTTCTCCCTTTGCTGCATTCCTCCTAACTGAGGCCTCACCTGCAAACATGTGTAAGCGAGAGGGGCTCGGCTGGAAGAGCTGGTGTGCAGCTCCAGAAGTCTTCTCCTCAAGCTGCAAAGCCAGCCGGACTCATGTGGCAGACTGTCAGCCCCAGCTCTGCACCAATGCAAGAGAGAGCGTGTCCAGATGGCTGGCCTGACCCAAATGAAATGAACCCTATGGAAAAACAGGTCCAGTTGACAGTACAAGTAGTGAGAGATCTTAAGCCAGCTCCGCTGCTAAGGAAAAGCTGCCCCAGATGCAAATGTGAAACACTGGCCTTGTTCAGAAGCAAGCAAAGGCTTTCCATTGACCTCTCTGCCAGGTTCCCAGTGCATTTGTAGGATACATTTAGGGTTGGGGGTTTGGCGCTTGCAGGTTGTCAACATATCCCATAGTTTAGTAATGCCACCAAGTTCCTCACCAACGCCCCACACTTGCCTTGCGGACAAGCAAAGCTTTCTAGCATCTCTGACTAGTTCAGACACCTCATTCTGCTCAGCCCGTTGATGACCTAACCTCGAATTATCCAAATTCTTGACACTTCTCAGCTTGACCACAGAAAATACCAAAGCATGACATTTCCAGCACTTATAAAGCTTCAGCCAGTACAAAAAGCTGTCATTCATTTTCTCAGTGGCATGGGCACATCAAGCCTCACCTTGGTGCAGCGACTTCCCTTAGGATACTGAGTCAAGTTCAGGCATTAAGTGTCCTCGGTCCTTACCTCCAAAGTACTCCTCAGCTTAAGCCTGAGGTAGCCAAAAGAGAGGCTGAAGCTCCAGCAAAAAACCTGTTGGTCAGAGCTTCACCCTGCTGGGACAACAGATCTCCTCCAGAGTAGGTTTAAAGCGTACTGATATAAGAGAAAAAAGCACTCTCAAGCTTGTTCTGAGGCTGCAGAAACAATTCCCTTGGGAGCCAGGGACTAGCACAGACCTCACTGCTTTTCACTCTGAGAACAAGGCGCTTACCTTAGATGGATCAGGTCAGGGCAGTGCAAGCATCAAAAAGAAAAGGAAAAGGAGGAAAAAAAAATACGCCACTTACAACACCTCCCAACACACACTCAGCTAAAACAACTGCCAAAAAAAGAGTACAAATGAAACCCCAGACATGCTGTTTTCCTTGGGGGAAGATGAGAAGACAAACACGTAGGCACTGCATAGCCATGATGCTCAGCACACCGAAGGGGACTCAGGTGCCAAGTCCAGGGCTGATCTCAATATTCTGAATCCCTCAGAGCTTTCCTTCCCACTTGCCCATCAAACATCACATGCACATCAAGACAGTAGGGCCCTCCTAGTGAGAGTTAGCATACAGAAGCATCAGCAACCTCGAAAATTATAATTCCCTTTAGCGTAGTATATAGCAACAAGTCCCATGGAGCCTAGGCCTGGCTCACACCACAAATAGTTATTGCCACGTTTCTTTGCTAGAGACCTGCAGTAAATCTTACAGAGAAACAGGCCCAGCTTCCAACACAGGGTAATGAAGACCTCTTCATAAAAGATTTTTTTTTAAAGAGAATATCAAGGTGTCAAAAGCAAAAAAACCCCAAACAAACAAACAGAAAAAACCAACCTTTAGAGAATGCTATAAGAAATATACACCAAGGTCATGGAAAATGATCTTCTCACCAGATCATAAATAACACCAAAAAGGAACTGTGGCTTGAAGGGTCAGACTATAGTTGCATCTTCTAAGTCTTTCACAGAAGACGGGTGGTCTAAACAGCAGTCCCAAACTCTCATATTTCATAGCTTTGTCCAAGATGCACAAGACCCAGTGCATAAAACAGTTCCTTCCTGCTAAGCTGGAGCCTCACCAGCTCTACAGAAGGACAATAAACCAGAGCCATACCAGCTGGAGCTGCCCGGTGCTTTGAAGAAGCGAGCCCAGAGGTGAGGCTTCCTAATTGCAAACCTGACCCCAGGGTTACAACAGCCTCAAGAACGAGGGCAAAATCAGAGCATTTACCTTGATACCTAAACGCTGACATCTCTGGAAAAAGAGACGCCTCAGCCCGAGCTTTGCTGTGATCCAGAAAGGAGGAGAGATCTGAGCTCTGCAGCAGCCTGCACCCTATTAGGGATGCTGTGAGCCCAGCTGAGGTCCACGGACAGCGACAGAAAGCTCATCCACCACAAGCGCTCCCATTCAGCCTGTGCCACTGTAGCACGGTTGGTAGCCACATAATCTGTGACGTGAGCAGAAAAGGACGCAGGCAAAGGTCTCGGTCAGGAGCCCCCTTCTTCACTCTCTCACCCCATTAACCCCTTGCAAGCTGTGGGCTGTTAAGTAATGTTGTCTTGCAGAGTGATGCCAGGTGTTAGATTATTTCTTAGAAAGGTGTCTCTGAGGGATTGCTGTTGTTCTGTTCTTTTTTCTAACACTGAACATCTAATAAGCAACACCTACTACCACCTGCTACTGTTGTTCATTCACTGAACATCTCATTTTTTCCCCATTTATCACTGCAATGATGATTGCATTCACTTTCAGTGAAAACTCTATTAAAAACACACAGTGCCAGCTTTTCTTTCAGAATTGCAGGGGTCACCCAACACCGGGGACAAAAGGTAACTCCATTGCTGTGGCTGCGAGCTACTTGCCTCTACTCTATAAATACCCTTAAGTTCTTTACACATCTCTAGTGCTGTGTAAGTAGGACAGAATAATGCAAAATATTATGTAAAACAGTGTTAATGCAACTTCTGGTTAAGATTTAAGGGAGCTGATTTCCTCTTGCTGTCACTAGCATGAATCATGTTTCTTTCTACTGCAGGCAGTGACGTGATGTTAGGTGAAATGTGTGCGAAGAGGAGAATCAGGCCCGAAATACACAAAGATTGAGAAATTTAAGGTTATGGTTGTAAATTGCCCTGCCCACACACACGAAGTATAATTTGCATTAGTGTAATATGACATTATCTTTCACCCCATAATACACTGTCATTATTGCTCACATTTCCATGGTATCCATTGCTTGATAGGTCCCATGGGACAGATTTTGCAAAACAGCTCAGCTCCCTTTTAGGCAGCAAAATACGTGGCTGGGCTTTCGAGGGCGCTGTGTACACTGGAGGCTGAGCTTGTTTGAACAGGCAGCAAAATTGTCACAACGGGAGCTGTGAGGCACTGAGCATTTTTTAAATTCTGGCTATGCAGGTTCCCCTAGAGGAGAAGGGAGAAATAAAGATTCCAACAAAGGTCTCTTTATGACTCGTTTTTGGTTTGGTTTTTTTTTCCCAGGCTTGCTTTACTTCCAATAACACAAACTCCGAAGTGCTGTTGCTAACTGTTGTGATTTTTATCGGGAGTCTTGGGATGCGTGGCATAAACCTTCAGGCGTGAAATCTTGCTATGACTTGACAATCTCAGATCACAGTAAAAAAAAAAAAAAAAAAAAAGAGTAGTTTCTATTCCTCACTACTATGGGGGAAAAATAGGACTACAAGATCTGAGTCACAGGTCTAAAGGTCTGAAAGCCACGAGAAAAATAAAAATACTCTGTGATTTTTTGTCCTTTTCTTTTTTCAAATCTCATGGTTTTAAACCATCTGACAACCTACAAAAGCACACAATTTATGACTTTTGAATATGTATTTATAATAAGGGTGAAGAATCGAGCCGACTGGTTCAGAGAGGGAAAGATGACTTTCTCCCATAACCTGTGACTGCAAAAAAGGGACTAAGCAATGTGTGGTACAAAACAAGGCATTACCAGGTCTACATTTCCTGTATTTCAGTGTTCCCCAGCTCCCTGCCATGATGCTACACTAACACAGGGATACAATTTTCTTTTTGTTTTAGTTTTTCTCTCCCAAATTTACTTTGATTTAAGCCCATTTAAATACGTGGCAATACATTACACACTGTGGAATGCACGTGAAAAACAGCACTGAGATCAGACAAGTCAATAAAATTAGAGCCTGTCTTCAGTGACTGAAGACTTTCTCCAGCAATACGAGATACAGGTCTGTTACAGCCCACTCAGTTTGTTAAAAAGCCCCAGAGAAGCATTGATTTGCAAACCCATCCAGCATATTTATCTGAGAGGCAATAGACTTTCTTTGTACTAGTCCTCGCCCTTGTTTTGGTTTTGATTTCCTCCCCTATCCCCCTCCCGCCCCCCCCACTTTCTCTGCATTATCCTACACACAGAGGTGGATCATGCCCTCGCATGCGGTGCCCAGCAAACCCTGCCACTTGCCTCCTGTGCATTGCTCCTTCGAGCCCCACTCCTTCTTTGCTCTCTTCTCCTCTCTATTGATCCTCACGCTCCTCTGCTCCCCCTCGCACTGTTTCCCCGTACCCTGAACACATCTGTCTGATTTAGGAGTCGACTGACTTGATGTAAGAGCTGCACACACAGGGAAGTGCAGCTCTGAGCTACATTTCCATCTCTGATCTGCCCCCCTCGCCGAGGAAAGGCATCCTTTAATGGCCTGCTCCAGGCATAAATCACATCGCTCTCTTCAGTGCTTCACTCCACTTGGCTAGGAGATGGGGTTGGAAGAGAGGATAGAGACTGAACTCGACCCCGTCGGTCGAGTCCATCCCCTGTAGGCTTTTCTCTATCCTTTCACTGCCCGCCTGCCTGGGACAGAGCTTACAGAAAGCTGGCAGCTTCATCTTTGAATGCATTGGAGTCGCACATAGCCTGAGAAGGGCACAAAAAGGGCTTTTTGACCTCTTAACTTTTGTGTATGGATGCTGCAAGAGAACATCACTCTTGTCCCTGTACCAACCTGCGCAGGACTGTGGCTGTGCATGGATAAACCTGTGCGTGTACACATTTGCACATGGTTGTAAGTATGGTTTGTGTGCCACTGAGATGTGATAATAAATATTTACAGAGCAGCTTATATGAAGAGCTGCGGATGGGGTAAGTCTAAATATTTGGAAAATACAACAATATCTGAGTTTCAGTTATTGCTTCACAAACGAAGCCGTGAAGGGAAAAAATATACTTCCAAAAGAGTGAGATGGAAGAGTACATTTTGTAACGGGAATCAACGTTGGAAGAGAACAAGCAAGTGACGGTCCTTTTCAGAAAGACTGAGGCATCTGAAGCAAAGACCCTGTAGGGGGGGTCTTAGAAGAGGAATCTCATAATCCCTTTGCATTTCCAGCTGCTAGGGCAGGACTGTGCCTGTCAAATGCGCTTGCTTTTTGTCTGATCTAGCCGTAAATGAGACTGTTTTACAGCCTAATCTGTCTCAGTCAGAAGCTAATTTCACACATGCTCATCAGTGAAATTAGTTCTTCGAAAACACATTTAGAGAAGTAAATGTCATCACTTTTCCCCTGTGCCAAGTGTGGGGTTCATAGCCAGACCACTCTGTCTTAGGCACTGTTACACCACCAAACACAGGTAGCTAGGTGAGGAATACAGATTTAAGGCAGTCATATAAATACAAAACATCTGCTTTTCCCATTCCAGGGTTCAGCTGCTTCAGACTATTTTTACATTGGTGCTTTGGTCTAGTGAGCTGAACGCCAGGCTAAGAGTCAGGAGATGTCAGTTGTATCCTTGAGTCTGCTGGTGACACCCACTGGGTGTCACTCACCTGATCGGAAACATGAGAAAGATTAAACTAACAAATCTTGGTTTATATCTGAGATCTGCAGAAGAAAAGTAGAAAACTCCGGTCTATTTGGACCCATGGAGCTAGTATATTAACAATAAGTAATAAAGAAAAATAGTGCTAGACCAAGATTTTCCTACACAGCACTTTTACCAGCAAAAAATGCTATTTCATTGAAATGGAAACACTTCAGTGTTGTAATAGTTATTGAAACATCATTTAGCAAAAAGAAAACAACAAGAGAAGAAAACATTTTTATACTAGAATGGCACGGTTGAGGGTTTTTTATTTTTAAACTTATCATTACAAAGTATAGGAAAAAAATCAAAAAGCCAAACAAGCCACCCAAAATTAGGCAAAATAAAGCCATATTAAAATGGATGGGAAATGCTTATTCTTGTTCTGACTGAGAAAAAACACATTGAGAAAGAGCAGAACTTCCCACAAATCTGAAATTCTATTTCCTGCACAGCTAGTAATAAGAATATAACATTGTATTTCTAATGCCTAAACCTCCACATAAGTATTACTGCACTTACACACCAAGTATTAGCACATGTATACACTTTCTATTCAATAAAGTTGCTATGCAACACTCTGTAACAGACTCCTTCACTTCCGTACAGGGTGCTCAGCTGAAGTAATCTGCTTCCAAATGATGAATCAGTTACTAAATTGTAAGTGGAAACTGGAAGACATCAAACACAATGCAAGGGCTCTTCTTTACATAAGACCAATGCGACAAGACTGAAGAAACTGAAGAAACATTTTCTGCCTCAATGTCAAAAAACCTAATAACAGAAGCAAAGGAAATTCAGATGATCAGAAATGACTACAGTCTCCCTGCTCAAAAGCAGGCAGAATAAAACAAAACCAGCCCCCCACCCCCCCACCTTGTGCCTTGCCATGAAAAGAAGGGATGAAAGAGCTAGCAGAAACCGCAACGTTTCACCTAGCAACCCACAGAATCGCAGGGTTGTTATCAGGGATAACAACAACAAATGGATGTGGAATTTCACCCCAAGCCCGGGACACAGACGTGCCCAGAGCAGAAAGCAGCTACCTCTGACAGAGACCTGGAGAGTATTTTTTTTTCCTCTTTACACTTATTCAGTGACTCTCAGGGCTTACCACACCAGCTCACCACCATGGAATTGAATCACATGGTAATAGGACCAGAACAATCTCTGATTTTTTGCTTCATGCATTTTCAAGCAAAACCCCAAAAGGCAGCGTTCCTGATGCTGCAGTCAGGAATGCAAGAGATAAGCAGGAATACTAATGAAGTTGTGATACGTCTTACAAAACTAGGGTGCCTCATGTTTTCTCTAGTACATTTCAAAGATGACATGTGAATGGAGGAATGATCAGGCGGGGCAGAGCCACAGAATTCTTCATCCAGAAGTGAAATCCAAAATGGTCAGTAGCAGATCCTGCTGAGTATTGCAAGAAATGCAGTCGATTGCTGATAACCAGTAGCTAAAGATCAGCTCTAACCCTGAAGCAAGGAGGTTTGAAGTCTAGAAATGTCTCCACGTGAGCTCTCATCCCTTGGACAATCTCATTTTATTTACTTTACTTACACAGTGCGTCTTGATTTGGGGCTGGAAGGACATTCCATGGCAGTGAGTTTTACAGCCTAATTACGAACTGGGTGGCGAACTTCTTCCTTAATGGACGTTCACCACCTTTTGGTTACACTGGATGTCCTTCTCTTTTCTGTCTGATTAAGGCAGGAGAGTCTATGCGTCCTTTACAGTACACATAATAAGCACAGCACACACAAATAGCATTTGTCAGCTCCTTGTGGGATATTGTTTCAAAGCCTCGCAAGTCTCACTGTAAGGAAGGGCTTTCAATAACATGTTAAGACTGAACACAGGTAAGGAAAATTTAGACATATCCAATTGGGGCATTTAAACTTCAGCCTTGCCCACCTGCCAAGAATATAAAGTAACTTTAACTTATTTAACAGGTGATATTTTTTCCTCTACCGTGTTGTTACTGTTTCCTTAAAGTCCTTCTGAATTGCCTCCCTCCTAATTTTCTGGCATCACTTCTTTTTTTGCTTCATGTAGTGTGAAATTTCTTTCAAATTTCTCCAGAAATTTCTTACTTCAGTATGTGGACATTTCAAACGCTGGCTGATTAATTATTAGAGTGTTACTGGTGTTTGGATGCTAAATAATCTACCCAGACAGACCACTTCAGCACTCATCCACTCATGCAGTAATCACCCAGGTTCCTAATCACTTTGTCCGTTCCCCTGATAATAAACTGCCATTATTCAGTCCACATGGCCAGGCTCCTCTGTGAAAACCAGTCCCCACTTGGGTGCCTGCGTAGAAGCATTGGAAATGGCCACATGTGGCTGGGCCACATTGTCCCATCACAGCCTTTTGAATTTGGCCAAATATCTGCCTTCGGGATTAACTCCCTGCCCCTCCTCAAATATCTCACACTCCCACCAAGACCTCAGTGTCCTTCTACCTCCCGCTGTCTTACTTCGCACTTTCTTTGCTAGCACCTGCAACACCTCCAGCTTGGTATCATCAATACATCTCACTAACAGACTTTCCTCTTGCTTCAGATCAGTAATGAAGAACTTTAAAAAGACATTTAAAAAAGACTTGTGGCCAAAGGTCCCATTAATTATGTTTGCTGTATCCCACTAGGCACCTTCTTCCAGTGCAGCTCATTCCCATTTATCACAAGCCTTTGTTTACAGTCTCTTCACCAGTTTTCAACCCTCAAGTCAGTGCTTTGTCTCCCAGGGAATCCAATTTCTTCTTTTTTTTTTTTTTTTTTTTAATTAACAGCAGGATGTCTTTCTTCCAAAACGTTCTCTGCATATAACCACAGATTTACATAGTGAGAAAGATACATAAAGGTTTAACCACAGAGTGGAAATTAAAACAGCATCAATTTCATACAGATAAAGTTTTGTACTGATAAAAGGAGCAGACAGGCAGCATCACAGCCGGGACAGTCAGGGGAAATTCAACAGCCTGTGCTCTGCAAAGGTGAGGCGAGATGATCGAAAGCATCCCTGGTGCCTCCACAAGGACGGAGCAGGTCCCTGGTGGGCCAGTCCCGATGCCGCTCACACCGCTCCTTCCCAGGGCAGCGACTCTGACTGCTCCGGGAGATAAATAGGAATAAAACAAGGCCTTGACTTTTTATCGGTCAAGCTTTGCTCCTGGCCACTGGTGCCAGTAATTAAGGCAGCAGACGTCTGCAGGAGTCAATGGGATATCGTTCAAGATGTTCCCACTCGCCACCAAGGTTAAGCCTACCCTGATAACAGGATCAGCCTCAAAGTGGTCTTTGAGCACAGACTCACGGGACTCCTTACGACACAGAGAGGAAAGGGGGCTGCGTAACACGAGGATGGTGCTGTCCTCGCACAGCTGGCCATACGCTTCTTATAAGGGACGAGCCTGCCGTGCACAACCTCCAGGCCACCCCCTCGCAGAAGAGATGCCCACCCTGGTGCATTCCCACAGCCAGGACCGTGGCTGGGTCCCAGCCCTCTCCTCTCTGGAGAAGGTCCAGAGAGGTGGAGACAGGCTGGGGGAGTTGTTTTGCTGACAGTCAATAGCCAAAAGGTTGTTCTTGGCTCCCATCTTTATCCCCCCATGATGGATCTGTTATATGCCTGCGTGTGCGTTCAGTGCCCAAACCGGCTGCTGCTCTGCCTGGCACCCTCCTGCCATGTTGGGCACACAGGACTGTGCCTCAGTTCCTCCATCACACCTTCCAGCATCCTCTGTCCCTCACTATTGCTCAGAAATAAAAATAAACCCAGGAAGAGGGACAAGACCCCTTTCTAGAAGGGCTTTGCATGGAGCCAGAGACCCTGAAATCCACCTCCACAGCACGTTCAAGAAATAGGCGGCATCGTGAAAGTGACTTTGGCACAAGGAAAAACGTGTGATGCAGACTGGGACATTGACTGTGCAAACTTCCTCAGATCCGGAAAGGAAAAAGAACATCCAAACTCGAGAGAAGGATTAGGAGAGCTCTGGCAAGGTCTTAGCCACTGCAGACAGCCTGATTAGGGAGATTACGGGGAAGAGCAAAGAGACTTCCTGCCATTCTGCAAGACAGAAAAACTTGCGGAAGAAACGTCTGAAATCTCACAGGGCTGCGTGTGGCAGCTGCTGCCTTTGCACAGGGAATAGCCAGAAAAAAATCAGAGCGACGCAGCAGACCGAGTTCAGTGCTCTTGCAACCTGCTGATCCCAACAGCATGTAACCTGCCCAGCGGTTCACTTCCATCCACCTGGACACAACCACTGTGAAGCCTGAACCACCTCCATCAGTGTTTCCTGCAGCTAAACAACAACGGCAGTGCCTGCTTACTCGCTCCGGGGTTGCAGGGAGAACACTGACTTAAGGAGGGGGGAAGCAAGGCAAAGGAAGGAAGCGAGGGTTATGGAGGGGCCACCTCCACTACGCAAGCAGCGTGCGTGCATGGCAGATGTCCCAGGGCTGCGACTCGCATCCCAGGGCTGCAGCACCTCCCTGGTTTGCATGTAGAGAGCAGGGGGACTGCGTCCCAGACCTGAACGGTGCCGGCCGGCAGCAGTTCGGCTGCTGACACGTCCAGGCTCACACGCGGCCCCGTGCTCAGCGGTGCTCAGCCTGGCTCATGCACACACGCCAGCTCACAGAGGGGACGGTCAGCACAAAAGAGAGAGTACAAAGCACAGGGTGAGGAGGAGAGAAAAAATAGCCGGTGCTACACGCCCCTAAGCTGTAATAGCGTGAAAATTTTTCAGATGAGAGGGTCTAGAAGAGCGTGTGAAAGCCTGAGCAAGCCAATTCTCCCTGCTTCCCGCAGCTCACCCCTCTCCAGACCTCACACACATCCCTTTTTTGAGGCTGCAGGCGTTATCAAACCTGCGACATCCTTCAGTAAGAGCAAGAACAAACCCTTTCCTTTACTGCGTATTGTTCAGCTTCAGCTCCTGAGCCATCAGCATGGCCCTGCACGAAGGATGACCAGGGCAGGCAGGCTGGGACACTGTAGCTTTCCTGCCCATCCAACACCACCTCTTGGCCCCATGACAGGGAAAAGCCTGCACACACTGTGCAGCAGCCTCCACTCAGTTTTCCCCTGAATCCTGCCAGGAGAACACTACTACACGCAGCCTTACTGATCGCGTACTCCCCACAACCTGAGCCGAGCAGCTGTGAGAGGGAAGCAGGACTTACTGGGCACACGGTTGATAGCTTTCAGGGGTCTCAGGACACGGACAGTACGGATTGCAGACAAGTTAATGTTTTGGAGATCCAGGGAGTACTCCACCATCCTGCAAGAGGGGAGAGAGAGATAAAAAGAAAAGTAAGTTTAAAAGAATCCAAAATTTCAGTTTCAGACACGGTCATCATTTCTTCATTGAAGGGTCTCTGGAAGTTACAGGGATGAAGCCTGAGTCTTCAGGAGCAAAGCTGAAGCCCCCAGGAGCAGGACGGGAGCCCACGGCAGGAGCTGCGATAACACTTACCTGCTGTGGCCGTCAGGAGGGGAAGGAGCTGCGTGAAGATGCCCCGACAAGCAGCACGCACCCCTGGCAAGGGCACACACGTGGGATGGACATCTCCCACGAGGACAGGAGGAGCGGGGGGCTGCGTAGCCACTTTTGCTGAGCATTACCTGCAGCACAGTGGGGCGCTCCCCATTTTCCCCTCATCTCACAGTGCAGGATGACGTCCCTGGAAGCAGCTTCAGATAAACTGTTTTACCTCATGTAGAAGCAAACTCTAAAGTGGTAACTGCTTTGGCTAGGTGGGAAGGCTTCTCCCACAGCTGTGAATCACTC
The DNA here is from genome assembly GCF_000737465.1 of Haliaeetus leucocephalus. Classification (NCBI taxonomy): domain Eukaryota; kingdom Metazoa; phylum Chordata; class Aves; order Accipitriformes; family Accipitridae; genus Haliaeetus; species Haliaeetus leucocephalus. The sequence continues at coordinate 1,557,408 of NW_010972436.1, forward strand.
CTTTCTGACACCAACCAAAAGGGGAAAAGCCTAATTTTAGGACATATGCTAGACCTTAACTTTCCTAACCCAACAGCGTGCTCCCTAAATAACCTCAAAGTGCTAACAGCTATGACTAACACATTGGCTTTGCCGCAAGAGCAGCAGGTGCAGGTGAAAAAAAGTGACCTGGCCCCGCATCCCTCAGCCCAGTGCTCCCCTCCTCACCCAGCATGGCAAAAGTCCAGTAACTTGCCTGCCTCTTGGAAAGCATGGCGAGAAACTGGATTATGCTAACCATTTATCTTGGCCAGCAATTTCCGCTTAAGGATCTCATGGCGGTTTGCATGTTTTAGTGAACATAGGCGCATAAGGCCCCCAGGGAGACATGGGCTGTGGTCACCAGCTTCTCCAGGGTGACCCTGACATGCAGAGGGGATCAAGAGGGTGGCAGAGTTGGCAGGTGAAACAGCAGCAGAGGCAGGACAGGAACTGCTTCTCCTGAATCTCTTCTCAGATATGAATAATGAAACTACAAAAAACTCCATTTTGCTCAGCCTCTCAACATGCTCAAGAGATGGGTAGGGATCTGGGGACACAACCTTTTGTTACTGCACCTCTTCTCAAACCAAAAACATTATAATTTCTATAGAAAGACCCACAAGTCAATAGTCAAGTAACCTAAAGTCCACCCAAATCCTTCTGCCCAGGAACCACTGAGGAGTGAATCAAAGAGCCTAAGTGAGATGTTGAGAGGGAAATAGGGTACAGCCAGTCTGTAAAAAATATCAGGGAAAGGACTTAAGTAAAACTTGAATGAAATGGACTGATTCTTCTATCGATCACCCTCTTCACTCAAAAGGACCTTGAAGAGCAAATGTCTAGTTATCTGTCTACACCTTTCACAAAGGGGACTTGTCAGAGTGATAGATTTTCAAACACAATGGGGTAAACCTGTCGAAGTGTTGTGATTATTCTCTCTCATGCTCTCTTTCTTTCTCTCCCTCATTCCTTTCACTCTGTTCTCTCATGCACTTTTAGGGTAATTGCATGAAATAATTCTTCCTCTGAAATGCAGTGGCATTCATTTACCTCCCTGGAGCTGTCAGTTCTACATACACTGAGTGTGGAAGAAGAGAGGAGGGATTTCATACAGATAATCGAAATATTCACACCCCCCAAAAAATGCAACTCAACCCCCCCCCACCCCAAACCAAGCAGCAATACTTAGATAGCCTACAGAAAACATCAATGATAGACAGAGGGTTGGGATGCAGTCAGATGAAATTAGGAAGCAGACATGAAAGGGGGAAGAACGCACGCACGTGACAAACACATAATGCACAGACACGACTACAGGGCATCACATGAAGGACGCACCTGCGTGGTGCAAATGAACACAGTGCAAAGGGCCTGGAGTAAGCACTGATCAACCTTGCTCAAGATTGCCTCATCAGCGTGTTGATGCTCCAGAATTAGACAGACCTGCTGAAACTTTGGAACTATGGTTACGGGCAAAACACCATATGGACATAGCTGTATTGCTCCCAGGATATGGGCCAACATCTCTTCGCAGCACAGAGACTTGACACGTAGAGGCAGCTTCATGACTGAAGGAGTCCCTACGCTGCAGTCTGTTATAGGGGTTAGGTATATGCACAGAAACATAAAGGTCTCCAAGCTTGGTGAAGTCCTACAGAACTTCCTTTCCTCTCTTAAAAAAACACATCACTAGAGCACTGGGTTGAGGTCAGACCTCTGAAGGCAAAAAAATTATTTCTGAGCAGTAGCAGAACAACCTGAAACACACTCTGTCAGATGCCAAGTAAGCAAATAGCCCCAAAATACATCTAAGTAAAAAAAGCAGTCTTTTCTGAACTGCAAGCAACCAAATGAGAAGTCCTGAAGAACACCGTGACCCTCACAGAAACTCAGCACAGGGGAACAGCACAGGGCTAAGGCTGAGATGAAATCAGTAGGCAGAGGTGACATCTTTTCTTAGACTTAGCCATGCAATATTCATTTAAAAATAGAACTTCCGTTTACAACCGGTTCGAGTGTTGTCCTCGTGTGGCTACAGCCACGATGCTAGCGTTACAATGGGAGTAGCCTTAACCAGGTGCACATTGCTGCCCTCTCCTAGCTGGAATGATCTTGTCACCTACGTGGCACAGTCCATGTGTCACTAGAAAATTAATAATCATCAAAGTAGCGAGCGCAAGTAGTTTCAGAGCAAGACAAAAGCTACCCTAGCTGCAACTGTGCAGTTCAGACAGCCAGCAAGCCAGCCTCCTGCAGCCCTCGGTGGCCACAGATTTGCTGCGATTATGTTCCAGTTTAGCTAGGAAAAAAGCACTGAACAGTCAATCACTCTGCCAATAAAAACAGCAGGCTGTTCCCAAGGATGGGTCAAAGAAGGGCAACTGTTAAATTTTTCAGAGAGCAACTTCTAACAAAAACGAACTCAGCCCTAGCAAGCCCAGGGCTTCGGCTCGCTTAGCAGACCTCTTCTGCCTACAGTTCTTCCTGAGGTGTCCTGGTCTTGGCTGTAACAAGAGACACATCCAGGATGCTTAAATCCCTGTGGATGAGTTATGCCTATCGTAGTCACGTAAATCATATCCAAAACAACTCCAACACAATTCCAGTGCAATTTTGCATTAGGGCCACTCGTTCTCACCTTTTTGTTCCTAGTGATGCCTTTAGCATCAGCTTATATTCACGCTTCTCTTTGTGCAAGGGCACCATGCCCATGATGGACTGCAGGCGAGCAGGATGAAATGAAACCCTATTGATTAACAAAAAAAAACCAAAACATTTTCTGTATAGGTAAAACCAATGAATCCAAATGTTGCCTCCTTTCTCTAATGAAGTGGGATCTCTAAGCAACTCTGCTAGAGTCTTTGGGCATACACAGCATTTCAGGGATTGCCAGCCCAGGTTTTTTTTGCTTTTATCTTTCTCCAGCCAGCCCTGCTCCCCATTGTGTAGAAACCCTGTACCCTTGACCCTCTCTAGCTGTGGGCTCTACCTGACCTGCTGCCACATGTGGAGGTGGTGACAGGCTGACAGAGTCAAAAGGGCCTGTCACAAAAAGTGATCAGCCAGAAACTGGCAGCAGATTTATGTCAGGAGGTTCACGTTTTCCCGTGTCGGTATCTCAAGAGCTTGTGATGGTGGACGAGGTGCACAGTGCGTATTTGGACTCTCAGGCTGACACCCAGCCTTGGGTGCTTGGATCCTTATTGCACCCAGCAACCCGGGGAACCGTGCGTTTGCTGCGTATTCATAAACCAAGAGCAGGGAAACATTAAAGCTAGTACAAAATGGTTGCCTCCTTATTAAACTCCAGGAGCTTTCCAGGCACCTTGTCCTCGCTTTGTGGCAGCTAGATGCTACAAGCAAGGGTAGACCCCACGACCTGACTGCTTTTTATCTAGTTCTCCCCTTTTTCTTGGCTGCTTTAAGCATGTCTTGTTTGTAAAAGCCTTAGTTTCTTTAAGGTCCAGGGGCAGTCAAACAAAGCCTAGGATATGGGAAGAAAAAAAAAAAAAAAGCAGCCTGTGCTGGTTGTGAGCTGTCCTTTCCCCTTATCGTGACAGGGCAGGGAGGGATGCATCTCTCCCGAGGGAAATGGCAGCTCATTTCTGGCACCACTAAAGTATTTTGCAGCCTCTGGCGTGGGTGGGCAAGTGCAGGGGCAGGTTAGAAAGCTGGAACCCTGCTAAATCAGAGAGAATCTCCTGATCTGTGATGGAATTTGAGTACCGAGCTGTCAAGATAATTGAATTTATACAGTAATTCTTCTTCCCTCGCTAGAAATTTTCTTCTTCAAAACTTTCCACAAGAAACCCTTCTGGAAGGAGAGAGGATTGATGCATGCACCATCCCCACACCATACAGCCCAAGGTTGACTGATAGTGGGAATGCTGACAGGGTGAGAAACACGACAGGGTCACTGGCTGCATGCATGGGGTCCATCCTGCAAAAGCAGGGGGGTGCCTGGCAGGGCACACCTCTCCGCTCGAGCTCTGCCTCCCTCCCCGCTCTCACGGTATCCCACCTCCTCCCTACCCCTTCTCTCCCTTTACAGCCCTCTGACTCATGCCCGCCTGCAACATTTCCACCTCTCATTTTAATCTTCCTCCTTAACTTCCATTTTTTCTGTTCACCCCTTGCCTTTCCTTCATTGTTTTCCACTTTGCCTCATATCCTTCAATTACCTTCCCAACCCTTTCTTTCCTCTTTATTCTTTTTGTCCCTTTCCCTACTGATCACCCTCCTGCTTCCTCCTCCGACTCAGTCTCTGCCTTGCCGATAAACGTTAGCCTATGCCCAGGTAAGTCTGCTCAGCTAAACGCACAAGAGACCTTGAGTTTAACAGAGATGAGACCAAGCTAGAGCAGGGAACAAGTGAGCAATTTGTTAGCACATTGACCCTGTCCAGAAAGCACCTGGTCTGGCGTACCTCCATCCCATGCCAAGCCACCGGAGCGGACAGCAAGCACCCGGGGACAAGGGGGCACGCGAAGCACCAGCATCGCCAACATCCACTGCTCTTGAGGTCTCAACGAGAGCAGAACAGCTTCATCAGCTATAGCTTGGCACTTCTTTTGCTCCTCTGCACCTGTGAGCTTGAGAGCCGGCTTGGATCTGTCTTAGCACTCTCCACTTCTCCAACAGCAACAAAACTCAGGAGAGAAGAGCGATGCCGATTGCCCAACAGCAGAAATGCACGGCCAGCGTGGCTCCGTGCCAGGCACAGGAGAGCAGGCGGGCCAGCAGGATAGAGGAATAAAAACTAAGTCTATTTAAAACAGACACAGCGAGAATGTGAAAACCGTGCAAGGAGTCCAGAACATTCAGACTTCATCTTGCTGTACGTGTAACCCAAGATAATGTACTTATGCAGTGCCTGGCTAGAGGCTTCCTCACAATTACATTCAATGAAATCCATGATTAAAACAGTTCAAACATTACCATTTACCTCTTCATATTTACATCTCCTTATACCTTTATTAAATACTTATTAACTTTCCTAATCTTAGCTCCTGAACTTCTATCTGCTGAAAATTAGCAGCCAAGAAATAATATTTAAAATGTATTCTAGAAGCATTCATGAAAAATACTGAGGCAGTATTTTTCTCATGACACAAAGCCAATATGTTTTTGTCAAATTCAAAAGCTGCATAATTCCCCTTCTCTGATAGGGGTTTTCAATTGAAATCTAATTAACTGCAGTCTAATCAATTCATATTTCTTTCTCAAATTTGGGTTTGGCACTGAAGCCAGAAACTTCATGGCTGTGACTTCCTAGCTGTAATTTCAGGCTTGCTATGAGTCTCTGAGCAAAGTGAAGCTTTCCTGCCTGTGGATTTTTATTTGGTCCTTGCATCTATGAGCACCTGGGGTGACCAAGGCAGAAGATTGTTTGGTTGCTCTCTGTTCCGAATTCCTTCAGCTTCTCAGCTATGTCAGCGGTCTAACCCTGATGCACACCTATACCCCGACCAGATGTGATTTAACCAATGTCTTCTGTGTACAAGAATATGCCTTTCTGTCCTCGGCTCCTTGATTTGGCCATCAAATTCCACAAACTGGAATTTCTACCACTTCAAAGACCCAGAACATAGGAGTCGCAGGGAAAACATAAGACTAGATCTGCCAGTTTTCCCTATCTGAATTTTTAATTCTGATATCAGCACGAAAAGTTAGAGCTGACGTCTCTCCATTTACCAAGGTGTCCATCCCCCTGATCGTGAGCCATGTGTGAGCCACTCTACAGCTGAAATCTCCCACCTGCAGTTTGTGGGGTGGCAGCAGGAGACTGATTTACCCCTAAATCCTCCCACCTCTGTAGTACACACCAGGATGAGAGGAAGGTCTCACCACCTCTGCTCTGGCTTCAAAGACTGTGGCTACAATGCAAAGAAGGAGCAAAGCCAGTCCTCTCACTGGACAATGTACTCCAATGATGCTGTATCTCCCCTCTCATATTAATGAGCCATTCTATCGAAAGGAAATTAAAAAGCACGTGCATTGCTAGATCCACCCAGTCCTGGCCCTGCTGTGGCCAGAGATACAGCAGCGGGCAGGGGCCGTGGAGAACAGGGCTGGCCAGGCTCCCCCAGGGCTCTATTAGCTGAATCTGTGGTTTTCCAAAAAAAAGGAGGGCAGGCAGCAAAATCCACTTACTGGTGGCCCATGACTGCCTGGATAGTGGGGATCATCAGCGTTGGAGCAACAGCAAGGAGGCAGAAGGAAGAGCACACAGCTGAACAGCTAGAGCATGGGGCACGTGTGGCATTCAAGACACGTGTGGCATTCAAGACACGTGTGGCATTCAAGACACGTCCTGTCAGCCCTTGCTAAGGCTGGACATGCCCTAGCTTGTACACAAGGAGAGCTGTAAGCAGGCAGGCACCAGTAAGGGATGAATCCAATTTCTCGCAAACCCATCTGGAGATGTCAGAAACAGAGCCAGGAGATTTGGGCAATCAAACAATTTGCCTGCCCAAATGCTAGGCAAGAGAGAAGGACTACTTCTTCCACCCTGAGTCTGCAGCTACAGGACGCACACGTACCGGCAGAGAGAAAAAACAGGCTACTTACCAGCCCCAGGACTGCAGGGCTCCCAGGCGAGACCTATTTTTTTTTAAGCTATCTGCACCACACCAGCCCTTTTGCTCTACAGCTGGAGCCACATCCTTACTTGCCCCCGGAGGTCCCGGGGGCTACAGCAGAAATTAAAGCCTCTTTCTAGGCGTCCCCTTTTCCCTGCTCAGAGAGTGGTGTTGTGGCCCGTGCCCCCATTTGCTTTGCTTGCTCATGGCTGGAAGAAAGCACAACTTTAACCAGGGCGTTGAGAACGGGCAGGGGCTTCAGGCAGCACGGGGCACCAGCCCACATGGGGGGTGCCGAGCAGATGCAGCCCCCCCCAGCCACATCAGGGCTGCAGTCACCTGGGCACTCCTCCTTAAAAATGCCGTCTTCACGGATGCTTCGGCTCCCAGCTGACGGGTTATTTGGACCTGATCTTTTGCTGTACGGACACGGGTCAGCCTGCGGGGCAGGAGGCAGAGGGCTGCCAGGCAGCCCCCAGCACCGGCCCTGCCATCAGCTCGCTTGATCTACACTCGGAGAGCAAACCGCGCAGGCATTCGCACACATTTTGCACGGTTTGGTGCCTCCGGGGCCAGGCTTCAACACGCACCCTAAATAGATGAGCCAAACTCCTTTCAACACCTACCATAGAAAGGATGGAATAACATCATGTGGGATGTGGCCAGACATTACACAGTAGGCCTCTAAATTGCTCTGCAAAGCACGGTGTACTCAGCTAAGTAGTCCTGCTTATCTCTTTTAAAGTTAGAGCTCACCACGCTGCGAAAAGACAACTCTCTGCTGACATAAAAGCCAAAAGATAGAAGAAAAAAAAAAATCCCTTGCTAGTAAAACAAGAACTGCAAAAATTACATGCTTTTTTCTCCTTTTATTAAAAAAATGAAAGAGGTTATAATTCTGTTAGTAAAAAGACATTTTTTCAGGGAGTGATAGATCAATTACTAATTACACAGGTCCAGAGCTATGATGCTTAGTATTCTTAAAAAAAATAACCTGCAATTGTCCCCCCTCTCCAGTACAGAACATTCTCTTTTTTACCCCTTTTTTTTTTTTTAATTGCTCTGCAAGCAAAAGCTGCTGAAAGCTTCCAGAGCCTGTAAGACTGGTCCCTTGCTGCCTAGAATGTGATTATTTCACACCCCTGAACACTCAGATTTTTCTCCAAACTGTGTACTAAGAGAAAACGTCAGAGTTTCTTAATAGTTTTGGAAACATGATATGAAAAGACATAAGCAGGTTTTCACACTGCGATAAGAAAGCCAGAGGGACTCGCCAAGCTCAGATGACTGAAGACAAGCGACGGGGCCTCACTTTTGAAAACCAGGAGTCTGAACACAGGCTCTGAGCTCTGTATTTCATTGCTGGGGGGGTGGGGGGGCAGGGGGAGAGGGGAGAAAAAAAAAGGGTGTCTGCATTTTGGTCCTGCAAGCCTGCTGGTATTGCCTTTTTTTTTTTTCCTTCCCCCAAATAAAGCTAAAGATTCATGTGGTAGAGAATTAGCTTTTTAGGGAGGCAAAAAAAAAAAAAAAAAATCAGAGGCAATAATTGAGAACTACAGATAACACATGCAGGGTACCACTGCCTCCTTGTTTTGATTCTTCTCTTGTGTGATTCATTTCATTTTGATGACTGCTTTCATTTCAATATGTTGCACATCTATGGATAGTTTTACTAGGAGAAAGCCAATGAAATAATTAGTATCATTAAGGAGGAAAAAGTGAGAGCCTGTTGGGGGGGAGGGCTGTGCTGCTGATATTTCTGCCTTTGGTTAAGATGCTATTTAGCCTGCTGCTTGCTGGTTTCCATCTTTATCTGATCACTGCTTGAAACACCTAATTGCTGTATTTATTACAGTTTTCTTTAACTTGCCATAATTTCATAGAAACTTTCATTTGGCATCGAAGATTAGCTAACTAGGATTTTCTGAGCATTCTGCTGTTTACACTGCTGCTAATAAGTATTTAATGGTCTGAGATTTTAAAGTCATAACTATGCAAATTCTGGCCAGGTCCCTGAAGGACCATAGTTAATTAAAGCAAACAGAAAGCAGAAGATTGGCCACAGACTTCCCCGTCTTGGGAGATTAAGGCCAACCGGTGTGTTTCAGGCTAAGCGGCATCTTCCCCCCATGGAAGGGCACTGTGCGGTACCAGTTTTGTTTTCTGGGAACAGTGGGCGTTTGAGGCTGGGACTGGTACCTCTCATCCTTCAGAGAGCTTCCAGCCTCCTTCCCTGGGCTGAAATGCAGAGGGATGAATTTGGGGCTGTAAACCGGTGGCTTCCCAGTAGAGAGAGAATGAGTGTTCAGAGGTACACATGCTGATGCTGCACAGGTTTGAAAAGAGCTTGGACGGATGGATTTAGGAAGCAGCATCACTGCAGGTTTATGGAGGAAAGGACACAATATCTCAGGAATTAGGGGAAGCAAAAATCAAGGACAGTAGATAACTATCAGAGAGAGAAAATACAAATAATAATAATTATCTCAGTTAATAGAGAGCAATACTTTCCAGGGTCCCAGGGTGGAAGCTGCATAAAAGACTCCTGAAGAAGCGACTAGCCGAAAGGCACAGGGAACGAGAAGAAACATTCTGCTCAACCTACAGGGCTATAAGGCATGCCCGAGAAGGGATCTCCAGCTGTACAAAGATGCCAGAAAACCCTCTCCAAAGGCTGAATAACTAAGGAGAAAGGAAAGGATGCTTTGGAAAAGAAATGAAGATATCAAGATAGCTGTGCTGCCATACTAGAAGTGAAACGAGATTTAAAAAAGCAAACTTAGGAAGGTTTTCAAATTTCCAGGACAATATTTACCCATGATGATGCATTTTGAAATTAACTGTTTTTCTTATCATGACGTGCCACAGATTATGGATGATTTCTGAAGAAGATGGACAAGAAATATTCAGCTGAGCTCCTCGGTGGCCCATCCTGGCCAACGCGCAAAGGAGATGATGGCAGAATCTGGTAACAAACTGCTAGCTTGGCCAGCCACATAGGGCAGGAGACTTGCAGAGCACTGGATTACCCCTTGAGAAGCAGAAATATTAACCAGCATTTCATTAGAAGAAGAATTAGGTTTTAGGGAACTGAGATAGACCAGTCAGGAGACTGTTAAATGAGAGACCAAAGGGGAAAGTGACAAAATTAGGGAAAAAAGTTAATTCTAAAGCCTCCATGTCAAGAACAAAACTAATCAAGGCACTAAAAGATGTAAAGAGGAGAAAAACGGTATCATCTATACACCAGTGCCAGGGGCCTCAGCAATAAAGAGAATAGGAATTGTTCATTTTACAAGCATAAACAGCCTAAATGGCATTAAGAAAGCCTGGTGGGAAGATCTGCATGAAAGGAATATTAAAATCAAGGATTGTAACCTAGCTAGGGAGGCTCAAGTGGACAGAAAGGGAGGGGGAGTAGCACACTCTGTCAAAAATGGCATTCTCTAGTATGGAATCAGTGACAGTTTGGAAATGAATACTTATGGATTAATTTTCTGCCATATAAAGTAGATAATTCCTCTCAGCTAGAGAAATGGGCTGACAGGAGCCTCATGAAATTCAACAGAAAATTGCAAGGTCCTGCACTTGCGCTGAACTGACCCACTGCCTAAGGACTGATGGGTAGTGGGCTCTGCTGAAAAGGACCTGCAAGTCCTGGGGGACAGCAGGCCACACATGGACCACTTGAGGAAGGCTGATGGCATACCAAGCTGCACCAACAGGAGTGCAGCCACTAGATGATGGAAGGGATTATCCCCTTTGCACTTGGTAGACCACCTCTAGAATAGGACATTCAGTTTTGGGCCCCCCAGTACAAGAAAGATGTTGATAAACTGGAGCAAGTTCAGTGGAGGGTCACCAAGATGCTCAGGGGCTGGAGCACTTGCCCTGTGAGGAGAGGCTGAGGTGTGGAGCCTTGTTCAACCTGGAGCAGAGATAATTTTGGAAGGACCCAACAGCAGTTCCTTGGTACCTACAAGGGTGTCAGTAAGGAGATGAAGCCAGGCTCTTCACAGTGGTGCATGGCAGGAGAACAAGACAAAACAGACATAAATCCAAGCATGGAAGGGAGGTTCAGATTAGTTAGAGATAAATCAGCAGTGGGGCTGGGGCGCAGAGAGGCGGTGCAGTCTGTCTGTAGTGGTTTTCAAGACTTGACCGGACAACTCTGAGCGACCTAACCTGAGTTTGTAGTTGGCCCTCATTTGAGCAAGAAGATTGGATTGGAGACCTCACAAGGTCCTTTCCAACCCAGATCATCTATGATCCTGTATGTCCAGATCATGCTAAAAGACAGGCTGACTAGCTAACTCTCTTGGTATTGGTCTGTAATTCATAGGAGAAGAACCCTCCCATTATCCATCTGCAAGAGTTGAATTTGGGCAACATGTGTTGGTGACACCTGTATTTCCTTGCAATTTCTCAGCATTTACAGTGATGTGCTTTACAACTCAAAGAAAATTGCATTTAAGGATGGAAGATACAGAGATTGTCTATTAAGCATTTGTTGGTGGGGTTTTTTTATCATAGAACTTAAAGAAAGGACTACTTGATTACATGTGTTATGTACAAATCAAGTAAGGTCATCAACAGTACTAGATATACTTGGTGGATTAGAGAGGCCATATTCATGAAGTTGAAAACACACAGAAACAGCCATGCGTCAAACCGGTCCGGATAACAACGTTAATTCATGAACTGTGGATGACAATCAAGTGGTGTTTAGGAATATTTATCAGGTATCCCAAAAGGTTCAGAGACAAGAAAGATGAACGGGCTAAAAAGATAATACAACATAAGTGAAAGCAAAAGCAGCAATGTAATAGCAAGGGAGGGGAAGTTGATACCAATGAATATAAATTAGGAGATGGAAATTGTAGAAAATTTGTTAGAGAATTGAACGAGCACATAAAATGGTACAAGTTAATCACTGGAACAAGAAAACAGAATTGTCACGAACAGTGTAAAAAGGCAGAAAACTTCAATTAAAAAATGAGTTCTATGAGGGAGGTCAGATGATGTATGTGTACTATAGATGATAATGTGCTAGTTTCAGCTCCAGCTGTGATCAAGTACTTTAGGCTGTGCCTAAAATGAAAATAGGAATATTCTAAGATAAGCAGGCCTGAACAATTTATATCCAAGAGTTTTAAAAGAGATGGCCAGAAAAGATTTGGTCCAGTACTGATGATTTTTGATTAGTCTCAGAAAACTGGGAAAGCATCCAAGGGTCAAAGAAATTCTGATGTTGTGCCAGTACTTTAGAAACACAGTGATCTCAATAGGCTGACTGGACTGATGCTGATCACAGCACAGTAATGAAATCGCCAATATGCAGCTTTGATAGATTAAAGGTGGATAATAAAATTAACTATAATCAACACAGGTTTAAGGAAAAATAGACATCGAACTAATGTGCTATAATTTCTTATGAGATTACAAGTCCGGTTCACACAAGTAATTATGTTGATATGGCTGGAGTGATATGAAATCATGATGACATACATTAGCTGAAGAAAAACTGGCTAAGTAATAAACCTTACATGCAACAGTAAATGGGGACTCATTCGTGAGCAGATGTACTTCTGTAATGCACAATTCTTGCCACTCCATTCTTTATTTATTTATCACAACCTGGCAGAAAATTAAAAAAAAATCACTAATGGATTTTGCAGTTGAAGCATATTTTTGGAAGAACAGAAAAGAAACAAAGAGGACAAGTCAGCAATATAGAACAGTATGAACTGCTTTGGAAATGCAAATAATATGCATTCCAGCATGAACAAATGGAACAGCATACATCTGGGAACAAAGTTTTCTGTTCCTACTAATAGGAAGGGATTTTCTCTCTTCAGAAGAGGAGACAGAGGGAAAAAACCCCAACCAACCAAGCCTGGAGCCAATGGAGAAAGCAGCTGAATGAATTGATAGGGAGATGCTGTGATTGAGTAGATGGGCTACTGCAACACTTGGCTGTAGGAGCTAGGAAATTTCAGGCTGGAATAGAGAGACAGTATTACTACTGAAGGCACTGAAGCAGCTGCACAGAGCACTGTGTCTTGTTCTGACGTCCACCACTTTTAAAAGCTGTTAAAAAATACTGCAAGTATATCTCAAAATGCCAAAATATACAAGTCATGCCATTCTTCTCATCAAAGCAAGGTCAGGATAGGATTTGACCACAGCTTATGAGATCTATATGGCAAGCTCCAGTGTGATAATGGAGAGAGGCAAAGATGGGGCATTCTCTGAAAGACAGACCAGCCTCTCCTCAGCCATTGGACTCCAAGCAGCAAGTAGTTAAGGAAAGATTTGGACATATTTTGGGCACATACTTGTAATCACAATCATCCCCCCAGCCACGTAGTGAAGCCCTCTCCCCCTTAACCTACCTACCCACTCAAGTAAATTACATACCAGAACATGTTGTGGGGATGCCACAGAAGAGGGCAGAGACAGATATAATTCCCACCACAGATCATTAATTACAGTACTTGGCTCAAGAAAAGCAGAACAACCACTCCCTTAGTGGAATTAATGCCCCCAATGCCAGGCAGGTTGCACAAATTCACGCCTTGCCCAGGGACCCTCAGGACAGACTCATGTAAAGGGACATCTCCCTTTCCAGGGGGACAGTGGCATCATCTCCAACTGCATGTGAACACAACTGTCTCAGAGTAGAGCAAGCAGGAGAAATTGCTCACTTTTTTTTTTTGCTAGTGAACTGCCTAGCTTGAAAAGTTGATGAGTGTTAGCCTAGAAATAAGTGACTCTCCTAAATTCATGCACATATAGACACTGGCTGACATTTCCAATATGATTAGTGTTGCCATTATCTCAACTTTCAAAACGTAGTAGGCTCTCAACTTCAGGAGGCTGCCCTCTGAAGTTGCCTCAGATCAAGCTCTCCAAATGCACCCATCACCGTGGGAAACAAATGACGACAGACAAGACCTAATCACAAACACAGGGGAAAAGGGACTCCCACCAGGACAGCTGGTGACAAGCACAGTCTGCTTGAAACGTCTGGGAACTTGCAACCTCCTGTTGCCAGTGAGCAGTTGGGAACTGGAGCATTGACAAGCTGAATCTGCAGCCTTCGTTGCTTGTGCGTGCAAGGGCATCAGCATTCTTCAACCCAAATTACCTTGCATTGAGGGGAACAATGGGAAGTGTTCACTTAGGACTCTTGTTTGGGGCTTTTTCTAATCCTTTCTGAAAAAAACGTGTTGAAGATGCTTGGGGGAGGGAGTGTGCGAGGGGGGAGAAAGTTCTGGTGATGTCAGCTCCTATTGCCATGGAAACGGAACATTTTTAGTGACAATGGAGTCTTCCTCCTTGAGCTGCTGGGTTGCGTGGGGTGCAGGGGCAAGCAGGGCAGGGGCACATGAGGGAATTCAGCTAACTAAAACTATAGCTTCTGGCTTTCCAAGGAAGTGAGGAGAAAACTACAAATGAATGCCTGAATACATGGTTTATGTAACCAAAACACTGTCTGGGGCAATAGCAGCAAATAGTCATTATGCTCTTTGATGAAACATGCTGTCATGCAGCTAGCCAGATGGAGGTATCTCAGCTGCCCAGGAACACCCGACAAAACAGTCCCTTGCCTGCATTTTGCTTTTCCATGCTACAGTTTATTCTTCCAACCTTTGCTGCTTCGTTGGTGTTTATTTGGAAAGGGAGAAGGGGAAAGAAGGGGATGGGAAGTACAGTCCTTATTCTTGAAATTGAGAGAAGCTGCAAGTCTTCTATGCAGTGCAATACTTCCCAACATCACAGACGTTTTCTTGAGAGCCAAATTTATGATCTGCCTTGCAGGCAATGAAAGTCCAGGGCTATGAAAAGGAGAAGGCCCTCAGAGAAAACTGATTAGCCTCTGACTGGGATCTAACTCACTGGTATGGAGAAAACACGCAAGACCTGAAGCAGGGTGTCTTCTCTTAGTCAGAAGTCTAGGGCAGCATCTGGACCCAGAGCAAGCTGAAGCCATGATCCAGGCGTGGGACCAATCAGGATAAAGCTTGAGGCTTAAATCTGAGGTTAAATAAAAGCCTACAGTCCGTATGTAAGGGCAAGTTTGAGCCTTGGATTTGATTTAAACAGCACAGACAAAAATTTAATGAATTTCAAAGAATAATGAATTAATAACCACAAGCTTTTATAACTTGAAATACATTATATAGTCATTAGTCCTATATAACTAAATGGAAAAATCTTTCTTTAGCAGAAGTCTTTTGAGATCAGATATTCTAATGAGATTACTATCATTTCAGCCTGACACCTCATGAGGAGAATTGTATAGAAATCAGGAAACAAATTTCTTTTAGTTTTGGACCTGAAATGAAAAGTCCTCCAAGCTGATTATTCTACATCTAAGGAGTTGATTCTGTCTCCTTAGCATTAAAAGGAATTCAGATATGGGCTTTTTTCCTAGTACTGCTATCAGATGCACAAAAGACTCACTCTCTCCTCAAATTTCTGCCAGCAATGTCGACAGAAGGAAACACGTAAATGGGGTTTACTCCCTTCTCATCTAGGTAGCATGGAATTCACTTGCTTCCTGCATGGAGTAAGCACTTGAGCTCACCCTCTTTCATTTTGCATTACCCTACTGATTTCTTCATCTCTCCAGATAGCACGACCCCACATACCATGCTTGCAGGGACACCAGGTAGAGCAAGACCCCCAGTTCCCAAGCCTTTTACCCCATACACCAGCAATCCTGTGCCCACCCAGAGCAGAGCCTTCCTCCCAGCATACCGCAGCACATCACCCTCACGGAGGAGCACCATGGGCTCCAAGGTGCCCCTTTCAAACACACTTGTTCTTCCCTTTCCTCCTCAAAGGCTGCTGTGGTAGGGTCTTGCTTTCCCTGCATCCAGTAACCAGCAATTTTGCCACCAGGAGCTCAGACTAGAAAATACAATGATCTGGCTTTTCTCACCACCATGTGCCAAGTGCTTTAACTTAGCCTTTCCTGATGAACTCTCAGTCCCCATGCCAGGCCATTTTAAATCAGATGGTAATCACAGCAAGCTCAGCCACAAGGAGGGTCTTCCCATCTCACACATTTTACATTAATTTAGAAAAAGCTACAGCTTTCATCTGCCTGTCCTCCTTTCATGCACAAGCTGGCCAAGGATCAGCCTTCAAACTTTTACAACTGAACTGAGTCTGAAAATCTCTGCTCCTCCCAGAAGCAAACAATTATATGCCCCTCCAGAGGGAATGACTTTCAAGTCTTGCTGTAGAAGAACTGTGTCAAAAGCAAATATAAAGACAGTACTGCTCCACACCGCAGGGGAAAACTCTGCAAAGTGAGCTTGAACTCGCTGCTGGCTCAGTCAGTAATACACACGCTTCCAGGTGACAGCGAATGTGGGTAATTCCTTGCTGGGAATAAGAGGAAAGTGGGGGTTTCTCTCTGAAAAGATATTCACTAGCTTACTAGGAGAACAGCGATATTACACCTTTATTTCTGACTTTTTTTTTTTTTTTACTGTGCCACAAGGCAATCTAATTGAAAACGGACAAATTCCAGAAGAGCACTGGTATCAGAGATGGACATTTTGCTGTGATTCAATAGGCAAATCCTGGTAGACTTTCCACTTCCTACATGCAGAGGGGAAATCAGAGCTTCACCATAGCAACTTTGTTGTTAAAAACACTCAAATGTCAGCTTGTCCCAATAGTACTGTGGGTAAGGCCAGTACAATACAGAGACAAAAAGCCCAGAGTAACAAAAATGACATTTCTACCTTTGAAACACTGCTGCTGGAAACAGAGAAGCTAGCTTGGTTTTGGTAAAGGTTACACCTCTTCCACTCAGACATTTTAAAAACAAAATGAAGAAGCTTCTGAGCTAGCTCTTCAGCTGGTACAAATGAACACCCTCCTCTGAAGTTGTGCGTGATAGATGGCTGCACATCAGCTGGGGAGCTAAGCTACCTTCTCTCCTGTTTCTTCCATCGACTGCTAACCCTAGCATGTCTGATTCCAGTTCGGCAGATGTACTGGAATAGCACCAGAGTGGAAACTTTCCCCTCAGTTACGTCATTTCTGTTCCATGCAAGACTCTAGCAAACACAGAACAAATAAACCCAGAAACTATTGACCTACCCAGCCATGACAATGAAGAAATCCAGGCGGTTCCAGGTATCTCCAAGGTAACACTTCTTGCCAAAGATCCCCAGGGCCACCATCTTTAAGACCATTTCCATAGCAAAGAAGATAAAGATGAAATCATCAAACACCTGCCAAACAGAAACCCAAGAGCACATCTGATAAGCATTCTCGGCCTTGGACTTTAAAACACAGAATGTGAGATAAATGGCTCAGCTGAGGACATAGCACAGCTTCACACAGCACACACAGCACATACCAATCACAGATAGAGGCTTCAGATATCTGAACATCACAGCCTCAGCAACACTATAGATGACAACCTTTGCTGTCACCTTCTCTTTGGGGAAGCAGCAAGTACAGCTAGTACATTCACAGGCTGGATGTACCCACGGCCCTTCTTGGCATACCTTTTATTTCTTCTCCCTTTGGGCATCCTGAATGCCACATTACCTATGGACTCAGTAGTACCTTTGCTCCTCAACAGAGTAGCGAATGCATTGGGGGCTGCTAATGCCTCCTGCCTGGACATTGTAGCCTTAGTTATTTCTCCCTAGCTTACCTCTGAGCTATGCATCTTGTAGCTGTCTATGTCAGGAAACCCAGGCTTACGCACAGGATCAGGAAGGTTAGCAGCTGTTCTGTATTGCATGGTCACAAGTAGACTTCATTCGTCATCTGCCTCTCACCCCAATCCCCTTCTCAAAGCAAGTTCTTGCCATTTTACAACAGGATAGCTTACTGCCAGGGACATTCTTGCCCACCTGTCTAGGAAGGTGTTACCCACACGCTGAAGGAAAGCATGCGTGAAAATTTCTGACTTGGACTGAGGCACCATCACAACAAGAAGGAAGTCTGCTTACCTGTAAGATTTTACACCTGTCAGAAAGGCAGTCCATATCCTCACAAGGCTGGTACATCCCCAGGGTAACGCAGTTTAACAAAATCACCATCATGCTGACACACTCAAACCAGGTGGAAAAGAGTCAAGGAAAACTTCTGTAAAAGCATCATGGCCGAGATAAGCTTGCTCTAGGCTTGGGATGACAAAATAGGAAGATTAAGGGAAATAACTGCTGGTAGGCTAATTTATTACATTCTTATGTTTTTTTCCCCTTAGTTCCTCACCATTCCACACCTGGATTAAGCCAAAACTCTTTTGAAAAGGGGAAAGTAGAGGTAGCACAAAAGCCTAAGGTATTTATGCAAGTCAAATCATTGCCATAGTTAAACACATGCTCACTCCTCTCCTGTTGGTTTGTCAAGTCCCTTTCCTCCTTGGCTTACCGAATCTTCCAAATATATGGAAGAGCCTTTCAAAGGTGGCCTATACTCAAATGTAGCAGAGATCTCCATGATCTAGGAATCTAAATCAAAATGGACAGCTGGATCTCTATGTGAGCCTAGCGATTGCTGCCCTTCTGGGAAGGGGGTACAACACAAGGCTAGAAGTCTCCCTCTTCCCTTCTAAGAGGAACTTGGAGATAAAGAGTTGCCATGTTGGAACAGGTCAATGGTCCATCTAATCTGTTAACTCTGCTTCCAGCAGTGACCCACGCTGGATAAAACTCCACAATGTGTCTAATTAAGTTATTCAATAACCATGGGGGGAAATTACATTTCTGACCCCAGCTGGTGATCTGTTTATGCCCTAAAGCATGAGGATTGATAGCCCTTATAATTGTTTTCTCAACTACACTGGTGTCCCTACAGATGCTTTGCTTATTCATTTGAATCCTTTGTTGATAATCTTACTAAAATATCTGCTTCGATAATAGTTGGCAGCCATAAGCTACATTGGCTAATTATACTTTACATTAAAAATTGTTTCCTCCTATTGATTTTTAATTTGTTGCCTTTTAATTTCATCAAGTGCCACTTCATTTATATACTACAGAAGAGGATAAAAATGGTGTATTTGTGGGACCTTATCTATGCTCTCCACACCCTCTACCTGCCTGCTCTTCACCATCGCCTCTCCTCCTGAAGGAGTCTTAAGACCTGATACACACTTATCCAAGAACTCATTTACAGTATTTTAGTTCTAAAAGCAGGCACATTTCTGTGACATCTTTCCAGCATTTGCATTGCAAAGCAGCGATGTAAATCTAACGAGAACGGACCTCCAACCTCTGGCAGAACCATCCTTCTTGGGTATTTTAACACACCTCGCAATTATATCCGCTCAGTTTCCATGTTCAGACAATTTTTATTTTTTTTTAATTTAAAATAACAGAACCAAGAAATTATCCATTTAGAATACAACCCACTGAGTGCGCCCATTTTCAGTCCTTGCAGAACTGAATCCAAAACATTGGCCTGTATCTCTGGTCACTTCTGAAAGACACTCAACATCTATGGTTTGTTCTGAGCAACTCTTCCACGCTCATTCTCTGACAGTGATTCATGACTAACCCACACAATCTGATCTAGAAGATTATTAATTCTTTCTCTTCTCCACCTGGTTTTTGGTGAGCTACCTTCAGTTGCAAAATCAGACAAGAGCAGGGCACCAGCTCTATTGTGCCAATCACACTATGAGGTGATTTCAAGAATGTGTTATCACTATCCCTCACTAAGATAATCCCAAGTGCTGTACAAAGTAATGCACATAGAGCCCACCCTTGATGTAGGCTTCAAAACCAGAAGCCTTTTCCAAGAGGAAAACTCCAAAAGGGCACAAATAAGATGTTTGCCCTCAGGGCTCTACACAATACAACTTCAACTTTCCACCTTTCTCTCTCTTGCACGTTTCTTTAATGATCTGATCCAAAGCCCAGGAAAGCAATTGGAGAGGTTTCCATTAGCTCCCACAGGCTTTACAGGTAAGACCGCAATACTTTTCTGGACTTTTCAAAATCTGTTCGGCATCATCTTTCACAGAATTACAGAGCCACAGAACTGTTGAGGTTGGGAGAGGCCTCTGGAGGTCACCAAGTCCAACCCCCCAGCTCCAAGTAGCATCAACTACAGCAGATCACTCAGGGTCACTTCCAGTTGGGTTTTGAGTATCTCCAAGGATAGAGACACCAGAACTTCTCTAGGCAATCTGCTCCATTGTTTGACTATCTACGCAGTGTGTTCTTACATTT
The DNA here is from genome assembly GCF_000737465.1 of Haliaeetus leucocephalus. Lineage (NCBI taxonomy): Eukaryota > Metazoa > Chordata > Aves > Accipitriformes > Accipitridae > Haliaeetus > Haliaeetus leucocephalus. Next base: position 1,577,230 of record NW_010972436.1, read on the forward strand.
AAATAGGATATTCCATGTTTCAGGCTGTGCCCATTACCTCTTGCCCTGTCACTGGGCACCACTGACCCGTCTGTCTCCTTCATTCCTCCCATCGGGTATTTATACACATGAATAAGATCCCCCTGAGCCTTCTCTTCTCCAGGCTGAGCCACCCCAGCTCTCTCAGCCTCTCCAATTTGCAGCAGATGCTTTGACAGCTACTGGAAAGGCAGCACCAGCAAAGCCATGATGGGGGGATCAGTGCTGAATGACACTCTTCAAGGGGCCAAAAGAGTTTTGATGTGGGCTGAGCCGACAGCTGCAAAAGTCCCTCTCCCTAGGCATAAGGCAGACAGGAGAGGTACAGAGCCAGTGCTTAGAGCAGCCCTGGATGAAATTAATACCTAAAAAGTGAAAAGCAGAAATTGTTTTAAAAGCCAAGGTTTTTTTCTTCAGCAAACATCCAGAAAACATGACACAAGAGACCCAGAGGCAGGAAGCACTACTCTCCAAGTGCAGCCAAACTCAGGGAATTTAGGCAAAGGGGCTCAAAGTCAGGGCCTTATTTCATACAGATCTACACGTTTGTGCACATGCTTGGGCAGCAGCAACGCGTGGGTGCTCAGGATGGTCCCGTGCTCCCTTGCTCCTCTCATTGCCTTTGCGGTGCCCCCCCGTCCCAGGCCACACAGACCATGGCAGGGTGCCTTCAGGCAGCCGGCGAGACCCCAAAGCACAAGACCTGGCCAGCCACGGTGAGCACTCCCAAAGACATTGCAATTTGGGCCAGATGTGCAAGGCCCTCATCTTCTTGCTTAAAAAGCTGTGGCCGGCTGCACTCAATTTCTCCTCCCCTGCTTTTTGGACACCAGCTCTCTGAAAGTTTGCCAGCAGTGTTCAGGCTTCCCGAGGACGCTGCTGAATCACTGGCTGCTCCCGAGCTATTAAAATGACATTAGGAAAAGCTGCCGTCCCATGGTTTTCCTTTCAGAACAGGCAGGGAACCTGAAAAGGCACATCCAACCTGCAGTGGAGAGAGGAAGAAAGTGCGAAGAGAAAAACCGGAGCATCTCCTGCCCGGAGTCAGGAGGGGTTGCTGCCTGCTTGGGTCGGTGGAGGGGGTAATTAGAAGCACCTGCTGCCTTCAATGTGTCACCGCTGTCAACCACAGCGACTGCCTCCCGTCACCACAGCAACAGCCTGCAGCCAGGTTTATCATCTTTCTTTCGGTGATGCCTCCCCCTTCCCGCATCCTTCACCCCCTCCTTTTCCCTGTGCCTGAGCCTGTAATTAATTTCAGCTACTGACAAAGCCGGTCTTCACAATCTGCATCATTCAGTCAGAATTTTCATTATTAATTAACTTCTTTCAAAGTTCAAGTCTCCTAATTACAAGTGAACCCATGTACATGCTCTCCCCCCATTCCCCAGCCCTTGCTCACCACTGCTCTCCCTTCCCACGGCCCCACTCCCAACACCTTTTCCAGCAAGGTCTGGGACCTCCAACAGGTTTTGGAAACTAAAAGACAACCCAGGTATTTCTGCCCATGGTCAGCTTCTCTCTCTTGGCCACAAGATGCTTCAGAGGAAGGTATCAGAAAACCCACAGCAATCCACTATGTAATAACTTGCCCTTAAAGGGAGGTTTTTTTCCTAATGGTGACAGTTCACAGTTGATTCAAACTCTTACAGATAAAGGAGTCATGGTGCTCATTTGAAAAACAAAAAAAAAAAAACAGTAGAGAAAGGTTTCCTGACTCCTTTAACTATGGGCTGTTCTCATTATCCACATAACTGTCTCCTTGTAAAAGTCCTGTTAAGCTCTTGCCTTCAGCACCGTCTTGTGGCATCAAGACCCATATCTAGGTTAATTATGTTTGGCCTAAAACACATTTCCCTGTACTGGTTCTATAGCTGTGCCTGTCTGTGGCAGTGACAATCTGCTTTGCTGGTGGGTCCCATCTTTGTCCCCCCACACCCTGAGCAGGGCCCGGCCAGCTGCTGGCCAGGGGCAGCCACCATGTGTCCATTGACCCTCCATCATGTTTTCCAAGGGACAGGACAAGTCCAGGATGGGGAATGACTCAAGGGGGATGTGCATCACCAGCACACACCAAGAAAGAACCATCATCCACCCCAAACCATCTGGGATGGAGTCAGGGACAAAAGCCACAAGTTACAGGACCCTTAAGGAGATCTACAGGTGTTCCTGAGAGCTGGATGTGTTGCAGTAGTGCTTGATAACATGACTGTATAATGCGAGATGATGTTGGAAACAGGTAATTGTTAGAAACAGGTAATGGGATACAGGCAAAGCTTTTGGGCTCGATTCCCGAATGACAAATAGCAGAAGCAAGGTATGCTGTACTGGAGCTGTAAATAGCTTGCACCTGGAAAACTAGGTACCACTTCATGTTCTTGGGATCAGCCTCAATCTCTGCTTTTTACCACTGACAAAAATACACCAGCGCAAAACAAAACAACACTTTGGGGTCTCCTCTCCTCTTCCTCCTTCATCATCAGCTGAAAAGTACACTGGGCACAAAGAGCTCCCCAGTGGCTGGCGCTCCTAACAGCACAGAAAATATATAAGCTTTACAAGCATGACAATCCCTCGGCCTTTCCTGTCGCTACCTCCAAACCCCTCCTAGGGTATGCCTTGTGCCGATTCACATCTTGAATATCTCAGAGCTGTTTAACCTACAGTAGAAATGCCTTGGCTACAAAGCACTTCCAGCAAGGGGAAAAAGCCAGCACTGGGGTGTAGCTGGTCAGGGCAGCACCTGTTCCTGCCCCAAAACAGAGAACAGATCCTGCTGCGGTAAAGCAGTTCAGTGACTGAACTGCAAACACGGAGCCCCGTGCAACGCATCCCAAACACCAGCCACCCATGCACACAACTCCTGGTGACTTCCCACCTCGGAGCAGCGCCAGGCAGGCACAGCCGCGGCCGAGACATCACCTTTGCGTGATCATTCCCCTCTGCTTCCCCCTTGGGCTCCTCTCCACCTACCTCTCATCCCACCATGCTTCCCACCAGCTAAATGGCTGCATGCTGCAATTCCAGTTTGTGGTGATTGCATTTTCTTTCCCTCCTTTTGAAGTAAGTTAAGGACAGTGCCGTGTTCCTTCCTCACTTTCCTCCCCTGCTTTGGGACCCCTCCTGCAAGAAGCTGGTAGGATGCTGTAACTGCAGCAGGACATTTAATGTTTCATTTATAATGGAAGGAGTGACAAGTGTTGTGAAGGTCAGAGAAACAAGTAGCTCCAGGAAAAGAACTGCTTATTTTCTCTGTCCCTCGCTGCTGTTGACTTTTGCAGATGCCCTCACAGGTGAGTTTCTTCTCCCCCCCACCACTACTTTTTTCTTCCCAACACTCACTTTTTTTTCCCCTTCTATGCTGATGCATAGGAGTTTCATGGTCTTTTCCCACAAAACAAGCTGACAGAAGCAACAGGTTTCTTTCTCTTCAGCCTCAATCAGCTAAGCTAAGCTACTAGAAAAAGTTGAATGTAACACCTGATGTTCACTCAAAGGAAAATGCATCTCAAAATGCGTTTGTGTTCAAATAGATCAAAACAATCAAAACATTTCTCAGAACAAAAAGCTTTAACAATCCTATTTTGGAAAGGCTGAAACATTTCTTCCTTGTCTTTTTTAGTGCAAAGAAATGTTTCAACTTTACAGAAAAAAGGTTGTTTTTTGACCTTAGAACTCTCTTTTTTTTGAGTTCTGAGTCAACTGGAAATTAAATGCCAATATCCAGCATTGCAACACTGGGATTTCACAGTGGCCAAGCCATAGAGGACGATTTATAAAGCCTTTTCACAGGCCCTCAAGGTCAACATGCTCTAGGTGTTCCCAGGTCATGCAATCTCTTGTACATGTTTGCTTCTATCACATCATCATTTATACATTCTTCTCACGGAAGAGGAGCACCTGAACTTTAGACAGCCAATATATGCATCACTAAGGTCTTCAAATCTTTCACAATATTGATGCCAAGGAAAGGACTGCAGTACTGCCAAACACGGCAGGACTGGTACATTGATTTGAGAGGCACTAGGGAAGACTTACACGACTGGTAATGGTGTTACAGGGAGGCAGGACAAGAAACTACAGAAAAGGGAGGCAGTAGAGAGATTTTAAATGCTTGGCAATATTTCCACGTTTCTGCCCTTTGGAAGGGACTTTACATCAAGAATAGATTCATTAGAAAAGAAAGACTCAGTTGTATTCATATTAAATCAGATAAACACCAATAAAACAAAGCACCATAGGTCAGCCTCTCTGATCGGTCTAACTTCCCAGGACTGCTCACACAGGCTTTTGGCTGCATAGATCAAATTCAGATTTATCTTAGATACTAATGAGAAGTAGGTCAGTTGTATCTTGTACACTACATCATATCACCCTGGGGAGCTAGGTGAACGTTGAAGACAGCTTTTGGAAAGTTGTTTTTGTGTTTGGTTGTTTGTATTTTTTTAATTACAGAAACAAAATTAAGCAAATCTCTCATTTCTTAAAACTCTTTCCATAGTGATTTTTTCAGACCTGCTAATTGCATCCATTAAACTCTTAAGTCCAGTAAAACCAAAATTAATAGAAAGAAATTTAACCTCTGACAGGAAAAACATACAATGGGGATTAAGAGGCTAAGAAGGAATCTGAAGAGCAAATAGACAAAGGCATTAACGCAATGAGAAGTCTTCAGATACTTCAGAAATAGGAAGCCAGCAAGAGAGCTCTGACCTACTGTAGGGCCACAACAGGCCAGAGAAGGCCTCTAATCAAACGGGAGGCTGCAGAGAGAAAGCAAGGCTTCTTTACAATGCTCTTCACCACAGCAACCACAGGAAAGCCTGTCAGTCCTAAAGCCAGCACAAGTTATGCCAAGAATTCTGGCTGGCTGTCACACCACCTGGATGGATATACATTGGTCTTCTAGAGCAACCTGGTGTTTTCTTCAGAAGAGGTGTGCAGATCCCACTGCTAATTATTCAAATATCTCACAGATATCATGCATCTTCATCCATGCTGCTACACAGCCCTACTATTAATGATCACCTCCTGCCCATAGCAGCTGGGCCCCAGAGCTTCTCTACTGATAACGACCCACCTCCAAATTGCATCTAGCTTTCAGGGTGCAACAAAGCATCTGTTTAACAGTGTGTAACATTCCTACAAAGCTGTTTACCATAGGAAGCATGAAAAAAATATAGTATCTAGAAAAAAAACAAACACCCAAGAATCTTTTTTTAGGTCAGAAGAAAGTAATTACCCAAATTCAAACTTGAGCAGGGTATTAGAGGTAATGACTGTTCCTGGAGAAAGAGCTTTTTAATATCCTCAGATGGCTGGGACTGTGGCTGCGTGTGTTACTTGCCAGCAAAGCAATACTCCACCATGCTGTGGGATCAGTTCAGGACTGACTTGAGGAATCACACCTCCTGCTGACTCCCAAATGGTGCCTCCTGCAGCATTCTGGCTCTGCCTTAGAGTCTGCCATCCAAAACCTGAGCTGGCTTCACATTAGGAGCTTCAACAAGGTCACAGCATGAGGTGATAGGACTGCAGCTTGGAACATTATTGTGCTACAGGGCAGTTGAAAGAATTTTGCTCCAAAATTTCCTAGTCAAAGTGGCAGGTTCAGCAGCTGCTTCCCGCTGCAGATGGAGCCGTAGGGGTAACAGCCACGAGGGAATGCCCACCAGAGGAAAGCCCCTGAACCACAAAACTAGGAACCAAACTGTAAAGCTCTTGCTGCTTATCGGTATTTCACTTTGCAGAGGCAATTCCCTACTGACATCAGTGGCAAAGTAGGGATCTTACAAGAGTTAATCTTTGGTTTTGCACTCACTTGGACCTCTGCTCCAGAGAAGACTTGAACTTGGCAGATCAAGGCAGAAAGGCATTTGCAGTCCAGGAGTGATTTGAATTAGCAATGTGCTCCAGAGCAACAAAATCTGAATTTGAAGGGGCAGCTGAATGCTCCGATACAGGGCTGCCATCATGCGTGACCCCAGTAAGTGAATAGAGGCTGGTGGAGTCACCATTCTCAAACCAGAGCCTGAGCCATAGGGGGCAAGAGGGGACTGGCTTTTTATCTGATTTAATCTGGATGAGGTCAAGCTTACTTGGTAGAAATTTCCTTCCAAAGTGTAAAAACGTGAAGTGCTTTGCAAGAAAAATAAAAACCTCTCCAAATCCTCCCTCTCTGCTTCTGTACTGCATTGCCCTGTCTCCCAGAAACACCATCAAAAGTTGTGTAAGTCTTCCCCAGCACCTGTCAAACTGAGGTAACAGTCCTGCCATGTTCAGCAGCACTGCAGTCCCTTCTTTGGCCTTCATGTCATGATAGGTTTGAATGGGGTCCTTATCTTGGGTGGGCCCACTAGACGTATCCACCAAATAAATATAGCACTATAATAGCAGTGTCTGTGTGACTCAACTTCAAGAAAGGGAAAAGGAAAGAACTAGCAGTGATGGATTTGGGAGGGCAGGGAAAGCAAGAGAATTTAAAAAGTGGAAGGCATTGCTTTTTCCCCTCCTTACGGCTCCTCATGTTTTCTGGTTTGTTTTCAGGGTTTTTTTCCTCATTTCTGCCTTGGCCTCTTTCTCTTTTGCTTTCTAGAGCTCTCCTTCCCCCACTCCAGTGGAAAGAAATGCTTAAGTGTTTGGAATCAAACAGCACAAAGAGGGGAATAAATGTTTCTTCAGGAACCAGGAACAAAGGACAAGGTTTTTGGAAGACATGCAGGCCCTTAAGGATGCACAAGAACATTTTGTGGGACCTTTTACAGCATACAGATCCCTGCTTCCCATTGATTTTGGTGAGACCACATTGTGCACCTCAAGCCTACCAGATGAGCTCTCTGGTAGATCACAAATGCAAACAGGTGAAAGGAGGGCACGCACAAAGGGGGGAAAGTTGGCTGCAAAGTGCCAAGCAGTCTAAAGCTTCCTTCCATTTCCAGCACAACTTCACCTTCCCAGTAAAGGGATGTCTTCTCATCTTAACTTTCTGGTGCTTTACAGGTGTGGGTTTTGTCCTCTTGTTGTGGGTTTTAGGCTTAGTGGACCTTGGGAAACTGTCTGTGGGTCATGAAGAAGATATTCCAATGAACCTCCCGAAACAGGCGCTATGCAGCTGCCTTGCACTCCCCAGGACTACAGCACAGACACATGGAGGACAGACAGACAGATGTGGATCCTGGGTGTTGCTTTTAAGGGTTGTTTTTCTCCCCTACTACTTTACAGCAAATACAAAGCAATGGTGGAAACATCTATCTTTGAATGAGAAGCCACTCCCCTGAAAAGGAAAATGGGTAGAAGAAGCCTCACCAGCACTGAAGGTCTAAAGCCCATGAAACACTCACTGTCTTCCCATTCCTGCTCCTTTTTCTTGCACTGGTCTCTGTTCATCACTGTTTTCTAGTCTGTCCTAGTTTTCAGATGTTACAGATTGCTTTTTCCACTCTGCAACTTCCCACCTATCTCTGGCAAAGGTCACACGAGTCCAAGCTGAGCTCAGAGGGATGCACGACTCAAATGCGTCTGAAGGGAGTGCAGGGCACCTTTGATAAAAGGCTGTCTCACCTTGCAGGAGGAACGTGAGGATGACAATGAAAGCACAAAGGACGGATTATCAACCTTCTCACAGTTTAAAAGGTGTACGTGTCCTTCTGCGCAGGGGCTCTGCTCTCCAGAGGTGCCAGGGCACTATCCTGTACCCCCCCGCACATCACTTGGTGAAGGATGTGGAAATGAGCACTTTCCTCCTCCAGAGAACCAGTTTCCAAGGCTAACTGATCTTAGAGGGTACTCTGACTCCAGTAGCAGTCCTGAATTGGAAAGAGGCAGAAAGACAGGATAAGGCCACTTTGCCTTTCTCCCTTCTCCCAGCTAGGTGATGCTTTCAGTGGATACAGCATCACCAAGTCATGTGCTTGGTGCTTAGCTTAGCAGGCTTTTCTGACAAGTGCTTCAGTACAGAAAAGAAAGTCATGCAGTAACAAAGCTTTGCAGCAAAGTAAATAAAGATTAATTCAGAAGCGTAGGGAGTGCTTGGTAAGGTCACTCAGAAGAAATTGCATACAGTCGAAGCAAAACTCATGGCAATAATAAAGAGCTGGATGTGAGCTCCTGTTTGTTTCATTATTGGCTGTAGTTAAATAAAACGCACAATTTTCAGAGTTTCAAGATGCCACCACCCCCTACTTTGAATGCACGTTTTTCCCCTCACTGTTTTTGATTTGTTGAAGGCTTATAGCTGGCCCCTTTGCCCTGGTTCCCAGAGGGTATACTGGAAGAACTGGCACCAATGGCCTGCAGAACACATGCCTGGAGGAAGGGCTGACTGCAAATGACTGAGTCAATCTGTCTCAGCAGATAACTGGAGGCTAGGAGCTCCAGCCAGCACACAGGCTCGCAGCAGCTGCTGGAACCTCCTCGAGGACACAAATGGCCTCCCGACGTGTACATGTGACAGAGGTACCTGTGAGGGGTGGGAGAGATGGTCATTATTTAAGCTTCTCATCTGAGGAGGAGAAGGGACCCTGTGGTAGATGAGCAGATGTGCCAGTGCTCCCCTTGCACATTTGCTCTCTTTCTCTTCCCTCCCTCCTCTTACATCCTGCAACAAAGAGCACTCAGTGAAAATGAGATTATTTAAACCATCTAATGCTTCCTTCAAAACACTACATAAACTGTTACTAATTTCCACAACTACCTGTTAAGGTACACAAGTACTTCCCCTTTGTTACTGATAAGAAAGCAAGCAGGAGAGGAGCAGGTTTTTCCAAAGTGGCCTGTGCTTTGGGTTCTCCAGTGCATGATCTCCTGAGAGCCTGGTTTTCAGGAGTGTGTAATACTTGCAATTTCTAACACAGCCAACAAGAATTGTGAAGCTCCAAGCCTCTGAGCATCTGGCTCCCACTGCCTCAAGTTGGATGGCCAAAGATCAGAGTCCCCTTTAGAAAAAAAATTACCCAGAGATCACACAGTAAGTCATTGCCTGGGACTGCATTAAAATTCAGGTGTTCCTGACACCCAGTACACATTCACTAAAGCCCTCAGCTTTCTGGCTAGCTGACAGATTGCACCATGCCAGGGAAAGGAGCCAACATGACTCATGCTCAATCACCACGATGCCGACAGTATTGAGTGCTGGTTTAGGGGGGTTAAATGCTGTGAATGTGCTAAACAGTATCAATATTAAAATATTATTAGTATTATTTATGAGGTATCTCCACGTGTCCTAGATGACATTAGTCAAGATCAAATTCAAATTTTCCAAAATGTTACATAAACATGCGGTAAAACATGCTGCCTGCTCCAAAGAGTTTTTAATCTAACTGAACAAGACAGGCTAACGATGCATTGCGATCTCTGCTTTGCGCACAAGAAGCCAGAGCACAGAGAAACGAGCTGATTTACCCAAGGGCAGATAGGAGACATGGGGCACAGCTGGGAACTGAGCAAGAGTCTCCCAATTTGTTCTCCAGCATCTTTGACCTAAGACCATTCTCCATCTCAACTACAACTGCATTTGATGAGGACAGCGCCCACAGGGAGAATGGTTCTCCCATAAATCTTTCCTGAGAACAATGGAAAAAGTGTCCAGGTTCCACTTTATAGAGGCAAGTAATGTACTGCATATAGATTACTGTAAATGTAGGGCTCCCTGCACCCATTCAGAGAGATCTCTGGCTGTTCAGGTGTGCAGTGCACAGACAGGCAGGAGCCAGAAGACCTACCTGTGCTCTCTACCTCCATCTTCCACCGATACCTTCATTAGGATCTCAAGATAAAATTCAGCCTAGTTATGACAGCGCAACACTAACTCCAGTCTAATACCCACACATCTTTCTTTTTTCCAATCTACCAAAAAATTTGCTACCTTACAAAGGCGCTCCAGGTCCCTTCAATAAAAGCGTGCTATGTAAGCACAAATTAGCAACACGTTTGACTGCTGAACAGCCAGCTCCAAACAAGGCAGTTCCTACACAACAAGTTACTAACAGCACAGGCTAGCTAAAGCCTCCATCATCAGTACGGCATAGTTCAACTACCTCTTTGATGTCTTTCTGCCTGTTGTATTCATCACCTCTTCAGATTTAGGACTAGTAGTACATTGCTGTTACCACATTTGTATTCCTGTGACCTATTTGCTTTCATATAGATTCAGCTTCACACTCAATTTATTCCAGAGTTTTTGACAGCCTCTGGAAATACATGCCTCTTCCTCTTATTTACAGCCTAACTTATTTTTCCCTGTACAGTTTCCAGTCAGAAACTATGGATATGCATTAATCTCATTCCATTTTGGACATACTGGTTACAGCCTAGCTCATTGCCCCATCCTTTCCAGACATGCCAAGTATTTCCCTTTCTCTTTTCAGAGCCTTTCTTACGAGTCTATTGGTTTTGTTTTAATTTTTAACAACCATCCCCAATTCTGTGTGACTCTGCAGGAGCTGCTCCTTTATTGAATTACTCTTCACTGTCTCACAGCCATTCATCTTCCATCACATTAATTACTGAGCACCAAAGGATCACTTGCATTTCCATTGTCCCATGCAGGTTTCATTGCTTTCTCCACTAGTCAGCTACCCTCAGATTCTTCCCCCCTCTCCACAGTACGTACACTGTTTAAGTACTGCTCGCTTAACTACCTCATTTCCAGCAGCCTACTTCCCTTTTGCTCATAGCAATAAAGTGACTTTACCATAAAGACAGAATAAAGTTGATTGTTCAGCTGGGACATAGCTAGTGCAAAACGTTGGTAAGCAGAGCACAAAACCCAGCCATCTTCCCCTGCCCCAGAGGACAGGGCTCAGGCGGGGTGACAGCAGCCTGCAAAGGTCCACCGTGGGGAAGGCTGTGTCGTGATGCAGATGTTCCACCTCTGAACCCCCCTGGATCAGTAGATCACCAAGCCAAAGAGAGACAGCAAGTTACTGATAACCTGCCCAGCTCAGCAAGATGAGACATTGGCACTGGTGGGCAACAGCAACCAGATATATGTGATAAATTCATTCTTTGTGGATTAGGACAACTGCTTCATGCCCAGTGCAGCCCTGCCAAGGGCCCATCAGGAGCAGTAGCTTCACATGCTGTTCTCAGAGATAACACACCAGCTACTACCAGACTCAGAATACCTGCAGTTGGCAGACCCATCACCTTCTGCAAGTTTATTCTCCTACTCCTTACATGCAGTATATGCCTTTCCAAATAGGTCTAGCAGTGACTTCAGAAAGCTCACATCATCTCTACACAATCTTTTCTTTCATCTGAGAATGATTCTTCCTGTCCAGATACAATCAGACATGGAGCCAGCAGTGTACTAGAAAAGACTAATGTAGAAGCTTTAGCTTTAGGCTTTCTTGCTAATAATCTACCCTTATATTTCAAGAATTCTTTCCTGCAGACTCTCATATCACTGATACCAAGATATACCATAACCACAGGCTCCTTCACAGCTGTCTCTAATGTAGTCAAATACCTCACGGCATTTGACACCATTGTACCCAGTAGGCAAATTATCTTACAGGTCTCATGGCCATCACACATCCAGCTGTCTGCATGGCAGGCTTCAGAATTATCTCCTCTCCCCATAACCTGTTTGCACATCACATCCACTCAGCTTATGCAGCCAATGCAGCAACTACCAAACCCAAACCAGGAGCTATCTGCGCTCCTGCACAAGTTGACATCTCTCAAACCCAGAATACTACCTGGCTAGGAAAGCAACGCAGATGCAAACCAACGGTACCAAGGGCGTCCTCAGCAGCAGCAAGGTGCTACTGAGCTTGATGGGAGCTCTGGAGAGTTGGGAGTTGGAGGGAAAGAGTCCCTTCCTCTAGTTGCATGTCTAATACTCCACGTATTAGTGCCATTTACTTGTGCTTCTCCAAGCAGAAGTAGACCATGGCCCTTGGCCTGTCCCACTTCAGCTTACCTGTGGCAATTCAGCGATGACAGGACTTGACAAGGAATGTGAGGAAAATGCAGAAAAGAACAGTTTTCCTAGAGAGTCAGGAGGCAGAAAGAGGCCTGAGGGATGAGAAGTCATTGCTTTGACCTGTGCCTTGAGCATCCAACCATGTTGCTACCAGGACGTGCATTGTTTCACTTGTCCATTCCCATAGGACATTGTGTTGCACAGGAAGGATGTCTATTGTGGTCCAAGTCAGGTAAGGGACCAAAACATCTTCCCTCAGGTAGCTACAGTCACTACTCATCAGGGAGGAAAAGGGACAGTCCTGCCATAGCACATCTTTGGAAGATGAGAAAACCCCTCTGTACCACCAGTTTTCTGGAAAAAAAAGTTGCCATACCCATTCCTACAGCACGAAGCTGAAGCAGGAGGCATCTGCACCTCCATGGTGTGTAAAGCACAGCCTCCTCTTAGGCATGCTTTGAGCACCCACTTAGCCTCACCGCATTTAAAGAGCTTTCACATTATTTACAACAGCGAGCAGAAGGAAAAAAACAAACAGAGGGTAGGTCAGGACAGTAAAGACAGACTTGGTATGCCTGGAGGAGCCAGCCACTGAGGACCCGCAGTAAATCTCAAAAAAGAGCTCCCATCACTTTCCCAGAAAGAACAGCCTGTCCCTAAAGCCAGCTCTTCTCCCAGCCCCTCTGCCATCAGGGAGGATGACAAGTCACCACCAACAGCCAAGCGACCGAGGTCCTGCGGCCCCGTGGGGCGAGGGACCCTTGCCAGGCAGCGGCCAGGGCAGCCACAGCGTCCCTGCTCCGGAGCCAGCCGTGCACTGGAACCCCTGCACGCTGCGCCCGGCTGATAAGGCATTTCTCCCCCGCTTTGTTCTCCATGCTTCCCACCCACCTGCCACTAAGACTGGGAAGAAGGGTACGGAGGAAAAATCGCAAATATGCACCAATGTTTTGTGCGTGGTAACCCCCATTATAATTTTTTTTGTTGAAGTCCAGCTTCATTTCTCCAGGGTAATTAGTTCTAGCGACCTTTCAAATATACTTTTTGGCCTCACAGAGCCATAAATTTCCAAGTGACAATCATCATGCTGGGCGGCACTGTCATGTACAAAGCTCTTTGCTGGTCCTGTCTGTCTCTCCACGCTTCGAGACCGTTTCCACGAAGCCTCCCCGCACACACACATACGCCTGATCCTTCCCTCCCCCATTAGCAGTCACACTTTTCTCTCACACGCCTCCTTTTGGCTTCCTGGATGCTGCCTTACAGGGTTTTGTTTGAAGGTGTATAAAAAAGAAACGATAGACTTGTTGGCCCTGTTATAGGCTGCTGCGTGACAGCTTTTCAAAGGAAGTAAGCCTATGCATGTGTAACATATACAAGGATATAGGCCACATATGCAGGACAATCATCAGCTGATATAGGTCTTTCATTGGGAAGGCACATACGTTCAGGTGTTTTGATAGTTTGTCTAGTGTTTATTTCTTCACCTAGCATACCCAGGCTTTTTGATGGCACATTTAATGCACATGTTATTTTTAAATGGTCACAATGCTGTATTTTAAGCCAGTAATACTTATTTGGAAACTTAATCTTTCTTTTCAGGCAGCCTTTTCTTCCCATATTTGAGAATTCCCCTACTTTTTCAAATTAACCCTTATTTAAGAGATCGTTATTCCCTATCCTCATTGCACTGAAACCCTGTGCTCTGCAGAAGGGACTGCTGTGATCCTTTAATGCCTTCCCCTGCAACTACCACCATCAAGGTCCAAAACAAAGCCACTGAAGTCAGCGAACCCCCACACACTGCACAGACAAGGTCCCAAGTAAAGCAACCACCCTTCAGCCCACAGCACAGAGACAGGGAACTTGTCCAAACACAGAGGAGACTTGGACAATTTGAGGTGGGGCTAGACAACCATTTCCAGCTCCCCTTTCCAGACTCCATCAAATCTTTGCCACCACACCTCTAATCTCAATAGCACATAAATTTGGGAATCTTTATTTAATTTGTTGCATAATACATAAAGAGGGAGTAGTGTGGACATGCATGCATATGTTTGTCTGCTTGTTTGGGGAAGAGTAGAACTAAATCATTCCCTCTTCACCCAGCCATAGTGACCACTCTGGGTCAGGTTTTTGGCTTCTCATTTCTCATCCCAGAGCACTGTCCCCACCAACAGTTCCACCAGCAGGCTGGTGAGACACAGCATGAGACTGGGATTAAAGCAACCAGGGCAGAGGAGAGCAGGAACCCATGAAACACACGTCACTCCCAGGGAAACACAGCCAGTTTTGTACCTGATCCAGGGAGAGACAATCAGCCTTCCTTCCATAGGAAGGAGGCTCCCACTTTCTAGCAACACTCCTGCTTCCCTTCTAGTTGTGAAATGGATCAAAAAAAGTAAAAAAAAAAAAAAGTAGTTTAGTATTAGAGAAGCTATCATGGGTCATATTTTAGATGTTTATAAACAGAGATGGTTCTTTCCAGCCCCAGTACAGTGAGGCTGATGGCACATTACACACCTGACCCTGGCAGGGACAGAAAAACAGCTGCAGGAAAACAAATCTGAATTACCCAAGCCCTTCATAATGCAGCCGCTTTCTAATGTGCTTTAGAGCATGTGGTGGTGTGATGGAAAGGTTTTATTAACACAGAACCTACATAACTCAATTGTATGTTTTAATCCATTCCAAATCACGCCAATGAAGCCTGCCTGCCTAATCCTCATTCTACAGCTGGAATAGCAGAGGATGGTGGCTCAGCTTGAGGAAATGAACTGGGACAACTCCAGTGCTTACCATGCAATGGCTTTCCAAAAAGGTTCTGTATTTGTACCTGGGCAGGAATAGCCCAGAACTCCATCAGTCAGTGGAGCTCTCCACCAATTTGCGTATCTCAACACACAGTCCTGCAAACCTCTGTGGCAGAGGGGCAGACACAGATCCTGCTCAGCCCTTCTTACGGGGGGGGACCTCCTGCAGAGGTATAGGGTGGGGAACAGACGATAACTGCTTCAGTCTTGACAGCATAACCCAACGCTGCATGTGGGACAAGACCACACAGCTGCAGTCAAAAGCAGAGCTCAAATTTGTTTCGGTCGATTTATTAGACCACTTGCAGATGCATAATCATGTCTTCTGCAACACAGAGATAGCATTGGACATCCTTGACCTTGTTTTGAGACACACACTGAAAACTGCACAAAAAAAACCTACCTCGTAGCAGGTCACACACGTGGGAGCTGGGCTTGTTGGGAAAGTTGAAGTGGAAGTAGAGAAACACTGAGCACACGCTGTCTATTAGGGAAGCCAGCTGGTAGGGCTGAAAGACCTTTCCCAACTTTAACACAGAAGATGCAAGACACAGGGGTTTTATCAATTACCACAAAAAAAGCTGGATGGATTTGGTGCTTGCAACAGCATGATGAAGAGACAAGCTAAAATCCAGGACAGGGCTTGCAAGACAAATTCAATCACTCGGCTCTGTCACTTCTGATTTCAGATTAAAACTTCCACCTCTTCCTACAGCAGCACCTCCAGCTTGCCCAGCCCTAATGCACAGGCTGGTGAAACATTTAGTTGTGGTTATAGGTTCAAACCTAGGAAAAAGCTCTCCATCAGGCTCCTTTTGCTGGTGTCCTGTGGACAGCATCTCTGTTCAAGCATTTCTGCTCTCTTTGCCATGAGGTTACTCCGTTTCTAGACTACACAATTATATTATGAAGGTTCTCAGCAGTGGTATCATTTATTTGAAGATGATCAAATCTAGATTAAAAAAACAGAAATGCAGATCCCTATCGTGTTGCTGGATTTGTAGGGAGGGAGGAATTGTTTGTTTTTCACTGACCCTTTAAAACAAATGTTTTTCTGTCTGGATTAGAAAACATGCCATGTCTGAGTAAAATTTAACTCAAATCTCCTTTCTGTTTTCTGTTGCTCTTCAAACAGGGAATTTCAGAGACTGCTTCACTGATGAGAAAAAAATGGATTTGGTTTATTTCAGGAGCGGAGGTTGTGCCTTGGTTCTCTCTGATATATGAAACATCCCTTGATTGTGTAAATGCATCCTGATGGTGTCTTTGTGTTCCTGTCACTCCTGATTTATGGGGGCCTTTTCTCTACTCAGAAGAAGAATTTGCATTTCAATTTCCATTACCTGTACCTCTCCCCGCAGCGCTCCAGCCCTGGAAGGGAGCTCATGCTCTGCTCCCCAGCTGCCCCACAGCGCACCGGCATCAGGGAGAATACAGGAGTAGAGGTGGTACAGGCGCTGCTCTGTGGGAACAAGCTCACGCAACTGAGATGTCCAGTGAGATATATGTTTGCTTATGCCCAACAAGGACCCTTGACACGTCTGGTCCTGTTTCTCACCCCTTCCTCAATGCTGTGATGGAGGGGAAAGTCAGCAGCCCTGTGTCCTGCCTGGTTCCCAACACAGGCCCTCACTTGCTCACCCATTCTGCAAGAAACAGCAGCCAACAAGAGAGCAAGAAGGACTTGGATATGCTCAGGCTTGTCCCCGCAGGTGACTCAGCCCCTGCCTTCTCCATTCTTCCAGGGGTGGCAGAAGGGCGAGCGGGAAGCCCTCCTTGGAGGACTCATCCCTGCCTTGTTTCCTGCAGGGTTGTCCCTGTTCTGACCACAGAAGCTTGCAAGCAGACTCCTATCCAAAGTCAACTGAGAGCATAGCAAATGTCTTGGACAGGTGGGTTAAACAGGGGTCCAAAAGCCGCTGTCCCTCCTAGGCTTCATCCTCACTTCTCCTGCAAACCCTGACGGCCACAATAAGTTCTTGTGTCAGCCCAGGCTCTGCGCTCCCGGCCACACACTGCCTCTTCTCGTTTGTGCAGGCTGGGGGGGCTGTCACAGTATAAACCCTCCGAGCCTGCACGAGGGGTGGGCTTGGAGCCAGCAACATGTGGGAAACCACACGGGCTGCATTGCAGACCCCACTGTCCACCTCGCAGCTAAACTTGTGCTTTGATGGATGTAGTTCATGTCTACCCATGAAACGTTACAAGATTTGAAAGAAAAAAAAAAGAAGAGAAAAAGATAGCTTCAAAACCGGAGGAGGAGTTGCCAGGACACATCAAGCTTTAAAGATGTGAGTCGCAGAAATGCATTAAGGCTCATTCTTCAGAGCTGTCAGCCCCGCAGCCGTTATCAAAACTAAACTCTGTTAAAAAAAAGAAACAAACTGAACCTTATTGAGTGTTTGTTTGGACATTAAGGCCATGGATTCCTAACAGGCTGTTAGAAGTCAAATGTCATGTCATATGCCATAAGCCTGCATCTTCTTAATTTTCAATGGCCTGAAACAGTATATTCAAAAAAATACATTTTGCTTCAACTTGTTTGAAGCACATTGTTTTGACCTAAGGGTTTTGACTATCGCCCATTACCATGTTGACTTTTACATTATCATACAAAGCCAAAATGAAACATGCTGAGCTGATTAAAACATGCACATCATTTCCAGGGGGTGGAGGGGTGACAGTAAATTTATTCTGATTTCACTGAATCAGCAATTTCCAACTGAAACCAGTTCCAGGGCAAAGTTCTCCAGAAGCACCAGACAGAACTCACATGCTGTCCCTGGTGTGCACCCAAGACATATGCATATATGGACAGCTTCAAACACCCAACTTTAGTCCCTTTTTCTCCACTGAGCTCTTTTTTTTTTTATTTCAGGACGTTTGTACCTTATTATGTTAGGCAGTATCTGCCCTATTTATCCAGCTCCCAGCTGGCTGCAGAGGAGCTTTCGTCAGTGGGTCTGAACTCACAAATGCTGACATGGAGATTATCTGCCCTGTGAAGAACAGTTTAACCAGATTAATCTGTGGGAGATCCCATCAGCCTCTTCCCTGCAGATCCCTACAGCGAAGGACCGGCATAATCTCATAGCCTATGGCATGTGGCCCCCCCCAGGAGGAAGCTATCCCATTCCCCAGGATGCCTAATCCTGTTTTCCTCCTTGGCTTGGCCCCTTTGCAGTGTTCACTATCCGCTTTAGGGAAGGGCCAGCCTGAAGGACACGAGGTGCTGTGGTGGGATGGGGCAGGGGTCTGCACCTGCATTTTCCACACCCCGGAGCTGGCATTCCCTCAGCAACTCATGCGGTTGCAGAGGAGACGGGAGCCGGAAAGACCAATCAAGTCACATCTTACACAGACTCTTAAATAAGGGAGGAATGTTTGACACTAGCATTTCTACTCCTGGCTCTTTTTTTTTTTTTTCCTCCTTTTACTATACCCACCCCCCCCCTTCAAGCCTAGCTTTAAGCATCTTAAAATGGGCTGATTTTAAGGTGAGCTAGAAATCCGGGCAATGGATGATGACTAACACACTATGAATGACAGAAACTTGGTGGAACACTAAAAAGCAAATGGGCTATTATAATACCTGGCTGCAAGTTATATAGAAAAGTGGGTTCAAGCCAAAGGGTTGGAGGAATAATGCAGTGTTTTAAATACCTCCATGGAGTTAACTCAAACATTAAAACTCTTAAAGGGGAAAACTAAGTGCAGAAGATCATACCATCAACTCTGCATGCATTCACAAGCCCAGCTGTAATACATTTATAACCCCATGCTGCACATTTATCATTAGGGCTCTAGATAAAGACAACTGGGTGTGCAGCTTTGAAAGAAACAGTGGCACAGTTTAAAGAAAATTAAGATGAGGGAATTCACCTGTAAGCTGTCACAAAGAACATAACAGCTCCTCAGCACTTTAAACAATTGCTTCTTGGAACAGCTAATTCAAGCACCCACAAGCAAAAGCAGCTATTCCTGACTTCATTTTCAGTAACACGCAAGAACTAATTCAAGAAGTGACAATATCCAAGCCCTTAAGTAATAGGGTTCACAACGTAATTAAGTACACTGCCTCCTCCTAGGACATTGAAGAGATACACAAGTGACACTAGATTTTAGGAAAGTGTTTAGAGCACAACAAGAGTCATTCAAAAGGACATTAGTTCAGAGTAAAGAAAGCAAGTGCTGTACAGATGGTCTGAATAATACATAAGTGATGTGGGAAGGGAGCTCTTGGTGGGGTCACAGAATCTGCAGAGGATACAGGTTATTTTGGGCAGGTCAAAACAGCCTCTCAAGACCAGAGAGAACTCTTAGGTACTGGAGTGAGACTTAACCAAGCAAGGCAGATGGCCAACACAATGATAAGTGACACTGTGTCACTAAAAACAAAGGGATTATCTTAGAAAGCCTGCATTAAAGCTGCACCAAGTCAACTCACAGGATTTTGAGCGGCAACGGCCTGTGCAAGGGAGCTGGGGTCTCTGCATCCAGGTCAGATGCTCTTCAGCCGAGCACACTGCCATCAGGCAAGGTATCCAGCTGCAGAAGGACTGGGAGGAGGAAGGCCACAGGTACTAGGCAGGACTGGCCACTTCAGACTGCAATGGATTTTACAGAACCTGAGCAGGTTTAGAGAAAGGCTACAGAAGTGATGGACAGCCTAGGAACACTGTCCTCTGCAAGGACAAGGAAAACTTCAGGCTGGTTTCTGGTCCCTTTTACCAAGGAAATCCTCTTCCCCACTACAAGCACCAGTTACATTAGCAACACCCTTGATTCCTTCTAGGACTGTCACCACAGTATATTACCGTTTGAGATTTTTGATCTGCTGCTGCATAGTTCCTACATCTGCTGTAGAGCACACAGAAATATTTCATGACCTCTGACGTGCGAGAGTACATTTTTGGCAGATCATTCTGGACTTAACAGCACAGTGGCTCGTGATTGCAGGGTGCTGGATAAGGCAACTCCAGCCATCACTTTTGGCCTCAAGCTCCTCTGAACAGGAAAATTGATAGAAGTGTATAAAATAACAAAAACAGTAACTGGAGAACTTTTGTGCTCCCAGCACAGAGCCATGAGGATACACAGTAGCATTAGAAAATAGCAAATCCAAACGTGGCAGATGGGAAATACTGCCCGCCCCTGCCATTTCAATATATGATTAAACAGCAGAACTCACTGCCACAGGAAGGCTGCAAGACCAGGATCCCCACACCATTCAATACAGGACCAAGCAATCCATAGGAAAAACTATACCCAGAGTTATCATCACTAGAGAGACCCAAAGCCCTTACACCAATCTCTAACCCATACACGTGGGATTAATCCACCCCTGCCTGCAGTGAGGTCTGGACACCTTCTCAGGAGGTGCTCCCTGCTGTTGTTAATCACCAGCAGTTATTGTACTGGACCAGCCAGAGCTCAGCCATTCCTCTTTCAACTGAGCTGGATGACATTTATAATCAAGGCAATCACATTTACTGCTTGATTTTTTTAAAGTGCCTAAGCGTACAGGGGTCATAGGTGGACAAGCAACAGGTCTCCAAGCTGGAGCATGGAGCAAGTGAGGCATCACGTAAGGGCGGCTGTGAGTCACAGCAGATGAAGGGGGCATCAGCATTAACTTTTCTAACACTCACTCAGGATGAGAGTTTGCTCTCATCATTTTGAGTCAGACCTTCACAGATCAGGCCAAGCAAACCCCACTTAACACCTTATTTTCAATTTATAAAAATAATTGTTTGTATTAGTACAGCTGCTATGATTCATGCTAGTGAGTATCCCAGAAGGTAGAGACACCTTTCAGACAGCTGTCACCTTCCACACCAGTCACTGTCAGAGGGGCCAGAACAACACTTCAGACTTAGCCCAGTACTAGAAGGGCCCAACATCCTTATCGTCTTCACATCAGCTTCTTCTGTACGATAAGCAGGCAGAAGAATGTTTGCTTAGCTCAGTGTCCAGGGAAAATGCAGCTACAAGATTGTATTGCACTGGGATGCTGCAGTGACACAAGCCAGTTTCAGCATCAATAGACTGCTTTGCCAGCCAAATTTTTTGCAGTATTTTATCTATCTCGGTTAGCCTGATTGCCAAATGCCCAAGCCTTCTCTGAGCTCCAAGTTCCTTTTCAGTCATGGCACTTGACCATCTTTCCTCTATGGATTGCCAGCCAATCTGAACAGTGCTCCCAATTCCTAATTAATTTGCCACTCATTTCCTTATCATTGAAAAAGCATATGCATGCAGGATTGCAGGTTACACATGTGTATTATGAGCAGCTAGAGCATGTGTCCCTTCCTTTCAATGTAAGATTGGTCTAAATCTCAATAATGTCACTCCCTGCCTGCTGCTGCTTTTCACTGCTCCCAGGATATTGTTTATTCCTTCTCACATCCCTCAGGGTATTCCTCATCTCTTGTTCCTTTTGCAGCACTTCCCACTCCTTCCACCCCCCTCCCAGCTCCCCTGCCCCACTGTCGCAATTCCAGATTTCTTCTCCTCTGTTACTCTCCTGCCACCTTGCTAGATGTCACTACTTATGCCCCCTGCACATTCCCACCTTTGCCCTGACATATTCTCACTTTGCAGTCCTCCCTCTTCTCAGGAAAGCAGGGGGGGGGGGGGGGGGGGAAATGCCACCTCTCATTTTTATATACAGCATAAACCCAGCCTGTTTTTAGATCAGGCTCTGGCAGAGCCAGAGCACTGGAGCTGCCTGGGATAGCTAATGATCTCATCTTCTGCAAAACATGAGCTTTTCTCTTGGCTCGTTCTCCTTGACCTTAGCACAGCCTTAAATATTGAGCTGCTGCATCCTCCTGGAATTCAGCACTGACATCTCTGGCTCCTGCCCAGCTTCTCCTCATCTGTGATACAGCTGCTCTCCCTCCTTCTGTAGGTAACTCCTTTGTCCGTAGTGCTATCTCCATATGTGCTCTTGCCTGCTGTGGCCTTCTGATCCCCTTTTTTAAAGCAAAACCATAAGTGGTCCCTCCTGGACTGCAGCAATACCTGGAAACTGCTGCCATCGTGGATGGGAGTGCTCCCAGACTTTACCACTCCTGACAATAGCACCCAGTAAAGTCTAGGACACCACAAAGACTTGTGGTTTTGGCTAGAGCCAAGCAAACAGTGATAGGGCTTCCGGTCTGGCTGACTGGTAATTGCCATATTCCTTCTTAATTTTGTGCTTATCTCCCTAGAAATATGAGAGTCAGCGGTGGCAGAGGCACACACGGCAGCCAGTCCTTTTCTCTAGGCTCTGACTAGAAGGATCCTAGCAACGCAGCTTCCAGTACGTTTGAGCTGGGTTGCAAGTGTCACAAGCCATGGGGCATTCATCAGCTTAACAACTTCACAGGCACAAAGCTCTTTTGAATATTCAAAATATTTTGTCCCTTTCCTCCTCCATAAGCCTCCAGCATTTCTACAGTCTTAAAGTAAATCCTCTCCATCCCTGGGACAGAAACTTCTCCTATTGTTTTAAATTCCTTCCAGGCTCCCCCTTGACTTGTTGCTAAGTCAAACCACCCATAATTGGCACTTTAAGTCTTTCCTGCTGAAAAAAAGCTCAATCCTTCCAGATCCTTCAGCATTTCTCTTTTCTCTTTCACTGCTTTTCTTATTTTGCTCTTCCCAGAATCCCCCCAGAGCTCAGAGCACTCAATGTGTAGCGACCCCAATCCCATAGGAAAAAGGAGTACTACATGCCAGGTCTACAGTATGATGTCTTGCTGTATACCTAAACAAACTCTTTAAAGCAGGGACCATCTTCTCTTCCTATATTTATATGGAGTCTACCACAAGCAGTTCCTGATCCTCCTACACAATAGTGACAGCAAGGTGCTCTGAACCACAGAAGTTATGAAGCTTTTATGATTTGTGTCTTATTCCTCCAGAAGTCCCCTTTTCAGGTCTCTGTCCCAACGGTCCTGAGGCTCCCCCTTCCCACTTCAGAAAGGGTTACAGAGGATGAGACACAAACACGAGGCACCATTAGTCCTGCTGCTCACAAAACTACTTTCTTCATCCTCTCTGGGTTTGCAACACATAAGGAAGATGGACAACGCATCTCAGGTCGACTTCTCCTGCAACTCTACGCACTCTGCATCACACCACAATGTTTTACTTCTTCCCTACGTTCCCAACATCTTCTCAACAGTTTACCACCTCCCCAGCCTAGGTCCATTCCTTGTTCCCACCACAGCACCCGACTCAGCACGGCGTGCCCTACCAGCAGAGCAAGCGGCAGCAGCCACCGTAGCTGCTCCTGCCCTGCACAAGTGCCAGTTGGCCATCTGGCACAGCAGGCTGACCGGCCGGGTGGTCACTGCCTTTCAGTGGCTGGTGGACCAAGCAGAATAGATGAGGACTCTGCTCTGCCCATCCTTCCTTTAGTGAGGGCACCAGTAGGACCACTCTCCTCCATCCACCCCCCACAGGTTATGAGACTGAAATTGGCCAAGAGGTTCTTACAGGGGGGCATCAATCACCTCCACTTCATTTCCTTAGGAAACAGAGCTAAAAATAACAATAGTAATAGCATTAACAGTGCAGCCCAAGACTGCACCGAGCTTTTCTTCTGATACATTGATTTTAACTTCATATCTAATTTATCTACCTTTATTACCTGTAGGACTCTCTAAACATGTGCTGCACATCTGAACAGCTTTCAGATGTACAGATGGGAAGTGTTATTTAGTAGAGGAGCCTTATTAATCATCATTACGGTTTCCCTGAGCCTCCCCTTCCACTGCAACCTTCATCCATGCTTTCATTTCCTCTTATCCTGACCCATTTCCCTATTTTGCCTCAAGTCCCAGTTCACTCAAACACGCCCCCAATATCATTCTCTTACTGTTAGTGTTGTACAAGGAAAAGCTATCATCTTTCTTGCACTTGAATAACTTCATTAATCTCCAATTCGTTTAAAATAAACTAGTTTAACATTCCCCCTTTTTGAAATTCCTGCTCTGGCCTCTTTTCATTCCTTTTCTGCACTAAAAGTGAAACAATACTGAAGATTGAAGGGTCAGAAGGAGAAGTGGCTCAGGAACAAACCAATATGGTAAAAACCAAGAAGCTGCTACTCCCAAATAGTACACCAATGATCTCTAAATGACTTGCAATGAGGCAGCTCCATCACTTAAATTCAGTAACATCAACCCAGTTGGGGAATTAACAGGCCACACATTGCATTTAGAAAGCATCTCAGGAGCCAACCTAGAGACCTCTAGACAAGGAAGTTTTCAAGTTAGGCCCACCAAATTGCATGAAATAGCCTTTAAAAGCAGAGTATCTAAACATCTGGAAGAACACACTGTGACAAACTCCAAGCTTCTTTTTTATATACACACCAAAGAAAATCATGTCTTACCACCCCCCAACTATTTTAAACATGACAAGCTAGTGAATGAGTGAAATTGGTCAATGTTTACACCCCAGCAGAATTAAAATCCTTACTATCACAGTGAGTTAATTTTGTGGTGGATAGAGATTCATTTCTAGGCTGTGTCACATGTTAAACACACTTATCTGGAAATGAGAACACCCAGTGAGTGACAAAACTGCAGACACCAAGTTATCTGGGGTAGCCAAGATCAGAAGGAATAGGGAAGAACCTGGGTGAGACCTAAGCAAATAGACAATGTGATAATAAGTTATATTCAATGTCAGTAAATGCAAATAATACCTCTAAAGAGGGGAAAACTACATTATTCACACATCTTTCAGATTTATGAAATAACTGTCTTACCAAAGAAAGGAATTGAGATGGCAATAGGAACAGCTGAATGCTGAGCTCAGCTTACTGTGCAGCTGTGGCAAAAAAACCAACTACGATGTCAGAACACAAAAGGAACAGGATGAAATGATACAAAGACTATGCTGAGCCCTCTAATTCAAGGGTGGGATCACACCCAGATTATTATATGCAGTGCTGGTCACCATTTCAAAGGAAAAAAAACAGAAATGGAGAGGGTAGGTAAAACATAGCCATGACCACGATCACACCACACAGTTTAAGAGGAGATAAACTGACAGCTCTTGTAGATGGAGTACCAACCTGGCCATTCCCCATGTCCTTACCTTCTCCACTGCATTTCAGGCAAAACAGACACCTGGATTTCCCCACATACCACTCCCTACCAAGGTGTTTCAGTTGCTTCGGGACTGGCCCGCAAGAATCAATTCTTGCATTGAATTTAACTCCTATGAATATTAAAGCTCATAGCTGGAAACATCTCTCATTTTTTCAGTAGTTGATTTCCCCCTTCCCTCCACTGTTGCTATTATTGAATTCCCTACTTCTGTTATGTAAAGTAATTTGTGCTATTGTGTTCGGAGAATACAGCCAGCACGGCAGATAGCACATGAAATAAGATGATATTGTATCACTTATCTGAAAATCTGTGCTTACAGCAGAGGAGAAAGGAGGAGAAAGGGTGCCTGCAGAAAGAGCAGGGGGGTGGTCTGGGAAGGTACCTGGACTGGAGCAACAAGGTGGGCACTGCCTTGTGGTACTGCACATGCCACTCAACAGCAAGCAGCCCAGGGGAGATGGCACACGTGTATCACGGATCCTCGTCCCCACCATCCCAGGTGATGCTCGCCAAGGAGCAAAGCGGACACATGCAGCAAAAGGGGTCCTCTATCCCTTTTCTTCCTACACCAGGGAAACAGCCTGCAGCAGTGCAGGCTCCTGGCAGCTCCGGGGGTTGCCAGCTACTGGATCCTGCATTGTGTTTCTGAAAGAGAAGCTGTGGCAGAAACGATAAAACTCTCCTCCATTTGGACGAAGGAAAGGATTTTGTAGCGCATGGGCTTGCTTTGGCTAATTAAAAGCACAAGGCCATGCAAGGAAAGCAGTGCTTTAATTGCTGAAAATAGCTGGAATTAAAACTAATCACGAGCGTTTAGCATGCCACAGATAAAGATGTTTGAAAGTGTTTCTGCCAGGGGCCTGTGGGCTGCCTTTACATAGCTACAGGAAAAAGGTACACAGTCCCTTGCTAATGCAGTATCACGTAAACCTGTTTGCCTGCACACTCCGCCACCCTCCTCAGGGGCTTAAGAGCCCTACCAGGAGAGGACAGAGTACCAGGGCTCCACGCCTCCAGCAGCAAAGCCCAGCTCCCACCTTGACACAAAGTCACTTCACTCCCTGACCAAGGGAGTCTCTCCAGACTGGGCATCACAGGCCAAGGAGCAGGAGACCCCCAAAAGCAGAAGGAACCACAGCACCCATCTCCTTCTCTCGATCTCCTGCTGCAGCTCATTACTCCCTGCAGTCATGGCTCTGCCTCCAGGATCTTCCTCTCATCACACTCAACGGTGGTGCACTGGGGCTCTCTGGTCTGGAAGGTGCTACAAAAATGGCTCCAACAACAGCAATCCACCACCCACTCAGCCAACCTTGAAAGAATCAGTAAAGCGAAGTCCATCACAGCCCTGAAGTATCCTGTGGGTGTTCACTTTGCAGCACAGGGATGGACAAACTCCAAGCTCCTAAGCCAACCCAACCACATCAGACAGCCACCACACACATACCTCATGCTGCTGGCAGAGGGTGGCCAATTCACCCCCATCCACCTCCCAAGCCTGAAGCCCCAACGTACCCAGCAGCTTTCACGTCAACCAAGCCCTGCTCTCTGACACAGACCCAAAATAGAAAAATCACTTGAAGCACACTCATATAGCTCATGGGCCACCAGTTGGCCTAGCTAATTCTTTAGTGGGGCCTTTCCTTTTAATCTGTTACAACATTAAGTCCTTGGCTCCACTGGAGATTCCCCCAAATGTGGGCAGAACAGAGCTTCAACAAGTCCTATCCCTGAGCTTTGAAGCAAGTTTTTTATTCATTTCAGGTTACATCAGGATAGTGCACTCCTTCCAGGTTCCTAGGAATTTCCTACATCTCCATTTTCTAGTATCCTCCTACAGACCCTAATCATGAATGATTTATAACCAAATTCAAAAGAAAGGGGACCCAGCTTGCAATTCTGAATGGCTTCTCCCTACAAATTGTCTGTTACTCCTCTTGCTAACTTTCTACTGTATTTCCGAATATTCAAACTGCTTAGGAAATGCCCTCTTCATTCATTCATATCATACTTCAGCTACTTACATACAGCAGAGATGTACAAGTGAATAATTCTAGTGCATAATCACACGGTCATATAAAGCCAGCAGTAGAAGTGAAACAGCTTTTGAACACCTACCGCAGGTTGTATTTTCCTGAACCCATAGCTCAGTGGTCACACCAGGCCATGCAGGCGAAGACATCTGCGTGCATGAAGACGAGCTTCCATTGTGTGAATGGCAAAGGTCTGTCACGCTACACTGGGATTCAGAATTTAAAGTCCACAGGAGAGTCCAACCAGATTGCTTCAGCAGCACTTTCACAGGCATGTTTTCTGCCCTTGGCCACGCTCAGAGAGGCCTAAGACTGCTGGAGGACTGAAATTATTTAAACTGACCTCCTGTGTGACAGACAGGCAACATGACAGTTACCTTGCAGACCTAAATGAGATTCCAGTGTTTTAGTGGTACCTGGTGGCAAGCATTCAGCCATATGAGTGTCTGGCCATAGAAACTCAAAGTGCTTTTTTTTACAATGGGTCTTATTTAACACTCCTAAATGATAGGTACCAAAACTTCACTATTTCCAAATGAATGATTATGAGAAGTTATTTTTGTCAGCTTTTCCCTAAAAGAGGCAAGCTAGTCCTTATCCAAGCAGCAGATCCCTTTGCAATACTTCCACTTACTATCAAATCCTCTTTTACTGATGACAAGGTCAGCAGCCCCACCTTACCTTCAGAGCCCTTACCACCCCCCCGGGAGACTGCCTCTCCCCCATGCCAAATTCACAGCAGAGATGCTGAGCCACGTCCCTTCCAGTCAGGGCCAAGATGGTGAACAGTCAACTGCCAACCAAGGTGATCCCCACTCAGATCCCACAGCTGGCCAAATCAGGCAGCATGCTGTAAATCCAAGGAAGGTTCAGGAGTCCATGCTCTGCCCCAGCAGCATAAGCAGCTAAGAGCATATAGGGCTATATTCACAGGACTAGAGCCAGTAGGTTGGGGAAAGTGATTATTTCCCTTCACACAGTACTTGCTACATTATATATGGATACTTGGTTCAGCTTTGGATCTGTCAGTACAAGAAAGATAAAGTGGATTAGGTTCAGTGAAAGGCAACTAAGATGCTCAGGGGGCTGAAGCACTGGTCCCACAAGGAGAGGCTGAGGGACTGGGGCTTGTCCAGCCTGGAGAAAAGATTTGAAGGACCTACTAGCCCTCCATGTGGTACATAAAAGGAGATGGAGCCAGCCTCTTTACTGCAGTACCTGGCAAGAGAAAAGAAACAATAGTCTTTAAATGAAACAGCAGAGAAAAAAGTTTTCCCTACATAGATAGTGAAGCTATAGCAGACATTGCCCAGACGGGTGGTACAGACTCCATCCTTTGAGGTTTTCAAAGCCCTGAGCAGCCTGGCCTGAGTTCAGTGCTGATGTTGCTTTGTGCAGAAGGTTGGACTCCTGAGGTCCCTTCCATTCTGAAGGATTCAACAATTTTTCTCCTCTCAAAACCACTGCACCCATTTCTTCAACTTCCAACCCCATCCAGGCATTCAAGTACAGTGGACATCTCAGTAACTGAATAAAATTGGATGGCTTTAAAAAACTAAACCTGTTCCTTAATCACAAAAAAAAAAAATCAATACATGTATCAGAGGGAATCTTCCCTCCCTTCATCCTTCACAAAGGCAATGTCCCTCTGCCCTCCACACAGAGCATCCTTTTGTGAGGGCAGATGTTCCACTTGCTCTTTCACTCCAGTTTACTGGGTTACAGCTCTACCACTACCCTTACTCTAGGATTTGGCAGCCTTGTTCTCTTGCCAGAGAAGGAAGAATTTTCTCTGCTTGACATGAAGAGATGTCACTTTTGTATTCCTGTCATTTTCCCCAGATGCACATCACTCTCCCAGTCTCCAAGGGAATGTGCATATTCACACAAAGTTGGAAATGAATACGCCTGGATCAGCCCCCAGACTGGGCATGCATACACAGCCTTGTGCTAACACACCCACCCACTCAAAGATTAACTAAATTTTGACCTGATTGCATCCAATTAACCTGAATTTCTCACTGTCTTGCAAAGCAGTTTCCTTCGCAAGCCCGTTGGCCTTTACCTTGTGGCTATAAGTATGATGCCCTAGAAAAATTGAACAGGAGAGGAAAGCAAGGGTATGGAAGAAAGAAAGCCGTATAAGACAACAGTATAAGAAAAAAGACAAGGGAGCAGAAAATTATCAGGGGTATTATTTTCTCACCCAATATAATTTTGCTAAAACCACCACTTATTTGTTTCATGCTTCCCCTCTATCTGCCTGTACATTCAGTGATGGGACAAGTATTTTGCCTTTTGACACATCAGGAAAGCACCTCCCATTCTGCAGGTGCCTGCTGAAGCAAGGCACTTGGGCACAGGCTTTAGGAGAGCCACATGCCAGGGGAGACACTGCAATCCCAGAGATGAGAGCAGTGCAATACAAGGGAAATAAAACAGAGAGCATTAATGGGAGGGGGAAAGAGAGAGAAGTGGGACGATGCGCAAATAGAACAAAAGAGGAGAAAAGAAAATGAAGAAGATAAATTAAAGCTAAGACACAGAAGCAAAAAAGAGTGTACATAAGGCTGGTGAAAGGCATGGGGGGTGCAGTGGATGGAAGGAAAGTTATATTTCAATATATTCGAATCAAGAGAAAATGGCTCCAGAGTCCACGAAAACAAACAAAAAACCCAGAGCTAATTAGAAGAGATAAAGCTACAGTCAACACAGACCAAGCTCCTGCAGCCCACCACCCCCCAGTGCTGCCCAGGCAGAGCCACTGGTCCCCTTCACTGCAGGTACAGCTCTGGCACAGCAGAGCCAGCCTCAGCTGGGGACATCATGGCCCAGTATACTTCCAATAAATTGTTATGGTGACACCGCAGAGAGAATGGGGGCAGATGGAAAGAGAAAACCAAAAATGGGATTAAATGAGACCAAGCCCATTTGTCAAACAAAGCAGGACAAAGAAATAGGGACTTATTTTTGGACAGTGCTTCTGAAGTGAGTAACCCTGCCCCCTCCTGCTTGGTCCTGTAGCCCACCTCCCTCCCTCAGTTCACTGCTCTATTTTGGGTTTAATTATACACCGTGCACAGGGACTGGAACACACCATGATCTTCCCCTGTGCAGAATTTAAACTCTTCTGTTTTGCCTTTTCCCCTTTTTCACTTCACACATAGACTTATTAAAAGAAGAAGAAAAAGAGAAAATCATTCTTTTGTTTCTCAGATGAACAGGAACGCCGTTTGTTTCCCCCCACTTCAGTCAGGCTCATTCTCTGTGCCCCAGCGCCAAGGCAGCTCTGTCAATTATGAGCAAAGGTTTTACAGGGCCATTTTTCTTCCTCCTTTCAGAAGGAGATAGCCTGAAAGGGGAAAAATGCAAACAACTGTGAAGTAAAATAAGCAGGGCAGAAGGAGAGGACATATTTATTTGTTCTGTAATAAAGCAAAATTACTTCACCCAGGTACAGGAAACTATTTCCACTGCTCCATCTCCTTTGGGCAAGGTCCCCCCTCAATACTGCTGTATGCCACCCAGCCAGGTGGTCACACTGGTGCAACATCAAGGTGCGCCAGGTCTGGTGCACATCCTTGGCCACTAAGGTGGGAGGTGACAGCGGGGAGAGACCTCCAGCCAGGGACAGACCAGTGGCAAGGTCTGGGCAGAGGTGACTCAGGACTGGAAGAACCCTTGTCCCATACAGAGACCATCCGGCATCAAGAGACCAACACCTTCCCTGCAGCCCTGGGCTGCCATGCTGCTCTCAAGGGAGCCCCTACAACAGGCACAGACCCCATTTGGGGACACCCGGACCCAAGGAAGGGAGAAGAACGGTTTTGGGGACAGCACGCAGTGAAGGCTATGTGCAGGCTAAACAAAACCCGCTCCTCCTAGACCACAGGTGATAAGTGCCAGGAGCTCACACTAGGTGAAAAGGAACCTGCCACCACCACAAAACACTGCGCTGATGGTACCCAGGAGGCACTTGCTCTTCCTAGACACCTCTCTTCACAAAACAAAGCCTTCCTCTGCCCAGCCAGCCAGCTCTAAAGCATTCCTCTGCTGCCTGAGAGCATGTAACTAGCACTACTAATTGTTTGCACAATTGCAATGCTTACATGCCCCGGTCTGCTCAGGACCCATAAGCCAGGTGCTGCGCAGACAAAGCAAAAAGACAGCAAGCCGATTTCTTCCCTCTGCCACAGACCACCAAGGGAACCACAGCAGCCACAGCATTTGAGGCAGCAATATGAAATTGGGGTGGAGGGGGGGTGGCTCTTCCTCTGCAGCCTCTAAGGGCAGGCAATGCCATTTCTCCTTGCAGCAGGCTCCCAGCACAGCGGCACGCCGGCCTTTGAGGTGAAGAGGAGGATGGCTGAAAACAAGGCACAGGGCACAGACAGATGCCGAGGCAACGAGCCTCTTCCGTGCAGAGAGTTACTGGTGTGAGGCCTTCCTCCTTTATTCTTCATCAATGGAAAGATGAATCAGTAGATGCATATGACAGACTTAAAGCTCAAATATGTCAGTCTGAGGAAATATGGTTCTTTAGTGAAAAGATTAGGCTCATACACAGAATACAAAAGGACCGAGCAAGTCACAGACTGATGTGGGAAGCTTATTTAACCTTAACCCAAGCCAGAGAGATTTTTCAAATTCTGTGAAATGCAAATTTAGACTTGAGACAGCAGAAGCAGCTATTCCAGGTGACATCATTTGAAAAAAGACAAAGAAATCCCCAGAGCTGAAAGATGCAGAAAATTAAAGCAACAATCACAGATCTCCAGATCAGAAGTACAAAGGGCCAACTCCACACCCTGTCACAGCCAAGAAAGATCCTCTGGTGCCTCCACTGCAGCTGTACCAAGCCTTACACAGATAGGAAAATAAAAGCCAGAAAACACTTAGCATTTGGTCAATTATGTCATCAGTGCCTAGACACAAGAAATGCTTTTTCAAAAGTTATATCGCAGCTATAGCCAAAGCCTCTTGCATGCTTGGGCAGCACTGGGGCAATGATCCATGTCTTTTGGGAACTACAGTGACCACAGTACAAACTGCTTCAGGTTTGCAGCTACAGCTGAATAGAGACAGAGCTCTATCTTTTTATGCCAGGCACTGGTGCACCAGGCAGCATTAATCCTAGAAAATAAATAGCATAGCTAAGGAAAACACACAGAAATCTAATGCAGGGCATGCTGCTTATTCAGGACTTGAAGTACAAGAGCAAGTAACTATTTCCACTCTGCTCAAAAAAAGAAAAAAAACCAATGGTAGCACTTAGTAACAACTTTCCATACAGTGCATGCAGATCGACGTATCATAGCTGACAGCCTGCCTTACTGCGATCCCAGACACGAGGAGATCAGCTGCAGGTGTCTTCTGGTACAGCATGGCTGTCTCCATGGCCCTGCAGAGAAACACAGGGCTCTTCCGTTGAGTCGCCCTCCCATCGTGAGCTGCATTAAGATGGAGGGTAATCACTGCTGAGTCATTCGGATGGGACAGGAAAATAACCTCCAAGCAGGAGGAAGAGGCAGCAGAAGCAACCTTCAGGCTGGAAGTCAGCTCTCAGATGCGTTACAGAGGCAGAGCACCCAGGAAAAAAGTTTTTAAAAACCAATTTAAAAAAAAAAATCTCATCTCCATTGTGGTCAAATATTTATCTTCCAAGCTGCAGAGGATGCCGAGGGGTGAGGATTTTCCTCTGTGGGCAGGACTGAGCATTAATGCAGACAAGCAGCAGGCTCCCAAAGCACAGGCAGGGGCTCTGCAGGGAGCAGTGTCTCCCTTGCATGCGTGTGCCCCAAGGCTGAACAGCCACATGGAGTCCCTGATGTCAGATCGAGGGAGAGTGCACACAGCTGGATTTCTGCTGCAGAGGCCTTTGTATGGTCTTTTAAGCCTACATGGTTTCCTCGCAACAGCTTTGCTTTGAGACCTCTGCTCCTCTGTCAAAAGGGACTGAGGCAGGACCAAGGGGTTCAAGAGATGGATGGTGCAGACACCTATGCTCTTTCCTCAAGGAAACATCTAAAAATTCAATTTCTCCTAATATGCAAAAACCATAATAGTATAGAAAGTCTGGAGAGTTGTAGAAAAAGTAAAGCTTCCTATAAAGCCAGTCTGTGGCTGTTACTGAAAGGCCATGTTAAGTATGGCTATCCAGCAATTCATGGGATTTACATAAAGCCATAAAGTGTGAACATTGCCTGAGAAAACCCACTGCTGAAGAGAAAGCCAAGTTCCCAAAAGACACAGGAGATTATATATGTACATAGAAGCATTTTGGCAAAACGCAAGGGTTAAGCTTAAATTAGTGATGGTATGCATGTTGTTCAGATGTCACGTAAAAGCTTTCTGCCTGGTTTTAAATCCCCTCTTCAGGTCTTGCAAAGACTAACCACTTAGATCATTACAGAATTACAAAATAGTGCATTTTAATTATTAAATAATGCATTTCTAATTAGGGTAATCCATTAAAGGAACAATTAGAGAACAGGGCCTAATTCTCCCCCGTGTTATTCCACTTTTGCAAGGTTCTGCCACGAAGAACGTGGCATAACAAGTAGTGAAGCGCACCCTACAGACAAGCTTTGTTGCAAATATACATGCATTAGCTAGTAAACATATTAAAAGCACAATTATAATAGAGAAAAGCATCTGTGCTCCACAGTTGAGATTCCCAAGATGAAGCAGCTTTCAGCAAGCCAAAGCACAACTCGGAACCATAACACAGGTCTCCCAAGACAAGTTTCCTGCTGATTTCCAAGCTCACTCAACCCCACCTTTTGAGATAAGGGTCACAGACTTTAAAGTATTCTGTCACAGTAAGAAATCTCACTGGCTTTGGCTTATATTTCTCTTATCCATTTATCTTCAAACTACAGGGTGGTGAAATTCTCTGGTGCCAAGAGGTGTTGAACCTTCACTTGCAGCAGAGGAGAATTTGGGGGAAAAACTGGATCAACGTTCATGCATCTCATTAAATGCAGAGAACATCAGCATGCTTGTACGTGCACACTTTTGTGCTGTAATACTTCACATACAGACATTAAGTCTTGCGCTGTGTTGTGGGTCAATTAACCCACATATAAAATCCATAAGCTATGGGCTTATCACAACTGTCTCCATCCATGCAAAAACAAAGCAAAAAAATGCATCTTCCACAGGATAAATCTTTGTACAGCATATGCATTTATACATGAAAGCAATCATATTTCATGGTGACATGTGCACAGAAAACCGATACGGATGGACATATATTTATACGCAAAGCTTTACAGCATATGTTTCGTACCTGCCAGAGAGTAAAGATCCAGCAGTACCTTGGTTCAGAAAACATGGACATTTGTTAGTGTTCTTCTCTGCAGGGCAAACAGTTCATCTCTGCACATAAATCACAAATCATCTTCATTTCAGAATCGCAGCTAAGGACAACCTCGCATGCCCATAAGCTCCTGATAAAATCCAGGCAGATACGACAGAGGAGGATTCCCTACCCGTGTCCACCTGGGAGCCAAGCAGCAGCCAAGCTCTGGGTCATCCCCCTTTTATGGGGAATTCGACTTGCAGTGAATGAAGGTGGCTTAAGAAAAGAAGTGAACAAAATAAAAGCTGTGGAGGAAACAGCCACACCAGAACCTAAGTGGATCTACAAGGATTTGTGAGTGTGATAAAGCTTGAACAGAAAACATTGCAAATCTACTATTAAGCAGTAAAACCACTTCAGGAAAGTGCTGGAACATGGCATGCCTCCAGCAGCTGGTTTGAGGAGTGTAGACAGGTACTGGAACAGTTAAACACACTGATCAACAGGCCAACTTTATACTGTAATTTAAATTAAGCCAGCTGCAATATCAGCAATTTTTCCCCCCAAAAAGTACAGGAAAGCATTTTGCCCCCTCAAGGGCAGCAGCCAGTTGCATTTGGATCGCAACCTCTACACAGAGCTAACAGAAACCATGTCCAGGTGTTTTGTTATCTTTCTTTCAAATACAGTATTAGATAGGAGAGAGAGAAAGATTTAACTGGCCGAGAACCTTTTGAAAGGTTGTATGCCCTTTAGCTTGGCTTATTTTATGCCTACCTTTTAATACAGAATAATAAATTCCCCGATATAAAAATTACAATCTCAAATATCAAACAGATGGCTGCAGGCTCCTCTTAAGAGTGTGTTTTGGAGCAGCATCTAGACTACAATATACAACACCAAAGCTGAAAAGATAATGGAGCTCGTTTCACCTGCAGTTCAATAACTCCACTTTGCACTTCTAAAAATGACTATGCTGTGGTGCAAGGCGGGGAGCAAAAATTGCCCTTTATTTCCAGGTGGAATACAAACTGAGAAAAGAACCAAGCACACCCATAGCCACATCAGCATTGCTTCAGAGCGATGTCCCCAAATACACGGGTCACAGGACCAACTTCTCCCAAGGGCAGAGGGAGAACACGGGGGTTACTCTGGGCAGCCTCTCCCCGCTTTCACAGCCGTACTCGGACTTGCAGTTCTCATGCAAGTGTTGCAACTGGTGAGCTCAGCTTTCATTAGAAGACTTGCTACCTAAAAGCAAGCTCCTCCTCCCTGCAATTTCAGTGAAAAGTCTTGAAAACCAGCACTTGTACCCAAGGAACAAGAATTACACCTGCATTCTCCCAAGCATAAGGTGGTTTTTAAGGCAGTGTCCTCGGTGTGGAGCAATGCAAGTGCCTTACACTTTTCTGAGTGGGCAGCACTCATGTAAGCAAGTTGTCGCAGCTTTGGGAGGACCAAAACCTGCCCTGGCCTTGTTCTCACACACCTCTGGGAAGTTTCACAGAAAAGCAACGTCCACAGAGCGCCTGGCAGGCAATGCGCACACCACACGTGTGCTCAGAACCAGGAGGAAGCTGTGATCACGTCAGCACAGCACTGAGCCCAGCGTAACACAGTGCCCTCAACACGATTTATTGCTTTATTTTAGTGCCCCAAGCAACTGCGCAGCTTTGACTTGGCTCATACCGGGCCAGTTCAGAGTACAGGCGCGCGGAATTTGTGCCTACCTCCGAACGATGGTACAGTCACAGCCTTCGCAAAGCAGCTGTCTCTCCACATCCAAATGTGCAGCATTTCAAGTTGAACGACAAAGAGATGCCTAATTTTGCATAAGCTGCAATTAGCAGTTTCACAAAGATGGCTTGCAGCAGAAGCAAATTGGGATGGCATTGGCCACTGAGGGAAGAAATCAGTGAGGGGAATGTTCTGTTAAATGGAGCAAGACAGATTGCTCTAGCAACACCTAGAAAGAAGAGACACTTGCTCAAATGCACAGCAGTCACTCTTGTCTTGGAAAAAATGCAGATAAAGTGATTTAATTCTGCAATGGGGAGAAAAAGCT
The DNA here is from genome assembly GCF_000737465.1 of Haliaeetus leucocephalus. Classification (NCBI taxonomy): domain Eukaryota; kingdom Metazoa; phylum Chordata; class Aves; order Accipitriformes; family Accipitridae; genus Haliaeetus; species Haliaeetus leucocephalus. Next base: position 1,613,503 of record NW_010972436.1, read on the forward strand.
CAAACAGCAGACTAGGTCATTTGCTGCAAATAGAAACATGGGAGCCCAATTCTCAGCTGAGAAATTTTAGAGTTTCACTAAAACACACTCATTTCATCCTTTTACCTCCTCATCAAGATGCACACAGAGAACCAGACATCCCATTGGACAGCAAACATGTATGTCTAAAAAGAAGCTAAAACTGACAATAAAGAGCCACATCTATCTCTGTTGGATCCTAGAAACACACCAGTGGAAGGATTAGATTTCCTATCACAGATGCCAACAAGTAGACAAACAAGGACTTTTTTTCCCCCCACAAGACATCAGTTATCCAAATCCAAGCAAACACCAGACTTGCAAATACAGCTGGGAGAGAGGCAAAATAAACCAAAATTTTACTATGACATATAAAATCATCATTTAGACAATCAACCAGTACAGCTGAGATCAAACAATGACAGCTGGAAGTCAAAAAGTAGAGCTGCTAGCCCTGCACCAGCAATGCAATTACATACTACAGAGTGCAGCAGGTCTGAAAAATGTTTCCTCACCTCCCCAGAGAAAAATCTGTACTTTTTGGTGTTAAATCAAAATATTTGTTACAGCAAAAAAGAGGAACTCTTTGGATTCCAAAATGCTACTCCATAGGGCACTCAGCCACTCGGTCGGCATTCAAACTTCTCTCTGCACTGGGCTCCCTGCTCATACCCCTTTTTTAAAGGGGGGCAACTATTTTGGCAACTGGGAGCAGCAAATCCCAACAGCCAGGCAGCTATAATACCTCATAAGAAAAGGTGTCCAGCTGGTGTCATACCCTGCAGCTGACCTGCTCTGGGTCATGGTTTCAGCCCAGGGGGTAACAAGGCACCACACAGCCACTCGCTCACCGCCCCCAGCCACAGTGGGATAAGGAGAAAATATAAAGAAACACTCGTGGGGAGCTTCGAGCAGCTTCTCACAGGAGCCAGCCCTGCAGCCCCTCCCTCGCTACCAAAAAAACCCCCCACCACACAAACCCAAAACACTGTTATGATGAGCCAGAACACACGACAGAACCTGGATACTTGGGGCTTAGAGCAAGCATCACAGGCCCTGCGCCATTAACGCTTGTTGCCCCAAATAATCTTTTTCTGTGAAAAAGAGATGTTTTCCATGGCAAAGCTTCCATGAAATTGAAAAAACAACTTTCAATTGAAAGACGGTTGTGATGAGAAGCTCTCTAGAGGAGATCAAAATACAAAGGTACAGAAGAGTAAATAACTAATATTTACCTGAAATACCCGAGACAAAGCAGACAGACATTCAAACAGGAAGACAGACCAAATCGGCATTCCCTCAGAGGAACCATATTTCCCAAATATTCCCCATATGGGAAAAGCAGGGTCCGTATTTCCCTGCTTGCAAAACTGGCAAGAGTTTAACACAGGTGTTTGGCTCCAAAACAAGTAATTGATGGCTGCTCCCACCAGGTGCCAAGGCAAGATCCCACTGATCAGCTGTCCCCGAGGAGGCTACAGCTCCCAGCCCCTCTAAAATTCAGCAAGAGCTACACAGCCAAGGGTCTCATGCCACTGCAGGCTGAGGGAACAGCCACCATGGCATCACCTGGAGCAAGGCATCAGCATGATCCCAATGTTGGGCGAAGCATTGGGACCCGCGTCCCGACCCCCACACCACCTTTGGTCCTTGCTTCCCTGGGAATGGGTCTTACTACTGTGAGAAGGATGTCTTGGGAAGACCTTCTTCCAGCTTTGACCATAGGGCAAGCCATCTGCTCCAGAAGCCTGAACCAAAGGTACTTGGGTTTCCCTGCTCTACTCTAATTTTGCTGGAAAAATAAATCCAATGAGGAAGTTTCACATATGGTTACTCTCCTGTACCAGCGCACATGAACTAGCCCACCCAGCACATCCTGTTGTCTCCTGAGAGCACGGTGCTATTGCACCATCTGGTAACCCATCGCGGTGGTGGCCCACAGGGACTTTCTTCCAAGGGTTGTTGCTGTCACCATGGGGTCCAGAAGAGAGCCAAGCACAGAAGGCATCTGTCCCAAGGCTCTGATCTCTGGGCAGAATAAGTCACTTTAAACAGGTGGTCACTAGTTCTGTTATTTTCATTATGCACCACAGACCAGAAATCCCAAGTCCAGCTTGAGGGATGACTGACTGCTCACTCCTGCACCTGAAGGCTCCACACTTTGAACACGGGAAGTGCTATACTCTGCAGGCTCTGAAGAAGACTAGTCCCAGGTATCTCTAATTAGGATTTCAAAATTACTGGATGCTCCTGATTTCTGTCTGTACCCACTGCCATCCCCTCTGTATAAGCAGGGAGCCAAGAGCAGCCCTTTCCTCCCAGGGGTGTTGTACAGGTAAATTAATGTTTGTCAAGCACTTAGGTTCTATAATGACGAGCACTCTCATACTACCGTGATAAAAAAAAGACCATGAGGAAATCAATAATCCCGTCTTTGGAGCAGGACTTAAACAGTGTGTCATCAATAAGGCCTAGAGCCGTGCATTGAACAAACACAGGAAAACAAAGTGTCATCTGGCTGCTCATTAAGTGAGCACCATCCTTCGAGCACCTGACAGAGGCAGGAGACAGGGAACACATAAAAGGCACTGGCCAACTTAATTCTGCACTTTTGAACAGTGGAGCCCTTGGTTTTGCAACAGTTCCTTATGTTTCCATCTTCCCCTTTGTCCCAGCTTCTTCAATTACTCAAGGAAGCCTTAATTAGCCATCACAACAGGTGGTGGAGAGCAATTACCCTTATTTTCAGATGAGCAAGTAGTACAGGAGTCCAGCAACATGCCTAAGGTTAACCTCAGAAGGAAGTAAGGGGAGAATTTGAATGATTTCAGCCTTAAACTTTCACTGTGGGACAGCTCATCCACTAGCCAGGTCCCTGACTCAAAGACCATGCTTGTGCATATAAAAGCTGTAACGATGATGCTTTCTGCATCCTGATTTAGGCAAAAAGGGAGAAATGCTGAAACATTAATACTGACATATTCTAGTAATATTCATAGGAGAATGAACAGCTGAGCACTGATAATTGTTTTCTTGCTGTGGAAAACAATCCTCACAGCATTCTTAAGTGGCATTTCCAGACAAAACTGAGTCCATGGGTCCAATGCCCAATTCCAGTGGACCCAGAATTTAGCACTACAACTCCTGCCTGAGCTGGATGGGCAAACCTGGAAAGTCTTGCTCCCCAGGAAAGGAGTCCAGGTCTTGCTGGGCTGCTACAGCTTTGGCCAGAGTTATTTTTTTATATCATGAATAAAATTAACAGATAAAAAAAGAAAAGAAAAAACAGCAAAGGACACATCCGTTGACCCTAGGCTTAAGGAGCAAATACTATCCATAGGGCTAAAGTAGAGCGAGGCTGTATGTGCTACAAGATAGCTATTCACCAAGGAGAACAGCAAATTAGAAGGAAAGTGCCAAGAACAGCCACCATGCCTTGGATTAATGACAAGAAACAACATCTTTATGTAATAAGATCCAGTGCGTCTAGCACTGTAAACTGCAAGGAAAAATTGAAACATGTACAAAAAACCTGAAACATTTCCAATTTTGCTCGCATTTTTTCAAGCCTTGAGCACACTGGGACACCTCTTCCTGCCAAGGCAAAGAATAGAGAGGATCTGGGGAGCGAAGGCAGAGAAAAGGCAGTGGCAGGAACAGCGCAGGAGTCACAGAGAGTTCTTCACGTCCCTACGCCTGAGCAGCCGCATGTTCACAGGCGCACACTGCTCCACTGACAGCCCCGTCACCTACTGGGAACCAGCACCAGGGAACAAAGCACCCGACCGCCAGCACTCAAAATGCCGCTCTCATCCCTGACGAGAGCACCCGACGAGGACAGCGTGCCATTACCGATGCGCACAGAGAGCTGGTGCAATACGGCCATTAGCAGTCCGTAAGAGCAGAGCTGCCTGCTGCGAAGCAGGAGGGGGACGACCAAACGATACGTGTTCACAGCACGGGTAATGGCAGAATACCTCCCACACGCACACCCTGATTCAGATTCCCCTCATGTCACTTCAGCCAGCAGGCAGGGAGCCCATGGGAAGGTAGGGATGCAGTTTAAGTAAATCAGTAGTAAATCAGGTTCCCTTTCTAGTCCTTGATGAGGGACAGGCACCTCCACAGGCCATCCAGCCCACCCACCTTGGACATTGCCCTAGCTTCAGCTAGGATAGAGTCAATTTTCTTTCTAGTAGCTGGTATAGTGTTATGTTTTGGATTTAGTATGAGAAGAATGTTGATAACACACTGGTGTGTTCAGTTGTTGCTAAGGAGTACTTAAAACAAGTCAAGGATTTTTCAGCTTCTCATGCCCAGCCAGCAAGAAGGCTGGAGGGGCACAAGAAGTTGGGAGGGGGACACAGCAGGACCGCTGACCCACACTGGCCAGAGGACTATTCCATACCATGTGATGTCATGCCCAGTATATAAACTGGGGGGAGTTGACCTAGGGGCGGATCACTGCTCAGGAACTACCTGGGCATCAGTCAGCAGGTGGTGAGAAATTGCATTGTGCATCACTTGTATACTCCAATCCTTTTATTATTGTCATTTTATTATTATCATTATTAGTTCCTCCCCTTCTGTTCTATTAAACTGTTCTTATCTCAACCCACAGGTTTTACATTTTTTTTTTCCAATTCTCTCCCCCATCCCACTGGGTCGGTGGGGGAGTGAGCAAGCAGCTGCGTGGTGCTTAGTTGCTGGCTGGGTTTAAACCACAACACATCAGCAACTAGATAGCTGGCTTAGAGAAGAGACTTGTCTTTTAGACAGCTCACCTCTACACCTCACCCCCTGTGACAGGCCTGTCTGAATTTCAGAAATCAACTCTCAGCCAAATAAACCCACCCCAGGGGAGCAGGCTCTCTCTGAAGTGCCTTAGGTCTATTAGCACAGCACTCACCCGAGCTCAAGAGCCACTGCGATGCCAAGGTGCTGAGAACACCCACACCATCGAGCCTGCAGTTGCTCCACAATGAGGTTGCAGCCCACCACAACCCCTCTTCTATACAAGCAGGTCTCGTTAGCAGTTCTGGTGGTGCCCACCCAGAGGGAGTCCCACAGCTCTGCACAGGCATCTGGGGCTCTCTGACCGCTCTCTGCCTCTCAGGTGAGGCTGGCTGCTCAGACAGGCCAACGCTGCTGAAGGTGGATGGAAAACCATCCTGCAGAGCAGCAGCAGCAGCTGCCCTCCTGCCAGCTTCACGTTCTTCTGGCCAGTTCCCTGTCACTCCACTTTGGAAATATGGATCTGTCCCCAGGTCCTGGCCAGCTTTAACCCCTCCTTATTCCAGGCTGCCTTAACTTCTGCTCTCGTCATCAAGCCTTCTCTCCATTTGACATGCTGGGTTTTGCTGTCCCTTGGCTGCCACTCAAACTGTCCTTGTGCACCAGGACCTGGAGAGAGGAGATGCCTGAGGAGAGCCAGTGCAGGAGCAAGAGGCTCCCCACTGCAGCATCTCTGGGCAGCTGCACATTGTGGGCAGCCGCTGACCCCCGTAAACTCCCTCCTTGCATGAATGTAGAGCAGAGGCTTTCATGGCTGGTTTGTCTATGCCACCAAAGGTCAGAGCTGACTTAAGTTACATAGGGAGCTTGAAGGGGTCAGTTCCCAACCCAGGGGACACCAGATCTCCAGGTCCCCAGAGCACTGCAGCTGCCCTCTATATACGTTGCATCGCTTTCCCATATCCACCACATGGTGTTTCCTCACCACTGCTCCAAGGGAATGTAGAAACGTCAACTGAGGTTGCAATGCATCAGTGAGGGGGGGAAACAAACAAACAAACAACAAACAAACAACACAAGACAGAACAGGTAAAGGAGTCACTGAGAACAGTAAGAGACAAAGGAGAGAGCACCCTGGGGAGGTGATGTGAAGAGATTAGAGAGATAGAAGCAGACATACTTAATAAGGTAAGAGTTATCAAGGTGATAAAACATCAGATAAGAACCAAGGTGCCTATAATATAAAACAGATGAAGAGAGTGACTTGGGGAGAGGGCAAATATGTTTATATACTACAAGAGAGATACTTCAAGGCAACGTTGCATGTACACCTGAGCGCTCTGCCTCCAAGCCTCCCCCTGAGAAACATGATATTCATCCTTCCTCCTCTTCTAATCAAGGCACTCTCACACTGTCTCATCTTGCCTTCTGCCCAGACAGCGATAACCCACAAGGAAGAATTCAGGCAGATGCTAAAAAAAGAAAAAAAACCCACACCACCAAAAAACACCACAATCGTGTCCCTACACCACTGCCTATGAGGCTGCACCACCCATAGGCAAGTGAATCATCTCCCAGACTCCTTCTGGAGTTCACATCATCCTCTGCCCTACTGAACATTTTCACCCTCTGAAATTTAGTCCAACACTAGAGAGAATAATTTTTACAAGCTGTCATTTTCTTTAAGCAATCTTTTAGTCAAATTAAACACTATCCAATTTGAATAAATATCTCCCTTCAACATCTGTCCTGCCTCCACCCTAAATTCCCTCCAAAACTGCTAACATCAGCTGTATCCATACATTTTTTCATTTTCCCTTCCTACCTATTTAGCTGCACAGGCTGCTTCTATTAAGGTGGAGTGGGTTCACTGACAATCCACTCCTCCAAAACCTTGGTCATCTTTGTCCCCATTAGCATTAGGCTGTGTTACTGTCATTATAACACCTGTGAACAAGCACCAGCTCCCAGGGGTTGAAAGCAGACTTTACCCAGGCAAACAGCGAGCAGCATTTTCCCATCCCTTTCATTAAGAAGTAACCACTCCTGCATGACCCTCAGTCCTTTACAAGGTTGTTTCTTGGATGCCCATCAAAGCCTGTGTTCATTCACCCTTACCCCTTCCTTCCAGGTCACCATCCCTCAGACTACTTCATTCTTGCGGTATTAGGTGTAGTCTTGGAAATTAAGCATGGGTCTAGAAAACTGATTAGTAGATCTTAAAACCACATACTGTGCTGAGTCTAAAGAAAAGGGCATGGGAACAGCACACAAAGCTAACCCCATTATAAAAAAGAAACATTGGGTTGGGAGGGTAGGAGGAACAGTTTGTGGAAAACAACACTTAACTAACTTCGAATACAATTTGACAAGAAAAGCCAGAAATAAGTGTTTGTCTCGCACAGATGCCCAGCAAACAGCGGAAACAAAACCAGTCCTTTGCATCACCTGCATCTCTTGCTGACAAATACTGGTGTTATGACTAAATCAGAACTTCCCAGCCTGTGGGAGCTTGAGCTGTTGCGAGAGTACAGAAAACACTGCAGATCTGGTGTAAAGCCACAGATGGGACATGCAAGAGTAATGCAATGGGTCTGGGCCTTTGTGCAATGAAAGAAAAACTTCTGCCCAGCCAGTGCTTTCCTACAGCAGCCTCAGGCTGCTGAATTGCCTGTGCACTTGACTGCTGTGCTACAGGTTTGTCCTCAAATGAACTTCAAGACAAAGCTGAGCCTCCAACTACTCAGTAAGTTAGCCAAGATCTTTCTCTGTAACCAGGGACTGTATCACAGCCTAGAAGGAAAAGGTCAGTAATTAAAATTTTAGACCAAAGGCTCATATACACTCAAGGAGGAGAGAGGGAAGATGAACATACAGCAAACCATGAAGTAGTATCTAGGGTGTCCAGATTAGTCAGAGCCAGGCTGACCTGTCCAACCAAGGGAGATGTGATGTCCCCTTGGGGAGGTCCCATCCTCTTAAAGCAGCTCATCTCCATGTTGCATCTGTCTACCAAGCAGAAGAGAGTCAGAGCCCATATTTACCTCCCTCCTCTGGGAGAGCTCTTACTCCTGATCTGTTTTCAGCCAGAGGGATGGAGGATGGGACACCACAGAGCCTGGGCAGGGACACTGCCCCAGCCAGCTCCTTCTGTGCTCTAGTCAGCAGGTGAACATGGGGTGGGCACCACCGGGTGCTGAGATGGGAGGCTCCAACCCCATCCCCACAGCTACTGATCATGAGCAAGAAATCCCCACCAAGAGGTGCTGAGTAGACTAGAGCAGCTCCTGTCCCCTCTAGAACTGGAGGTTCGGTGTCCCCCTGGCTTGGAACATCCATCAAAAGGGCAAGTAAAGGGGGGAAAACGGTAATAAGAATTAAGCAGAAAGGATGTTAATAAAGCAAGTGACCTGAAGTGTTTACAGACTCTCAGAAAGCCTACAGAAGTCAGGGAGCAGTCAGAGCAATGTAACAAAAACAAATAAATGAGCATGTCAAGTGGGACCAAACATCCGTCCAGACCGGGCTGCAATACAGCTGCCCAGGGAAGTGTGTAAAAGTGGGATGAGCAGACACAATACTTCCCTTAGGCACTCTTCCAGCTGCCAACCACTCTCAGCTCATGGGTTTCCTGAGCCAAATCAGGTTTCTGTATTTTTCACTCCCCCTTTGTGGATTCCTCCTAATGAGGGAGGAATGGGAACAGCCAAAGAGAATAACAACACTTGAGGAAAGCTAAGGTAATACTTGATATCAATCTTGATATAGGATAATAGAGAGACAGCATCAACATGTAGGCTTCCCGTACATAATTTACTCAGATGTGAACTGCCATACTGCTCTTGCAAATGCAGATGCACGTCTCATATCTTTGGAAGAAATTGGATGATATGCTGCCGTCTTGTACTGCAGACATTTTATCAATAGCCTTAACCAGACATTTCAGTACCTGGCATCCTATTACAAAAGTGATGGGGGGAAATCCCAAAAGATTTTCAGAACATTTTCTGGCTTTGACTACCAAAGGGTGGAAAAAAAAACAGCTTAGGATTCATGGCTTCCAATAAGCCTAGGGAAGGATGCTAGTTCATTATGAAAGCCCATTATTTTGTCATCTGAGATAATATTTACTTTTTATTCATTCTTTCACTTTTATTAACTCATGCTGGTGTAGTCCTGTAGCACATTTTGCCTTAAATACAGTAATATCTGTCTACTGAACTGTGTCTTGTGATGTTTCTGATGCCAGACAGAGCAATCAAGAAAAGCTGGAGACCAATGACCCAGGCTGACTTGCTTCGTGAACCATGCCAAAGGTACTTCATATCCTTCCTTCCTTCCCACCCTCCTCCCCCCCAAAAAAACCCCAACATGCACTTGCTGACCTGTCACCTGCAGACCTCAGTTGAATCAGCAGGAAGAACAGACAATTCCATCCTCTTACAAAAAAAGATCAAGCGTGGTTCACAGGGAGGGGAAAGCAGCGAACAGTAGGCAGGACACCATGCACAGGCAGATCACAAAAGCAAGATGCAGTACATGTCACCTCTAAATGAGGTCCCTAGAGCTGAAAGATTCAGAATTAAGTCTGGATTGTTTTCTACATTTAAAACCAGTGACTGCTACAGGTGTTGAGATTTTTTTTAATTTTTTTTAATCTAACCAAAGCCTGATCTAAATTACTAAGTGAATTTAACACTGGATTTAGGGGGGGAGTGTAGTCATTTATTGTATATGTTAACTTAATGGGCATGGTTTTCCACCCCTTCTAGATTTAGCTCTCAAACTAGGTCACAGTGATTACACACATCCAGTCTGAAGGCAATGCTTCTCTGCTGCTTGTGTAAAGGAAAGGGAAGAGGGAGAAGCAAAGGGTGATGGTATTGCACGAGTGCAGTATTTGTATCTAGGCAAGGTGCAGTCCAAAACTGGTCCAAAACCTCATGAGCAGATAAAGTTGAGCTTTCTGGTTCCTCCTGGTCTCTGTCGTTGCCTGGATCCCCAGGCACTCGGTGACATCCATTACTTCAAGTGCTTTGCCTCTGCCAGCCAAGGTGGGAAAAAGTCAGAAGAATCCCTGTGGATACTTTTACAGCCAGACTCTGCTCCTGCATCACCTCAACTGAGGTCAAGGTTTCACTGCACTGGGCACAGTTCAAGCCATCCCACTCCCAAGAGCAGATAGTTAAAAGGACCAGGCACCAGGCAGGGGGAAGCAAAGGCCTTGAGGAGTTGACCCCCACCTGGTGTCCCCAGCTCCAGCCAGACCTATATCCGACCCCAACAGTAGGAAGAGGGGAGCAAGACCCAGCTAGCCTGAAGTTAGTTACTGTCTGACAGATGCTGTCAGTTTGGGGAATGGGGAAAAGAGGAAGAAAGTGAGGAAGAGTAAAGCAAACTAAAGCCTCAGAGGATGAAGAAACCTATCCTTGTGTCCAGCATAATTAGACAGCATGTCACCTCTATAGAAGAGAAAGTAGATAAGAAGAGAGATGCAAAGAAGAGAGCTGCATGTTGTCAGAATATTTTTTTAAGCTTCTCATTATCAGCCAAATTTTTTCTTGACTTCCCCACATCCAGCATCTCACCACCACTGAGAAGCTAGTTTGATGGAACACCTTAAATATTTCATGCAGTCTTCAGACTTGCAGTCCTTCTCTCTCCATCTGCTTCAGTCTGGCCCTGCCGAAATCTCAGCAAGCCCATGGCCCTTGGCAGACTGCCTAGGCAAGGGCTCCTTTGACCCTCCTTCCTCTCAATCCACCTCTATCTTATCCCCTGCCCTATTAAACCTCCTGTTTTTCCTTCTCTCCACTCTGCCTCCAGAGAAATCAAGTCCCAAACTGAATTTCTTCCTCCCCTTTCCACACTTCCTCCTCACTATTCCCTTTTCTTCAGCCTCTTCATTTCCTCTTCTATTCGTTTTCCGTTTTATTTTGATTCTTAATGAGACATTGCCTGAGGTCAGGATTAATGGGTGTCTGAAGTGTGGGTTATTAATCCATCAGGAATCAAGCACGGGCATGAGGAACCTGGCAGTCTGCTGTGCAGTAGGGAAACCCATTGGCAAAGCCACAGGGACCCTGCGGAGCTGGGGGGGGACAGTGATCAGAGGGGAGGGCAGCCTGGGGCAAGAGGGTGGCAGGGCTCTCCGAGGAGGGCTCCACTGGGGCAAATCACCTGTTGCAAGACTTGAGCCCCGGTTTTCCCCAAGTGAAGGGTATTTGCACTGAGCCCTGCCAGCACTAAAGTGAAAGGTTTCTTTTCACTGGAAGTGCCTCTGGCTAAAACAGGAGGATTTCTGGCTGTCATGGAAAGGGGACCTGGCATGGGACAGAGGATGTCTCCATGGAGAAGCAACAGCTTATTAAAGCAGGGAGAGACTCAGCATGCTGTACTCTGAGAAACAGGGTCATTTCTTCACCACTTTGGAGCTGCTCGCTCCTGGAGCAGGGGTTTGGCTCACCCAGGAGATCCTGTGGCATCTCCATCCCCCTGAAGGGACCCCACCTGAACTGCTCATGAACCACAGGGTGGTCACCCCCATGGTGAGGAACAGCAGCAGCTTCTTCTCCCTCTATCTCCACTGCCCCCTTCACTCCTTCCATAGAGGTTATTCCCCCCCATTAGATGCTGAGGGAACAGTGGCTCAACTGTCTCCCCATCAATCAAGGGCAGTGAGAAAAGGAGGTGATTTTGCAGATGGAGATGGAGGATGACTGTAGGCACAGAGGAGTAAGGGGCATTCTGGTTGCGCAGGGATTCCTCTACCACAGCAGCTGTTAGAGACAACAAGACCCCCGCAGGTAGTGAGGGGACACACTGGGCCACAACCAGAGGACTGGTGTCAGCAGAATATTGAGGGGCAAGGAGACCAGTGAGATCTGATGGAGCTGGTCCCCAGCACCCTGCAATGGGGGAGAGCGTGGCTTACCCAGCTGAGGGGCTAAGTCAGGGCCAGCAAAGGCACCAGCAGGTCAGAGGCCCAGAGATGGATGTGTCACAGGGCAACACGAGGTGGATGATGGTGAGAAGAGTTTATAGAAGAGCCACAGAACTAAGCAAGATGAACAGGGTTAAAGTCTCATCTTGTGTCCTTTCCTTGCTGCTAATCTCTCTAGGTCATGTTACCTATAATATCTGGTAGTCAAAGATCTTTTGACATTTTCATTACAGGACCATTAGCTTCCTCTTCAGTTGTTATTGCCTATGTTAATTAACACCAGACCTCCACCAGCCCAGTTCTGTTCCCACATACCTTAGTGGGAGTATTGCCATTAATTCTGCTGCCTCCAGTCCTGCACCCACACTCCTAGCTTCCCAGAAAGGTCCCTTCTCCCCCCCTGCTTTGTTGCTCATGCAGAAGCTGTGCCAGGGGCTCTCCCAGGCTCCCACAATGTGGGAAAGCAACACATTTGCCTAGGGTGACACATACCAGGGAAGCTGTTTCACCCAACCCGTGGCGGGGAGTAAGTTGCAGAGAAACCCAGGCAGTGGAGGGTGCAGAGGCAAAGGAGAGCACACTACAGCAGGAGATGGAATGCCTTTGCTCCGCGTTGTTTTTAATCTCCTCACCATTCTTCTTTGCCTGAATGGGAGTAGAGAAGCAACAAGGGAGCTTCACTGCCAGGCACACTCCATGGCAACACGTCAGCTTCAAAGACATACCAGCTCCTAGGAGCACTAATGCACTGCCTCATCTTATTCCCCAGGTCCTCTTTCTTGTGCCTTCTCCATGCTCCAGCCTGCCCAGTCATCCCAGGAGGTCCTGCCTAGCAGTTCTCCCTCAGATGGACAGATGCACAGACGACCAGTGAAGCACCCAAACCGGGACCTCCACGATGCTTGGCCTTGCTATCGCCTCTTGTCTCAGACCTTCCCCCTCTTTCCCTCCAGCAAGAGCTGCTGTGTGAGCATCCCCAGAGCAACATCCCACCAATTCACAGGCAGCAGCTAGGCAAGGCTCCTCTGGGAGCTCAGCTCCCCGCCCGCAGTCAGAGAAGGCAGAAGATGTTCTGCTTTGTCTCCTCTTCCCACTGGGCCTTCATGAAAGCAGAGAAATGACAACTCAACAGCTGCCTCCCTGTCTGGGGGACAGGGTGGGAGGTACGAGAATTTGGGGGAAAGGAGAACTATTTCTGAACAGAGCACAAACCAAGCAAAGCTGAAACTCAAACCCAACTTGCCAGCTCAAATTTCATTTTGTTTCAGTAAGTGCCAGGTTTGAACAGAAGCATGAAGACAGCACAGACAAAGGCTGTCCTTTATGGTGTATTCAGCCCGACCAAAACACGAAAGGTGGCCAAAGTCTTGCAAGAAAGAGCTTGATCCCTCTTCTAAGATTTATACCCCAGTTTGAGAAACTCAAGAGGCCCTGAACTGGGGTTAACAAGCCAAGCTCTCTAGAAGTCAGTGGAGCACTGCCAATTTATTAGCCACAGCAAGATACGGCTCAAACACTTGAGCACTTATCTGCACTGAGCCCAGCATCTTTGGAAGCTCAGCCCACCTTGCATGCAGCCCACAGGCAGGGGCAGCCCCATGCCCACCTCTGCCAACACCCATCACCAGGCCACAGATCATTTCCCGGGTATGAACTCCAGTCCATGTAGCACATTTCATTCTTCAACCTAATCACCCCTCTCGCATCCCTCACTGGCTGCCTGGATATGTCAGCCCACAGGGTAGTGCCCAGGAAGGGCTGGGAAGGCTCCACTCCCACCATCAACACAGTTCCTTGCACTGGTGGTTTACACTGGGATCCCAACACACCTGAGCCACATTTGGGACCCCACTGATTTTAACTATCTGATGCATTTCAGTCACTACCCTCCCCATCTGTGGCCTCCAGTTGGCCCAAAAAACAGCAGCCCACTATTTCCTCCACCATGACCTATTCTCTCATCATAGCTCCACAATCTTCCCTTGAACAGTAACACCAAGCTTAAATCCTCACCTTTCAGTCAAAAGCTTTTACGTCCCCTCAGGATGTTAAATACCAGTGGAAGGCCCCCCCTTTTCTCTGTATCCCTCTGGCATCACCCAGCCAGATGCACAGGGGAAGGTACAGCATGTCTCTCCTGCAGATAATTGCAGAGGAACTCATCAGTAGGTCAAATATTTACCCAAGCCTCATCAATGCAAATGTCTTCTAATCCTCCTGTATCTTTTAGGCACAGCAAGAGAATGGTGAGTACACCTCTGATTTATACAGATGCATATAAATTAGAGTAATAAAAAACTCATTTAGGTGATTTATTATGTAGTAATTCTATCGCTATTAGTCAAATATATTTATTGTGTATGTAACATCAATATAGAGAGTTAGTAACATAAAAGCAATATATACATTGCAGTAACAGTTCCTATACTTTTTTCTGTCCAATTCTCAGTGCATTTTGATGGTCCGACTGCTGCTTGCACACGTGTTTTTGCTGAGAGCCACACTGGCTCCATGAGAGTTATCTCCCAGCCTGCATCTCAGTGAACGCGTGTTGAGGTGGGGGGAGATAGAGACATAATCTCATGACAGTGCATTTGAGGCCTCTGTGCCATTTCCAAACACAAGTGTGCAGCTAAGTGCCTGAGGGCACCAAGAATAAGCAGTGCAGTTGGCAGGGAAGGGGTGCAGAGACAAGCCTATAAATACAAAGCTTCACTGGGGGAAGTGGCAGGGTCTCGGAAGAGATCATTCAGTGGGATGAAATAATTCCAGGTGTAACTATTAAGTCCAGAAAGTAAAGACTTTGCATCAGATCCTCTATTGGGAATTTGTCCATGTTCCTGAAAAGCTGCCCGAGACCCATGAAAATGTTAATCAATCATCGGAAAAGAATAATCCTGCATCCAGTGGGGAGAGGTGTCACAGCGATGGATGAGGAAATCCTTCAGACGCACAAACAACAATGGGAAATGCCACAGGTACAAGACAAAGTCTCAAGTGCGTGACACTAATCTGCTTAATCGCACTCAAGAAGTACCCAGAGAAGTCAAGTTGCCGGGGAAGGAAATAATCGCTTTTGTGCCCTCCTGCTAGAGCTGTCTAACCCAATACCTTTGCTTCCACTGATGGAACCACAGACGTCCTCTGTGCTGTGGGGAACACCCCAGGTCATTCAGCCACCCATCCCCTTGCCTCTGCACAGCAGCACACCAGCTCCCATCTCTATTTCAAGTGATGCCCAGCACCTTTCTGCTTTCCCCACCGCAACACCCTTGGTGACAGCTTCCCCTACGGCTACGCTCTTCTGTCCCTTGGAAACTCTGCCCAGAAATGCCTTGACAGCAGCATGCCTGTGCCCACACATACCAGCAGCGAGGACACATTGGCTGCTACCACAGCCAAATAAGCCTTGGGCATTTTTATTGCCCAGAAGCTTAGGAAGATATCTCCCAGGTTGAGCTCAAAAAGAGGGGTGGGCCAAGTGCCACTGGCAATCTTTTGAAATTTAAAGCTGGAAGAAAGACTCAGCTATACCAACGTGACAAAACAGGGAGTGTCGGTGCGTTTAACTACTCTTCCAGAGACACCTGGTATTTATCTCCACTACGTTTGTCTCAGCACAGCCGCTAGCTGCAGGGGCTGGCAGCAGTTCCTCTGCTCTACCTCCTTCCCCTGCCGCTCCCCCGATGTTGCAGGGGAGGTGACAGAGGGGCTCGCCCCAAGCACAGCGCTTGGTCAGTCTCCCTGTCCGTGGGGAACAGGAAAAAGAAAAGACAGGGATGTGATTCACCACAGCGCAAGGGGACACAAGGCCACATTCAAACGTGGTAGAGAGGAAGAGGGGTCAGAACAGAAACGCAGATCAGGTCCCCGCAAACACAGGTATTGTTGGCCAACATAGCCATGATGGAGTCCCTTCTGTCCCTAAGCCACAGCCATGCAACCGTGGCCTGACACATCTAAAAACGACTGCAGCCCCAGCATTTGTGACTCCTCCTAGGAGTCAAATTCAGCAACACCCAACCCTGAAGTCCTAGCTTAGCTGTGACCCAGGTTCCTGAGGTGGCAAGGGTCAGGAGTCCCCTGAAGGTTGAGTAACCTCAAAGCTGCCACCTTCCTCCCCCTCACAGAGGAAGGTCCAAGCACACACTTAAGGCTACTTCTGTATCTCCAGAGCGTGCTGAAAAGTCCCATGGATATCCTAGAGCCGACCTCCCCAGCCTGTTCTCCCCCCTTGTGGCCCTCAGAGGATGTTCTTCCGTGGGAAGTTCCCCCTCACCCAGGGAAGAGAGCACATTTCACCTTCTACAGCCTACCTATGATCTGGATTCATGTCTCACACCCAGCCAGAGAATCCCTGACGTGACAACTCAGGGAAATCAAATGAAGTGCCAATCCTATTTCATTTTTCAGTAAAATAACCCCCATATGGGAGAAAACAGTTTCCCCAGACATCTGCCACACATTCCAGAAAAATGCATTACAGGCATGCCACTAAGTGTGAAATAGATTTTTAAAAGTTAAAAAGCTATTGGATATTTAAAGGATGTGTGACATATCACAATATGCTGGAAATGCATTTTAAAGAAATAACAGCACCTCAAAGATACTGTGGAGGGATGCAATTAATTCTGTGCTTTGAAAAAAAATCCCAGGTTATGGTTCTCTGGAGAAGGAATAGTTGGGTTTTTTTAAAGTACCTACTTTAATAGTTAATTATTGTATTGTAGAGGAAACTTGAGGCTTCAGTGAGAGCTGAACTACACAGTAGAAGGCTATATGCCGCTACAGTGATAACACTAATTTTAATTAATCCTAACCCAAACTCTTCTCCCTTCCAACACCCAGTCTCATTTGCTTAGAGCTTCATCTGACTGGCAGCTTGAGCTGAAACTTCCATAGCAGGTATGACTACTATTTTTTTGGGTGGAAAACTAAGTTGAATTTCAACAGTTAAAAAAAAACATAAAAAAACCCCACCACACAACCAAAAAAGTTGTTTGTCTGTGAAGAAGCATTTGAGGGAGGTTTGGTTTTTTTTACTAGCACTTGTTGCTGGATGCTCTGAAACACTGCTTTTACACTGAGCAGCAGGGTAGCCTGAGACCTCTTTTGCTCATCCTGTAACAACCCACCCAAATGGAGATAAATTAGTAGCTGCCATGGAGGAAAAAAAAATCATGCTTTGAATATGTTCAGTAGAGACTGTTTTGATATGACTCAATCCAAGAAATTAAGGATGAATGTGGAACCTCAGTTTCTCCCTCTCCACACTGCCTTCGCAACACAATCTTTCACTGCAGGTTCATGTGGTTTTTCCCACAGGATCCTCGCAGCCACAGGGAGGGATGGCACTTGAAGACAGCGATGTGACACCTATTTAGCCAATGGGCCTTACTGAAGTTTGCTGACAGCAAAGAAACAGAAAGAAGCAGGAATGCAAAGCCTGCAGGCTCTGGGGCAGGGACATTCCTTCGCCCCCCAGCCCCCCGTGGGATGCTCCCATCCCACCCCATCTCACCACAGCCTGAGCCCTCCAGCCCTGCCTCCACTTGGGCTCGCTGCCCCAGCCTTTGCCTTCCCAGCCAGATCCTCACCTCTCCCACCCTGGTTACCTGCCCCTCCATTAGCCTTGCCCAGCCCACCCAGCCTCCTCTCCAGGTTGCTCACTCATACCATCACTCCCCAGTCCCTCCTCTCTGGTGGAAAGATCGGATGGATAAGCTTCCCACCCCAGCTTCCTGCTGGCTGCCTGACCCTCTGGACTTATTTTCCTCCTGGGCTTCTCTGATCACCATTCCAGTATCCTTCCCAGGCTTTTTGCATGGTCCCTGTTTCCCAGAACTCAAATTAAAATTTCAAGGGATAAAAAGAGTTTTGCCATGGGAAAAGTTGGGCAGCTTTAGAAAACCACGTTACCACCTCAGGTAACAATGAAAAGTGAGTCGTCCGTTTCTTTGGTTCTGGTTGTATGCATGGCCCTCATATGAGCAGTGTGACTTCAGAGATCCTGCTGGGCAGGAGAAAGGAAAAACATTACTCAGCACCCAGCAAGGAAGAAACTGTGTATTATCAGGAGATTGCCTGTGTAGGGAAAGACAACAGGATCAACCTATAAGAAATAGGAACTAGGAGGCTGTAGCATGGGACGAACAAAATGCCACGAGGAAACTGTGAGAAGACTGCTGCCTCCAAAGGCTTTTCCAGTATGAAACAGGTGGGCTACCATCTAGGGCCCCCTCCAGCTGCTAAAATCCCATTTCCAAAGAGGGCTCCAGGTAGGAAGACGAGAGCAGTTGCTAGCACAGAGGCTGCTAAACAGCGGGTCAACAAGTACGGAGGAAAGGAGCAAACTCTAAAGCAGGGAAGGATCCTATTCCATCAAGGAAATTAATCTGAAAGAAGCCACAGGGAAATAAAAAAAGCAAGCAAAAAATTGCCTTGAGAAAAAAAAACACAACATCCTTCATTAAGAAATATCACAGTTGGCCAGCAGCACTTAACATCAGGCAGTACCAAAGGCAATATATTATTACTGTTGCACTTCTACGAGCATGTCTTTTTTAACATAATTCTCTTATGACACAAACACTTTCAAGGCCTGGCCTGAATCTCACATATGGACAAAGCAGAGCCTGCCAGATTCACCCATAAAACCAGGAGACTTACTCAAAGCAAAAATTACATCACAAGTCGGTAAATATGTGAACATAAACAATGACATAAAAATTGTAATACATCACTAAGCACACTTTTCTCAAATATGTTTTAGCTTAATTATTGATAACAATGCTTGTTAACAATGCCTGCTAGCTAGCTGGTAAATGATCTGTGATACATTTTTGTAGAAAATAAGGACATTGTATTCATAGGGGGACTTATTGCCACGCTAGAGTGCTGAGTTCTTGGCTGAGAAGCAAGCTGCAGGATGCAGGTAAATGTAGGAAGCATCCTTTTGGGGTGTGTGAATGATGGGGCAAGGCAGATTTGCCAAGTACACCTTCATGGTGTTTTAGTGTGCTCCCAAATAATAAGCAGGGCTTGGAAGGCAGGCAGAGATTTTGGATCTCTGTCTTGAGAGACTATCAACCTCTGCATGGAAGAAAGTATTTCTCCACCCTCAAATACTGAGCTCCTGCCTCTTCCATGCCATGAAACAGAACAGCTGCTGTTTGTTACAGACTGCCTGTTTCAATAGGGAGGTTAATATTTTACCATGTGTTTTCTTTCCATTCCTTCCCTGCTTCTTGTCTGTTGAGGCAAATCTCACAGCTAGCATTACAAGAACTGAATTCAGCAGCTTTCTCCTGGATGAATTTGTACTGATGTTAGCCCTTTTCATCCATGACTCTTTAAGAACTGAAATCCCACAGGAGGTACATTCGGTTCACTCTGCCTCTCAAGACATCCAGTTACTTCAAGCTACAAGCAATCTGAAAGCCCTTGTGGTATTTCAGCATTTATGCTACTCTAGGGAGGCAGCGATAAACAAAACCAAGTTATTAAAGTAAAGATGAAACAGCTCTCACAAAGGTTTGGGGGTCAGGAACAAGGCTGAGACAGCAGTGTTGGTTCAACTTTTGTAAGCAAACCCTTGAGCACCTTGCCCAGCTTCCAAGCTGGGGCACGGGGCCAGGAGACCGCAGCCACGCAGCTCCCAGCCAGCATGCTGGGCTCACATCTGTCTGCATCTGCCCACAAGAGCCAGCCCTGGCCAGCAGGGATTAGCAGAGAGCCAGCTACCTCCCAGGGAGGAGCAGGGCCAGACGCTCCGGCAGCAGGTCTCACCCAGGCTGGCCCAGGGATGCTCACCTCCTAGCACCCTGCTCCCGCTCCCAGGGTGGATGCGCCCCTCAGATCCTGCCATCAGCACAGCGCTCCTGCACACTGACAGCTCAGGATGGGGATGCCGGGGATGCCGCTTGCATGTTGGAAGGCACAGGGGGATAGATGCTGACCTGGGCTGGGAATAAAATGCTCTAGACAGGGATGGAAGCAGCCTGCGAGCATGAAGCAGCAGCAATCCCACCCCACTGTGTAGCAATCCCCTCCGCAGATAGGAGAAATCCACCGTTTTCACAGGTAAACTATCACATCTCTGTGGAGCCCTGGCCTTTTCCCTCCTTCTAACTAAGCCAATGAGTTACGTCCCCTGTTTAAATCCTACCTTCAGATCTTCCCTTTAGCTCCTAACCATTCCCCCCAGAAAGCCTGTTGTCCACAATACTGGCCAAGAAGGGCACTTTATGGAAAGAGCCAATTCAAGGGCAGCAGCAATCAATGCAGACAGACTGCGAGCAGCAAAACCTGGGAATGACAGCAAGGGAAGAGGAAAAAAAAAAAGGAGAGGGAAAAATGACAGACTGCCACAGATGGAGAAAGGAGAGGGGAGAGACAGGGTGGCTAGTCACAGGGGGGGGCTGCTGGAGGAGTTGCAGGGACTCGGCAGCTCCGAATCACACTCAAGGAGGGGGAGCAACGGCAGCTTTTATAGACTCGAGCATGGCAGGCAATGATGAGGGGAGACCAGGGGAAGAGAAAACTAAAAGAAGAAAGGATAAGCAAAGAGTGTGGTTTTGTATCATTCGCAAAGACAGATTTCTCTTTCCTCCTGGATGAGTTGCAGCGTGTAAGTGTAAATGGCACCATTGTCTCAGGGGACCGACGGTCACCCACATCACAGCTCTGCACATCCCCTGTCCCGCCTAAGGGACTCTCTCCCCTCCCCTGACTTGCACTGATGCAACAGGCAGGGAGAAAGCTGGAGAAAAGGGAGGCAGGGTGGGCATCCTTCAGGCAGGACGGCCAAGCTAAGCTCTCCATCCCCATCCCACCTTGCAGTCAGTCAGGGCTGGGCAGGCGAAAGCTGTTCCAACCACAGCACTACACTCAATCTCCAGCCCCCAGACCAGCCAACCCATCCAAACACCTTCGCAGGTCTTCCAGCAGGTAGGTTACACTGCCATCGCACCACCTCCTTACTTCACTGGTCCTCAATGGCAGTCAATAAAGATAAGCACTCGCACTGATTCTCTCAGATCTATCATCCGCCTTTGATACCATTGATTACAAGGATTTGTCGAGATGCCTGCCAAGCTCAGCAGGGATTTTCAGCATGGTGCCAGAGTAGCTGTTCCCAACCGAGATAACCTCCACTTATCACTCCCCATCAGTTTGTCTTACATTTTCATAATTGCATTTCATCTCTTCTTTTACAAGTCCAGCTGCACTCTTATCTGCCTTCCTTCCTCATCTCAGCCTCCTTCCCTAGCTGCTGGTCACAACTCCACTGCCCTCTCCAGCCAGAATAAAAAACATCCCCCTTGGTGAGCCTGTCCCCTCCTCCAAAGCTTTTCCTGAGATGATCCCTGCCCATTTCCACAGCAGAGCCCAGAGCACCCCTCCAGGGAAGGGAGGCAGCTCAGGCAGCAAAGCCAGCAGCATTCCCTCCCTGATGGAGGAGCGTGGTCAACACGACCCAAGGAGCAGCAGTGACGAAGAGCAGGGCAAGCCCAAGCCCCCAAACGGATCTGTCCCTTTGAACAGCCTGGTGCCCCTTCCCACCACCGCTCAGCCCCCCTCCCACTGTCCCCACCAGCAAGAGACTGCAAACCCCGTTTCAGAGAAGCACACTTCAAAGAGGACTTCCTTCGCCCCTGCCCCATGGCAGGCAGTGAGAGGCGATGGCACAGAGATGTGCGAGGGTCTCAGGGAAGGAGCTGGCCAAGGAGCGCCAGGCCAAGCAGAACCAGTGGGCAAAGTTCAGGGCAGGAGCGGGTGCAAGCTTGAGCCTGGTCCATCTTAGACCAGGCTGCAGCCTTCCTACACCTTCAACTTCCATGGACAGCATCTCTCGAGGACTAAAGGTCTTCCCAGCTTAGGGGCTGACAGCTCAGCAGCCTTTTTGCTCCTGTTCTCTCCATGGGTCTGAAATGGGCCAAGTTTTTCAGTCTTTCCTCTTAACCATCCTGGGACCAGCTGCAAGCCATTTGCTGCAGAAGAGCTGCAGTTCTGTTAACCATTCCTCACCTGAAGCAGCTCCTGTCAAGCGTTACTCTCACACCACACAGCAAATTCAGCTGGCTGCTGGCCTTTCCCCATGGTCTGGGGTGGGAAGAGTGTCAAGTCCTCAAATAGGCAGCTGGTCAATTTGTTAGAGTTAATTGCATTATTTAATTCACATTGTTATGACAGAACATGCAATTAGAGGTCTGGTCAGAGTATTTTATAGGTCTTAAACTCAAAATGAGTATTTTTATTGCCCTTTCTATTTCTCCAAGAGCCCCCTCCGGCTCCCTCACTCACCCTGCTCTAGTGTTCACAAAGGCTGAAAAAGGCAAACTGACCATTTTTCAGAGTAAATGGTTCTCATCTCCAATGCAAAATATATTCCAGTGAATAAACACAATATGCTCCAGAAAGGATTTTTCCGCATTTGTTTGGGTTCAGCAACTCACTTTGCAGAGGGATGGGGAGGTCCCCCAAAGCAGGCACTGCCACCATCCCTGCATTCAGCCAAGTCCATCGTCCCTCTCCTCTGGCCTGGCACTACCAGGTACCTCCCAGGCTGCCACGAACCACACTGTACTGTATGGCAAGACAAGACCCATCTTCCCAACCTAGCCTGAAGAGCAACAGCTGGTACACATAGGTCTGTTTTCGCTAGGTGTAGGGGAACAACACTGATCTATACCAGACAAGGATGTGACTTTCATCCTGTACTCTCTCCCACCCATTCCCCCACACCTTCCACATTCATTGACCAGAAATCCAGGGACCATACTGAGATACTGCAACAGATTTTTACGAAGTAGGACTCCTAGCCCCGCTTTCCTGAAGCATCAGGGCACAGAGCATTAGCAGGTCTTTTATTGCTTTTGGCATATATTGGGGAAACAGGGCAGTATAACACACACAGAAAAAAAAATACCCCTCTCCTAAACCACAGACTCCTCTCGGTATTTTGCAGTTAGCCCTTCCTCCAACAGTAGAAATCTATCCTTCAGTAACAGGGAAAACGCTCAGAGCTTTGCATGAAGACAGTAGGTTTGCACTAAGAATTTTTTCAGCCTTATTTCTAATTTTGTTAGACCCTATGGACATTAAAGCTTCAGACAGTCAGAGCTCTGGTTTTGTTTGTGCTGTTGTCCTGCTTCATTTCCAAACCGTGGTCTTTGACTTCTTACTATAAAAACCTCCAGAGAATAAGCTAAAGGGATAGGAGGCAGTGAGATATCCTGTCTCAGCATTTGTGCTTAGATACACAGGGCCAGCTTGCAAGCCAGCCAAATTTAGACCTCATCCCTTTACATCTGCCCACTTGCCTGGAATTGCGTACATATCGCATACACGCAACCCAGCCAATTTCTTACAGATCACAAGCATGCAAATCCCCTTCAAACACGGCCATCCCTTGTGTGCCACTAATGACAATGCACGAGTCTGAATTCTGTTTACACCACACCACGTGCAACTGATCCCTCTAAACTTCCCGTCGTAAACTTGCACATCGAACGACCCACACTAATGACGCTCCCTTGTCACTATTTTGCAGAGGCAGCTTCCTTCCCAACTACCTGGGCAGGTCCTGAGCACCCTCATACCCCCCTGCCACCTGCCTGCCAACCACAGCCAGGAAACAGGGTTTCTATCCCAGGAAAGAAGTTGGATTTTACGGAACTACTTTTTTCCCCATCCAGAGTCAAGGAAGATGGTGTGCCTTCCCCTCCTCCCACAAAAATTGCCCAATATTTCATTATGGAAAACCTAAAATGTTCCGACTGTACCATTTCCAAAACTAAACCTCCTCCCTGCCTTTCCCTTTGCCTCCCTCCATAGCATCTGGGGATGCCCAGGATGCCCACCAGCAACCCCTGAAGCCCACTATCCAGAAGCTCTCTTTAGTAAAGAAAAAAAAATAGGCACCTCCAGAAAGCGACTTTGCCCTCTGAAAGGAGGGGTGAAGCTAAGCATGCTGAATTTCCTGCTATGGATGGCAGTCTGTCAAACATCTGCCGAGAGCGCCTGGATGCCTGGTTTTCAGACAGGTAGAGTCAGATGGGGCAAAGACCAGCCAGCTTCCCAAGAGGAGAATTAACAGAGAAATTAAGGGTCAGTTCACAAGCACAGGAAATGTCTGCTTTAAAGCACATTGTTAACACAAAAGGAGAGGAGAGTAGTTGAGGACAGATTGATGCTGGGGAGATGGCCATGTTGGCCCAGTGCATGCATTGCCTTCAAATATTAATCAAGTTTATGGACAATTGGCTTATTAAAAGGCACCCTTATTTGCTAATAGCAAACTTCATTCCACCAATAGGGAGCTTGGCAGAGCAGCAGACAACCCAGCAGGATCTAAAGCAGGCTTGCCCCCTTTTAAAGCTTGAAAAGCATTCGGCCAATGCCACGGGGAACACCACACGTCCACTGGAGAGCTCTGGATCAGCTCAGTTTCCCATGCAACAGGAACAACTGTAAAGTTGATTTAGCATGTTGTACAGCACAGAGAGGTTAGATAACCTCCTACAGGAAAAAACCCCACATCTTGCACTTGTTGGATCTTAGGTATGCAGATATATCTGTTGGCTAGAAGGAGGTCTACAGAGCCATGTAATCAACAGAAATCAATCCATTCCTAAGGACACAGCAGCAACATCTGCCTGATTACCTAGAACAATACAAAGCTATCACAAGTCCTCAAATAAGTGCCAGACTCTTCAGGTGTCTTCTGAGCTAGATTTGCAAAGACAGTTCTCTCCTGTCTCTCTTTAAAATGGAAAAGCAGGAATAGCATATGCATTTTAGTGTTTTCCAGGTATGCACATAAAAGCTGATACTGCTGACCCTGAGAGTGGAAAGCCATGATCCCTAGGTCCTCAGAATGATGAATGCTGCTTAAAATTCATAAGCCACTCAATTTTTTATGTATTATAATACCTTCTGGTCACATTTCCAAGCTTTTCTCTGCCTACTAGAGAGGCAGGAACCTTTCTTTTTTTATTATTTATATACACACACACACAAACAAACATAAACATGTAAAAAGAAAAGTAAACCTCATCAGAGGATTACAGAAGCTCAGGCCTTAAGACAGACAACAACTATTACAAGACTTGCAATAGATTTGCAGCTGGTGTTTGCTTATTAATTACGTCCAGTTGTTTTGAAGACTGCATCCAGGGTTTAACAGTACACAAGGCAACAGCTTAAGGCAGAAACAAGTACAACATACTGCAGAATCTGCACGTAAAATTTCACTCACACAAAACCAAATTGCCCAAACTGGTATTTGACCAGGGTGTAATATATTAACACACCTATTCACCCAAAGCTTATTAAAGAGCAAAAGGTTTGTCAGCCCCTCGGCCACTTGTGTCACCTGAAGAGCAGCGGGTTTGCCAGCACCATGGCATCGCCTGCTCAGCGTCACCAAGAGAAGGATCAATTACCAATCCACACACACATTTTCTTTGCTCCTCCAGCATTTGATTCTCCACTCTGCTCCCACAGGGCAGTGCCAGCATCAAACACCGCTATTGCCATCAACCGCCATCCTATACTCAGTCGGCTCGTGCGTAAATGATACCTGTGGCACCAGGCAGGGAGGATGTGGGCAACAGATCGGTGGGTTTTCTCAGTTCCCCATCAATATGCCCAAGGCCAGTCCTGTTTCCTCGTGCACCAAGCACATAGCCCAAGCCAATACAGCTGCCAGTACAAGTTACAGGAAAGGTGCCCCCAGAAGCATGGGAGGACTTTTAGGGACAGGTACTACAGCAAAGCCCCTACTTGGAGGATCTTTAAAGCTAAAGAGCTGCAAGGCAGCTCCTCGCCTCAGTACACACAAGCTGCCATACTAGCTTTGAGAAGCCACCCTGCTCTGTACCCTATAAAACACAGCTCCCAGTACTAAAAATTAAGTGCGTATATTAGCTTTTGCACAACTGGGACCTGACCCACTGCTCCTCCACCACTGAAATCAACTGGAAACACAACACTTCACTGTCTGAGAGCTAAACAGAACTGCAAATGGCCAAAACGCTTCACAAATGAGGGAAGGGGGCTGGTATGTAACAAAAAGCAAGAAAACGACAGAGTGGTGAACTGCAGAGCCTATCTCATTACTGCTATGGTTTTAGCATTGATTTTTTTTAATGGCACACTTCACTCTTGCTCTCACTGTCATGTCAATATTATAGATACAACAACAAAGGGAGGCCTGGGCCTCCTGGAAAGAGGTTCTTTTAAAGAAAGCCTCAAAGGACAAATCAAGTCTACTGTGTTTGACCCTAGGGATGGATGAAGTGTAAAGTCTTTATGGAACCCCAAGGAGTCCAACAGCGACACAGGCATCCAGGCATCTCTCTCATAATCTTCTCATAATTTGCAAAGTGCATCAGGATCCATTTGTAAGGCACCATGTGGCATGCCCTTTATTTAGTCCCAAACACTTTAGAAATTCATAAGATGAGTGCTACACAGTTGTTTTGAAAACATGTTTTCACACTTTTCACCCTATTTCCCCTCCAAGCTCAATTTGAAAGCCCATTTGACATGGAGTTTAGGTTTTACAAAACAAACAAAAAATCTTACAGCTTCTTTCATAACCATATCTCAAATATTGACTGTGTTAACATCATAGCTGCAACAGCTCTATGGTCTGCAACTCAGAGCAGCCAGCCTTCTCCCTGTTCATCAAAACAGAAATCAACCTAAACTGTTTGGCAGGTTGCTCACATGCTGCATCACACCAGACCCCCTTCCAACAGGCACACTTACCAGGAGCCAAGCCAGGCTCTCCAGGTGTGCATTGCATACCCAGCTGATTACACAGCAGTTACCTGTATCTAACAAGGTTAATCAGGATTTAAAAAAAATTTGCTCACCAATAAACTAGGGCAATTCAAGCATTCATTCACACTGTACATAAAGCCACCCCAGAAACATGTAATCACTTAACTTCAAAGCATCAGGTTCATTTTCACCACACAGCAAAATGGCAAAAAGCACAGTAAATACTCCCTTTGGGGACAAACACCACAGTTTCCCATGGAACATAAGTCCCTATCTTAAAAGGGAGTTAGGGTCTACAGTTTTTGCAGTAACAGCATTACACATTTATATGCTAATATGCATCCAGAAGTGATTTAAAGCAGGGATATAACTGGTTCTTTCTCCTCTTACTGCACTGCAGCAAAGGAATATGGCAGTTGTTTAATAGCACATAACAAAATTGCAGGACTGCTCATGGAAGGAAAAATAATCTTCAGAGGAGGGGGATTTAAGTAGGTAGAATGCAATTACCTAAATTGAAATTTGGTGGTTAATGACCTTGTGCTTACAAAAACTGCTACATAGTCCTTAACGATCAGAGTTTCCATTTTAAGTCTCATTGACAATACTTCCATAACAATGATCATGAAGCTCTGGCCTAGTAGAAAGTCAATTAGAAGATTAACAGCCTTTTAATTAATGCCCCATCTTTTTTGCTGAATCTTCAGGAAAGGCCAGGTGTTGCCCTGTGACAGTGACTCAGCCTGCCCCTGCGTGGCACAAGCACATTGGAGACCCAGTAGGCCAAAAGAACAGAGATGAAAAACTTCAGACAGGGAAAAAGCAGGCAACCATATAAATTCTTAGAAGACACAATTTGACTTTCATACAAGCATTCTTTACGAAGAGGCTCATTCCCAGCCAGGGATGAGACCACAGTGAGTGATCTGCCACCAGGCCACGGAACTGTACCATTTCTATGATGCTATAAAAAAAAGTGTGATGCAAAGAACATATTATTACCTGCAAGAAGCCTTCAGGGTGCAGAAACAATCCCCATTCGAAAAAAAGTTACGGGAACTACTTACTTCATGATCCATTCAAAATGAGGACCACAGGGGGTGGGGGTGAAATCAAAGGAGGAGCTGAATCCTCTCCAGTCAGTTCTGCTTTTCAAATAATCTCCTGACTTCACACAGCTGAGCTGAAATCACAGGTCTGAAACAACCCTTTCAAAAGGTTTCCAGCAGCCCCACCATTGCCCTTCACACCCTGGTGTCACATGTAGCCAGGTGTAATGTCATCAACAGGTGATTGAATGAGGGTTTTTTTCCTTCTTTCTATAGCTTCTACTATGAAAAAGTCCTTTTCAGAGTCAAACAGCACACATGTCCAAGGGTTAAAACAAAAGTAACATTTAAACACCAAAATGGCTATATAGTGCCCAATTCCTTGAATATCACAGCCCCAACACCTTAAAGCAAATGCCTTGCTGTGTACCAAATTGGAGGGAATGTTTTGACTGTCTTTTTAGCCAGAAGTAGGGACAGACTCTTCTCTTCTTCCCCCACAACCTCCTTCCCCCATTCAAGAGCAATTCTTCATCCCAAATCCAAGCTATTACTCTTCTCTTATTTTCCAAGTCCAGCCTTTTCACTGAGACACAAATCTCTCGTTTTACTCTGAGCCCACCGCATGCTGGGACAAGATTTCCAGGACATAATAACTAGTGCAGACGCACAGTGATTGAAAGGCAATGCATAATTCAATACAAAGTTTTAAAATTTTAAGGAGCAGCCGGTAGAAAGGAAAGCAGAAAACCTAAACCTTCAACAACTTCTGTCATAACCTGTGCTTGAGACTGCAACACCTTTTTAAGGGCTTCTGAACTTTAAGAAAAGAGCTCAGAGCTGAAACCCAAACCTCTTCCTAGATTTGAAATTGAAACAAATCTCCAGATTCATCAGCCATCTAAGGTCATCTGTTACTGGTGACAGCACCTCAAGACTTCACCCCGGATTTGGCTCCTGAAGCTGAAAAGGCTCTTAAAAAGATTTTGCAAGTCTCTGCTATGTACCCAGACACTCAGATTTAATCTAGAAGCCAATGCATCAATACCATAACAAGCATCCTTATCGACAATACCCACCTAACTAGGAGCTAAGAAACTTCCAGGTAGAAATTACCATCACTTCAGATTTCTGGCCAGAAAAAGGTTCGAGTAAAACTTCAGACCCACCTCTCTGATGATTCATCTTCTTCTCTGCTTCCTTCCTATCCCAAGGGGATACACCAAGTGCCCTCCATCTGTTTTTTATATTGCATCAGGCTCAAGAGCCACAGCGGCCGTTGCTTCCCCGCAGCCTCAGTGCTAATGAGTTGTGCAGGTGGTCGTCATTGCACTGGTGGGTTGCAGAGGTCTCCTTGCAATCAAGGCACCCAGTGTGAACCGTGACACACGTGTGTGATTGCTGACCTCTCGTGCAAACGAAGGATGTGCTCATCTCCCGGAGATCTCTCCCAGGGCATATGGGGCTCAGTATCAAACTCTGGACAGATTCTCCCATTCATTCCTGGCCAGACGTCGTGGCAAGACATCGGCAGGGACACGTGCTAGGTGGAAAGGCAAGGGGTCACCTGGGTATCCTCGCGATGGAGGTCCAGGCGTGGTGGTTCCCTCACCAAGGGCAAGACGAGCTCCCACTAAAGCCTGTACGCTCACAGGGAGGAGAAACCTCTGCCGTTTGTGGCAGCCTGCGGACAAGCTCCTGGGCTAGCAAATCCCGCTCTGTCCCAGGGCAGAGGTGAAAAGGGAGCTGGGAAGTGGAAGAAGGGGCCTTTCTAAAATATCTTTCTTCAACCCTCCCCTCACCCAGCCCCCTGTGACTGGGGCTGTCAGCAGCAGCTCTCTCTGAAGTCCCCTCTTTCATAATCGGCTTCTTTTGATCACACGCTGCAACAGCTGAGGTTCTGTTTAAACGCAAGTGAGGAAAAAAGCAGGTCGTTAAATATGTAGGAAACGTCATTCCTTACCTGCCAGGCACCCCGGGAGGGCAGGGAGATGGAGGGATGGGGCAGGAGGGAGCGAGAAGCGGGGAGGGAGAAGGGGCAGCTCGGAAAGGATATGGGTTGCACACCATTTTGATGCACCAGTTCCGCGGGCTGGTGGTCTGCTTCAAGCAGAAGAAGACAACCGGGGCCAAGTCGGGGTAGGGGACATCAGGGTCCGGCGGGGAGGTGATTTCCTCATCCTCACCCAGCTCCGGGGAGGACGGCGGCTGCTCCGGCGGCGTCGGCTGCTCCGAGACCCCCAAATCCACGGGCTCCAGTGGGCAGACGGCGGAGGCGTGAGGGGGCTGTGGGCCTGCAGGCCAGGTGGAGGGAGGCTGAGGGACGGACTCTGCCATGCCAGCCGCAAGCGAGAACCCCTGGAGAGGAGGGGAGAAAGAGAAATGAAACCCACGTGAGGCATCAGCAGCGAGAGCGCAGCACGCCCGTGCTCTCCCGGCAAGCTCGGAGCAGGGGAGGGCTGCGGGACTGACGGCTCTGGCAAATGATAAACCACAGTCGCGCTTTGTGCCGAAGCAATTTTAAGCAAAACTCTTTTCTGCCAGTCCCTCTCTCCACCAAGACTCCTCCAGCTAGTCCTCTCCATCGCTATCTACATCAACCCTGTAGGTCCTGAGATGCCCCGGCACGGTGCTCCACCATCTCAAGTGATGGTGCCGACTCTTTTGGCAACGGCCTGAGCACCTTAATGGAGCACCGTGCTTTGGAACACAGCCACCCTGCCCTTGCAGTCCTTCACGCGGTCCTGCCAACCCCAGGTCCAGCTCCGCTGCCCCAAGCGCGCCCTCTCCCATCCAGGGACGCGCTGGGCTGGCCGTGTGCCACGCCAGACCGACGCCGGCAAATGCATATGTCAAACCCGTACACAACAGTCACTCGTTCAAACAGGGAGCTGTAACGCAAGCTAGAAGCGGGATTAAATATTAAGCGCCCTTTACTAGACCTTGTGGAGCTCTCCTGCGCCGGGGCAGTGGAATCACCGTGAAGACAGGTTGCAAAAGTTATTCCGCTAAGCAGAATGGTCAGGGAGCGCGGGTGGGTGAAGGAAGAATAGGTCTTACGCTCGGTAGCACCCAAGTACTGCAAAGCACCGTGCTTTTGCTAAAGAACATCGCTTTGCTGGCTGGGTGCACTGAACGGTGGCCTTGTTCTGGGAAAACGCAAAGGCAAACATCCATTAAGTAGCACATTGAAAGTGGCTTGTCAACTGAGGAGAACAAAATAAACTCCAAGGCCTGGCTTTGGAGGGGCGTTACAGTGATGCTCTTAGGAAAGAGAGCTTGCCCAAGGACTGCCTGATGGTGGCCTGATGGGCACTTTCTTCCCTTCACCCTGCTGGCATGCTCAAGCATCTGGAGTGCCCGTGCTACAAGTACAGGTTTAAAAGCAATACAAGAGCCCTCAGACAGACCACAATACAGAAAGGGACTATCAGCAGCAGGAAAAGATGTCTGTCCATGGCAGAGACCTTGTCTCCTCGCGTCCTGGCCATACGTTATCCTCCCAAGGACTTTCCTTAGTTCCCTTCACTTTAGGATCATGCATCTCTGCTGACACTGCTCTGCCTTGGCATGCTGCACCCTTGATGTTTCAGCCCGAGACCCTTTTGATGCCCACACTTCTGGATCCATGATCACCAGTGCTCTCCACAGCACTCATCTGCCAGGTCCGGCCAACCTTTCCACCTTGGGCTGCAGTCCCCCATCATCCCCGGTTAAGACCCTGTGAGCTCTGCCTAGCCACCCTGCTCTCTCAGCTCCCTGCTTCCAACATGCACTTTGATCCAAAGCTTTGCTTGTTCTTCGAGCCTTGGTATTTGTCAGAACAAAGAGCAGCAAGCACAGAGGTTTAGAAAGCAGACATAGTGTCCCTTAGGGGATAGCACAGAGACTCCTTGAATTCATTACCCCAAAGGCCTCCAGCTATTGGAAGGAAACACGTATTGTGTCTCCTGACTGGCTTTGGGATGCTGTTCATAATTTTTTAACCCCTGTGACAGAAGTGGCAGCACATCCTTCCCACCACCCAGCACCTCTGTTTTCACTCTCACCAGGTTTTTAACTCTGAGCACCTATGCAACTCCTTGTACCACCTTTTCCGTTCCCTATTCCCACCAGCTTCCCATTGCCTGCTCTGAGCTGGCTTCCTTGCAGGCTATTAACATGCGATGGCTGAGCCCAGCTTCTTTCCCATTAACAACACGAAGGAGAAAGGTTAGCAGGGACAGCCAGGAGGAATGACTTATTACGGTGCTCAGAGCATCCACACTGATGAGGGCATGACGATTCCAAACTGCAACGTACAAAGCTTCATAATTAACAATACAACTGAGCAAGGGAATGGGAGAAACAACCTCATCAGCGTTTCCCTGCTTTCCCTCCAAGCAAACATTCAGGGCCTCTTCTGCATCTCGCCACTGCCAGATGCAGCTGGGACTTTGGGATGCAGCTCTGCACATGTCACACACGTGCACAAATTGGGTAGTGGCTGCATCACAGGCAGTTTATCGCTCCAATTTGTGCAGCCCAGAATGGCTCATTAGAGGTCATACCGACACAGAGCTAGGTGAATCCCTTTGGAAGTCCTAAAGCTAAATACAGTCCTTGAATGACAGCTGCCCCACTGGAGATGAGAGTAATACCTCTTTCCTTCCTGACATTAAATCCCACTCTGCCACCCAAGCCAGGTCCAAGGCTGTGATCATGGCATATTTCCTACTTTAAGCAGGATTAATATGCTGTGTCAAAAGAGGAAGAGGGGAAACCCAAGCAGTGGGGCACTTCTGAGCTCTTTATGCAGAGTCAGTCCTGCTGCCTCAGCTTCAAAGGGGAAGGGAGTGGTTTTCCTGCCAAAGACAGATCCAGGGTGCTTACCACTACCAGCTCAGATGTGGAGGTTGGAATCGGGTATTTCCACTGTTTTGGCCAGGACAGGCTGCAACTCATGCAATGCTGATATTGTCTCTGGGATTGCAATTACTGGCCTTCCCATGCCGTAGCATTGCTGTGTAACTTGGTTGGAGTGAGCCTATTTAAATCAAAATGACCAAGAGGAATGAGTTTGGCACGCACACACATCTGCATACGCAGAAAAACATGCCTCAACGGTGAGGGTTCCTACCCAGATGAAAGACAGTAATAGTAAGACCAGACAGGATTATAAGGCTCCAGAACTCGACCTCCCCTTTGTGTAAGCACTGCTCACTGCGACAAGGGCAATACGAGAGGACAATCAGGTGGTTATGGGGTGGCCAGATGCACGTTCTTCCCACTCAACCGTTTGCTCAGGCAAGCCTATCCCCAGGTGGCGGTGGCAGGCCAGACCCATCAGTGCAGACCAAATCCTCCCCACCTCTGACTGTTATTTTCCGGCCAAACACCCCCCAAATGCCCAAAAACATTCCCCCGCAAAAGTCGCAAACAGCCAGAGGAGCGATGCTACGCCCGCTGCACTTCCCTCCAGGGGAAGGGAAGGTATTTGCGGGCTGGCAGCTCCTCCTGCTTCTCTCCCTGCACAGCCTGCACCGAAGCCTTCCCCGGAGCCAAGTATCGAGTCAGCACTCTTCCTCCCACTCTCCGTCCCCAAGGGCCATTTAAAACCACCACCATCCCGAGCCGAGCCCCTGCTGGTCCCGCATCTGGCACGCATGCCTGCCCCGGACACGTGTGCTGGCGGGGAGCTCCTTGACTTGGCAGGCATGGGAGATGCCGCCAGCCTCTGGCTCAGCCCTTCCCTGCTTCAGAGAAAGCACCTGATCCTGCCGGACTCCGCTGGGGAAGAAGGGAGAAGGATGCTCTGAAACAGCAAGGGAAGTGGTGGACTTAATGAGCAGGGGAGATTGCTTGGGAGAAAAAAGAGGAGATGTCACGGTTCAGGGGAAGTGCTTCAGATTGGGGGTGTCTGTCCCCAAGGGCCGATGTCACCTCCTGGCACGTGCTGCTCAGAGGGGTCTCTGATGAGACACGCTCCCCTCCAGGGCTGCAACTGGCACCCCGGGGCTGATAATGCCACGACCTGCCAGGCACGCCACAGTCGACCAAAGTGCCACGAGCGACCCAGCCCAAGGTGTCCTGCGGGCATCACGCCCCAGCTGAAGCGGTCTGCTGGCTCCTCGCCACCCCTCCTCGGCAGGGGTTTGGGCAGAGGGGGGCCGTCAGGGACTACGGGTGAGGGAGGGCTGGTGGGACCTTTGCAGTGCTCATCCAGGCCTTTCCTGAAAACCTCTAGCATGCGGACAGGATAGAGGAGACTATTCCATCTTGCCGGTGGAAGAGCCTTCTGCAGCCAGACGGGAGAGGGAAACACCAGAGAGAGGTCCCCAGAGCATCATCCCAGTGCTGGAGGCGATCCGCCCAGAGCCCAGCGGGATGTCTCCACTCCCACACACGGAGCATCCACAGAGTTCACCTTCCCCACCACCACCCTTAGCCCCGTATCCCTCGCCAGCCCACGCTGCCCTGGGACCATCCCTTCCTCCCTGCAGGCTGCTCGCACGGGCAACACCGGGGCTCGCAGCCGAGATGGAAGTGCGGGGTATATTTCCTTTAAGAGCAGCCTTACATGTATACAGAACCTTCCATCCTGAGGGGACATGAGTCCTTTACAGACCATCCATCTCCATCTCCATCTCTTGCGGCTGGCTTCACACAAACCCAGACTTATTTAAGGATGTCTCTGACTGTGCGGCATATTTATGAATGCGTGTGGGTGACCCCACTCGGTAGCTGCGTGTGCGCGTGTGCCTCCCAGGGTGGTCTGTTGTACATGGTTGTGAGTCCGCGTTTGTTTGTTGCTATAAATGGCAAGCACCGGTTGTGTGTTATCTTTGATGCATGCGTCTGGCTGTGGGGATGTGTTAGTCATACAGGTTTCACATTTGGAGCATTCGCAGTGGTACAATATAATTAGTGGTGCACGGCTCCCTCTCTGTTTATGTTCATCTGGCATCGGCGTGTTTCTCTGCCTGTTCGTGTGAGGCAGCGCCTGCTCTCTTCTGCCTGTATGTGCGTGGAGGTGTATCAGTATCAGTAAGGAAAAGGGTCACTTATTAGCAGCTAATTTGAAAGAGGAGCTTTTACATCTCCATCATCTCAGCACCTCCTCATGCAACGGGACATGGCAGAACCCAGCAGAAAGTGTTTCAAACGGTGCCCGAATCCATCGCTCACAGGTGCCAGCGTGCCCGCGTGCCCCTGAAACGTGCCGTCCGTGGCCTGCAGCAGGGCTGGGGTCTCCCGGCTGCCCTGCCTGGTCTAATGCCCACGACCTGTGTCACCTTTCAGCTGCACACTGGGCGATTGCTGTGCCTTATCTCCGCACATGTTATTAACCTCTGCCAGATTTGCTCAGGAGCTTGACAGCCTCCCCCTTCCCACCCTGGTGATTTTGGATCCCTCCTCCTGTTGGGGACAGGGAGCAGAAGAAATTCCCTCATCCCACTGAGCAGGGGAAGGAGCAGTGTGGTCAGCACAGGACGAAACAAAGATAAGCAAACTATCTGTCCTGAAGCCTCAGCAATACCCTGCCTTCAACCTGTACCGCAGGCAGCACCCCACAGCTGTAGGAAGAGCAAGCCCAGATCTCCCGGACTCTTCCACCCGTACCATCACAGCCGATGTCCATCACATCGCTTCCCCCTCGTGTGCCTGGGATAGCCCCGTCCTGGCCATGCCTCCGGTCCCCATCCCTGGCACAGCAAAGCAGGGATCTGCTTACACTGCTGAGAAGCCTTTGGCTAAGCCTGAAGGAGATGTTGTGGAGATCAGTGAAAACGTTGCTGGAGGGATGGGGAAAAGGTAAATGATGAGAGAAGAAAAGGCCCAGGAGCAACACGGGCACTTTGGGTTGAGGAGGTACAGAGGCGAAGGAGGTTTCCCAGTAGAAAATCATTACCTGGCCTTAACTATGTGGGGCGTTTGAGACCCAGAGGTCAGTGCTGCTGAAGACCTCAGCCTCATCCCATTGCTCCCCAGAGAATACACATGCTTGCTTTCAACAAAACATTTTCCTTTTTGGTGTCCCAAATAAACAGGCACCCAAAAACCTCCTTTTGGGGGTGACTCCCTGCTCTCACAGACCCATCTATGGGGAGGTTCTGCCCCAGAGCCAGTGTTTTCCCTTTCCAATCTGCCCCCCTCACTCCCCGCAACCCCCGTGGGTCCGCACCGCTCACAGCGATGTCTCCTCCTCGGGCACGCAGGCACCTTTCACGTGAGCGGATTCCCGTCACGTCCTCTCGCTTAAACCACCGCTTAGCCAAGCTACACGTCTTTAGCACTTAATCCTTGCTCATAAATTAATCTCCCTAGCCCCATGGTCGTTCCGTGCAGATCCGCGCTGAAAGCTGCCTCTCTCGCCTACCAATGCTCTGCCGATAATGATGTGCCAAGCGCCGCTTTCCCGCAGGGCTGGCGCCTGGGCCGGCCGCAGAGGCGGGCTGCCATCGTGATGTCTCTGTTGCTGGTCCCGTCACGCTGCAAGCCCATGTCTGATATGCCATCTACCGTCACACCTCGGTCTCGTGGCGTGTGCCGTCCCCTCCCCGCCCCTCACCAGGTCCTCAGACCACGTGTTTCGGATTACATTGCCCCCAGATGCATTAGCTTGCATTTTTCCTACGATGAATCCTCATTACGTTATTTTCTGCCCATCTTTCTGACCTCGCTAGTTCCCTTTGTGTTGTTTTTCTGCATCCCCACTGGCAGGCAAAAACCTGTTTTATCATCATCCAAGAAAGTCATTAGCATGCTGTTTACTCCCTCCTCCAGATCAGCAATGAAGATGTCAACTAAGATGGGTCTGATGAGGATGATGAAGAGGAAGACGGTGGTCTCGTAGGCTCCCAGCAACGACAGCTTTGGGGCTGCCCTCACACCCTCAGCCCTTGAGCCAGAATATGAAGTGCTCGCAGGAGAGGCAAAATATGCAAATACCTCGATTGTGCCTCCTGGAGAAGCCCATGCTGGGGGAACGGAGCCGCAGCTCCTGCCCACCACCAGGGCAGACGGTGCCCAGTGCTGCACCTGCATTGAGAGTGGATGGAAAAAGGCAGCCCGGGGCTGTGGCCAGGCTGGTCGCTCCCACCCGGGCTAAGCTGGCAGCAAGAAGCTCTGCCCTTTCACACCAGCCTTCCCGGACCAACCTCTCTGCTCCTTTTGTCCCGGTCCCGGTGCCCAGCCTGACCCAGTGTCCCTTCAGGACCTGTTGCAGTGAGCGGGTGTAGGAAAGCAGCAGCGTACAAGGAGGTGGGAGACGCCAGGAGACCCCCTGCTCCCCGTCACAGCACAGCGCTGGATGCAACCTCCCACCCCTGCACAAACACCCCCACCCCACCTCCAGACTTTGTCCCAACCCACATCACTGCTTACATCTGGAGAGGAGGCTCCCCGGGGTGGAAAGGGAGGTGGGGAGAAGCAAAGGAGGAAGGAGCACATCTAAAAGGAACACAGTGCTAAGGGATTTGGGGAGCATCATTATATCTTACACCTGTCCCGTCCCTATAAATTACTGTCATCGTCCCCCATCCCCTGCCTCCAAAGGAGATAATCTGCATAAACACAGATGCACATTTGGAGCAAACTAACTCTGGCAAAAACAAAAACAGGAAGGGAGCTGAAGCTATGTGGAGTGCGATGATGCCCCAGGCTCTGCCTCTAGAAAGGAGAGGGGATATGGGAGAGAAATGTAGCTGTGAAGCTGGGAATCATCTAGAAGCAGAGAGGAGACAATGCTGGTAGCTCTTCTGCAAAGGCCTATGGGCTGTTCAATCTCAGGTCAGTAGATAGACCGGGACCTTGTGATGGCTCCCTGCATCCCACGTGATTTGACTACTGACAGTGCTACTCATTTATATAAGCCTGGAAAGTCCCCTTCTCTCCCTGCTGCCACCAGGAGGAAAAAAAAAAAAAAAAAAACCCCAAAGCAAATCAAAGCTGGATGGTTGCTTGAACAGAAATCACTGAAAAGCAGCAAAGACACCAATGCAAGCATATCTGACCACAGACCTGAAATGGACCCCTGTGGTCCAAGTCCAATCCCTCCCCATAGCAGACAACCTTGCAAGGAAACTCGGTCCAAAAGAGTCCATGAAGAGTTACGCTACCCCCCACCTCCCACTACCCCCACTGGCAAACTTAGAGTAGCTCAAAAAGCAAAATAGGAAAAAAAAAAATGCCCAAGGAAGACAAGCAATTGAGGGCATCACCACTGCCGAAAGTCTTCGCTCTGGGAGGAGATGAGAGATGATGCTGGGCACACTGCACAGATGCACACGCTGCACATACACACACTGCAGCAGCAGGAACAGGATCCCATCCATCCCAGCCAGCCTGACCTGTAGGAAAATCCATTCCTAACCTCCGTCCTGGAAAGCGACTTAATCGAGCCTGCCAGCGAGACACACTGACCCAGCACCTGAGAATGTTTAATACCACTAACCCCATCTGTGCTCTCTATACAGCGCTGTTTTTCTAGCCACGGCCAAACTCTGACACTTCAGAGAAAGGAAACAAAAACCTCCCCACCCGCCCCCCACAACGATCACACCACACAAATACTTTCAGCAGCCACATCACAGCAGCAAAACCCCCAGCACTCGCCACTTCACCAGCTACCGACAGCGCAGGTCAGCAGCTCCTCTCCATCCCGTTCAACCACACAGCCATAACGCCGAGCTCCAGTGGTTTCGCATGGCAATGCCCCTTGCTAGCCCTCCCCGGGACACCCCCGTGGAGCTTTACATGGAGGCGCGATGGAGTGGGATGCGGTGCCTGCGCCGCAGGTGATGGCTATGTCAGAAGCAGAGACCAGCTGCCTTTTTTTTTTTTTTTTAATACACACACATGCACTTGATAAGAAGGGAACAACCTTTCCATTCGGAGGCAGCCCTCCGATCCTGCCTCGGTCACACGGAGACCGGGCTGCTGTACTGCGCTCTGCGGGTGCTGGGAAACACAAACTACTGCAGAAAACACCAACAAGCAGCATTTCACACCAAGAGCCCGCAGCACCTCCACTCACCCACAGGCTGCAAGGATTGGCATGGACCTGCAGAGGCCCTGATGGCTGAGCCTGGCTTAGCCAAGAGCCCACCTCCCTCCTGCCCCACCACAGCAGCACACACCGCCGGCCCGAGGCGAGCGACGAGGCATTTTCTGAGATCTCCTCAGTGCAATTAGTCCCCGATACGCTGGGCTGATTGCTCTTCAGGGCACACCGCAGTGCTTCAAACACGGTGGCCTGACGAGTACCGGGAAAGCGAGGAGTTTATTACCAAGTTAGTGGGTAGATTTATGCAGCCTGAGTTATGATTAGAGGGCTTAAATAAATTTTGTATCAGTATAAGACATTTTTCAAAACACTACGTGATTTCTAAGAGCTTCAAGGTATGCGTCTCAGACACAGATGAATAAACTAAATAAGCTGACTATATTAGGTCATGATAAACAACTGTGCACCTCTGCATAACTGGGAAGAAACCTTTACTTTCCAGTAACGAGTCGGGGTTTTGTAGACCTTGAACACTCTTAAAATCAGCCCTACGTTACCCCATCTTACAGATTTTAAAAAATACAGCTAAAGAAACAGTACTGCCTGATCTTGCAGATCCACCTGCACCACTTGATTTCTGAGCCCATCCACGGACCCAGCAGTTTTAGCAAGGCTCTGTGCAAGTGCAGGTGTTCACCTGCTTGCTTGAATTTGCAGGATTAGGACTTTGATTTAATAGAAGATGAAATTTATTTTAAATCCGTGGCTGGCTCTTTTAAAGAATCCTAACACTGTGTGTGCATGTCATGAGTTTCCAGCTGTAGATACTTGTTCTCTTTGAGAAAAATGAATAAAAATTGGTTTCAACATTTTTTTTTTTCCCCCCAGGAAAAAAAGCTGAGCAAGCATATGGCTTCTTTGCAGCAGAGCCGGGAATTGCAGGCTTTTCCCAAAATCAAAGGCGGCCAGGGCTCAGCTTAAGCCACCCTGGTCTGGGCTATCCTGGCGGTGTACCGACAGGGCTGTAACACTAAGCAGGGCTGTAGGCTGGGACCACGTCGTACCGCGTGTGGACACCTGGGTTCTCCCAAACCAGATCAGGCGGCAGGAACACGGCCAGGCGTGAAGTGGGTTGGTGGAAGGAGGCAAGCAAGCAAACCTGGGACCAGAGGAGAAGCCAGAGCTGCAGCCAGGGACACCGGAGCATTATGGGCACTTCAAGGATGCCCAGGGCTGGACTGGCGAGGAAGGTGCTGCTTTTGGTGGGGACAGGGGTGGGAATACAGGAAAGCTCACCCAGCACTGCGGGTGCACTCTGATAGACCCCAAGCTGCCCAACTGGTCTCCTCATATCCCAACCAAGGCCACTGTGCCTGCCCAGAAACACCCGCAGGCAAGCGGTGAGCTCCTCAGGAATCAGCATCCCCCTCCTGTGAGGCTTCCCCTCACTCCCTTGATGTCTGTGGCTGCGCTGGACCTGCTCCAGCCAGGTCCACTGCCTGAAAACGCTCCTGAGGCAGCAACGAGGGGAGATTTTGTAAGAGAAAACATGAGGCGGGTTAGCATAACCCCCCCCCCCCTTTACGATAGGCGCTGTCAGATTGATCCAGGCTTCACAAGGCAAACCCCTCACACGTGGCAGATCAAAGCTCCCTCCTTGCCCCCCCACCTCTCCTCTGAGATATTCACCACCAGATCTCCTGGCAAGGCACGTGTGCATCTGCTGGTGCACCGAGGTGGCCAGTGCTTAGACACATGCTTTCCAGTGAGATCTGCAGGAAAACTGCTTTTCCCCACCTTCCTGCTACAGCCAGGACCAAGGCTTTCCCGGAGAGGTACTGCACCCTCTCCCAGCCAGCCCGGTGCAAACGCCCTGCCAGTGGGCAGGGGATCCAGCGCCATGCCAGGATTCAACCCCTGCCTTCTTCCCGCTGCCCTGGGGAGAGGATCGTGGCACTAGACCTTCACCGACACTGCTGCCGTTCCGAGGAAGCTCACGTTCAACGCCAGTGCCATGAAACTATTACGTTATTTAATGGCGAGAGGAATAAACACTCCCAGTCCAGCAGCATCATTCCTTGCTCCTGCCTGAGGCTGCGCTCCTGCCCGCACCCGAGGGATGGGGCAGCGCTGGCTGGGGGAGAGATGCTCAGAAGGTGTCCTTAAAATAGAAAGGGGAAGGGGGGGGCAGAAGCAGGGCTCTTGAATTCCCTTCCCAGTGCTTTGAATTCAAAGTTTCTTTGCAGGTAGGGTGTTGAGAAGGTAATGAGCTTGCGGATTTCCTTCCGCCGATAGAGAAGTTTACACGTTGGAGAGAAAACATTGAGGGGTGAGGGGGGGCGGAGGGTCAGCAGACCCCATCCTTCTTCTGAGATAATAAATCCTCAATCACCAGCCCAAATTTAGGACCAAGAGCTCTGCAACAGCACACAGAAACAACTGAGAATTAACACAGCAGTCTTCTAAGTGACAGAGATACAGAACCACTAGCAACCCCCAGATCAATGAAAAAAACACTTCCTATTAGCAGAAAGAAAATGCAGAGCAAGTTCTGCTTATGGATGTTTACCATTTTTCTTTGTAATAATTTGTAAGGAAATGATGCATGTTGGTTTTTTCTTTCTGTTGGTTTTTTTTTTTTTTAAAGCCCCTGGTACTTTTTATACAGCTGCTGTTACCAAGAAGCAAAAGGTATCCATCAAGAGTGTTACGAAAACCAGTATTGGCAGAAAATATGCCAGATAATTGCCAGTCAACAATTTCTAACATTATTTCTGGTTCTCTTCTTTTTTAATTCTTCTATTTCTCTCCCCCTGACTCCAGCCAACAGCTTCCACTGATGTACAGAAGATGATGCATTTGCTATATTAAAGTACGTCCTATTCCCTGTCCCTTTTCAGACACTTTGGATGTTGCACACGCAATTGAAATGCAACAATAATCATAAACAAAACAAGAAAAGACAATTTATGAAACCTAAATCCAAGATTCAACTCTTGCTTTGCAAAGAAAAAACCCACCCCAACCCCAAGCAGCCCCTAACAGCGAGACGGTTTTAAGAAAAGTTATATATATACAAGTCTCAGACAGTTACCTCTCCAGGGAGGAGATTTTGTAACCCTTCCTCTTTCCCACCATCCTTCTCCATCATAACAGTACAAACTAACCAGGGCTAAATTTGAAATTCCTTGGATTATTCACACTCCTTCTATCATTTATAGTCATGTATAAAGAGCTGCTGAATATGTGTGAGAAACACATTCCCTGCTGCAATCGCTCATGGACGTGAACTGCTGGACACACAGTCGTTCCCCTTCCACCACCACCCCTGCCCAAAACACACACCAAAATCAATTATTGCTACTTGTTGGGTAAACAGAGGCAGCCTCACATACATGGGCACCACACACGGACATACATGTACAGCTGGACATGCACAGAGAAATAACTTTCCTCTCTGGGAAGACAGAATTATTAACATTACAGACATGTCTACCCTCAGCCTTTACTTCTGCCAGAGAGGAAACAGGTACGAAACAAAACAGGAATGGTGCAGGTACACGGGTGGGCACAAGTTTTCTATTAAAAGGACAGCAAAAACAAGTGAAACGAGACAGACATAAGGTTAGCCAGGTGTGCATGCGACTCACCTACCTTTGCATGGAAAAGAAACCTCCAAGGGAGAAGTGTCCAAGTCAGAGAAGCAAAATAAAATAATAATGAAGATGCTTTGAAAAAATTCCCCCACCAAGAAAAAAAAAAAAAGCCCCCCCCACCTCCCCCCTTTGCACACAGGCACACTCACACACAGACACACACACCTCAGCGCCCGGGGGGGGCGAAAAAATAGGAGAAAAAAGATCAGGATCAGCTGAGTGACGGGGAGCAAAGAACCTGCAGGCGAGAAGCGGGGAGTTGTGTTAGATCCGTGGCTGCAAGGACTGAGCGTGTGCAGGAAGGAGATGGTTTAAAAGGGGAATACATGGTAAGAAATTGTGGCTGCTCAGGCTGGAGTGTGAAGCTCTGGAGTCAGAGCGAAAGAAAAGAGGAAAAAAAAAGGACCTCTTCCTTCGCGGGAGGGTTTGGGGGGCTTTGTCTGTGCGTGTGTGTGTTTTTTTCCAGGCGGGTGGTGTTCAGAAGTGACAGAAGCTTCCTTCCAAAAAGACCAGAGGGTCAAAATAATAGTGGGGCGCTGGGAGGTGATGGAGGTGGGGGTGGGGGCAAGTTCAGCTATTCCATGGTGGGAAAGCGAGGAGGAAAGGCTGGTGTGTGGTTTCTGTCTGTCTGTCTCTCTCTCTCTGTGTCTTATGGTATGTTCACCAACGGCTTATGGAGCGAAGTGCACAGCGAGAGAGAGAGAATAACTGTACAGGCAGAGAGGGAGAGTGAAACGCCGTCCTTACAGTGACACCAAATGTCTTTAGGGGAAACCTACAATTAGAGGCGCATAAGGCAGGAATTCTAGCAACACCAGAGGAAAGGAAGAAATCTCCTTGCACACCGTCGCACACCCGCATCCATGGTGGGGTCTCGGGACAGCCGATTTTCCCTGCCTTCAGCCTGCTCATCCTTCCTTTTCTGATGGACACCGGCTTTGGAGCGCTTGCCTTGCCCCGAACTTGTGAGCGTGTGTCCCTCCACAGGCCACAGACCAAGCAGGTTAGAGAATTACCCCTTGGGAAGAGTTAAAAAAACCCCTAACAACCCCCCCAAAAGTCCCTCCCTCAAAACCAGTCCCTCCTCTCCCCCCATCCTACTCCCAAATCTGTTACGGGAACTCAGGGCGTGGGAACAACTCGCTGCAAATTAG
This sequence comes from Haliaeetus leucocephalus, assembly GCF_000737465.1. Taxonomy (NCBI): domain Eukaryota; kingdom Metazoa; phylum Chordata; class Aves; order Accipitriformes; family Accipitridae; genus Haliaeetus; species Haliaeetus leucocephalus. Next base: position 1,656,837 of record NW_010972436.1, read on the forward strand.
TTTCCTGCTGCATTTTGTGAAGCCAGGGAAAACGAGAGGGATGGATAACACGCAGGGATCCCACCGTCTGGGGGGCTAGAACAGAATATGGCTGCCCGAGCCCCCTCCAACGGAGGGCCAGCCCAGCCGTCTCCCCCACCGGTCCCATCCCGTGGCCGAGCAGACTGGCCCCACACTGGCACAGGCTCCTCATCCTCAGAGCATCAACTTTCAATTTTCTGGCTGAGGATCCCCAAGTCGGCTCTGGGAAAGAGACACTACGTGAAGCCATCACAGTCCTCAAGGCTTTTCATGGGTTTTGCCTGTTCAGACCAATAAAACCCCAGATGTTATGAGACAGAGATATTCTTGTTTCTGCCATGGGCATATATTGTAAATAAGCAGCTAAAAAACACCCAGCTCCCAGCTGGGCTATGGTACAACATGTGCCTCCTCTGCTTCCTCGCAGGGTTACACAAAGCCTTCTCCAGCCCTTCCCCACCAAGACAACGTCTGTGCCGGCTGTCGCAGACTTTGAGTGCACAACTAGAATAGCTGGGTCAGGGTAATTAACACAGCTGACCTAAAAATGGCTGGGAAACCAAGCACTTTAATTGTACTGCGCAACAGGCCCTCAGTCATTAACTCTCCGCAGGAAGGCAATGGAGCAAGCCCACCTTCTGGTAAAGCCAAAGCATCTCTGGTTTTACCTCCAGGTAGCTCACGTGCGTTCACCATCTAGGGTGAAAAACACCCAGTACAAATCCTTTCCTCTGCCGTCCATCTCTGCATGGCTTGGCTTTGCTGTGCCAGGGGCGTTGGAGAGAAGCCAAGGTGCCCCTGGCCATTTCCACCCCATAAGCCAAGCTCCCTGGAGCCCAAGGAAGGTGGTTGGCACCGCCACTGTCTCTCGTGAGACCCTTAAAAGTCTTTGGAGCAAAGATGACGGCCGCTGTCTGCTTTTAGCATAACACTTTTGTGTTTTATAAAGTGTCTAATCTTGTTTCCTCTCCTGAAAGGCAAACTCAGCCCTCAGAGGATCCTCAGGGTGCACCAGGAGTGCTAAAAAAAAAAAAAAGGGAGCAGAGTTATAAATGACGGGAATGTTGTGAGCATCAAAAGTTACCTGATTAGCAACCCTCGTGAAAAACAGCCCTTCCTCAGGCAAGTCCAGCCTTTCTTTTTTCGTAGCTTCTGACCGGGGCTGCAGTTGCATGGTGAACCCATGCATCCTCCATGAGCCAGAAAGAGATTTTATTCCAGGATAATAAATATTTGTGGTGGCCGGACCTCTCCCCATCAGTGCTCAGAGCCTGTTTGTACTGAAGCCGTGCAACCACCTTCGGTACCAAAGAAGGTTGTGGTTACCCTGAGTTCTGCACGAGCTGGAGGGCTCCCATGTAGGAGCAGGGAGACAGCAAGTGCCCATCCACATCAAGAAGCCCCTCGAAGTGCAGGATGAACATGATTTTGTCCAACTTCAGCTTCTTGGTGCGATGGGGATATGGCACTGGGCACATCCCCAGACCCACAGCAGAGTTTGGGGTGATACCAGAGCCACGTAATTATCCCAAAAGTCGGCTGAGGCAGATGCCCAGGCAGATCTCTAGACAATCGCCCTGAACCCTCGGGTGCCAGGCTGCTGGCAACCCGCTGAGACACCTCCTGCCTCAGCCAATTCTTGGCAGCCCCGTAAGAGATGTTACTCTTCCCTAAGCACACCGCAAGCACCACACACAGCAAATATGCAAGCAACCATAGGCACTCGCACTCCCATATACACGTATGCCTTTCCCATCCCTACATACACCGGAGGGGCGGGCTGGCTGACCTTCTAGTCCCCTCGTGCGAGCAAGTCCACCCTGGGCTGCCGAGGTGAATCCCCTTGGATTCCTCCTCACCAGCCACAAGACACTCGCCACTCCCTCTCCCTATAAAAAGCATCTGTTATTCCTTCCTGAGAAGAAGGGCTTCAATTCTGTCCCCGAAATGATGAATCTGAGCATTATATGATTTCAGATGCCTGCAATTCACCAACAAGCCCCTTCAGGGGGAACAGGGAAAAAATGCAATTGAATTTATTCATGCATGAATATCAAATGAGAAAAAGGGAATGAGGAGGAGGGCAGGAGGAAGAGGGAGGGGGTGAGACAGGAGGGAGAAACAGGGCAGCAAGGAGAGGCGAAACAAACAAAATGGTAAAGGAAGATGAAGGGTACACACAGAGGGGCACAGGAGGACAGATGCACATAAATACACACCCAGGAAAATCCATGGGTCATCGCTAATGTCCACATCCCAGGATCACGTCTGTTTGCCTTCTAGCATACCTACACCATGGGGATTACAAGACATTTGAACTCTCACTCAGACAAACCCTCCAAATTGATAAAAGCATGCAACAGGCTTGGAAGGAGGGGAGAGGGAAGGAGGCTGGGTGGGGAAAAGCAGCCATGCCGTTCATCCCTTCGCAGATTCGGAACTGGCAAAAAGAGCAAGCCTAGGGCAGCTCATGCTCCTGCTGAGATACAGGTCCAGACCTGAGCCCCCTTCTCCCCACAGCCCTCCCCAGACCACACACACTGGGGAGGATTTCCATGGGCTTGCTGGTACATACACCATGGGCATCCCCCACAGTGGCAATCCCAGTGTTACCACCAAGCCTTGGGCTGGGAAGCCGCTGCCCTCCCTTCTCCTCTCCACCAGCCCCAAGAAAAGGGTCTGAAGACAGACGGCTCCTCGCCTGGCAGCTCAGAGCAGTCACAGGGCTCTGTCTTTAACCCCTGAGGCTCTTTCAAAGAGTTTTGTCACCTGCCCCAAGTAATACGCATGGGCTCTGCTGGGAGCAACCTGGGGCTGGGTGACACCAGAGCTGAGCATGGCACAAGCTGGTCCTACAGATCCATCCGGAGCATTTCCAAAGGTCCCTCCCTGTTCCCTCTGTGATTTTTGAGAGGAACAGGAAAGTCCATGCTGTCCTTGTCACCACCTGAGCCAGCAGCACTGGCTGAGGGGGTTTAATGGGGAAAGTACGTGAATCATTGCAACTGCTTCGGAGAGGGGACGGGGCGAGAGGGAACAAGCAGGAAAGGGGGAGCCATCCCAAAGCGGAGAGGCTCCGGGGTTAGCTCTGGGAGATGCAGCCCTCTCCTCTGCGGGTCTGCAGGTGGCTGTAGGCTGAGCCCACTAGGCAGCAGCCCACACTGGATTTAAAGGCATCCTCTAGCCAAGTCTCACCGGCATCATCCTGCCTCCTGCCAGGCTGACCCAGCCCCAATCTCTCTTGCCAGCCCCGACGGCAGATCCTGCTCTCCTGCCCAGCACACAGGAGCCAAACACTGACCGTCACCGCAAATCCTGCTGCCGTTGCCCCCAGGAATGGCTGCGCAGTCCAGCCCACCCTCCGGCTCGCCTGCACAGCGCACAGACCCCTTAGAGCTGGGTCCACTGTGTGCCCGGATTAGACACAGCCATATGTAAGCTGAGCTCATCCCCAGGCACGCAGCGAGGAAGAGGAGCAGCCAGACACAAAGCAGGCTTTTTCCCAGTGCTCCCAGGTAGGGCATCAGGTCCGGCATCTGTTGCCGTTGTGGGTTTATGTTTGCTGCTTCCAGGAGACGGTGCTCAGCTTTTCCCACACCCTTCAAAGTAGAAAGAGAAAAATAAATTGAGAGAGTGTAAGCTCTGACGTGAACCTAACTTTAGATCCAAGGGCTGATGACTCACTCCACTGGGGGAGAAGTGGCTGAGCTGGCTGTAGGTTTCTGTTTATATACCTCACTGAGCTAAATATATAGACTGAGAAGTTCTTCTGTTCTAGCCCAACAACTTCAATCTGCATTTTATCCCTCTCAATCTTAATGTTCCCTTACCTTCTAAATCGCTCTCTTTTCCCCCAGCGTTGCCTTCTTAATCCCCTTTACGCTTGCTTTGTTGTAGGAAATTGAAGAAACACATGTCTCCCCACCTTCCACTCTCCCCGGTGTTTATGGTTAGACTGACAGGGGATTTCTGGGAAATGATTCAGTGTTGTGGCTCTTAAGCACAGCTCCTCACACCGATCTGCCGATGCATTTCAGACCCGGCCCGGTGCTCCCAGCCACGGTGCCGGCAATCAGATCCTGTGCCGCCTCCTGATCCCGATGGTCACACAGCTTTCGGGATGGATGTCGGCTCCCTCCCAGGGGTCCCTCGTCCCATTGCTCCAGCGCAGAGCTCTGCTCCGGTGCCCACCCACGCATCCCAGGGCTGGCAGCGTGCATCCCTGCCTTCTCCAGCTCAGCATCCCGGGGCACGATGACACTCTGCCAACAACACCTCAGACCCCAGCTGTGGCACTTGGGCATCAGGGGCTCCCTGAGGAAGGGCTGACAGCCACCACCAGCTATTCTCCACTTCTGTGACCAGAACAAGGACTTTGTCATCGGCGAAAGGCATCTGGATGAGACCTCCACAATTCTTTTCACCTGTGATCTGCCAGAGCAGGGGACTCGCACGGCCAGCACCCCACAGCACGCTCGCTCACACCTGTGCCCGTACCTTGCACGTTTATGGCACAATGGTGCCACAGTCGCTCTCCCCTTCGACAACTCTCACGTTCCAGATGTGGGCTGCAACCTGTCCATCAGCTGCACGGGGGGTCCGAGGGCCCCCCGAGGGGGGTCCTACTCATCCCCTCCTCCTCTCTGCTGGGTGCTGCCATCCCTCCCCACCACCTGATAAATACAGCATCACCTTACACGTTGGAAAAGAAGCCCCTCAAGAGGTGCAATGTCGGAGAAGGGCTGAGACAGGGAGTGCAGCAGCACACGATGCTGCAGGGAAGCAACATCCACATGAACAAACCTGCCTGGGCTTCTCTTTTACAGGGCCAGAGTGGTGTAGCAGAGCTGAAACAGATAGTTGAGCACACAAGGACCATTTCTGGTTGCAGCAAATGCCACTGTGGATCTATAACATCTGCAAGCTGTGATACCCCCTCACCTCACCCCTCCTCATCTGGAACAGGTCAAGACAAGTAGAGAAGGGAATGGTAGAAGAGAAGAGCTTAGAAACAGGCAAGACGGAAAATATAAATTAATCCCTCCAGCAGAGGAGAGAAACAAAGAGAGTGCAAGCGAAATAGGAATCTCTGCCCTCTGCTTGGGCAGCTTCAAGCTATGGTGGCAGACAGGTTTCTAGATGGGAGACTAAGACCATTTACAAAAAGGTGGTTTTTATGAAAAACAACAGTGGAGAGGAAAAGGGGGATGTGCATTTGAGGAAGAGGTCTCCAAGGGATGGAATTCAATCTAACCCAACATCCCAGTCTAGGAAAGGAAGATCACCAATGCAGTTTGCTAAGCAGCTGCTGGGAAGAGGAACATTGTCTTCAAAAGCCCTGGATGAATCTTCTCTAGATGTAGGTCTGTGGGATCCAACAGTGAAACCTGGATCTGAGCTTCCCCAAGGCATCCCTTGGGTTGGGACCCAGACTGAGGTACGCCTGTCTCTAAGGGACTGTCTCATACAGTGCCTATTTGTCATCTTGCTCAAAACCTTCTCATCTCCACTCACAGTATCAAAGAGCTGGTTTCTCAGCTGGTGGGCAAGCACCAAAGCTAAGCCATCTCGAGCTGCTTCACCCCACTGATCATCCAAAGGACAACACGGAGAGCCTGCGTACAGCCACCTGATAATAGACGCATAGAATGGTTTGAGTTGGAAGGGCACTTAAAGATCATCTAGTTCCAAGCCCCCTGCCATGGGCAGGGACACCTTCCACTACACCAGGTTGCTCAAAGCCCCATCCAACCTGGCCTTGAACACTGCCAGGGATGGGGCATCCACAACCTCTCTGGACAACCTGTTCCAGTGCCTCACCACCCTCACAGGGAAGAACTTCTTCCTTACATCTAATCTAAATCTACCTTCTTTCAGTTTAAAGCCATTAGCCCTTGTCCTATCACTACATGCCCTTGTAAAAAGTAAAAAGTCACTCTCTGGCTTTCTTGTAGGGCCCCTTTATGTACTGGAAGGCTGCTATAAGGTCTCCCTGGAGCCTTCTCTTCTCCAGGCTGAACAACCCCAACTCTCTCAGCCTGTCCTCATAGGGGAGATGCTCCAGCCCTCTGATCATCTTTGTGGCCCTCCTCTGGGCTCACCAACAGGTCCATGTCCTTCTTATGTTGGGGGCCCCAGAGCTGAACGCAGTACTGCAGGTGGGGTCTCAAGAGAGCCAGAAGGACCAGCGCTTCATTTGGAGAGAGCGTAAGCAAGCTAACCTCACGTGTGTAAGTGCAAAATGCCTGTTGCAGAAGGACGGGCTCTGTCTATGCTGAGGTCAACAGCCCCCATGAGATCCACCACCCTCTCGGCACAGCTGTGCTCCCTGGCTCTGTGGGGCAGACCCTGCCTGTCCTCCCACCACCGGAGGGAGCCCGGAGCAGAGGCAGAACAGGCAGGACACATCCTCTGATCAGCAGCTACTCCAGGGAGCAGGGAAGAGGGCAGCAAGGGCTAAAGAGCACCCCAGGCTGGACTGGGGTCTCCTCTCAGCCATGTTCATTGCTCCTCAAAAAAGAGAAGAGAGCAAACTTGCATCTTAAATAACAGATAGTCCTTCTCATCACCCATCCATCACTTTGGCCTTAACTCTTTGAGGCTCTGTGCCATGTTCTGCACAGCTGCTTTACCCCAGCTGGCCCTGACCCATGGTCTCTCCTGGCTTGGGACCCAGGGGAGCCTCCAAGGAAAACCAGACAAGTGTCTGTAGTCAGCTGAGTGGTGGAGAGCAGCAATGGGCCGAAGGGCAAGAGGATGGCTGGGGCTAGTGAGAAAAATGGAGAGAGATTTACAAAAACAAAACAACAACAAAGGCAATCCTGTGGTGCCACCTCGTGATGGGTTTGGACAACATAGCCTGGGCCAAGAAGTCCTGGATCCAAGGGTGGCTGCCTTCCAGGGGGCGAGAGCAGAAGTGGAAAAGGACTGAGATGGGAGTCCATACGCAGTAAGATCTACAAAAAGGTGAGACCCATTCACATTTGCTGTGGCTCAGGAAAGACACAACTTTGACTCAGACAGTGCTTTTGCTGAGAGCAGCACGAGCCCGGGGAAGGGGAAGGCAGTAGATAACTCCCAGCAGAAACAGTAGAGGATGCCTAAAATGCTGATGGATCCAACCTTTTCCCATCATACTGTGTCCTCTGGCAGAGAAGCTTGTGGACTAAAGGCACAAAACAATCTAGGAATCAAAAGGAGAATGTGCTTTTTCTTGTGGGACTCACCACTGCAGTAGAAGGGTGGCTGAGATGATGCCTTTTCCTGAATTAAAAGCATAAACTGGCACAACATGAAAGGTTTGAGATTCACCTGCCCTCTAACATAACTGAAAATTGATTTCATCCAATGATCCTTTTTCTGGGCTCCAGAGCAAGATGAAACAAGATCAAATCCCCAGGATATAAGCTGAGAGGAACCTTTTCCGTTGGGGTGATTATCTCCCCAACGTTATCTCTTTTCAGCTCTGAAGCATGGTGCATACTGATATTCCCCTCATCAGGGGCAATATGCCCTTGCATGTACTTGATGCTACCTACCAGTGAGGAATTTTCTAGGTCTGGAGGCAGCTGATGTATTTTCTCTTCTGTTGTTGAGGTACAAAACAAGGCATCTCCTCCAGTATTTTTCAGCTGTAGAGATGTTATGTAAGCACTTGATGAAGGGAACAGATCTAATTACCTCTCATCTTAGAGACAAGGAAACTGAGGCCCAGAGAAAGAAGACGATCCATCCAAGATCACCCCGCAGAGGGGGTGCAAAGCCAGTTCTGCCCAGCCCCAGCTCCACATCTACACAGTGGGTCATCCTGTACCAGCACCCAGCTGGGAGATCCCCTGGATACCAAATGTCACCAACTAGAAACCAAATCTGACACATCAAGGTGCGCACTGCCATGGGGAGCGTGAGGAAGGTGTTTCTCACCAAACCTCCCATCGCACAGCTGTATTTTTCACTGGGATGGGCAGTTTAATTTTCCACGGAGGCCAAGTGTGGGCAGAAAGGAAGATCCTGGATTAGATCAACTGATCCAATGTGGCATCCCCTGTGCTTCTAACTCTTCCCAAGTCCCACAGTCCTCTTGGGTATATTTTCCAAATAAGAAACAAAATAGAAGAGACAGGAAGATATAAAAATTGGAGACTAAATTTGAGCTACAGCAGCGCCTGAGGGGGAATTAAAGAAAAAAGAAACACACACACAAAAAAAAAAAGAATCAGAGAACAATTTATCAGATGCAAGGTTAGGAAGGGACAGGGGTTATGGTTAATAATAAGCCAGTTTGCTGTTCTGCTCCCAGGCTACAGACCCGTCTCCCGCTCCCCTCCCCCAGCTCCTCCATCGCTCCCATCCTGCCTCCCGCCCTCCCTGTCGCTCACTCTTTCTGCTCTGTCACTTCGCGTCAGGCTGGGAATTTGATGCGAGGCACCTGCCTCTTCCCACAGCTTCGCAGCACCGACCCGGCCGTCAGCACGGGCACACCGGCTTACCAGGTGCACCCACCCCCCGCCAGCCCCCCCAGCCGGAGGGTGGGAAGGGGATGCTTGGAGCACACCAAACCTGCAGGGCAAGAGTTCTCCATCTGCTGACGATGGAGCAAGGAGAACAGTCTGTCCGAGCGCCCCGGAGCTGAAGGGGATGCGTGGAGCCACCACAAACCAGTTTGTCCTGCTGATAACAGCCACGCCATTGCTGGTACCCAGGTAGCACCTGCACGGCGCTGCAGGGTGCCTTCTGCATCCCCAGGGGCTGCTCCGGAGGCCTGGGCAAGGAGAGCAGGCGTTATCCCCGGCATGCAGCACAAGCAGGCTCTGTGCCACCCCATCCTACCCCCTCTCTTGTACAGGCTTTGAGGGGAAAAGCCTTCTCCTTTTCCCACTCTGCATGCAACCCACTGGGACACACAGGCAGACCCAGCAATGGGCAGAGCAGGCAGGTGCTAGTGGGTTGGACAGGGAGGAAAGGACTCCGGCATTTACAACCAGGAGATGAAGAGGAGGAAGAAACCCAGGCGAAACAGCTCCCCGCAACAATACACCAAGGAGAGACCCACGAAATGCTCTGCCGGTGTGAGGGCAGAAAAGACACGTGGCTTCTTGTCACCGTCAGTACCCCAGAGCCACCATTTCAAAGAGGAGCTGCTTTGATGTCAACTGGGGAGCTGGGCTCAGGCAACTGCCCCGGGTTGGCCACAAGCATTTCAGAAGTGCTCCCTCACATCTGCACATCAGGCCAGCGCGACGCCATCCTCCCCAGCAAAAAGGCTGCCGCACAAAACTCCTGGGAGAAGGCTGCTTGTCGAAGACGTGTGGCTACCAAGCGGGCTGGCTGCCAAGCAAACTGGGGCACCCCGAGCCCAACGCAGAGCGGTCAGGAGCCGGCGCTGAGCTGGGATAGAGCCATCGTTAGCTGGCGAGCTGCTGCGGCACAGCAGGCACCGCCGTCGTCTCCGGCTCCCTCCCAGTTTCCCTGCTGGCACCAGCCCCGGTGACCCTCCGCATCCCGCTCCGTCGGCCACCGCCGGAGTGTGAAAAGTAGCCAGGCAGAAAGCCCAGAAAGCCCAGCCGCTGTGAAAGGCAGCGGGGCCAGGACGCCGGTCTGTGCTTACAGATGCCCTCCAGCGCTCGCACATCTGCCCACATGCGTGCACGCGCGCTAACACCCGAAACAAGGACAGCTTCTGCCTGCACATCTGCATCTTCACAGGCACGTACATCACCGCTGGCAGGACGTCTCTCAGGCAAACGTGGCCGGAGACAGGCAGGACCATCTACTCGAGGAGAAGCACCAGGCAGGGATGAGGCTGCCTGTATTTTCCTCCCAGCTCGGGCGCAGGCAGGCTGGGCAGCCCTGTCTGAGCCGCCTTCCCCCTCCACGCAGAGGGTAATACCCCCATATCTTTTTGCTGAAGTGTGTTGGAGCCCAAGGCTGAAGAGCAGCCTGGAGGAGCTGAGTGCTTATTACATGTCTTCAGCACGCACTTAGTGTTTCTGCACGCGTCATTGCGTACGAGTTGAACTTTCGGCAGAGAGGGAAACGAGGGAGGGATGGCACAGGAGGGAAGGGAGAGAGGATGGGAGCCATGTCAAGAGCAGGAGAGGGGAAGAGGTGCGGGACAGTGGCTCCCGAAACGCGGGTGCCAGCAAAGGCTCTCACAGCCGCTGCAGTGAGATCGCAAAGAAGCAAAGCAGCAGAAGGAAAAACAAGCAGGGAAGGAAACATTTTTAAAGAGAAGAGGGCGAATGGGAGCTACAGCAGCCAGGAGGAGAAGAGACCAAGGCTGAGGAGAAGACTTCAGCCAGGGCAGAGCTGAGGCAGGGATACACCAAGGCAACTTCTCAGCTGTTGCAAAAGGCAGAGTCTGCAGCTGTAAGTACTGGCGTACTGCGTTCAGCTCTGGGGCCCCCAACATAAGAAGGACATGGACCTGTTGGTGAGCCCAGAGGAGGGCCACAAAGATGATCACAGGGCTGGAGCATCTCCCCTATGAGGACAGGCTGAGAGAGTTGGGGTTGTTCAGCCTGGAGAAGAGAAGGCTCCAGGGAGACCTTATAGCAGCCTTCCAGTACATAAAGGGGCCCTACAAGAAAGCCAGAGAGTGACTTTTTACTTTTTACAAGGGCATGTAGTGATAGGACAAGGGCTAATGGCTTTAAACTGAAAGAAGGTAGATTTAGATTAGATGTAAGGAAGAATTTCTTCACTGTGAGGGTGGTGAGGCACTGGAACAGGTTGTCCAGAGAGGTTGTGGATGCCCCATCCCTGGATGTTCAAGGCCAGGTTGGATGGGGCTTTGAGCAACCTGGTCTGGTGGAATGGGTTGGGACTAGATGACCTTTAAGTGCTCTTCCAACTCAAACCATTCTATGAGTCTATGATTCTATAAGTGGGTAGAAAGAGGATCCGAAGGTTAAAGGTGAAGACCAGGTCACAGGTGTTGGAAGCAAATGGGAAATCAGAGGAGAATGAGCTTTTGCTAGCCCATGTGACAGACTTCCCAATCTTCTAGCTGCAGGGCATAAAAACTGGGGAAGGGTGACATTGGCAGAATCTTGGTAAATCATTTTCATGCACTGTTTTGCACCCTGGGATGGAGGAAACAAAATCACGACCCCCCAGGTGTGTTGGCTGATGGGACCTGAAGGTTGGTTTCAAAGGCAGCCGCCCAAGGAAAGCCCATCTGCTTGCTGACTGCAAAACTCCCCAAGCAGTAGAGCTGGTTTCCACTGCCGAGATGGTTTTCCAAGCAGCACGGGTGCTACGCGGAATGAATTGAAAGGTTCTCCACCCCTTAGATCAACACTACAGAGACTTTCTAAAGCAGACACACACACAAAATCAGTTTTCCTTTAGACACCTTTTTGGCTCACATCTAAGCCAAGATTCAGCTAGAATTAATTGCCTTAGCAAACAGCAATGCACTCCAATCCAAGTCTTGTAAGGAAAATCTGATGAATGACTGCAGTTGTCTAGAAAAATGACATGTAGTCAAAGAGATATTTGAGGAGTGAAGGATAGCGTGCGTCTCTGTAAGGACTTATGGTTCCAGGGGTGATGGAGAGGTTTTCTTCCATCAGGCTGAGAGTGATGAGGGAGGAGAGCACAGCACTCCTCCAAGTAGTTGGGAGAATCACGCCGCCATGATCAGAGATGCAGAAAGCATGACCTACCAGGAAGATACTGAGCAAAATGAAGCTGCTTAGACCACAGAAGATTGAGAAGGGGCACGATAACAGTTTTCAAATACATACAATTTTGCTACAAAAGGAGAAGAGTTCTCAATTCTCAGTGTCCACAGCGGACAGAAGAAGCAACAACAGGCTTACATGTACAGGACATTTAGTGATAAGGAGAGCAAGGCGTACAATACAGACACTGCTTGAGGTTGTGGGGGAATGTCCTGCACTTCAGGCCTTCAAAACCAGGCCAGCCAAAACCTCTTGAGAACGACGTATGCATTGATCGTCCAGAGATGTGTATAAAGTCAGTGACATCCTGAGGACCCTGCCAGGCCTGTCTTCTGTGGGTGTCTAATCCCAAATGCCTGTGGCCACCACCACCACAATCAAGTGTCACTATTGTGTTTTTGGGGGAGAAACAGCAGCTGTCTCTCCCCGGTCACTCCTTCCCCCATTTATTTTGTCTTCCTGAGAGTCTCACAGAGCACAGCGTGTGTTTGCAACACTTTGTGAATAACAACACTCATATATCTCCAGCAAAATAAAAAACTGGGTCAGCTAAGGCACTCGCCTGTGTACATCAGGAGCAGCCAATGCATGTGCCAATGAACCCTACAGTGCTGCAAAATCCAACCCACCAGGCACACAGGGGTTGGAAGGCAATGTATCTCCAGGGGGGGAAGAGGGGAGAGTTCAGGTAAAACCAGGAAAAGACAACCATTTTGGTGACATTTCATAGGTGAAACCATTAATAAAACAGGACTTGAGAGAGGGTTCTAACAAACTGCTCACACTAATATCCTGGCCACTGGGAGAAACGGAGGGAATATGCAATTACCCCAGTTCCAGAAGCTGCCGCCAGTGCCCCTGACCTGCATGCATACATATCAGAAAGAGCTGGATGCAAATAAAGCAAGAGACACGTACATACCTGCTATAGTCTGCAGGAGGGTGGCTGAGGAGGGACATTCAGAAGGAAAAAGTGAGTCAGGAGCTCTGGGGAAGAGCAGAGACAAGACAAAAGCACAGCATGTTGCGAAACAGAGACTTTTCTAAGCGGGGGGAGTTTAGAAAGAAAGGAGGGCCCTGGCTCACAAGCCAGAGTGGGTTCCGCAGCTGGTAGGAAGGTCTCAGTCCTCCAGACCCATAGGCTCTCAACTGGCTGCAGCCCGTGTATCAGGATGCCAAAGCAACGACACTGCATTTAAGAAAAGCCGAGCTTGGGATGCTGGCCAAGAGACCAGGACGAGGTAGGTTTGATCTGTCCTTCCCCAGCGAGCAGGACCTTCAGCCACCGCATGTATGTTTGCGTGCATGTGCAAATCTGCTGCTGGGCCAAAATCCAGACTGAAATCAGACCCTCTGTCAGAGACAAAGCTGTTTGCTGCAGCAAGGCAGCCAGAAGGGAGAGAGAAAAAAGCCTCAGCAGCGGGACGCACGGGTAGGAGCTGCCCAGCTGTTTCATCTGGCCATTTCTCTTGCCATATTTTACAAAGAGCTGGTGACCAGTGGCGTGAATGCTGTCCTATGTTATCTCAGCACAGACCTGCATCCTACCCGTTAAGGTACAGCCCCCAGAAGATGGAGAGCTGTCTGACGTTACCCATCGCCCCTCAATCATCCCCGATCACCTCGGCGTAACGGACCTAGGTCAGCCCCCCGCTCCCAAGGAGTGGATGGGAGACAGGAGAGAGCAGTTGCCAATTTTAATGTGTCCAGTGATAATCAGGCTGGCAAGGAGGTACAGAGCACAAAATCAGGCAGCAGGAGTACACAGGCAGGGAGCCGGAAATAATTACCATGATACTGTAACCAGAAAACACAAGGCCAAGCTCTTTACCATACTAATTACTGTTTATCCCTGTTTATGGCTCCACATGGCAGTGGGACTGGCAGCCTGATTGGAGGTGTGAATGCTTAAAGGAACAAGCTCTGGATATTAGAATTAGATGCCAGGTCAAGGGAAAGCCTCTGCTGAGCTGAGGACAGGGAGAGACGAGCCGTCCATCCCTCCCTTCATCTACAGGAGAGCTGGAGCTGCTGAAAGGAAGACCCAGCTGGTCCTCCCAGGGTACAGTTATGGGGAAGTGCCCAGAGCCTGCTACATGCTATTTATCTGCTAATGCATCTCCGTATCTTCATCTCCCTCAGGTCTTTTTCTCCTACACTTTTTCTCTTGGATGCCGCTACTGGATTAAAGATTTCCCCAAAGTGTTCCTTAATGTTCCTCCTTCTAAACTGCATCTGTTCCAACAAAATAAGATACAGTTTTTCCCTTATTAAAGCAGAGTTATTTTTCCAAGGCAGCTTTCCCACATCCTCCCTCCCTCAACACCTTTTTCTTTTCTACTTCCAAATGGGTTCAGAGTAGAGGCACAGGAGAAAGGGAGGAATCTGCCGCAGACTGCCCAGATGCCACTGGCAAAGGTGAGCATCATGATGAAGATTCAGGAGCTCGTAGCAGGAGCCGCTGCTCCAAACCCTGGCCCACCGCTCCCTTCTGCATGGGGTCCTGCTGGGATGTTCTGCCCAGCAGCAGCCAGCCGGTCCCTGCTGCCTGTCCTCACCGCCGCCTGCTACAAAGCTGCCTTGACAACAGCAAGAGGTATCTGAAATACTTCCCTAACCATTTTACATTTTTTTTTTCATACTGTAGGCTATGTCATGGGGAAATATGTCTCTGGAGGCGCTGCCCACGCTAAGGAAAGAGTCTGAGTGTCCAAGCACTGGGCACTGCTGACCTCTCCAAAGCCTGGGTCCATCACCCCTTCCTGCAGGGCTGATTTAATTCTTCCCTCGCACTGCTCATCGCTTACAGAGTCTCGCCCCTAGAAGCCCTGCAGCTGGTGGGTCTTGTCTCTGCCCCTTGCACTTTATTCTTCAGCCTGGGGATTAAAACAGCACCTAGCTCTCACAGAGCAATCTCTCAAAATAAAATCAGAAAGCTGTGTTGGCCCCAATCTGTTCCTGTACCTTCCCTCCATGCTACATTACCAGATGCTCTCGTGGAGTTGGGCATGTCCTATTCACTTCCATCGAGGATGTGATATCTGAAAAACCCCTGGGAGACAATGGCTTTCCAGTCTGGAGGATTTGCCTCCCCCACTGCATCAGATGTGTCAGAGCAGCATTTCATTTACCTTTTCCAGTGATTTTTATCTGTCTGGTTATTAATGAGGAAGTTTAACCCACTCCTGGGCAAATCCCTGAAAGTCAAACAAGTCACGGTAGCGGGGGAACCAGTCTGTAAGGGATACAATCATAAAGTGAGACAGACTCCAAGCAGGCACTGACCCTTCGGTGCATGAAGAATGATCCCCCCTCGGCTGATCCTGCCCCCGGCAAAGGCCCGTGGGTGCCCTGCCTGCCACCAGCATGGGTTGCTGAGCCCTAGCCATGTCACTCTCCCCAGCAATCCCAGTATCAAGCACCCTGTACCACTGTGCTGAGAAGCACACCCAGACACGGCCACCTCAACACAGTTTCTAAACGCAGCCATGACCAAGTCATTGGTGCCTATCTGGGAAAGACATTTAATTACCTTCAGATAAAAATGGACTCATAAAATCCATTTGAGTCTGCTCCTCTGATAACCTGCTTCTCTCCTCAATCCTCCTCCTCCAGGATGATGCCCATGTTTGCCCAGCGCCCAGACTTTCACCCCTCTCCCACCACCACCACCGCACAGAAGGATGCCACCAGACATCCTTCACTATCCAGACACCTGAGAAAGTGCCATCATGAAAGTAAAACAATCTTCTCAAGGGGAAAAAAGACTACACCAAGACCTCATTCTCATCCTTCTCCCCCTTCAAAGGGGGCTGCTCTAAGCTGTCCGAATTCCAGCATTTCTAAACCTGCCCTCCTCCATGCCCTCATCACCGTAACAGACACAGCCATACCCACAGCGCTTCCTCTACACCACTGTTCCCATGACACCAGAACATACCACAAGTGCATCCGCATTTACATTTTGGCCACAGGTGGCGGGAACCCAGAGCAGCTCACACAGTGTTTATGCTGGGGATAGACTTACCCTGGCTCTCGTACAAGTGCATGTGGGAGCCGGGCATCTCCTGCATTCCCACCAGTCTGTACATAACTTACTTACACTGATGCAGAGTGGCTGTTGGCCCTGTGGACCATATAAGAAACTCGCGTGCCCGTATGTTGACAGCTCAAGCAGTACAGACTCACACCTTGGCTTGCAGGATGCAAGGGACAGCTCACGAAAGAGTTAAGGGTAATCACACCTCTTGTATATGTGTTGTTCCCACGCTCTCCCAGCACAAACACACTCTCTGACTTGATGCTGCTCATGGAGATTTGTGCCGCCCTACTGCTGCAACAGAGGCAAGTGCCCAAACAATGTCATTTGTTCCTAATGCCTGTGCGCATCTTGCAGCCTCGGCACAGTTGGCTTAATAGCCAATCTCTGCTGGGAGGCAGCTTAGGGAGAAGAAGGAGAGAGAAAGAGAGGAGCGAAGGGGAAAACAAGCAAAAGGAAAAGAGAGCAAGGTGAATAGGAGCCCGTAGAATAGAAAATAACACTGCCAGGCAAAGCGGCAGCTGAATTGGCTGTGACAGGCAGACCCTCTCTGCACCTGGGATTCAAACACAAGCTTATTTTCCTGGTTTCTTCGAGAGACAATGAGTCCTGACTACCTGTCAGCATGCACCCAGGAGATGTCACCGGCAGAAAAGGGGCCCCAGGTGCTCCCGGCCCGCACAGCTGACACAGGTATGATGGCTGAGGTCATAGGCGGCATTTCCCGGAGATGAGCAGTGAGGAGCACAGAGGGAAAAAAGAAAAATCGAGCAACAGCAGAAACCAGAGACCCGAGGCAATGCTCTTGCCAGGACTCCTGGTGTTCCCAGAGGACGCAGGACAGCTTTGCTGCCTGCACAGCTCCTGTTCTGCTCGTCTGAGGTGCAGAGGAGCAGCCAAACGGTGTGTGCCTTCAGGCAGGCACACTTCTTTTCCCCCAAGTCCCAGCAGACACAAGTGAAGACATTCACTGTCTTCCCTCAGCTTGCCAG
This sequence comes from Haliaeetus leucocephalus, assembly GCF_000737465.1. NCBI lineage: Eukaryota > Metazoa > Chordata > Aves > Accipitriformes > Accipitridae > Haliaeetus > Haliaeetus leucocephalus. The sequence continues at coordinate 1,673,576 of NW_010972436.1, forward strand.
CTCACTGAGGGGCCGTGAAGGACACACTCCCAGAGAGGTAAGGTCAGGCTGTGCCAGGTCTCCCAACAAGCAAGCTACATCCTCAACAGCCCATCAGAACAAGGGTATCAAAACCAGCTGGTCACGTTTGACCACGAGGGACCCATAGCGGATCGCTTGAAGAAGACCACTTTTACCTTTTAGCATGGCCCCCCCTCCCCAGGACTGGCAGCTGGTGGGCAACCCCAAAGATGAGGGGCCACCAGTTGGTATTTTTAGCCTCCCTTCTTGGGAAGGAGCAGAGCAGGTCGCCCCACATGTCCCGGTGAGGCATCCAGCCAAGAACTCACTCTTGTGCCCTCCGATGTGTCCATGCAAAGGTGCCACCCATGACTTGACACCTTCCCCTGCCTCCTTCTCCTCCTCCTCCTCACCAAACCACCCACACACCCTTCCCCGCTGCAACAGGCCAAGCAGCTGCTGCCAATTAAAAGCTGCCGTTTTCACTGTTTTTTTAATAAGAAAAAAGTAATTGAAATTTAATTTAGTCAATGACCAAGCGACAGGGGAGGGTGTGTGAAAACGAGCCAGCGTTGGCTCAGGTTCCAGCAGGAAAGAGCTTGAACCAAGAGCTGTGCAAGGGGACTGGGGGGATGCCTGGGGCAGCTGAGGGGGATCCGTACAGGAGGTTTCGAATCAGGAGCTCTCAAATCACCAGACCTCCCAACCACATTTCTCCCCCAGCCCATCTCCACCGTTACAGGTAAAGCCTCCAGGCACCCTCCTTCGATTATCCACATACTCCAGTGAAAACCGCCCTTCCCATCCCATCCCCGCAGCCTGCAAGGAGCAGGGCACGTCTCTCCTGCGCTCTTCCCCTCTGCCGCCGGCGATGCTGCGACCAGAGCCCTGGCAGGGTTGGCAGCCACAGACCCAACAGCACAAGCTGCCGGCAGAGAGATAGGGAGAGAAGCAGAGGAGTCGTGGGGGCCCGAGAACAAGACGGGGCTCGTCAGTCTTCCCCTCTGCAAGCACGTACCCACAGCCCCCGCTGGCTACCGCCGCGCTCCGGGAAGATGCTGAATATTCGATGAAGGGAGGTTTTTTTAGATCCGCTGAAAATGGCAAGGGAAACTCCACTGTCAATTTTAAAAAAAAAAATAAAAAAGGAAAGGGAAAGATCACAATCTCATCACTGCAGTCGGTCTTACACTTTCCCCGAGGCTATGTTAGAACAGCCAACGGTGTGAGAGGAAAGCAGCCCGTGGGGATCTGTTTCTGGCAGGCTGGGAGAAGGGAGGATGAGGGAACGGCCGTGGGAGGGTGCATGTGTTGCCTTCCCCACCAGTCTGGATGGGTGCAGGTGCACAGGCAGCCTGGGCAAATGCCACGCTGGGGGAAAGCATCACCTGGCTCTGACACCTCTGCTAGAGGTATCGACACCTCTGCTGTGGTTGCCAGTAGAGGACCTCGTTTGGGAAACGCGAGCTCCGATACGAGGTTTTGCAATGCCAACCTGTCGGGCAAGGACAAGGCTCGCTGGCTGTTTTCGCGCGAATCACTACAGAAGTATGGGGTGACAAGGGACTACATGGGGTCAGCTAGTCTGTCTGCTCTCCCCCTCAAATCAATGAGACAGAAGCCACCTTTTGCTGATGTGAGCAAAGAAGGTCTTTAGTCCTTAGCTTGGAAAGCCCCTTCGTATCAGCAGACACAGGGTTAAATCTTCACAGTCAGTAAAACCTCAGCCCAGTAAGAGGAAACCTCTGTTGCACCCCAGTGTGCCGTACAGAAGGAGATGCGGCACAAGCTCTCTGTCCCAAAGCGGAGGGCTTGGGTGGGGGATGGAGGGGAGGGTGGGAGCCAGGAATTGCGGGCAGGAATGTGGGGCAGAGGTTCTGGGCTGAAGCCCCTCGGCTCGCCCCCAGAGGAAAGAGAGTGCCACCAGGATGGTACAGGGGGAATTCGACTCCCACCGCGCAGCTGAGGGAAGGGAGGGTATTTGCGTGTGTGAGGGAACGGCGAGGGAGCAGGATGGAGAGATTTATGGAAATGATAGAAATTTTCTTTTCTCCCACTCTCCTCCACCCTGTCATCTTCTCTTCTCTACTTTCTCTTCTGGTCTCCATCTCACCTTCTGTCTCTCCCTCTGTAAGCACTTATTGGCAAGTTTTCTCCAGAACACAGCTATTTTGAATGTGTGTTCCTCTACTTCCCTTACAATATTTGCTCTCTCATTCTCGGCATCTTCCCTGCTAGTGAAGCTGATCAGCTTAATGATGATAATATTGAACATGGTGAAATGGCTGCTTTCCCACCGAAGCAAGTTCATTGCTCTGCTTTCCGGTAAGGGCCACTTCCATGCCTTTTCCTGTCACATCAGATGCAGAAACTCAAATATCACCTTTTTTTTCCCCCATCATCTTCTCCACTTGGAAGGGAAAGACATTCCCTAGCATATATTTTTAATATATGAGAAAAGCCTGAGATGTAAAATGGCCTATTTTAATCCTAGCCCTCACTCCCAGTCTGATGTCACTCTTGGGGAACCCGATCTCCTCAAGCTAGTGGCTTGCCTGGTGTGGAAGTAGCAAGCGATATATTCCTTGTCTTCATGGGATCTAGATCTCCACCCAGCCCCCGTCCCCATCATTTTTGTGCTCACTGCACAGATGTAGCTCCCCCAAAACAGAAGCTGAGGGTCGACAGTAAGGTCCTGCATTTTCTGGCAAAAGAAGCCCACAGATCACTTGTGCTGTGATTCATCCTAGTGGAGAGAACGGTGTGGGCTCCCCATCTCACCGTGCATCACAGCACCTGCTCCCACTGGGAGACCACAGAATAACTGGTGTTGAAAGGTATCTCTGGAGGCCTCCGGTCCAAATCCCTGCTGGAAGCAGGGCTAACGTCAAAGCCAGAGCAGGTTGCTTAGTGCCTCATCCACTCGAGTTTTGAGTATCTCAAAGGAGGCAGACTGCAAAATACCTCTAGGCCACCATCTCACATCTGATCCACGCTCATGATTACATTTTTTCTTTATGTGGAGTTGGTATTTCCCTCGCTGCAGCTTGTCTCTGCTGCCTATTGTCCTTGGTGCACACCTCTGGGAAGAGTCCAGCTCCATTTTCTCTACACCCCCCCATTACCTTACCAATCCGATCCCCCTTAAATTGCTCTCCTCCAGGCTAAACAAAGCCAGTGCCCTCAGCATCTCCTCGCATGTTATGTGCTCAAGGTCTCTGATCATCTTCGTGGCTCTTCACTAAACTCACTCCAGTTTGCCACTCTCTGTCTTGTACTGGGGCGGGCAATGCCTGACTCTGCCTCTCCTTGCTTGGGACCTCCCTAGGTTGAACTAAAGCCTGCTCTGAATGTTTTCTCTTTTTTTTGTTTCACTGTTAAATGGGTGGTAAACAGCCTCCAGGCTATCCAAGTCAATTATATTCAGTAGAAGCCACAGTCTGGATCACCAGGTTCATAAGACCGTATCTAGATTTTACTATCAGCAAATCATATTTCCGATCCAGAGGAAAAAACAATCCCCTGACAACACCAGCATGAGGAATCAGATGATTTTGTGAACCTGTTAAGAGGGGTGGGGAGCCAGAAAACAGACCTAGTCCTGTCTTCCCTGCCCAGCTGTCAGTGTGGTTTGGGAATTAACTCATCATGCTTTATTTATCATCAAAATTTTTAGTCAACAGCCAAAACAGAGAGGCACATTTTTCCCCTGTAAAATGTACTCAGCCATATCCCAACCTCTCTCAGCATTCGCTTCCACCCAGCATCCTAAAACCCCTTCGCTTGATTCTTAAAGAGGAGGGAGACAAGCTCCAGGAGTCCCAGCTGTAGTTGGTAAAGGGAGGAGGAAGACACAGAGTCATGCCGTCTTGCCATGCAAAACAAACAGAGAAAGGAGCAGGGCCCCAAGAAGGCGATATGGGGAAAACTCCACTCACTCCGTGCCAAGGATGATTGACCAGGGGAACTCACTGCTGCAGGACATGGCCAGTGCAGACAGCTTGACTGGGTATTTAACTGGAGGTGAGTGGTTTTAAAAGCATAGATGGCACTTAGATCTTCCAGTAAGTGAGGCAGCATCTAAGGGCTTCCAGGTGGCAGTTTGTGCAGTCATTAGGGATCTCCTCTTCCTCCTTCCCAGCCAGACACCTCAAAAGAAGCACGACAGGGAGTGTAAAATGGGAAGGACTCACCACCGTCTGAACGACCTGTGCACTAGCTCTTCCACCTTGCTGGGAGTTACCCAACGACCTACACACATGGTGGCTTGCCCTGTTACAACAACTCCAAGGAGAACTTCAGTGATGCTCCAGATTCACTAGTGGGAAAGTGCCACAATTCCCAGGGAAGGGCACTGTGATTTCAATTACCTGGAGGTATTTGAGAGGGATTCAGAGAGAGATGCACGGTCCCACCTATTCCAATTCCCCACCCTCAAGCTCCAGTTGCCATGGCAATGGTACTGACAATTTCAATGCATAAACCCAAATTTGCATTTTAATGGAACATAATTAGAATGCTGAGATAAACGATTCTTCCTCTCTAAAAAGGTAACATAAACGCCACATCTCACAAATATGCCCTACCAGCAAGTATTGCGCATACACGCACACACACAGAGCTTATATATTGCTGGGCAGTGGGAGCTGGGAAGTTGCTTTCCGTTCCTTTATGCCTAACTGGGAAGTTTTATATCCACAGCACAAACCCATAATTTTCAGATTAAAACAATAGATTTCCAGATGTCTGCTGCAAACTGACCGTATCACCTCCCGGCTGCTATCGTGCCATACCATGCCATGCTTCCCCTCCCAGGTCCAAGCAGGGTCAGGCCATATCTGCTGTCCCAACAACTGAACCCTGAGAAGCTCTGTATGCTGGCAGCTCTCAGGGGCTGAGCAGCAGGGATGATTTCCCAGAAAACCTGCCCCTCTCCAACTGTCCTAATATTTATTTTCCTTTTTTTTTTTTTTTGTAGCTAGGTTTGTAGTGAGATGTGCTCTCGCTTGGTTATCTGCAATATGCCCAAGAGTTTATTCTCCAGCTCTTGGATTAGGAGAGGAGTACTGTGTTAGCACCTGTCCCACACTGTCAGCAGAGAGGACAAGTAGTTATGAGAGGGCAGAAGGAGATTTTTAAAAAGGAAATGTTTCCAAGACAGCTCTCTTTACTTCAGCAACAGGCAGGGAAGGGGAATGGAGGACGGAGAACCCATTCTGCACCAAATAGGAAAGCAGAAAATTAATTTCTCCTGCCCTTGATACAAACCAAATTCAAAGCAGGCAGCTGGCAGGAGTGAATAGAGGCAGAGGAGAGAAAGAAAAAAAAATTAAAAATAAAAAAGGGGAGAAGAGGAGAAAAGCAAACAAGTGAATCATAAAAGCTGCAAACGGCTTGGAAATTTCATTTGGCTTTTCAATTGGGAAGTGACATGATGCCTACTTGGGAAGAGGCAATCAACATCTGGAAGAGGCTTAAAGTAGCCGCAGCCCAGACCAGCTTCCCCAGCCCCGCTGAACCCCACTGGGCCTCCCAGCCCTCGGAGAACTGCAGGCAGCTCTGCGAAGAAGAGGAGGGCACGGGATCCATCTCAGCCCATCTGCCTCATCCCACCTGCCTGGGATGTGGAAGCAAAGCCACGAGTCCTGCCGAGCGGCACCGACAGGACACCACCGGCACGGATCTGCTATCCGCCAATGCATGGAGTAAACGACACGGCAGTTGCTCCCCAGGACCTCTGCAGCCTGGATCTGCACTTTTATTCCTGCAGAGAGCTTTCCAAGGGGTCCCCTTCGAGTGCGGCAGCTTCCTATCAGCACTGGCTAACCGGCCATGCCCACTCCATTAGATCTCCACAATTAGACCCCAGAGGGTTCAGGCAACCTCCTGCTCCTCCTCCACAATCACAGCCAGCGGTCAGCCCAGAGGTCAGCAGAAACCCAGTGGTGAAAATCGCTATATCCCACCCGTAGAGCTGCCTGGTCTCAGCAGAGCTTCGTGTCCAACAGGCACGGGGGAGACCGTTCAGAGCTACCGCTTGCAGAGGGGAGATCCTGATTCCTCCTCCAGGAAAGTCTTAGTCCTACTCCTTGGGCTGCACAAAAAGGAGCATGCCTTTCCCTCACCACTCCCACCACCCCAGCTGGCAACCTCATTTAATCTCTCTGCCCTCCTTCATTTGCCAGAATCAAATATTAATTGGGCTGCGCTGTGATGGAGCGAATGTTAATGTGCCTTGGCATGCGATCAAGTGGAGCTGGATTCCTCCAGTGCGGCATGCGGCTGGAAGAGCACGGCAAGGCGAGCCCAGCAGAGGAGTCTCTGGGGCTCCCCACCACTTTGGCCAGCCCCAAAGGCTGCACGTCCTTTCTCTTTCACATCCTCTTTAGCACTGATGTACATGCATGTGTAAACGCATGTACCCAGGTCGCACACAAACACACAAAATTTACCTAGAGCCATCCAAACCCCACACCGTGAATCTGCGGTGCAAAATCAGTGCGGGTGCATGCTGAGGAGCTCACACACTGTACATCCCATGGCACCGTTTCCATTCATGTAAGTACACCCGGGTAGAAACTCATATGGATGCTAACACATATATGGGGTGTGCTCTTCTACCAATGTAAATGATGGTGTACCCAGTAAGACAGGAGGCTGTATACCTACACACAACCAGACTGAAACACTTTCCCAGAGTTGACAGCTTTCCACATAACCCTCGTTCCCTTGTTTCTGGCTTGCAGTTGATTAACTTAAGAATAAAACCACATAAATCTAAAGACCATCTATGCCACAGATACAGTGGTTCATGGGGCATTTACTAGCTAGTTCCTCTCCCTTAGGATACAGCTTACAGGTTCTGCACAGCAGGGACCCCTCAGAGGATGAAGACATGATCACAACGTCCAGTTCACAATACAAAGTTTTAGGAACAAACAGTGGAGTAAGGGAGGAAGATAAGAAAGAAGAAAAGAGCTAGTCTTATAATTTAGAGGGACTCAAGTGCTGGGAGTCAAGATCAAGAGATAAAAGGTCAGGTTGAACTGACTCTGGTTGAAGAAGCAACGGCTAGAAGGAGAAAGAGAGGACAAGGAGAGAGGGAAATAGGCAACACAAGTCAAAAGACAGCTATCAAAAGAGAGAGGGAGTGAAGAAAGGAAAGAAAAAGGTAACATGGACCATGTAGCTGCCTTGTCACTTGGCTTCCTTGGTGAGAGAAAAGGCCAGCCCCTGGCAAGCCTCTCTACAACACCCACAGCTCCCACCTCGGCTTTGGGGGCTACCACGGTGCATCCCCAAGGGCCCTCTCCGCCGGAGCCCTGCCAGGGAGAAAGCGACACAGCCAGTTACCGTACGGAGGTGTGCTGCGGCCAGGGCTACAGACGGGTGATGGCAGATGGGGACAGTGAACAGCGATCCAGGGCTGAGCGTTAGCAAGGGACTCGCTGCCAAACCGGTATCACGACCGGCAGGAGATGAGCACTACTCAGACAAAGTCATGGTGGCAGATTCACACTAAGGTCCTGATGACTACCAGATAAAGGCTGGGGTGTTCAAAGGTGGTGGTATGGAGTTGCACCCCAAAACCTTCCTGCACCTTGCTGGTTCTGTACCCAAAACTTGCCAGGGCTGGGTAAAATCTACAGCAACTCGACGCTTGTCCTGCAAATCTCTTCCGTGCTCTCCCCCCTGCTCCTGGCAGGGCCTTCCTAAAGCTCAGCACCCATCTCAGCACCCATCTCGCCGGCTTGCTGTGCTTGTGGTGGGCAAAACCCAGCCTCACAGTGACATCTAGTGAGGAGAGCTCTTGTGGCACCATGCACCCGTGCTAGAAATGGCAGCCTGGCCTCCTCTCCCGCTGGCATTTGTTCCACGGACTTCAGAAGACAGCGGCAGAGCAGGAGATGCGGTCCTGGAGGAGAAGGAAGCCTGGTCCGGGAGGGATTCATGCGGTGAGCGTATGGGTACCTGGTACCCAGCACCTCCAGGGCTGCCATGCCAGTGGATTTTCAGCGTTTTCTACACTGTGCTGAGGAGAGCTGGATGGAGAGGGAGAGAAAGGAAGAGAAGAGAGGAGAGAGCCAGACGTGTAATTTAGAGGGACTCAGCTGCTGGGAGTCAAAAACAAATGGTAAAAGGTCAGGTTGAACTGTCACCCTCCCATAGCCTCAGAAATTGCAGATCCTGGTTGGAGAAGCAAGGGCTACAGAGACAGCAGTCAAGGAAACAGGGAATAAGACAAGGAAAGACAAAATACAGCTATTAGAGAGAGGGGGGGAAAGGACAAAAGCAGAGTGCAGGGAGACAGGTCTGGCACTACGCTGACAAATGCAGCATGCCAGCCACAGGACAGAACATCTCCCTGATCTGGGCAAGCCTCACATGCTATTCAGTGTGGTTCTGAGCAATTCTAAAAAAAAAAAATCCCACAAATTAGGAAACCACAAAGTGTGTATTGTGGCAATAAGCATCCAGCCCCCCTGCTGCTTGCAGCTAAATCCACGATGCTGTCTTGCTCTCAATTCCCACATCAGAAACAAGTGAGGAGGAGATGAGCTGGTCTGACCCGCTCCTTTCCGATGCATGCTGGTGGCCTGACCATCCCCTGCCCTGCAACTCCTTCATGATCCCATCCCTCCTCCGCTCCCCCCTGTTTTTCCTACTATCTCCAAACGGCTCCTTCCCAAGCCTGAAGGGACTGGGGAACAGGAGGGGACATGACACACCTTTAGCCACTGAACCAGGGGACACAACACACCTTTAGCCATGGGCAGATCGGACCGGTGCCAGCACAGGATGGAGCAGGCAGGAGCTGCAGCAGCAGGCACTGCTGTCCCCAGCTCCACCAGCTCTTCTCTGCACCAAGCAGCAGAGACATCCACTAACAAGACCCGCCTAAGGCAGCAAAAGCCCATGACAGCTCCAGCCCATCTCCTGCCTGTCTCCAAACCCTTAATGGTTGGTGACAAGCATAACTAGCTAAACTTTGCTGCATCCTGAGCCAGCTCTGGGGCTTGTAAACATTTTAAGGCCCTGCAGCAGAGAGGCTGGGAACAAAACACAGAGCCTTCCACCTCTTTGTCACTGCTTCGAAAGCAAGCACGTTTAACAATGACTGACATTCCCCAATTTCACATCTGCACATCATGAGGATACTTAAGGTCTCAGCTCTAATACAGCCTCTTCTCTGGGTATTTCCAAGCTCTTTACATGAGCAATCACTATTTCCATTGTAATCAGGATAAAATATACCCTTCCTGGAAGAAACAAGACTTTATTTCATCAAAGGCCACAATATTTCCAGAACTGAGAACCACCACTGCCTTTTTACAAATCCCTCTAGTTAAAGAATGTTATACTTAGAACCTTGTTTCAAAATCCCTGTTTCAATTTCTGCCCATTTTCTGTGTATTCAGCAAGGGAATATTTTTAGGGGTGAATTTCTCAGATTCTGGCAGGGAATATCTATAGTTCTGAGTAAAACACAAAAGAAAGCTACAAAGAGCAAATCAAACAATGTAAGGGAGGAATAAAGAGTAAGTTGAAAGCCAAAGGTGAAACAAAAGAAGGTCAAGTGTCAAGCCAGGGAGGCCAGTCTGCAGTTGAAAAGGGAAAGACCAATTCTAGAAGTACAAAAGGAAAAAGAAAGATAGGCTAAAATCCAGAGGGAAGAAAAGAAAAAAAGCTAAAGTCAACAGGTAACAGTCCAGCTTCTTGAAGCTGATTTGAAAGGAAAACAAAGCTCCTGGTAAGCTTGGAGGCTCAGATGCTGGTAACTGAGGTGTAAGTCTCATCAAGTCCACCACTAACTGTAAGCTTCCAAAGTAACAAGGGAAGATGTCCTGGAAGATTCTTCAAGGGCTTCCATCAAACAGCTCGTAACTCCTGGAAGCTGTGCTGATCCAGCACTGCCAGCAACACAAAAACACAAAAATTAGCAAGCTGGATCCCCAAAAAGCAAGATATGGGCCCAAAGCTCTCAAGTTTTTCAATAACCCCCAGTGTGTATGTATGGCAGTAGGTGTTGTCCACGCTTTACTCACCTTCCTACAATGCATTTCATTCAGCCTGACAATCTATAAAGCAAACTTGTGCTCACTCCAATCCCTGTGTCTGTCCTGCTTTTGCCTCTTTCCTGCGTCCGCCATCTGTTACACCCGTTCTTCAGCATTTAGCTGTTCCTGGTCCACAGCTCCCCTACATTTTGTTCATTAAGGCCCATCCCTGCTCTACCAAAGGATCTTTATCCTCCTTTTCTAGGTTTTTAGGGAAAAGGAAAAGCAACTACAGTGGGATAGCTTTTGGCCTTCTATACTAGGGGAAACAGTGGCCGTAAACTCTGCCACTTTCCCCCAGAGCCGATGCTGCAGGAATGAAGTAGGTGGGGAGGGAAGGAGGAAGACCCAGGAACCATCTCCATGGCCCACAGAAGGAACAAGGAAAAGTCAGTCACTCTGAGCCCTGGGATCCTTCTAGTACTTTCCTCCCTCTCCTAACATTTAAGGATAGTGGTGGGAAACAGAGAGGGAAATTGTTCCCCTCCAGCTGCAGACCTCTTTGCCTGCTCCACTCCAGGAGGCATGCAAGAGCAGCAGATGCCCTTCTGAAGAGATTTATTTTCCCTTCAGGCAAAGATAGAAAGTATGAGGGTGCTGGAAGTCCAGGCATTTTTGTGAGTCTGGATGCAAAACCCCATTATTTCTCACCACAATAACCTTGTGACACCAACTCTGTATTATATGCAAAATATTACTACCAAAGTGCTTTATTCTGGTATTCTAAGCCCTGAAGAAGGACTTGTTTGGTTTTTTCCAAATACAGCATTTATGTTCTTGAAAATGTTACCTCTCTCTACATAGTGGGCTCTTACAGCTTCAGCAAAGCTACTGATACTTGCTCTCTTCCTATTTGGAGCCAAAAAACAGCAGGTGGAGAACAAGGATTTTGGGCTGAGCCTCCACACTGTCATTCAGAAGACCTAGTTTGAGCATTTATCCTGTCTCAGCTACTTTGCAAGTTGCTTAATCTTTGTGCCTCCTTATCTCATCTGTATAGGAGGATAACTCTTGTCTTGTTCAGGGGCAGAGTTCATTTCTTACTACAGAATCTAGTATGGTGGGAAGCCAATTTAATCTTAACCTGTGCCAACATTATCCCCAGAAGCTGTGCAAGGCAGAGCCAGCTTCCTGGTGACCTGGAACAGGCTGAAGACCTGGAACATGGAAGAGGTAGGTATCTGCACTGGATTAAAAAAAAAAAAGACACAAAACAACCAAACAAAAAAAAAAATTAAAAAATCAGAATGAAAGACTTTCTGTCAGTCTAAAGTAACTAGACACTTATCCATGCAAGTGTATGAATCAAAGCATTGTCCAGCCCTTGTTCAAATTCAATAGGCCAGAAAGTCAAATCGCTTTTCAAAGGCATGTCACACAGTTAAAGGACAAAGATTCCTATGTACTTGAGGTAGGTACAGGGCAGGCAGTGATCCATGGCTCTTTGTAGGAACAGTGACCACAACACAAACTGCTTCAAGTTGGCAAACACAGCTAAATATTAACGACAGCAGCTTTGAATACTGCTGTTCAAGAGAAAATACAGAACATGGGATGTGATGAAACTGGACAGCTGTCTAAAGCAAAGCACGTTCCATAATCCACACGTGAAGAAACATGCAGAAGTGAAAATCTGTTATAAATCAGCTTGAAAATCTGTCTGATTAATTTTGGAATAGAAAATACAGATATATGTGTCAGTGTGGACAATAGCCAGTATTCAAACATCAGGATCCCATTTCCCAAAATCATAAGAATGTTTCTAAAAAAACCCTAAACTAAATAAATGCTTCTGATTGTTATATTTTACTTGTACTGGTACTGTATTTTACTTGTACTGCTGCCCTCAGCTTCTGTTTTCTAACATTTTTCACAATATTCCTTCAGACCGAGACTCCTACGTAACCCCCTGAATCCAGAAGCTGGAACATAAAGTAAGAGCAAACAAACAGCTATTATGAACTGCCACAGACAGCAATATGATTAACCATGAATATCAATAACATCTTTGTTAGCATTCAGTACAGAATAATAAGGCGGAACAGGCCACATGTACAATAATCTCATACATCTTCCAAAGCTTAGAATAATAGGGAGAAGAATAGTCAATCCAAGATGAACCAGAAACTTTATCAACATATTCAAATGGGGAAAATTTCCATCTTTCAATGCCATAAGAAAGCAAGCTGAAAGTGAACTGATAATATTCACGTATGGAAGTTACTTAAAACTTAAACTGATCTGTATGCTGGGTTATTTGTAACTGAAAAGCCAGCTAGCTCATGGGTACCCACTGAGGCATGAGATTTAGAGAGAGCTAAAAAACATGAACATTAGCGTCAGAAAGCTTTCGAAGATAGCTTAACTCTCAGAAACAAAGACATTCTCAATCTGAAATGCAGCGCCTGTGGTTTCTGCCATCCAAAGTTAGATTATTGAGGCTCTAAGATAGCTATTTATTTGGATGTTATACATTTAAATGAACACTATTTGACATTCTTTCTGTCCCCAAATCCCTTCAAAGAGCTAACTGCACTGATTTTTGAGGGATTACAAAGTGATGAAGTTTTCTTGGATGAAATTTTAATTTGAGCAGAGGCCTTAAAACAGTACAATGAAATACTGATTCTTATTTTTTTTTAACTGACATAGACACAAAGTCTCCTAACATTAAATTTTTAAAAGTACATACTAGTTTGGAAAAAGCTATTTGTAGGCTCTGCTCAACTGTTTTCAACAGTGATTCAGGTACAAGAAAGTGATAGTTAAATGTATATAGCATGATGAAATAAGGAACATATCCTCACTGTGAGAGTGATAAAGTCATGGAAGGTCCTGCAAAGAGAAATACAGCATTTTATATGCTGTGCTCAGCATAAAGCAGACCTATCAAAGACAGGTCAGTCAACTTAATCTAAGGTCAACAGAGGAGATTTTACAGTTTATGACATGTAGGAGAGGAGATGATGTGATCCAAATGCCTAAATTCTAATTATATACAGGTTTAAAGGAACACAGAATACACAGGCAAAATCCAGTTCATATTAAGAGATGATCATACATTCCTAATGTAAATCAATAAACTGATCTTGTTTAGCACTGCAGGGAAAAGATGTAAGCATAATTCTCTACTAAAGACAAAGAGCAAGGGAAGACTCTGCACCTGTGTCTGCAGGAGCGTGACAGGCATTAGTTGTACCAAAGTCACCCGGACAGAGACATGACAGATGCTATTATCACTGTGTCTGCCAAGACCAAGCACAGCTGAAGCCAGAATGCAGTGAGGAGAAACATTAATGATCATGCCCCAAGAAAAGCTGCCAGATCCTGTTAAAAGGAGCTGGAGAAATATAATGTATTAATAACAGGCATATGATTTCACAAAGCGTTAAAAAATCCACGGCCCATGTTAGACTGTGATCTTTGGCAACAGATCCAAACCTGGGGAACGCGTCACGCCATGAAGCGCGCATCCATTTAACTTCTTGGTGCACTAACTAGCTCCAAGAGCCTGACCAGACTCTGAGGCAGGAGACTGTGAATGCAGTTAAAGAAAGTGCTTTGCCTTCCCGCCTCAGCAAAGTGACCCCTGTGTGCTCGTTAAATTCTATTCTGCAGGTAATTGCTGACTAAAATCACAGCAAGTCTGCACTCAACCTTGCTGTTCAAAGGAGGCGTTGCCTGTATTATGGCTTCTTGCTACTGAAGGTATTTAATAAGAAGGGAGTCAGATTTTCTGAGAGACCTACATAATTGAGAGCTTTATTAATTGGCACAATAGAAATAGAAATAGGATAGTATTGGTAATGGTTTACTTTTGAGGTAGAAAAGGGCATATATTTTCCGTCAACAGGATAATAAATCAGTGCAGCTTGTGCCACATTAATTTGTTAAACATGTTTTGCAGTGTTGGTAACAAGGTATTTTTGCATCAGGGGCCTTCATAAGACATTTATGAGGTTACACCGTTTTGACACTAAGCATGCGTAACAATCTATTAGGTGATCTTAATAAAGTTAAATGATGCAAATGTAGCGTTTAACCAGTAGAATAAGCTATCTTGAATATACTATGCAATATGTAACCATGAACAGCTTACAAAGAACCTGTAAACTATATTTTAGGGGCTAAAAGCGTTTGACTGATGAGGTATTTTTGGAAACGCTTTCCCCACAGTAAGATCACTGGCAGCTATCATTTATCTCACTCTGACCAAGATAAAGATAATCTGAGTGTACAAGGAATAATAAATCGTCTGCTGACTAGAATGCTCTCTAGTGCTCTCTTCAATTTCAGCAATAGGCTATTAACCCACTGCTTGTTCAGTTTCTGCTTTGCAAAACTACAATAACTTCCTTGTAACTCCATTAACTTTCACACGACTGGAGGGAAAAACCTGGCAAAGAACTAAGAGCTGAGCAAGTTCTACCTTCCACTAGCACTAAGAGAAGACAAGAAAATGGGGAAGTGCTCTGCATTACACACCCAGTGACTGCCCCTGCGAATCAATCAAAAAATGGTTCAGATTACCGCGAAAGAAAAATTAAGACTGAGAAGCAACATGCTGAACAAGCAGTAAATGGTTAACATTCCCCAGCCCTGAAGCCAGGAATGAGCACTGAGTAGCTCCTGTCCAGAAAAATGTATTAGCACCACCGCACCAGCAGATACTGACACAGGATGGCAGGATCCATCCAGGGAGGGATTCGGAAGAGAATGAACAATGAAAAGACAGGCATTGATGTGACATCTGCAGAGGCTGGAGAACAATTTCCAGGGAATTAATGTCTTTTAATGAACCAAGGTTTAACTGTTATCAGTCCCCGTTAGAGATCATTACTATGAGAAACAATGAGAGCCGCCTGTATCATTTTCTCCCTGCCGGACATGTCTGTGGGAGAATAAAACTCTCTCCTTCTTCTCCAGTGACAGCTTGTTACTGCCAGCACTAGCTGTAACTGAATAAGCTTTATTCAGATGGTAGCTAAATTTAGCAGATATTAGCACCAAATCTCTAGAGGGGCGAAAATGGGGGAAGAAAGCTTTAAATAAATAGACTACAGTAACACTGAATAATAGATGCAATTTGTGGCGGAGTGAACCTCTGCGCCCGAGGAGTCTAGCACAGAGCTAAATCTGGATTCTGGGGCCTCACCGAGGCACAACAGGACACTGCGACTGCCATCCCCTTTCCTCTCGGCCCGTCGTTCTTATGGCCCCATGGGGCAGTGGGCCCCCCTAAGCAACCCTGTCCCCACAGCGGTTCCTCCACGACGGTGTAACACAGCGGGCCGGCTGCCGCCCCACACACCGCAGAGAGAGGGGCCATCGGGAAGGGCTGCGCACCCACTGGGCTGGTCTGAGGTAATCTCCGCGCAACATGGCGCCGCAACATGGCGCCGCAGCCCTTCCGGCCCACACACACACAACCCGCCGCCCCTCCCTCTGCGCATGCGCGCCAGGCCGGTAGGCGGAAGTGGCGTCCCCGCGCGGGCGGAAGTGTGGCGAGGAGGCGGAAGTTGGCCGGCGGCAGCGGGGTGGGCGCCATCATGTCGGCCTCGCTGTTGCGGCGGGGCCTGGAGTTGCTGGAGGCGCCGGGTGAGGTCCGCGGTGGAGCCGGGGCGGGCAGAGGGTGACTCCCGGCGGGCGGCCGGGACTCACTCCGGTCCTCTTGCCGTTTAGCAGGACTCCAGCGGGGGCGGGACGGCCCCGGGGCGGCGGGCGCTGCCAGGCGGAGGAAGAGGGCGGCGGGGCCCGGCGGGAACAAGGCCACGGTGAAGGGCAGAGTCGTGAAGTCGGCGATAGGTGAGTCCCGGGCTGCCTCGGAGCGTAAGGGTGAAGGAGCTTTGCCGCCCTCCGCAGCCTTCGCACCGGGTCCCCTCGTGTCCCGCAGCCAGCTTCCCCCTCGCCCGTATCCATCCCTCTCCGTCCCCCTGGATGCCCTTCTGGTGTCCCCCGCTTACACACAGCCTGATCTGTGGGCGCACCCCTCTCCCTGAGCTGTAGCAGTGTCTCTTTCTCCCGGGGCCCCGCCGATCCTCCTGTGTCTCTCCTTGCGTGCTGCCTGGATGAGCAGCTGATGTGTTTTGTCCTAGAGGAGTTTCATAAGAAGAAGGCTGTGAATCACTTGAGAGCGAACCTGCAGTACATGTTGAAGGGGCGATTTGTTGCAAACAAAGCCGTCACAGAACAAGTAAGACCATCGCTTCTTTCTCTGGGGGTCTGCTTCCGCTGAGGCACATGGGTGAATGGGAATCATCCCCAGATCTTCCAGCTTAGACCCTGGGCAAAGGAGTCAAGTTAAGTTTCTCTCTGCAAGTGCCCTTGAGCAGTTTCTGTGTGCACTGGCAAAATAACTTACTAAGCTTTAAACTCTTGTTGATACGTTGTCCCCTATGATGTTCTCTGGTAGTAGTTAAAGTGTACTGACAGCTGCTGGCTTTTCTGAATTACCAAAGATATTTTGTAGCTTCTGCTGGCAAAGAAGCCCTAGTTCAGACCACCTCCTTACTGTCGATGGAACCGGCCTTCTCTGTAGCTGGAGGCTGTTTAACAAGGAACCAGATGTGCTGCTGGCTCATGTAATAGCAACTGCATAGCAGCTTAAATGATGTTTCTCATAACCTGAGACTTTAACCAGCGCCCTGCCCCAAAAGATAGTCCCATGCCAGGATTTGAAGAGGAGAACAGCTGACTGCTAGAATCTTGGGCTATTTTTATGAGATATCAGCTGTTAACTTACATAAAGAAACCAAAGGGTTTGGGCCAGGGTTTCTCAGGCTGGAGACTGTGAAAGGAGGTAACGGTGTGTTAGGAAATGCTGAGGGAATTCCACCAACTTGTTGGGTTTTCAGGTTGTCTCATGGAGAGACAGGATAAAAGCAGGTCATAGTTTCAGAAAGGTCCGAATCGAAATCAGTGTTTCTATCTCTGTGACAGTTACCAGAGAGTAGTTTTCATATTTGACTCCAAATACTAAGTTGGTATTTGCTGTTGTCCCAGTGACCTGCTTCAGTTAACATCGGTGATTGCCCCTCACTTCTGTTTGGAGGCATTCCGGGATACAGCAGGGTACTAGTAGAACAGCAGGGATGCTGCAGGTGAGCTTGAAAATCACTGTTCTGTGGTTTGGTCTGGATAACAATGACTGTTGGTTTTTCCTTTTTTATTGTCTGAAGGTTCTTGCTCAGAACAGAGGCAGGAAGTCCAAAGATCAGCCTCCAAAGAAGGCAGCAAAGAAGAAGCCTGAGGGCACCGTCTTTACTGAGGAAGATTTCCGTAAATTTGAGAGAGAATACTTTGGGAGACCATAAACAACGTGACAGGGATTCTTGCAGCTCCATTCTTTCTGCAGCTAAGTGCTCGGCATGTGGGACTGGCCATTTCCCCAGCGTGTTTGAGATAGGATATCAGAGATGTGCTTCTGTCAGCAAGTGCTTTAATGTCACACTTGCGGAGCAGCTCTGCATCTGTGCAGAACTTGTTACTGGCCAGCTAGAGCCACAGAGGTTCTCTTGGTTCTGAGATGCGTTGTCCTTATAATTACCTCCCTCCAGCCAACATGTCTTGCATTCTTAGTGTAGAAGGGTGGATCAAGCCAAATACAATTCTTGTTCCCCTTCCTCAGGATGTGAGGCTCCTGCTACCTGCGTTATTTGGCAGGGGGCATTTAAAGTACTGTGTCTGAATGGAGAAATGTTTTGGAGCAGCAGTCATAAGTCATCAGAAGGGAAGGATGCTTTGAAAGACTTAAACCTGAGCAGCCCCGCAGTTTCTGTTCTCATTACAGCCTCTGTCAGGTTTTTCAGTCATTGCAAAAACTTTTTACATGTCGTTTGATTAAATAATTGTTGCAGACGCCGCCTCTCTTTGCCTTTGTAATAGTGATTATTATGACAGGCTACGACTGATGAAGACAAATGGTGTCACTGTTGCAATCCAAGCACCCCTCTCTTGAGGATGACTCAGTTGTGTGAATGCCCTCTCAGATTCATCTTGACACATGTATTTAATCTTCTCTCTGATATGCTCAGGCCTTCAAAGAGTGCAGGTTAGAATGGACATGACTCCTCTCTGTTTTGCCTACTCACAGTCTCCCCTCTCCAAAGAAGAGCTCTTACATGGAGAAAGTTGTCCTTTGGGTGCTTACACCTGAGCCTCCCACTGAGGCTGAGCCAGGCGAGGAGGGCACCGCTACTAGGCACTGCCAGCTCCCGTAGCCAGGAGGGGTTGCGACCCAGTCGTTAGCCTTGGCATGGAGTTAAAAACTTCTGAGCCAGAGGTTGCAGTGCTGGGTTGAAGGGGAGTTTTTTGTCAGACTGCTGCTAAATTCCTGGCTGCAACAAATAGAAGGTCCAGCAGGTGGGAGTGTTGTTCCAGACGCTTCCATGCTAGACCACTGCAAATGTGCTTCTGGGGAGTTCCTGTCACTCACTGCCCTTTCCTGCCCCTTACCTAAGAAGGTGGGAAGTGTGTTCCTTTTGGCAAAAAAGAGGTAAGGAGAAGGACTAATGCCGAGCTCTGGTTAGACTCAGGAGTTGATTACAAGGGGCTTGGCTGACCTGAGCAGGAGCTGCTTGGATGTCAGCACCAGTGGGAATTTTGTATCCCTTCCCTGCCCTCTGATTATAATTCCTGGTGCTGTCCTCTTAAGTCTGTGCCTCCTCTGTTGTGTTCTTTCCCTGTTGTCTGCATGGGAGGGAAGGTCAGTCAGATGTATGAGGTCCAGACAGGGGAAATATTGAACATACTGAAGTGTATGTACTGGAAATTGTGTAATAGCATGTGGGAGGGGATTTCTTGTAATAGGATCAAGTTCAACTATCTGCAGCCAAAAGTGGTAAATATAGAACAGTTCAAAGACCAATTCCCTTGTTTTTCAGTTTGTTCTTGCTCCCAAAATTAAAAACTGTGTAAAAAAAAAAAAAAAAAAAAGACTGACTCTCTGCTTCTTAAAAGAAAGGAAATGCTATTGTTTGTTTGAAAAAGTAGTTGAGCAAAATGTGTATGCAGCACACCTCCTTAAAACCTCTGCACTCAGTGCCTGAGAGCTGGTCTAACACACGCAGCTTGGTGTGGAGCTGTGACGGAGACAATTAACAGTATGAAAAAGCTGGCTGTGCCACAACTTGGTGTTCTAAAAGAGGTAGATTTCTGGGGTGTTATTTTGTTTCAAGCCCTCATCTTCAGTATTTGGCAGTTCCTTTGACTTTACAGAGGTCCTTCATGTCACCCCCTGCACCTCCTCTACCAGTTCCTCCTACACACCCTTATTTCTGTGGTTGTTCAGCTCCTGGGCCCTTCTTCTGCAGGCTGAGGAAAGCAAAACCATCCTTTGTTGCTCCAGAAAGGAGCACTAGGGTAATGCGGTTCACTCTGTACAAAACCTAGCTTGTTTGCTCACAAATGTAAGCAAACAGGAAAGCTGTTCTTTCAAAGTTAATGAGGAACTTTAAAGTGGGGCTGAGAGCAGTTTTCCCTGAGGATAATAACACCCAGATCTGTGGAGTTTTGAAGTTGGATGGCAGCTCTCATTACTGGCTGGAAAGACTATTGGGGCCAACACGAGTAATCAACACACTTCTTGTGGCTATATGCCATGAGGTGTTACATTGTTGAAGAAGGTAAAGCTACCGGACAGACTGGATTTTGCCATCTGAAATCAAACTAGGTTGTACAGCCAACAGTATCCTTAAATAAATTAAACTTTATTTTGCGGGAGGAAGGAAAAGGAAGCAGAAGTGAACGGGTGGCTCTAGATAAATCTTCTGCAAGGGCAAAGATCTGACCTGTTCTAGCCTTGATTTTTCCCCTCTAGCAGAGCAGGAGCTCCTGTGAAAGAACAGCAGTGCCACCTGCACACTGGGTAGATAAGAACAGGAGTTGGCCCCTGAGAAGAATGTCTTCAAGCTAGAGGGGACAATAAGCACCAGCCTGTTGCATGTGCCTGGTGGCAAGCTGAAGCTAAGCATCTTCTCGTACCCCCAAATGTCTGTGTTATGGTCTAGTCATGCCTAGAGCATGCCAGCTCCTTGGCTGTGCTGGGACCCCGGGAGGTGGCTGTCTTAGAGCAACCTGTGCCATCTCTTTGCTCCTTGCAGCCAGACTTTTCTGCCCCGTGTAAGAGAGAAGAGGGAGTTAGGGAAGGACCAGCAGCCACAGCTACTTTTCCTAGTTGGCTTCCAACCTCCAGTTCCCACGCTGAAAGCTAACACGCTGCAGCCCACAACCCTCGGACCTGCCAGACGGCATTTCTCGCCCGCGCAGCTGCGAGCGGCGGCACAGGGAGGCATCCCGCTGCTGCGGGGCGAGGGCCGTGTGCTGGCTGAGCTCATCGGGCTGCTGGCTCTCTTCCCAGCTCTGCGACACTGGCTGAGCATCCTGCAGCAGAAAATAGAGGTAGCTGAGCTAGGGAAGAAGGAGGAGGGTGCCATCTTACAGTGCATCCCCACCCACAGGCAGCAGGGAGTCGGAATGGAAGGCGGCAGCGGCGGCGGCAGCTTTAATATAAATGCAAATAAAAGCTCTGGAGCATTATTAATGTGGTAGAACCTTTCCAGGGAAACAGTTTGGAGGAAGCAGAACAGTTCCCAGATGGTCAGTGTTGAGCTAGCTTATTGTGAGTAAGATTCATCAAGCCGGCTAATGGCCTATTGCTCCCTCTGTTACATGAATGGAAAGCATGCAGGAAAATTTGTTTGGATGGGTACAAGCTAATGTAAGCTGATAGAGCCTCTGCTGTATCAGCAAGTCTTTACTTCTTTAGCATAGAAAGCAACAACAGCTAATACCAGCATTATATGTGGATCGGGAT
This sequence comes from Haliaeetus leucocephalus, assembly GCF_000737465.1. Taxonomy (NCBI): domain Eukaryota; kingdom Metazoa; phylum Chordata; class Aves; order Accipitriformes; family Accipitridae; genus Haliaeetus; species Haliaeetus leucocephalus. The sequence continues at coordinate 1,694,447 of NW_010972436.1, forward strand.
CAGGAGGGGGGAGGTCTGCAAATGTAAACCACGAAAACGTGGTTGCCCAGGACACTAACCAACTTCTTGCCTCTGAAATGCCATAGCAGTAACAAAGCTGGCTGCCAACAAAGACAGACTGTAAAACTTGCTCAGGCAAGCAAGACTTGAAAAAGCTGTGAGGGAAAACTGGGGGGGAGGGGGGAGGGGGTCCTAAAAACCTTTGAGAATCTCAGTTTCTGGTTTCTTTTCATGACTGACTTCCATGTCAGCCTTGCTGATGACCAACCAGCACAGCATCAGCACTTACAACACTGACAGGCTGCTGAATACTTTGGGTAAGGGACTGGTTATTGTAGAAAGGGTGCACAGCAGCAGCGCCCTGAATAGCTCACAAAAGAGAAGTTAGAGCAAAATGAAGTTTCTCATTTTGAAACAAGAAGGCCCATCGATTCATTTAAAAATGAGGAGTGTAAAAGAAGGCAGGCTGCCTAATGCCTGCTTACAGCTCAAAATGTGGAACTCCAGCCAAGCCAGGCTGAAAGATTAGTAGGTTTGAGACAGATTAAAGGTTTGCATATCTATCCATAGTTACATTAAATAGGATTAACAGTGCCAACTACTAACTGGTGGGGGCAGGGGAAATAAAAAGCATGGAGGTTGCTCTGCAGCTGTCTACAGGGTTACACACACCTTTTTCTGAACAAATTAGCTGTTGGCAGGGCTAATCAGTAATCTGCCCATGCTGGTCTGTCCTGAGCTGCACCATTTGTATGCCAGCAGGTTCGTTTATGTCCTTTAACGGGAGGCAAAGACTAGGTCTCTTTCGCCGACTGTCCGTGCGCTGCAATGGCGATGCAGAGGAGTTGTTACAGAACTAGGAGATTCTCTGCCCTATATAAATTAAGCTGACACGTCTGCTGCGCTTGGAACTCGCTCCCTGCCATTTTTTAAAAGGGTGTGTATGTGTAAAAGAGAGGAAAGGAGCAGCTGAAGGAGAAATGAGAGGCGGCTAGCCATTACTTGGAGAACACGCACCTATGTAATAGGGAAATTTGAGCTTGTGGGTAGAGCTAAGCTTCATTCAGTGGCTTGTGACACTGCATGAGTGCACTGAAAATCATGCAGACAGCATACCTGGGATACCTGAACAGCCAAAATAGTTCTGCCTAGGTCGGGGGACCTAACTCCTGTTAATTCACAAGGCCCAACTAAACAGCCTGAAGCATTTCAATGGGAAAGTCAGCAAAGATGAGCTGCTTTGGCCCAGCAAGGGCTGCTCGTGGTAAGACCCCAAGACTGTCTTTGCACTGGAAATGAAGTGTAACAGGAGTATATGTGCTGGGCTGCATGGCGAGGCTGTGAATACGTCAGGAGGATGGAGGAAGGTAGGTCATCCTCAGAAGCTACTTGAATCCTATTAAGAAAAAATGAGTATGCACAAGGTGGAAATTATGTGTATAGGAAGGACAGTATAAATCCTGTTTTTTCTGAAAGCATAAGCCTGTGGTAAGATAAAGAAAATGTGTTATTCTGACAAAAAATACATAGATTTCCCAGCCCAAAAAGTCCTTCTGAATTAGGAACAGGTTTATTAAGTGGAGAAAAAGGGTGGCTACACAGCAGTAAGCGTTGAGAAAGCCAAAGACATCTCAAAATAAAGTATATGGATATGCCAAGAACACAAGCTGAACCATACTTTTAAAAAAGGTGAGGCAATACTTAACGAGGCTGTGGGAAATGCAGGCAAGGAGTGTATTTTTTTTCAAGAGGCATGTGACTCCTCTCTGGAGACGACATGGCTTTGGGGCCAGGTCAGAGGGAGCTGTGACCGGACTACCACTGTGTGAAATTGTTTCGATCAGAATAACCCACTTTTTCTTTCTACCAGTCCAACTCATCAGTGCTGAGGGAGCATTCAACTCCCAAAGGACAGCCTGTCCTTGCAGCTATTTCTGGGCTTTCTGCCAGGGCAAAAGTTACTTGGAAGATTTTATCATCATTCTTTCTTCATTCTCCGAAGCTGCAGCTGGGGATTTATTTTTGTAAGCATGCTGCAAAGGTGCATCTGGTTCTCCACACAGGCATGTGAAGAAGTTGTCAGCGGTGGTGGTTTCCTCTTTTCGTTTGCAAAGAGAAGTGCAAGCACCTGGGTCTCTCTCAAGGCAGAGCGAAGAGGAAGGTAGTTATAAATATCATTATAACAGCAGAAACAAGCTCGTGAGAAGGGGCCATATGTTGTCAGAGCAGCTTTTCGAGCAGTGACCCGCCGGGGGTTGTTTGGTTATGTATGGGAATATTGGACTCACTCATGTTTATCATGACGTACAAAATCGGCTAAGGGATCGGCAGCCTGAGGGTCATGCACACTGTGCGTGTGAAATCCACTTCACTGCCCTTAATTCAGAGGAAAAATAACTGAGACAGAAATCCCATCAGCTGTGCCAAATTCAGATTCAAATAGCTTTTATACAATGTAGATTGGGGGAATTCTGCTGTTTCCAAGTATGTAGAAGAACTGGGCTCCACCAGGGGTAGGTAAAGCCTGCAGTTCATGCACTACAATCCATTTCTGGACACGGTATCATGCTGTACGCAAGCTGCAAGGATTCAACTGAAGCACATTTGTTCTGAAAGGCTGTGAGAGAAAGAAGATGGCTCCTGCAGTTTGCAAAATGTAAAATCAGTCACCAGGCAGGAGGCTATCAGACTTGTTCTCCCGCGGGCTGGAGCTTGTTAGGTGAGGGTGTCCTTGGTGTTCCTTGCCTCCTGCGGCAGGCTGGGCAAGCTGCTGCGCGGCAGAGCCAAGTGGTGTGATGCTGGCTGTGCCTAACACAAGCCTGGAGGAAAAGTCTAAATGAAAAACGCAGAGGAAGAGTCAGCCCTAATCTCTACCCAGTGTAAAATCTTAACTAAGTTACTAAGTATGGAAACACGGCGTCATTTCAGCAGGCATTGCATAAGGTTGCCACATTGGCTGCCTCTGCAAAGCTGCAAGCTCAGAGCCTCAGCAAACAGTAACGACACCAACCACTTTTTAAGGGCAGGTTTCTGGTTCTCCTGCAAGGAGTCCTATAAAACACACACACAGATACAGGGCAGAGAGCAAAGCAGCACGGGTGCGTCATGCGTTCTTTGTCTCCTGTTCCAGCTCTGATCTTCCTTTCCTGGAGTGAGTGTAATTTGGTAAATTGGAGCTACATACTCTCTGGAGGGCTGTAGAAACCAGAATCATGTATTTACTGGCCAGCACAGACACTGGCTCGCCTGCCTGCAGACCATGGACTCAAAGAAAAATTTATTTTAGTCAGGGGTGGCTCACAGACAGCCCTGCCATGGGGATGGGGTGGGGGACAGGTGTGCTGACAATCTTTCCAGGCTTTGGGTGAGCTGAGTAAGGGCTGTGAAATACACCCGCTGCCCCCGCAGCCCGGGCTGCTGTCAGGTTGAAGCAGAAGTTGCAATGGCTCTAAGGGAAGCAGAGGTGGTTGCCCCATGGTTGAAAAGGGGGATCATTATGGGGAGGAGAGGAGGGGTTTGCCCTGCACAGAGAAGCCACTTGCTCATACCAGTTGCCATGTTTTCTCTGGCTCAGCTGAGACCAAGCACATTGTCACCTCAGGTACAGATGTAACCCATCAAGGGAAAGACTGTCCTGTTCATTGGGCTTCCCTGCCTCTCATTATCCCTGTCCCCAGCCTGGCAGGTCCAGCTGATCTGAAGGAAACCTATGAGGTTGCTCTGCCTCCCAGAACAGAGGCAGTCCCAAAACAGCACGCAGTCACCAGTGAGCTCTGGAGAACAAAGCAGCACTTAAAGCAGGACCTCAATGTGCCTGCCTGTTTGCAGTGCGTCCCATTTATATAGTGCATAGTAGTCAGAGCGTTTGCCCAGGAGGTGAGCGATGGGGCAGATACTCCCATGCAGGTGAGGATTCTGGGCTCAGACTTCTCAAACAACAAGGAACTCGCTGTTTCTTGAAACCCCAGGTGAGGGTCTTAGTTGCCTGCACCACTTTCAATGTGGCACGAGCCCTAACTCCTGACAGGGGTTCTGTAATTTAAATAGCATGCACATCACCCAGGCACCAGCTGTAAGCATAGACGGGTCAAGTCACCACCGAGGGCCTGGCCCGCTCAGCCCTCCCTGCTGCCAGCAGTTACCTACTTTGTCTGCTGGACCAGCGGGTCCCAGAGCGCACGGCTGTTATCCCGTGTCACACATCAGCGAACCGCCTGGGCAATGAACAGGGCTGGAGGACCGCAGCCCGAACTTGAGGACATAAGGAGCTTAAGTGCCAGAAACCAGGACCCCTGCGAGGCTGCAGCTGGACAAACGATTTTCCAATACCATTAGGGACCTTTTCCCTCCCCGCTCCAGCGCTGGCTGAGGCCGTTCCTGACGGTGCGCGCCGGCCGGGCTGGGACGTGCAGGTGCCTGAGCTGGGAAGATTACTGGGTCATGTCAGTGCAAGCAAGAAGGAATCTTTAACTCCTCGGGGAAGGATGTGCACGTCCACATGCCAAAGCTGGCTTCAGCAGGCCAAGTAGGGATTAGGTGTTGCTAAATCTGGTGGCAAAAAAAAAACCAAAAAACCCCCCACACAAAATGATTCAAAATGGCACATTCCAAGTCCTGAAGCTGGATGTGGAACTTCACTGCTGTTCAGGACCTCACAGAACTAGAACCAACCACAAAGAAAAATTTCCTTGCATCGAGTGGCTAGACTATAACCTTACCCACTAATAAAGGAGCACTAATTAATATCTACAGGCAGAAACCACCCTGCTACACAGGCTCCTGCCTGTCATCTTTGTGTTCAGGTTCTCTGCAGCATGTAACAGACACCATCGCAGCAGGGTTGGGGTTTTTTCCCCCCCGTTGCACCTTTTCTGTTGCCACGCTCCAGCACCAGCGCGCTAACTCTCCTACCACAGCCCCGCTGAGCAACGCAAACCCCAGGAGCCAGCCTGCAGCTCACCGTCAACAACCACCACCAGTATCCCCAGCAGACACACGCTGCTCCAGCACCTTCTCCGCATCGGCTGCACGGCTGACTCGGGAGAGCTGAACCAGCCTTACAGACCAACTCACCTGTCCCCGTGGCAGGACAACGTCCAATTTTATGTTTACACCTTAAAATTTGACTCTTCAGCAGCTGGCTGCAGCCTCCAGGTCTTTCACACTCTGCTACAACCAATTTCCATCATTAAGAGCGTCCCCACCCACTGGGCTGGGTTCACACAGCCCCAGTGTGAAGGCAGCCCCCAGCCCAACCCCACCAGCCTGGGGCAGGGTGACACCTCCTGCTGGTTTTGGACCTTTGGGGACTCACAGGGAGTTAAGGAGAAACCAAAAGTGCCACTTCAACACCACTTGTTCTGGAATTGGCTCCTAGCAAGCTTCTCATTTCTTAAACTTACATTCACAACCGATTTTTTTTTGGCATGTTTTGTACCCTGGACCACTCACCTCCTTCAGGAAGAATGTTCCTGTCTACAAAGTCTGAGAACAAAATCCTCCCACCAGAATCTTCTTTGACCTTGTGTATCTCTATCTAGTCTTACCTTACAGACTCTCAAAATTACAATTCTTTGAACAGGATTATGACTTTGCTACTGAAAAACTTGGGGCACCTCAGTACAATCCCCTCACTTTAGTATATGTATTCATTACCAAGCAGATCCAAGTTGTAGTATGTGACACGCCACTCAAGTTGAACAGGTTCCAAGCATTTCATGCACTTGCACTGCACCCACTGCCCCATGGAATAAGCAGCACACAAGTGTTACACCACATTCTCTAAAGACCCGAGTGTACACCCAGGAGCTTACTGTGCCTGTACTCACACCTAGGTGTGGTGCAAGTCATGCTTGTTTTACAGGTACCCAGTTATCTCACACCAGAATTGCAAGTTTACTATAAAATAATTTATTAGACAGCAATACATCGCTTTAGCAGCAAGCTTATATACATGCACATAAAAACTGCTGACTACCCTACTCAGGGGCTCTAGCTCTTTTGCCCTTGGCCTTGCGGACCTCTTCAATCAGATCTTTTAAGTACTGAATTTCCTTACTAAGGGAATCTGCTTTCTCCTTCAGGGCCTGATTCTTCTGCTCCAACTCTCTGCACTCCCCAGACAGTGCCTCCTGTTCTGCCCTCTTCTTCTGCCGGTAACGGGTGGCAGCTGTCTTATTCTGCTCCATCTTTTTCAATTTCTTATCTATTTTCTTCTCTCCCTTCACCTTTGCTGACACTACCTTCTCTGCAGGATGATCATAGGGTTTGGACCGCACAGAGCCACAGGTGGCATCTGTAGGGAACTGGTTGTCATTGGGGGATCCAACTGAATTGGTAGGACTATGCTGGGGCGTTCCCAGGTAGGAGTCTGGGCTCATGCATATTCCGCTATCATCGGAATGGTTCTCCTCCTCTTTCTCGGACTTGGTGATCACTACCACAAAGGTGGGGCCCTCCTGTTTTCTTTCTCCTTCCAGAACATCCACTTCACTACCTAGTTCTAAACTAAACGAATGGTCTGGAGTGGAAGTTAGAGACCCTGGGGAGAGGGGAAAAGACCAAAGGGAAGCCAATGGGGCCATTGGGTCTGCTCCAATTGGAGATTCAGGGAGATGGGTGATTAGGTCAGTTATCAGTGGAGGTTCTTTGTTGTGAAATTCCTGGATGGTAGGGTTAAATAGGAGATCACACGTGTCTTCCAACGTGGCCATCAGCTCGTCTGGTGAGACGGTGGCTTCCAGATGTTCCATACCTAACAGGGCATCAAAATCAAATTCCTTCAGATCCATCTTCTCCACCATCCACTCCATGCCAGAGAAGGCATCCTCTACACAATAAAAACATTACCACTTCAGTAAACCAGCAACCAATGCAACTCAAGGTTCTGAAAACAAATCAAGAGCCTCATTTTTTAACACCTTTGTTGGTATTAATAAAAGTCAACCATGAGAAAAAAATCTCCTGCCATTTAGCTGCAGAAGACTGCAGGGTACAAAGCAAGCCAGCTGTCAGCTGTTCCAACATTCCATCCCTCTTACTCCAACACCAAAAGAATTCAGGGCCATTTGAAACATACAGCCATGCTTGTTTCTTGTGACCTCTGCCACGCAGTAGTACTATAACAGCCCATACATTATTAAAAAGACAAACAGAAGCGTCACTTTACCATATGCCAGTCCAGCAACCAGCAATTCTATATTGTGTAAGCAGTGTAGTACACACACCTTCCAAGCAGAGGTATGCCTCTGAGGCTGCCTTCATGGAAAGCCTAGCATCTTATTTTTTTAAGAGTAATGTTACTAAATATGTTATGTGCCATTGCAACTGATGTACTTCATGCAAATAAGTAATATCTTACCCTGGCTATCTATGGTGTTGCCTAAACTGTCCACAGCAAGCCAATTGGAGGAGACTGCCTTAGCCTTGTCGCTGGAGAACCCATGCGAACTGAGGGGCTCGGCCACCTCCAGGTAGTCATCTAGGAGTCCCAGACTTTCCTCAGCCACCGAACACGGCTGGCTGAAGGGGGATAATGAATCCCCCAACAGCATCTCGTTGTTCAAGAGGCTCATCTTCGTCAGTTTTTAATGCTTTGATGTCAAAAGATGCAGACAAGTAGACGGTCTTTTTGTCGACTACAGCAATGCTGCTGTGCGGTGCCTTGAAAAACCTGCAAATAAAACTTTAGTTCATCAGTACTTGTTCGACCAGCATGGTAGCTTTTTTTTTTTTAAAAAAAAACCCACAATGCCACTTCATGAAGTATGGCGGTAGTCTATAGCCTTGTAGAACTTCTCCATTTTCGGGACTGCCGTTTGCCTGCAACACATCACCTTTGCCCTTTTAATTGCTTGCGAAGGGCTGACCAGAGCCAGCCGCAGGCTCCAGGTGCCCGTCTCCCACCCAAGGCCGCCCAGCTTCCTCATGCCCAAATATGGGCACGGCTGCGCTGGCCCCACCCACCCGATGCCGTGACTCACGCCCCCTCCAGCAGCCGCAGCCATTTCGTGATCCTGCCGCCGTCCCTCTCCCCACCCCGGCACCGGCCGCCATTTTGTATGTTGCCACGTTTCCACCGGGGTCCAGCACCGGCCGCCTCAGGCCGCCGCCGAGGCGTTACTGGGCCAAATACCGAGGATACACCGATGGGAGACCAGGCGGAAAAGGCTAACGGAGCCCTCCGAAATGAACCGATTTAAAAAAGGAGCGTTTGGGTGAGAAACCGAAGCGAGTGTCACGCACACCACCTTTTACTGGAGTTTCCAGAATGTTACGAAACCCCTCCAGATCAGGGCAGGCTTAAGGCTACAGTACAGCTGCCAGCTTATGAGCAGCCCCCGTTTATCTACTGGGGACGACATACCGCATGGTACTTATATTCTTAGAACCCCGATGCCTCCAGTGCCCCATCTCCCCCAGCTACAGCAGCGTTCTCCCACGCGGGGTGAAGAAACCCCCTCAGGAATGTCCTACTCCTACTCCCACCGAATAAAAAAAAAAAAAAGGAAAGGAAAATCCCAAACTTTTGGGCATCGAGTTTTCGTAAGCCATAGAAGACACGGGAATTTCTCATTGTTTCTTCGGAAATGGCATTTCCTGCCATTTCTGACACGCGCTGCCCCGGGGAAGTTGCACCCCACAAGGATGCCCCCCTCCCCCCCACCTTATTCCCCAGGTACCTTTTTCCCCGGGAAATACCACCCACTACCATACGAGCGATAAACCTGCCCCCGAAGCCCACTTAAAAGCGGGAAAGAGGGCGACTAGAAACACACAAGAGAGGGAATACCAATCCCTCACACACAATACTCACGCCATGGTTGCAGATGCCGGGGATGTGCTGAGGCCGCCGCCGCTGCTGCTGCGCCTGCTGCACTGGCCGATGCCGCCGCTGGCCCTGCCGCCCTTAAAGAGCCATGGCGGCCAGGGGAGGGGAGGCTGCTCCGGTCCGCACCGCGCGGGAAAGGGCTGCGCGTACACACACCAGCACCCCTCTCCTGTCAGCAACAGCCACACAATGAGGTGGCACCGCCCGCGCGGCGCTTTATATAGGATCAGACTTAAGCCAAAAAAGATCCGGCCATGAGGTGTCCTTCCGCCAAGAGTCACCTGCCTCTCGGCAGCGCCCGCCGGCCTGCCGCCTATCTTTCTGGGCTTCTCTCCTGCCATTCTGCGAGGGGTCAAACGCAGGAGCCGCCGACAAAAGCCACCACGCCACGACGAAGCAGAGGAGGAAGGGGACTATATGGTGTACATCCGCGTCAGCCACCTCCCCGCCAGGCGAGGAGCGCGTCACATGACCGGAGCAGCTGAGGACGCTCCCCCCCCCGCGGGAGGGAGCTGTTTTAACCGCCAACAAAGACAGGGCGCTCGCACTGGAGGCATCACGCACATAGCCACGTGGGAAGGGGGGGCGGTCATTGGCTAGAGGCGAATGGTTCACGTGCGCCCTGCGCTGTGATTGGCCAGGGGCCCGAAGGAGGACAGATGCTGAGGGGAAGGGGTGGGGGGCGAGAAGGAGCACCTGGGCAGGGAAATGGCGCCCGGCGGGCGCTGTCGCTGCGCCTCTCACCGCAGCCCTGCGCCTTCCCTGGCCTGTCTGTCTCGAAGCAGCATGTTTCCCCCGCCTTTGATTTCCAAGGGCCCCTTTTGTTCTCTGTGCAAAGTCCTATCGAGGTCAGGCGGGAGCTGGCATGGCTTCCCCTGAAGCGCTGAGGTGGCGGGCCGCCATGGCCTCCTGCTACCTCAGATAACGTGTCAGCTCAGGGCAGCGTCGCCTGCCCTGCCTGCCTGCCCCACGCATGCAGCGCTGAGATAATGGCTGCTTCGGGGCGCGGGCTGTGTGTTTGGGTGTGTGAGGGCGCCCGCCTCTCCGACTTGAGCCCACCGGCCTCGCAGCAGCCATGGTGTGGTATCGACCTGGAGTCATGGGGAGCTTCGCTGGAGACCCACGCTGCTGAGCAGCCGAGAGCATGAGTCTCATCGGTGCCATCAACCTATGCAAGAAATGAAAATGAAGTTGGTTATTCCCCAGCTGAGGGATGAGGACTTCTTCTCCTGCCATGCAGTTTCACGCTGACACAGTTGCTTCTCTGTGCAGACATTACTCAGTGTGACGTGAACATTAATGGATCACCTACACATAGCCTCACAGCTGTAAAGGGCAGTGTCACCTTGGAAAGTTTTTAAAGTGCAGTTTCACATTATGTTTTATCTGATCTAAACCAACTTGCTGCTAGGAAAGAAGGCAGCCCTCTTCCCCCACCCTATTCCTGGCTGTACGGTTCCACCAGCTGGTCTGGCCCTCAGTGAGCCAGCTCAGCCACCTAACCCAGCAGGAAACTCATGGGGGTCAACAGTCTTCTGCTGGTTTCAGTCCCTTCATCAATTCACTCAGGTCAGACAAGCATCAGCCAGTTCCAGTGAGCTGGGAGGATCGGTACCTGTGTGCTTCCTTGCTGTGTCAGAGTTATCCAGCTTTAAACGGTTGCTTTTCCATGTTGCCAACCTTACACAGCACACCATCAGCTCTGAGAGCTGTGGTGGGTCCTTGCTTGTTCAAACATCATCGTCCTGCAGGTCAAATTGCTGTCGGCGACTTCTGCAAAAGGCTCCAGTATTTTCCAGTTAGGGCCTCAACAGTATTTGTGTAAAGCCACGGCCTTCACTGTGTTTGCTCAGGTCTAACTGCCTGGAACTTATTAAACACCTTGACTGATAATTTGCGAGGACGGATGTGACCCAGTTTCTACTTCTAGCAGTCTGATGTTACTATCATCACTACAAAGCAGAGTATGTCACTCCACATCTGTAAACTGAACACTAGCTGCTGAAAGAAAAAGGCAATTTTTCCTCCATGTTGGCTTGTTGTTTTTTTCCTGGTTTGGTGTTTTCTTTTTTTTTTGCCTAGAAGCAAGCACAGATTTTGGAATGACTCATTAAAATGGAGGAGGCAGAGAAAAAATGTCCTCCAATGCCAGAAAACACCACAGTAGCAATTGAGCGATCTAAGATGACTGTTCTGATAAATAACACAATGGAGCAGGCAGATCTTGCTTGAAAGCAAAATTCAGAGGATGCAGCAGCTTTTAAAGAAGCCAAGTGGGTGACTGGATGGGTGGATGGGTGGACAGCACCTCCATGTCCTCACTGGCTAAGGGAGAGCTCTCACATCCCCTGCCGTGCCTGCTTGCCCCTCCTTTAAGTGAAAAGGGTGACTGTACAACCGTAATCGTAGCTAAATAAACAGAAATGCTGTACACACCCAATCCTTCATCTTGAAAAGATAATTATAGATTTCTCTGAAAAGACTCTGGGTATGTGTGAGGAAGAATCACGCAAGCAAAAATGAAATATGCATTGAGGAACTTAACCCAGATCTGCCTGTTTCCTAGGTGCCTGGTTTCCATTTTGTGTGTAAACTTAGGTGGAAATTTGTCTGCGTTACTAGCTCCAGACAGGAATTTTTTAACAATCCCCAATCCAAAAAAGTGAAATCAAGGAACCAGAAGCCAGCCATTTAGTGAACAGCATATTTTTCCCTGTTTCCTGGAGGACTGCAGAATTACTGTTGTTACATAATTTCATAAGCTACATCCCCAATTCCTTTATAAATCATCTCTCTGCATTTGCACATATTATGTCAGAGGTTTCTCCTTTATGGCTAGAGTTTTTGACCGAGGTAGAAGACACTTCTTTAAGCCCAAGTAACAATTCCTTGGGAATTTTTGTACAAAAAAAATTACAAGTATTTTCTAAGTAGAGAACTACTAGCTATGCGCCACTAACTCAAAAGTGTCTAAAAAGCATTCTTTTACAATATTACAGAATATATTTGCAGCTCAGAGACTGAGAAGTCTGGCATCTCTGAAGAAAATGGAATTTACAGTGCAAAAAGGTGGCTTCTGAATGAAGATTAATTTGTGTGCATGGTCAATGAACTCCTGCTGACACGTTAACAGCTTTAGCACTGTGGATGGTATTTTCCTGCCCTGGGTACCGTACCTCGGCAAAGCGAGCTCCTGTGATAAGTAAGATCCATCCCAACCCAGAAGTGAGGGGCCAGCTGCAGGCACATTGAGCTGCTTGTGCAGAGCTCACTGCGGGATAGAGGCCAAAGTGACCTTGCTGGGAAGTGATGAACTGCCCTGATAAATAGGGCACTGCAGAAAGCCACCTCCTGCCAAACAGCAGCACCAGGAGGTGGAAAACTAATACTGTTCCGTTCACCCTCCTCCTTCATTAAGATGGAAGGTCAATATATGGGCTTTATTTCTTTTTTTCTTTTTTTTTAAGTTAATGTTGCAAAGAAAAAGAGGTTTTCTTCTTCCACCAGCAAGTATACAGGAGATAAACATGCTGAATGCTATGTTATTAAGTACACAAAAGACAAGGACGTAAATGTTTCCATAGTAACATCTCCTCGCACAGTCTAGATGGTCTGTATAGGATGCTCTCAGGGACTGTCGGAGGGGGGGGAAGTACTTGTGGGCCTCTGTAGCAGGGGAGCAAGGTCGGGGGGGAGTACATATTGTGGGGGCCAGGAGTGTAACCAGCGAAAGTAACGGAGATGGAGACGTTTTCTCTTTCCTGGAGTGCTGGGAAAGCCTCAGCCAGGGAGAAGGGCTGGCAGACACTGCATCAGGAGGGTGCACGACCTCCATGGTGGCACTAGGCAGGTGGCTTTGGGCCCCACTCTGAGCCTCAGTGCCCTGGAGAAGGGGCAGGTGGGCTTTTGGGTGGCCCTGGGCCCTGCTGGAGTGGCTGGGGAGGAGGCATCCTCGCCTGCTTTGCAGAAGGATGAGTGTGAGGGCAAGTCCCCAAAGGGATTCTTGTGATAATTTCTGTCCTTCGAACCTTCCGTCAGAAGGGACAGGAAGCCTTACCCCGCAATTCAACGAGCAAAGCATTTCCAGAGACCAGCAGGAATTTTTCCTGGAGACAGAGTGCCGAGGGGAAATCAACAGAGGAATGAGGCAAAGCAACTAGACATTTTGAGCAATTTCGAGGGAGAATTACCTACAACCTCTACGGCACAGGCTCATTCGCAGTGCTCGGTTGCTTCTCTCCTCATGCGGCACAAATAGATATCTGAAGGATCTTTTCTGCCAGATTCTCATTGTAAGCTCTTTAGGGATTGCTTTGTATACGTTCCATTTCAAAACTAGATTGAAAAGCAAATATATTTGATTAAAGATCAGGCTGGGAGGTATTAGCGTCCATCTTTTATTACATACAAACAGAAAATAAGTTAGCCATATGCTCTGCCTCGTTTGTTTTGGACTAGTACACCAAATGGAATCTCTAATAAATCATTCATTGCTTGCCCACCCCCTAACTGTCTTCTGTTTCCATCCTGTTATGTAAATATCACTGACATTTGAAATGAGACTAATAAAAAAAAGGATTAAATCTGCAATTTACATTTGCAACTTACAGTTCAATTATTTTAGACAGATAGGGAAACAATCCTGGTTGTCCACCTACATTTTTCTTACCGAACAAACGTGGGCATGCCACGCACATGCTGATAGCCCGCAAAATACGTCTCTCCAGAGGCTTAGTTACTCAGAATCAGCCAGGCTGCGGCCAGCTGCCACAAGTAAAAACATTGTGCAAATCTGGTAAGAGGGAGGTGAGTTTTAACTTGTAACTTGCCCAAGCATGAATTTCCTGAGCAAAGCTACAACTGGTTGAAAATGATGTTTAGCAAAAAATATGTGTGGAGGGGGGGAGGAGGGGGTGCTGACTTCTGTTCATACCATCGGCAGATTTTTTTGGTTTTCTCATTGTCCAGCCTTGCTTTATTATGATGAAAGGACTTGGGGGTCAAGAATAATCCCTCATGTGTATTAGCACATGTGGGAGCAGTTTAGCACACAAACAAAAGCCTTCAGTTGTCCAAGCAATAGAAGAACAGAAACATTATCTCATGGCAACTGTTGTTCTTCACGGGGCTGTAGTTAATATGGCCCCCACTGCAGACTGTGGATTCAGTGCCTTTCAAAATGTATGTATCTGTATGTTATCAGCATCTGCTGAGAATGCAGATGAGAAGGTGAGAATGGCAATTCCCCTTCCTTCTTTTTCTATCAGCGCAAAGTTTAGCGAGAGCTGCAGCCTGACGAGCAGGTACAGATTACGAGACTGCAGCATCTCAGCCACAGACACCAGTGGGTGAGTTAACAGCCCATCGCCACTTCAGTGGATTTCTTGTTCACTCAGTGCCCCTTAGACTTGTCAGAGTGAGGACTCCTTGCTGTATCAGTCCAAAGGCAATTACACTGTAGTCCTGAACCTGCCATCTAAACAAGCAGCTTCGTCTGAAGCAGGTGGAAAAGTTATTTGAGCTTGACTTATTTCAGCCTCTGTTCAGTGAGGGGGAATGCACAATGAAAGGCTGATAATACCAGACTATGCTTGGTGTGCTCCATCTGGGGATTTGTTTTTAACTTCACGTAACTTCAGAGTGTCTTGATAAGGCCAGGAAGAGGGTTTGTGAATGGATATACCCTATTAACAAAATTAAACAGAATCCTGGGGATATCTTGGGTGCGTGTGAGATCTCTCTGTCTCTGCTGCTGGCAGGCAGCTTTGGCAGGAACACTGACAAACCAGGTAGTTCAGATGAAGCTCTGAAACTCATTTGGGGATAAATCACCATTGAGGCTGTAGCTCCCCAAGTCCCTGGGGAGGAACACTGCAGACATTATTCAGTAATATTTCTCCACTCTTTGTAGGCAGCAGCTTCTTGGTGGCTGGAATTTACCAGCAGACTTCGATCTCTTTTAATATACACTTGTTTACAGAGGAGGAAACTCCTGGCGGATGTTGACGCAATTGTGATATCATTGAGTTTATAGCTTTTTCCTGAATGCCTGTCATTTTCCCTCCTAAGGTCTCTGTGTTAGATTTGGCAAACGTCAGAAAGAACATTCTTTCAGAAGACTTTGAGGCGGCTCTGCTCCCTGCACTTGCGTGTGGGTGGCCTCAGCAGAGCCTCCTCAGATGCGCTACAAATGGACTGGCCATGGGCAAGCTGGATAGTAGTCCCCAAAGAAGACTTTGTGGCCAAAGTACCATATTGAGTAGGTGCTGTGACTTCTCAATCCACTGCCCTTCTTACTGGTACCGCTGTGGTGCTTGGCGAGGGAGTTTTGCAGTTCTCCGAGCAGGAGGAGGTTTCTGTGCTGTCAAGAGAGAGCTGGTTTGAGACTAAAGCCGGCTCTGTCTGAGGAACCAGCCACGGCAACCCACCGCTGTTGGGGGGCTACTGCTGGCCTGCTCTTTTGGCACTCAGAGGTTGAGAGGTTGTTGAGACCTTGTCCTGGGATTGCGATGATGGTAGACATCTCTGGGTCTGAGGCAACGTAGGCACTGTTCAGGAAGGTAACATTCGAGCCATTCACCTTAGTCATGCAGTTTCAGTGAGACTGATTTGGATGCAGAGCACTTATCAGAAATACGGGTCTCCCCTGGGCCAGGCAGGCTCTGTCTGACCACAGAAGGGTGAAGTCTGTCCCAGGCCACAAGGCTTGGGAGTCCAGTTTGCCGGTGACACCAAGCATCTTCCTTTGCAGTGCAAAGTGATGAACTGAAGATGGATCACTCTTCTTTTTATTAATTTTCTCTTCTTACATAAGAAGGAAATTACAAAATTAAAAAAAAAAAAGAAAGAGGAGAAAGGTTCCTAATCCAAATCACTAGCTTATTGTTCAAGAAAAGGCACCGGACTAGATGCTTTCTACTGTTTCTCTCATGGCCACAGGCAGTGATTTGGAAAAGAGAAGGTTTGTACCTCAGTCACGCGCTTCCCTCAGCAAAAACCGACCTCCACTTGAATGCCAGGAAGCTGGGCCCCCTGCCAACATGCTCTCTAACAAGCAACGTGGGAGCTGCGGCTCTGTGGCCTGTGGGATTACTGCATCTTGTACTGCCTTTGCTTCAGCGTATCTCAGGCCCTCTGACAGCATATCACCGCTGCTATAAACAACAAGGAGCTGAACATAATTCATATTATATTATATACGTAAGTGGCGGTAGTTATTATGTTCAAGGCCGTAACTATCGTCTGTGCTAAATAAATTCATGAATTTGAAGGCAAAAATTTCTCGCTTCTTCCAGGAATGATTGCTTCTTGCCTTTCAAAGCGGGTAAGGAGCCTGCCAGGGCGTTAAGAGTTTTGAAGTAATGTCTGTCGTGGGACAGGTAAAGAGCCAACACAGTCCATCATTTGACATCTATGCCCTTGTGTCTGTTGCCTGTTAGGTCTCTGTCCTTTGCAATGCTGAGCAGAATGAGACAAGAGAGTCTTACAGGACTGGGATGTCTGATGGGACAGTATATCACCCCTGTGCTTCTGTGGAACGGTGACAATTCTACCACAGTAAGAGGCAGGGGAAGGGGTGGGCTTGTGCTGAGTGGAGGGAACTGTTGCCTAAAAAAAGAAAATCCAAAACAAAACCAAAAACTCACACAAGCAACTTTTGCCCGTTATTTGTATGGAGAAGGCTTTTCATGAAGAATGTGGTTAGAATTGATATATATGTATTTCCCCTGAGAAGCTTAGCACTGAGTGTTAATAGACAGATCAAAGAGCTACTTAGCCACTGGAGCTAGGGAAATTGAACCAGGGCAGCAAAATAAAAATCAATCTGACTTTTAGTGTGTTTAAAGTGATTTTGTTCAGAACTGACTTCTGTGTGAGTACTTAGGAAAGCTTAAGATATGAAAACTTTGAGTTCAATGAGCCAAACTCTGTCTTCCATTCTCCTGCTATTCATAAAATGACAATAATGCTTTCCAGGTACAGAATGATTTCAGATCTTCCCTGCCTTACCCGTTGGTCTGACCACCCTCTTTTGCCTTACTATTTGCAAGATATTTCCACAGGATCACATACTATAAAGATATTATAATGCTGTCCTTCTCAGAGTATGCTAGTAAAACTTTTACACTGTGCTATCCCTGATTGTGTAGGGGACACACTTGTTACATGAGAGCTATTTTAAGAAAGTGTTGAATCTTAAAAAAAAAAAAAAAAAAAAGAGAGAAAAAAGGGAGGGGGAGGATATTTCTTGAATCCCTCAGATCATAACTCAGCCTGACAAGGATAAAGAAGAAAAAATCCAGACACCTCAAACAGTTCCCCAAGTGTCTAGACTGCAGCAGTCCTCCTAGGGCTGGAAGCCAATACTGAGTTTCACTGGTAGGTGGGAGAATCTCCCATTTCTTGCTTGCTGCATCTGTGAGTAAAGCCCAATGTTTCAAGATCCAGTCCCAGATTCAGTGAGCCATGCTGGAGCTATTGAATCATACCTACTGCAGGTAGTGGGCCAACATATTTTATCTTACCTGGAAGAGAAACTCCTCGTTTGAAGGAGGCTCCTCTTTTTTTCCATGAGACTAAATTTAAAAAGCAGCAGCTGTTTGCAGCTTTTCTGGAGTTTAGAATACTAAAATAAACCTTAAAAAAACAGACAAGTGATTAACTATTTGGGGAAAAAAAGAAACATTCATCATACAGTTCAAAGCTTTAGCATGATAATCTCAAATTTGGGGTACAGTCACCCTCTCTCCCCCCCAGCCTAAGACTAGCTACAGAATAGTCGGGCTGGAATTTATTTATTTTTTTATTTTATTTTAAAAATGCAGAGATGCAAAAATAAATAAGTAAAATGTAAGCTCGGCTACATTCCTTTCCAAGTTGTACAACAAAGCGTGCAAAATAGTTTGCTTTTTCCAAAATTCACCTTCCGCCTAAGCTGTTTGTTCCTTAGGCTAAGAACAAAAGAGACGCTGAGTCTTTGCAGCCTGGAGAACCATTTACGCTCCTCTTCTTTGTAGCAACCTTTTCCATACTTGAAATAATTATCATGACTCCCCTCAATTATTTCTTCTCTACATTAAACAAACCCATATCTTTTGATCTTGCCTCTCTATTCATGCTGGGACAGCTTTTATGCAAAGGTGCAAACCGCTGCATACATTAAACATGTATTGCAAGCTCTAGGCTTTCCAGGGGTATTAACTTGGGGTAATACCTGGCACAGATTCCATGGAGCAGCTCGTTTTAGCTGTTCCCATAAGACTCCGTATGACGTGAAATGTGCTTGATCTCATCTGATCTGTTTCTACCACAGAACAGATTAAAGGAATGAAACAAAACAAAACAAGGGCAAGGGGTATCAGAAAAAAAAAGTTAGAGATGTAGATTCCCTTTGTATCATATCTTCCAAAATAGTTAATTGCCGATTCCTCATTAAAATAAGTCTCACAGGACAATGTTGTCACCATAGCCTGTCTTCCCAGAATTAAGGAGCCTGGGATCCATCACTTCATGCTTTACTTGATGTCCAACACTTCTGCCCCACCTTCCCAAGCAGGTACATAAAACCGGGTCTTACTGGGAAGAGCTTCAATACGCCAGACACAGGCCCCCAGCACAGTGGCTTCTCACTGCCCCAAGGCTGATGTCTGGATAAGAGAGGAGTTCTTTTGGCTGGGAAGAGGATTGGCACACAGAAACCAACATGTGACTGAGCAAGGGTGGGGGAGTCTGCACAAGAAAGTTTTAATATTAAAAAGAAGCACGGAAGCCTGTGAAGTCTGGGGAGCCACATGAAAAGCAGGTGCCTGTCCGGGCACGCGGGCTATCGGAGAAAGGATGGGAGGCACAGAGCCATAATTACACATCATCTTGTGACTGGTGTGAACGCTGCCAGGAGCCCGCACGCTGCAGTACCGAGCCGATCGTCTTCTCAAGAGAAGTTGCAGAGCGCTGAGCGCCCAGAGCCGCAAAGGGAAAGCAAGTGAATCAGCAAGGGGCATGTCGGTCCCCAAGCGCTGGTGTGCTACGTCAGCATGAAGGTGACACGCCGAGACAAAAGCAGAGTTTATAAACACACCGGAGACAACCAGGTTACTGTGGAAAGTAATTTTATTTCAGAATTTCACACACTCTGTCACAGACCATGCACTTAGACTTTCCCCGTTGCAAATCCACAGCCTCCAGGCCTGGGAGAGATGGGGCATCATTCCTTCACTTCTCACTGCAACTACCCACATGCTAAGAGTGAGGGCCCCGATGGCAGCTCGCCAGGAGGCAGAAAGCAGCCTCTTGTTTCCATAATTGCTCTTAAACACGGGAAAAGAAATCCATCTGACTTGAAGGATTAGCAGTGGAGCTCAGCAGCAGTGAAACCCCACAGCTGAGCAAGTTGGTCCTGACCCTGTGGTTACAAGGAACAAGACGACAATCTCGTGGGAAGCTCGCGTGAGCTAAGCTACAGCAGAACACACCGAGGCATTCTTGGAGCCCAGGCAGCAACCAACCAAATGCACGCTCTGGGCCTCTTACAATCAATTTGTCTCTGAGCTGCTCTGCCAGGAAGGTGGCCAGGAGCTGCCCTTTTCACATTCAGCTTTAGGTCCTCCTGCTCTGTGCTACAGCTTTGACTAGGAAGGAGCCTACCTAATGGTAAGACAGCCCTCCAGGCTCTATGTCAACACATGTACTGCATTTAATACTGAAAGGTGCCAGTTCGAAAGACTTTGCAACAGTCTGTTTGACCCACAGGCTGGGTACAGCATTAGTGTAAGTTTCCTGCATACTTACGCTACTCCTTCTTCCCTGCCTCTGTGGCCCCTTATGCCTGCCCCTGCTCTTGAAATACTCCCAGTTGCAGTGTCCCTGTGACCCGTTACATCTTTGGCCTTTGCTGAGACTGCCACTGCCAGGGCAGCTATTGCCTGCTGGGGTGGCTGCCTGTAGGAAGTGAGCATTTGCCTCCCGAGAACAGACTTGTGGCTAGCTCAGAGGAGCGCAAAACTGAAGGGAAGAAATGATGGAAGTGATTCAAGTGAAGTGGAGCAAAGTCTACAGAAAAGGCAAAAAGGCAGCTTCAGTCTCCATTTGATACACAAATTGAGCTCAATAGCAGCAAGAAATGGCCATAAAATATTAATTCATTAGGTTGCCAGGAAGAAGTAAAAGCATTCATGTAAAAAATTCTCTATACAGATATGTATGTGGCAACTGTTCTCAAGCCATCTCGGACAATGGTTTCCTCCTGTTTATGTCTCACCTTTTTTGTATCTGTAGTTTTGATCATTCCAAACCATGTCGCTGCTCAATTCTGTGTGAAGACCATGGTATTCGAGTCAGCACCAAGTGAGGGGTGAGATCACACTGAAGAAATGAACTTATGGGGAACTCCTGACAACCCAGATATTTTAATATTTTTGTTGACCTTCAAGTAATTAAAAGAAAGGGGAATTTCCCCCAATAGCCCATAGGCTCCAAGTCTCATCTGTCTGCTTTTAGGGTAGGAAGGCTGACATCAGAAAGGCAGTGGAGGGCAGGGAAAGGAAGAAGCGAAAAAATCTGGGAACCAGACTGAAGAGCAATCAACATTTGACCAACACTGACTGCTGCAAAACTTACAAAACACAAAATCATACAAACAGAATTTCTGTTAACCTTTTATAGACTACAGACTTTATATACACACACGAACTTCAAAGTACACAGCTGGCAGTCTAGAAAATACCAGTACCCTACGGATTAAATAATTTAAAATGTAATGTTGCATTATCACTGTATATGGAATACTATCTGACACATTGGCTAAAATGGACGGATTGTCTGAGAAAGATGCTCCCTCCCTCATCTCACCAGAACTGCCTCCAAAAAGAAAACAAGGGCTAAAGACTCCCCTCCGTGGTTCCTCTCCTGGAACTCACCTTGAAACTTCCCCCCACCTTTGACAGAGAAGTCCTGAGAGGAAGGGAGGAGAAAAGGATTCCTGCTCCCTCCAAACTCTGCTGCTGCAGTACCCCTCTCCTTTGGCTAGGGAGGCTGGACAGCAAGGGAACAATAGGTGCCAAAGCTGCGAAAAGGCAAGTATGTTTCTGTAATGATAGCTGTGCTGGTCTTTTGAGGGAGACACAGCCCCAGACTTGGGAGAACACCTTCCCTCCCCCTTTTTGAAGATAAGAGGCCAGAAGGCTTAATGCAGAGTATACAGAGTCTATGTGGCTTGTTTAGGAGATACCAACAGTGCAGCAGCTGCCCCCCAAAATCCGTACCGCAGTCCAGCAGCAGATGGGAGGGCAGCCAAGGGAGAACGGCCTGACAGCAGCCATAAACAGTAGGCAGAACTGCATTACCAACAGGTCCAAACAGACAGAATGGGGAAGGTGTGCCCCCACCAGCTTTCTAAGAGTAATTGTAAACTGGGAGCACTGGAAAGTCAGCGTGTGGGAATGAGGAAGGGGACAGACAGCCTCAGCTCTGAGGTGGCTGGGGAGGGGACTAAAACACACACTGAGAGCAGATGGCAAAGCCAACATACCTCTAAATGCCAGCTCTGCATATGTACCCTGTTATCAGTCTATGGGACAGAACCTTGCCGATGACACCAGTTCAGTCCTATCACCTTCGCAGACTTGTAGCTGGTGAGAATCTGGCTTACATGTGCTTATTACAAAGCCCTTTGAGGCATGCAGTCTTGCTTCCACCTCCTATAAACCAGAACAGCCATAAGCTCTTGGGGAAAAGATGAAAAAAAATAATCCCCGTTCCCGTATGTGTCTCCCACCCCTCCTCCATAATCAGCTTCTCTTCCTCTAGGCCAGAGACATCTAAGGAGCCGCCCTGTTCTCCATTCCCAGGGTGGCCATTCCCACCAGCAACACCTAGCAGATCTGGCTAGGCAGGAATGGCAAGCCCTGCTCCTTCGGCCTCTTCACATAGCCAGACCACAAAGGTTTCTTCCTCCCCTACGACAGCTTCAGTGAGAACTGCCCATACTGGAGGTTCCCTTGCAGCAGACTGGACAAGCCTCAGCCCTTTACTCCTGAACCCAGCTCGCAAAGGATGAGAAGGGTCCGTAGGAGCAGGAGCCATGGGCACGGGCGTTCTCCTATTCCAAGCTCTACAGCCCTAAATACTGCCAGTGTAATCATTATCCACTCAGAAATACAAAAAACCAACCCTATCCAAAACATCTCACTCAGTCTGCCCTGCATGACTGAGTCAAAGGGACCAATAAGAAAAAAGAAAAAAAGAAAGAGGAAAGTGAGACAGTGTGGTACAGCAAAGAAAAAGAAACAGGGGGCAGAGTCAGACTGGAGGAAAGGAAAGGAAAGGCAAGAACCTCAGTGCGAGTCTGCTAAAATTGTCACTGGATTTACCAGCCCAGTTCCACCTTCTTCAGACCAAAATGGACTCACTGCACTAAGTGTACTACAGGAGAAAGAAGTGCATAGTTTGTTTTTTTTTTTTTGGTAGACACTTAAACATCAGCAGAATTTATGCGAAGATCTTAGAGCTGCAGTTTTAGCCTCTTTTCCCTAGCCAATGGGTACCTGTTGGGGCAGAGATGGTGGAAATGGACCGGTAGCACCAAGAAATTCAGTGGGAGCACCAACTCCACAGCAGGAAATAATAATGAACCAAAAGGAGACAGAGAGAGAGAGAAGTGGAGGAGTCATATTTCGCAGTCATCAAAGTCCACCTTGGCTAAACCCTATCAACACTTCCCTAGGTAAGGCCTCATTACGTCTGCAGCAAGACCTCTGGCTCTGACAGAGAGCTGTAGAGGGTATAGCCCAACTCATCCACTTCTTCGGGGGTGAGCTCTGAAAACAAGTTCACCTTGGGGTTCAGAGCACTAGGGAGGACACCTGCCTCCAAGTAGCGGATCAATCCCTTCAGCGCCTGCAAGAAGCGATCAGCCAGCATGTCCTGGGACCAGTTGGACTCCTCTTGGGATAAGTGTAGGATGACATTGGTGAGCTGGCTGGCAGTGAGGTGACCCAGGGCTGGGTTTGACTTGCATACCGCTTTGAAGATCTTCAGGCACAAGCAACGGCAGCCAGAATCACACTGGTCCAGGGCCCGGAGGCGAGCTGTTTCTGCCGGCCGCAGGCTCAGTCGCCACAAATTGTCATTCTGGGCCAATCGATGGGGTTTGGCCACAAGGATGATGTCACCCAGTGTCAGGGATGGTAGGAAGTCAATAAAAAGATGCCGTTCTGGATCATACTGGATTTCCAGTGTCAAATCCGCTGGGGGAGCTGCTGGACGGATCACGTAATCCAAGAGAGTCCCAATTGCTGGCCAGTTGATGGAGCCAGCTACAACCTTCTCAAAGGTGTCTGCTACAGCTTTGGGGGAAAGGTAACCTCCCACCACACAGCGGTCCCAGTAGCTGCTCCCACGGGGAAAGTACTCTGGGTTTTCCCGACGCACCAAGTAGAAGCCAGGAATGTTCATGATAGTGTCCTCTCCAGGGATGCACGACCACAGGTTCTGCTCCAGCATCAGAGGCACAATGAGCTGGATGTGGTCAGCTGTCACTACCTTTCACAAGAAAGAAAAGTCGGTAAGAACAAGCTTTCTCTCTCCACACTCAGTTTTATTCACCACCTTTAAATAGCCTTCTGTTCAAAGGAACTTGGAATAAGGATTCAGCTGTCTTAGTCTCCTCTCTGCGTGGGATTCACAGCCTCCCTTTCTCAGAAGACATTCTGAAGGACTATTTCTCAACATCAGTGGGATAACTCCAAGGTATAACCCAAGCTAGTGCTTATACAGTATGTACTGCTTAGAGATCCTTAAATGCTTCAGGACTTGACATGGACTGCATATAGACAAATCATTTTGCCTCCTCCAAGTCCAATCTTTGGATGTGGGATGCGGCTGGCCCAGGGCACAGCAACACCACGTGATAATTTAAAACAGAAGACAGAGTATTAAGTTTCTAGACAGGCTTCTGTTGCCATGGTTTAATTATCCCATGCTACAACTAGGTACTGCCCTCACCCGGTCTGCCACTTTGTTTGGAAAAAGGTCATTAAAGATCCCTTTTCACCAATGCGATTAAGACCCCAGATCTAAGTTTCACTGGACACTCGACACTCCATTCCAGAGCTCTGACTCAAACAAAAAAGTGTGCCTCTGAATCACTCACTATAGCCATGGGCATCTTGCCAGCAGGGAGATATGCAGCAGGGACTGCTGTCCAATCCAGGTCTGTCATGCGTTAAAAAAAAAAAGAGTAGGGAAGACCTACATGAATACACAGGAGTTCTAAGGGAATATAATGTATTTGGGAGGAGATAGAAAGGACAGAGAGAAAAAAAAGAGGTCTGTCGGAGAAACAGCAAGGAAAACATAGCTAAAGGAAGAGACAGAGGGGAAGGAAAGAAAGGCTGAGATAATCCAGAGAAATAAAACAGCAAAAAGCAAATGCTTTGCAGACAATGCCAGAGCAGCCTGGTCACGCCTGTTCAGACAGTACTGCAGAAATCCAACGCCTGGCTCCACAGTGGGAAAGGCGACACCAGGAGTCTTATTAGAGAGGAATGTTGTGCTGAGGCAGCACTGCCAACAGGGAAGCCTGAAATGCCCCTGCCTAGTCAGCCTTCTGAATAATGACCCATGATGCGGCCCCAGGAATTACCTGCAGATCATCATACAGGCTGCCGCTGAGGTACATGTCACGCAGGGGCATGTCCGGCAGCTTGGCACGTAGGAAGCTGCGCAGCTCAGCACAGATATCCACAGCTGCTTGCTTGGCCCGGGCCTGCTCATCCGCCGGGATAGCTACCTTCCTGCGATAATAAGCGAAGAGCTTTTCTTGCAGAGACAGACGAAGGCGGGATTTTTTCAGCTCCACTTGACTCCTCTTGGCAGATGGCTTGGGCTTTGTGGGTCGAAAAAAGTCTGCAAGACAGAAGGAAAACTGTTGAGTGTCTGCAGTGTTTCACTGTGAAGTGATCCGCAAAAGAAAATCTGCAGTGTGGAAGTGCAGCCTCCTAGGTCTCAGAAAGCTTTCAGCAGACATTTTGCATGCTTTACACAGGTACCAGTCAAAAGGGAGGTGCTGAGGAACTTCAAAAGATACTACTATGAACATCAAACCAGATGAAAACAAGTGACTAGATTTGGAATTTAGCCAGAACAAGACTAACATCATGCACAAGGAAGTATTTTTAATGGCTACAGGGGCAGTATGTCAGTTCAATTTCATCAAAAATTCAGCACTGTTACCAGATCAGAAGCTTTCAACATTGTGCCAGACCAGTAGATAAAACACTCTTGAACGACCATCACGATCTCATTAAGTTTTTAACACTATAATTGATTTTCACAAATTATCAGCAAAACCCAGTCCTGACTAGGGTATGAGATCAGAGTAGACACGCCACCTGGAAACGAAATAGTTGTTAGGGGTCTGATCAACCCTTAGCAGGACAGTGAGCTGACAGATCTTGGGGCCAGCAGAGCTCAGGCAATCGTAGCCCCAGTGAAAGCTTCCCTCAAACTTTCACTGGCCAAAGAACAGAGAGCACACTCTTAGGCACAATACAGCAATACTATACTTTACGCTGCATTATTAAGCAATGTCTAACCTGCACAGATTGTCTAAGCCCCTTTTTTTCTGACTGGTTTCCTAAAGAAGTCAGTCAATGCTTCCCACCTATCATTCAGGCTTCTCTTAATATGGACCAAGAGTTTCAGAAGTTATCAATGAGAATTAATGAAGAATTACAGATCTAAGAGATCTTTGGAATGGCTGTGGTACTTAACGGGTGCAGGAGAAAACCCCAGGTCAGTGGCCCCATTAAGGCAATCAGCTGTTGCACATTTGTTTGGCGACAGGCATTTGGCCACACAGCACACACAGAATGGCTGACCAAGCTGCGCACAGACCCATCCCGCCCAACCTCAGCAGCTGCTGTCTCTCATCCCACTGGGGTCTTTTGGACAGATCTGAGGTTTTGCATGAAAAGGAAATAGCCTGCAAAACCATAGGGAACCAGACTTCATTGCCTGTTCATAAAAAACCCCTTATTTTTCCATTTTAAGTTTTAATTTGTTTTTATGTCAAGAATGCAAGATGGCATCATCAATGGTTTTATTCCTCAATCCTCATCTTCTGGGAGTCCAATTAAATTATCTAGACCCCATTTAACACAGCTGTCTAGTTAATTAGCATTTCCTCAGCAGAAGATCCATTGCCATCCTGAAGCTGACTTTCTTGCAGAGAATCTGGAAATCGAGTTAAAAGCTTGATGCTGATTTTTATTTTAAATCTCCAAGTGTCAGTCTCCTGAAGTGACATGGGATAGAAAGTAAATCTCCTAAGAAAAAACAGCCAAACACATATAACAAACACTGATGGACTCTAAATTACTTATCATCCCACTCAAAAAGAAGACTGCAGGTCACTCTTTATAGCCTGATGAAGACTAACTCAGTGATAAGCAGCACTAAACAGGCAAACAGCATTACAGAAATTATTAGGAAAACGGTAGAAATACTACAGGTAATACTGTTATAAGTTGCTAGTACATTCACAACTTGACTATTCCCCACTTAAAAAGACACAAACAATCTGGAACAGTCCAAAGAAAGGCAACAAAGAGCTTGAAAGGAACAGAGTGGCTTTTTATCAGGAAAGACTGCACAGATAAGTATTCAGCTTGAAAGACAAAAGACTGAGGAAGAATAAACTTTAAGTCCATGAAGTCATGAGAGGAACAAAGAATGCAAATAGATGACTACTGTTCACTAGCCCCCAATCTGAATTCTAATTCTTGAAGTTACCAGTAGACCTGCTTAGAAGAAAAACATCAAAATCCTGGGCTGGACAGAGTATTCTCCTTCCTGCATTCCTTTAAATGAAAACAGGGTTTATGGGCCTAGATGATTCTCTAAAGCAGGAGTATCACCCTGCTCCTCACCTGTGTCTGCAGCTGAAGGATCAGTGGGAAGGGTCTGCAGGGAGCGGCTGAGGTTAGTCTTCATGTCCTGGGTCAGTAAGCGTGAGGAGGAGCCCAGCCAGTTTGGCTCTTCCCAGCTTCTCTTTCCTGACTGGCTCAAGCGAGTGGGGCTGCTGGGAGCGCTGATTGCCCGGTCGTACATCTAAAGCAACATCACCAGGCACAGTCTGAGTCGTTAAGGGCCCAACATTTGCATTTTACCCAGCCTAGTGCCAGCATCCCAGGTCCTTTGTTTCCCACTCCTTCTTTCCAGTGCCCCCATGCTCAGGTCCCACCCCGCTGACCCGCATGCTCACTCACCCGTTTGACAGCCAGCGTGGCGATGCCCAGCATAGCTGCTCCACCCACGCCCAGCACAAGGCGGGCGTTGGACAGCACGAAGTCGATTGCTGTGCCGATGCCGTTGTCATCTTTTTTCCCTTTGCGCTGCCCAGCGCCTGCCATCTCACCTGGAAGGAGCGGGAGCATTAAACAAACGTGTCAAAACACGCAACCCTAACGGTTTGCTCCCTTCTCCTCCACCCCACGCTCATGGCTCTTGGGGTCTTAGCGCACAGCCACAGGAAGGGACCACCTAACCCTGCAACCTCTTTAATTATCTTCCCTCGAGGCGCTGCTTATTCCCAGCCACACCGGAACAGTACCGACCAAGCTCTGCAATGACAGCATTTCTTTGCTTCCAGCAACATTTACGACCTGAAGAAAAACATCCTAAATTTGATGTGGGGCTTCTAATCATTGAAGCAGGTTTAATTGTGTAACCACCTAATGCTTTTTAAAAGAGAAAGTAAGACTTACTTCAGCAATATTTTCCAATAAAATCCTGTATATTATTTAAAACTCCATGACCATTCAGGTCTTTTCCTTTAATTTCTGCTTCTCAACCAAACCGTGGCTTTTTTTATGCCAATTTATTTTCTTATTCTCAATCTAATGGGTGAAATTTTGCTCACAGACGAGATGATGCAGGGATGGTCAACTGCTTGTCCATAACAGATCAGAATCTTCCCAAGAGTTGACAGGCAGTCTCAGAGCATCCACGCCCAGACTCATTTTTGGACAATGGCTGGTCCCAGATACTTCAAAGACACCCAAGAATCAACAACAGACACCACAATGCACCACAAAGGGAACAGCTCCCTTGCTTTCATTAAACATTTACTCTTGCCCTCAAAGCTGTTGGGTTTGACTCTCATACAAGTCATGTATAACACGAACATTAATATCTTCTCACACATGTGCTTTTGTTTTCTCCAATTTCCACTTAACCTGATCTTGATATTTAAATTAAAGAGTCTCCCTGGTCAACTACACATGTAAAACACACCTTGCCACCACTGTACCTGCAGCTGGATCCTCAGTGAACCTACATGAAAACACCAGGAAACTCTTCCAACCTGACTCGAGATCTGTTTTCTCACCCAGTTTCAAAGGTTCAGCGCCTGCCTGTCTGAGGCAGTTTAAAACTGCCCTTAGGTTTTTCTAAGGCCAAACTACAGTCCCAGAAGGAATGTTCCTGCCTTGGTGAACCAGGAATCCAGTCACCTGTCACCCCTAGGCAGAAAAAACCCACACTTTCACAAAGCAAGCTGTAACAGCAGCATGAACAACGTGGTTATATCATTGTAAATGACCTACCTGTGACCTAATACATTTGTAAAGAGAACAGAGAGCCCTCCTGGTGTGCCTGGGCAAGTGCCTTCCAGACTTCTTCAAGACAGTGGTGGGCAGAGAGCATTAATCATCTTTTTTGGTTGGTGAGGGGGTTTTGGAAAGAAGAGGGAAGTAAGCGGGGCCAAAAGGAGCTACAGGGAATCTCTAAACCAGGCCCCCGAGTTTGCTCTGCAGGAAAGCTTGCCCCTTCTCCAACTGTCTTTCCTTGTCCTCTAGCTGCTGTAGCCCCCGGTTCTTGCGGAACTCGCGGCGGATGAAAGCGAGGTAGAAATCCCGGTCGGTGTAACGCAGCCCACGGCCCTGGCGCAGCAGGGCCCGGTAGAGGGTCAGGACAGCCTCCCGGGACCACGCTGCCATGGGGGAAGACGGGTGCGTGGACGGGCGACCTAGAGAGAGGTGACAAAGCGCGGGACCCGAGTCAGCTTTCACCTCCCGGAGGGAAGCACCGGCCGCCGCCTCCTCCTCCACGCCTGGCCCCGCAAACCACCGTCCTCCCCGGCCCGGGAAGGGACGGGACAGCCTCTCGAAGGGCCCACCGGGGATAACGGGCTCTCTTAAGGGCGCAAGGCCGCACGGCCTGCTGCGGGGGTGGGGGGGAACCGGCGGGACCCACGGCCTCGCCCTTCCCGTGGAGCTCCCCGCCGGGCTGGGGTCGAGCCCTCCGAGGCCCCGCGGGGACCGACCGTATTGGACTCACCGGGAACGGACCGGGGGGAAGGAGGAGGAGGAGGAAGGGAAAGGGCTCCGGGTCCCTCACGGCAACCGAGTCCCTCCCAGGGTCACCCGGCAACATGGCCGATTCGCTTCCGTGTCGTGACCCCGGCCCCGCCAATCGTAGAGCGAGACTTCGCCGAGGGGGCGGTGACGCAGCGCCGTCTCCCCCTACCGGCGGGGCGCCGCACCCGCCGCC
>NW_010972436.1:1723836-1755548 GCF_000737465.1 Haliaeetus leucocephalus
GCCCCCCCCGCCCCGCGCGGGGCGCTCCCCCCCTCCGGTGGGGGAGGGGCCCCGCCGCTCCCAGTTGCTCCCAGTTGCTCCCAGTTGCTCCCAGCTGGGACTGGGACGGGGCCAGGCCGGGCCCGGTGCTGGTCCGGTTTGAAGAGGCCGTGCCCCTTCGAGGGGGTGATGAGCCGGCTTCCTCAGGCGGGGTGGGGGGGGAGTGGGGGGCCGGGGACACGCTGAAAGTGTTGCAAATATTCTGGTAAAGAAATCAAAATTTCATCACATAGAAGAGTTAGGTTTGATTAAGAAGTAAAATTGTGAAGCAGAGTGTATAGGATTGTTAGGTTTGAAACGTAGCCATAGAAACTTTAGGAACTGTGTGATGTGTGACTGTAGGAACCTTAATATTGTTAAAGTCTGAAATAGCTAACCCTAGAAACCTCACCAGGAAGTTACAGGTTTTACTATGTTTTGTTTCAAGAAACTAAGGAAACTGTCACGGACACCAGTTTGCTGCTTGGAAACCCCCTTACCCTTCCCATCTCGATTTGAGTATCGAAGATTCCAATCAGTAGAGCTAAGTGTAACTGACCAATGATGGTTTTTAAATAAGAATATTGATAAGGTTATATAATCAAAGGACCAATCATTATAAAGGTTAAATTTAAGAACGAGCATAGTATGCATTTTTATGTAAAGAAACTTATATAACAATGACCTGACAGGAAAAAAAATCTATAAAAACTGATGCATTTTGATACTAGGTTGGACACACCTTTGGAGGAGCCCCCCCCCCGTGTCCCCAGCACTGCAATAAACGAAGTGCCTGCTTCTTAACTTCACATTGGCGTTAAGGAGTTTTATTCCGGATTTCGGTAACAAAATGGCTGTGGGGAAGGGCTGAGGGCGAGTGGGACACCCCCCCCCCCCCCAGTACAGCCTAGAGGGACCCAGGCTGCTCCACTTCCCAACTGGGCTTGAGCGGCCACCATGGTGGAGAGAGGAGTCTTCCCTTCCCCCTCAGACTTGCAGCTGCCCCGGAGGCCGGGGTGGGCACCCGCGCTGAAGCCACGTTGGGACACAGGGCTCATTCCGCCCTGGAAGGTCTCGTTAGCAGCCCGGGCTTCATGTGCTGTGGTGAAACCGGCTCCCTGTGCGGGCGAGTGGGCTCCCCACGGCCCAAAACAGCTGGAGCAGCAACAGGTATTTCCTTTTGTCATTCTGGCTTTGACGGGCCTAAATGCCATCATGCTTTGTGTGAGAAAGGGGAGAGTTCAGCACGCTGCAGCGAGTCGACAACCACAGCGCAGGCTGTCACGATCATCGCCGGCTGTGCGTGCTGGCTGCCCAGGGTGACGTGGGGGTAAACGGAGAAGGTTTTTCTGGCGCTTCAGGGTAGGCAGAGCGCAGTGGGTTCATGCTGCCTGTCTGAAGGCACCTCTGACTACCCTGATGCTTTTTACAGAATAACATCAAATTCAAGCTCCTTATCTTTATCTCCAAGGAACCTCAGGGCCTCATCTGGAAGTCTCAAGGGCTCTAGGAGAAGGGCAGTAGCTGGCAGCCTCTCTGGGGTCTGCCTGAGGAGATGGAAGGAGCGTCCCGAAGCCAGGACCTTCCACCCCTCCGTCCAGGTGCAAATCCCCCTTTTCCATTCTTGCCTTCTCTACTATATTCCTACTCCGGGGTCTAATTATTCCTCCTTAGCCATCTCCTCCTCCCCAGATCCTACCAAAATGTAAAACATAACTGCATATGCTGTGCCTCCCCTGGGGCAGAGCGTGAGAGAAAGAGCAAACCGTGTGTGACAGAGGAGAGCCACATCACTTCACACACTTCTCAGTGACACCAGATATGACAGCGATAGAATTGAACAGGAAGAAAACCAGAAGCTCTGGACTGGCTCGCTCCCTGCCAGTCTCCTCTTGTTCATTTCCTTTCTGAGATAAACAACCCCAATCATTTTGATCTCTCTTTGTGAGCGATTTTACCATGCCCCTAATCAGCCCTTTCTGAGAAAGACTTACTTGAACTGCAGACAGTATTCCCAGAGAGGCCGTGCTAGTGATTTACATAATAGCATTATCATATTTTCCATATTATTCTCCCTTTCTTCCTTCTGCATGCTAATATTTTGTGTGTGCTTTTTTTTTAACCTGCAGCTACTCACAGAGCCAGGGTTTGTGTGACATCCAGATCCTTTCCTGAGTTGCTAGAGACTGTTTGGAGCTTTGTAATTCTTATGTGCAATTTGTTTTCTTTTCTGACTTTGCATGTGCCCAGTTAAACCTTTGCAAATGCGTGGTGTTGCCCATTTGCCACATTTGCATTTTACTTACAGTCCTTTCTGATCTCCTCAAGAGTCAATAGCTTTGAGTCATCTCTTAAAAATGTTTGGTATATTGTTCATCTTTGTTTCCAGATCATCAGTTCATGTACTAAGCTATCCAGGACCTCGGAGGCAGCGTTTGTATTCCCTACCCTTAACCTTCTGCCAGAATGAAAATGGATCTTTGAACCTTCCTCCCGGCTTCCTGCCTCCTCCTTGGGTTGTTGATCCACAGAAGTATTTTACTCCTCACAACAGGGCTCTGTCGCCTCTGGGCAGGTGCGCTGATGAGCCCAGTCCCTGAAACTCTCAAGTCCGGATTGAAACTTGCGCAGCTACATGCGGCAGACCCCTGATGCGCTACGAACAGGATCTGCTGGATCAGGCTGCGCAACGGTGGGCTTTCCTTGCCGCCCTCCCACCATGGCAGCCAAGGACTGCGGGCCTCCATAAGTGCCCCCTCCCCAGCCTGGCCCCCTTGGGTTGTGCCTGTTTTAGCATTTCTCTCTGTTTTTTCCCCCCCCAGGCTGGCCGCCAGCTCCCGGGCCCCTTGCCAGCAGCTGTGTGTGCATGTTGTGAACTCCTCCAGCCACGCCACACAACGTGCCTCCAAACTGCCGCAGCCCCTCCAGGGAGGCCACTCATGGTACCCACTGCCTGATGTGGGTTCCCCACGTCCACGCTGTGCAGGCACGGGTTTTCAACCTGCCCCTTCTCTCTTGCAAAGAGAAAGGTGAGCACAACGGCAGAGCAACGCGTGACCGACGCCATTCCGGCTGCCGTGCAAGTGCCGGACCTCTAGTGACATGCCAGGGGTTGTCAACTTGAACTCTGCCTTGAGACAGTGAAGCAAAATCCCCTGCCTCTCTCGTGTTTCCCAAGCTGGCTGGCTCCTCTGCTGATCCGCTGCACGCAGCCACCCAAGTGGGGACCTACCCAGCACCCCCAAAGACTTGTGCTGCCCTGATGGCATGCTGGCCCTGGCGCCCCATAGCCCGCAGAGGCCTGTTGCCTGGTGGCTTCTTTGCCCGTGGACCAACTGGGAATGGGGTGCCCCCCGTGACTCCAGCCTGCGTCCCTGCAAGAAAAGGAATTTACTTGCCCCAATGGGGCAAGGTGCAGGTGGAGAGGAGGGAGTGCACCTTAGCTGCACGCTTGGAGAACAGTAACGACCTTTGTTTCCCCAAGTGATGAAGTGAGCTTGTGAAATGTCAAAGGCAGCATGGGTGATGGGGCACAATAACCCATGCTGCTACCCGGGATAAGGCACAGAATCCCCCCTGTTCCCTGTGAGTCTCTGGAGCCACCACTCCTCTGCCGCTCTTCTTATGCTTGCAGCCGGTCGTCCCACTCAAGTAGCCACTGCCGTGGGCTCTGATAGCCACCAAAAGCAGCACACTGCTGCCCCTGAGCCCGGCTTGCAGCCTCTGCTCCTGGCAGTCAAGTGCCATCCCCAGGGCTTCCCATCGCCCATTTTGCAAGGGCAGGACCATTCCCAGCCAGGGAGACATCCCTGTGCCACCCGCCACCAGCCAGCAAACCCTCCCTGGTCAGCAGGGAGGTGAACGTGACCCGTAGAGCTGCAAATGGCATCTTGGAGTGGATCTGCAGGGTCAGGGAAAAAACCTGCGCTTGGAAACAGAAGGCTGGCCTCTTACAGGAGCCAGAAAACAATGCCAAAACGCGAGAGGGAAGATGGGCAGTGACCCACCAATGCCATCAGAGCCTGGGCTTAATATCCTTAATATCTTTTAGTAAATGGACCTTGCAAGAGGCCTTTTGGCAGTCTAACTCCGTTCAACAGCTCTCTCTTTCATTGCAGCCCTATTTCTTTACTTTTCTTGAACAATTGCAAGGATTAATGGCATTTGGGCTCCTGCTTTCTGGCTGTGATGAGCCATGAGGGGCAGAGGGCCAAGGGTAGCGCAGGTGGCTTCTTTCCCTGAACCCCCAGCAGCTTTGATGTTGAGCGCACGTGGGAAAGATGATGGGTGCCGAGGGAGGAGAGACCGCTGGTAAGCAGCTGCCTTTCAAGGGCCATTCCTGATTTACAGCCGAGACCCGGATTTTAGAAACAGAGAGTAACTAGCCGCTCTGGGGAGCCACACTCAGGGTATGTTTTTGCCAGGGGGAAGGAAAGGAAAGGTTCCCAGCCCCGCTGCTGCTGAAGTGGGGCTTTTCAGCTCCCCAACCTCCAGCCCTGCAGCCCGGGGGGCCGCAAACACTGGCAGTGGCAAGTGGTCTCCCGTGGGATGCAGAGCTGCCGCCGCTGCAAGGTCCTGCACCAATGGTCACTGAGGAAGCTTCGGTTTATTACCTAACAAATTGAAAATGCTGCTGTAGTATTTTGCAATTGGTCCACGCGCACCTTCATTCCCAGCATGGCTCGTGTTTCTTCAGGCAAATTTCCCTGTGGCTGGGTTTCTTGGGGACTTTTTTCTTTTTTATTCCCTGGTGTGAGAAGCCCCCCCCCCCCCCCCCCCCGATTTGTCACTTTGCACCAGCTGCATGCTGCAGAAGGTTTCCAGAGCCATTCAGAGACCCTGCTTTTGTGAGTGCTGTTATCCTTGCAATTTCGCATCACTCTGACAGCCTCGTGGGCTTTCTGCAGTAGAAGTGTCTGCGGAGAGCTGAGAGCTTGCAGCTGATGGCACCAGTCCCCCCGAGCAGGGCTGCACACACTGACCCCAGGCTTTTTGTACTCCTCTGCTTGCTGCGTGCTGCGGTGAGGTCCTCCCAGCACGAACATGGGATTTCGGTTTGTGGAAGGGGCGTCTGGACTGCCAGCATTGTGTGGGGTTCGGTCCTGTGTACATATATACAACCCGAGAAGGGCAGAGCTGCTATATCCTGCTGCTTCTCTTCTTTTTCTAGTTAAAGGCACCTATTGCACATCTTGTCCTATTAAGTCACAGGTCCTTAGATAGATTTATTTCTGTCCCACTTGGGGAAATATGTCTGGGTTTGGTTTTGCAGTAGTTCAACATTCACTTCTGGGTAGCAGTTTGAGTCAAATGCTTTGAAAACACTGGGAACAAAACACAAGTGGGTAGATGTTTTCTACATTCTTTTATTTTTGCATGTATGCCTGGTTCTTAGTAAGTGTCTGAGGGGGGAAAAAAAGAAAAAAAGATATGACTGAAAATTTGTTGCTCTGTCTTTGGAAAAGGTCCACACTGTAGAACAGGGCTAAAATGCCAGGAAAGAGTTTGCTGCATAGAGGCAGGCTTACAATATTTGATTTTATACATTCTCTGGGTAACATATTTTCTGTAATTTGAGATCCTGGAGAAGACATTTTAGATCTTATTCAGTACAGCTTGCTTGCTCTTCTTCTCAGTTTTCCTTATTTTTAGAAAGGTGAAGTGTGGTTCCCAAATTAAATCGTTACTGGGATGGACTTCAGCCAAGACGATCCATGGTTCAAGCTGTAAGGCACAGGAAACATAAGAGTAAAACAATGGAGTTTTATTTTGTATTTCGTTTGGCAGGTGAGGAGAGATATGGCCTTGAAAGGTTTGTGTTCTTACATAGCTATAATGTATTTCAAAAGATGGTAAGGACTATTTTCTCTTCTCACTTTGCTTAAAAAAAAAAAATGCACACCCAGAAACGCTGGAAATGTCAGGATTGCCAAATTTTCCTTAATTCAAAGTAAGGGTTTGTGTTTGGGGTTCTCAGAGATGCTTACAGTAATGTCCCAAACATTAGCTGAAGTGGGCTGATCCTTTACATCCTTTACCCTTTTGCTGACGTGCTTGTCCCTGCAGCAGCTACAAAGGCAAAGCCTGCAGCAGCCTGGCCCCAAGCCAGGCTCCTCTCCCAAGCGTCCGTGGGTTATATCCCTTATGTCAGCCTCTCACTTCAGTGACCCAGAACCCTTTCTCCGGTTGGGACGGTTTTGCACGGCTCCTCTGAGGCTGTTTTGCAGCAACAGAGCAAAGCCCTGCAAAGCCTACTCCCAGGTGAAGGTTTGACATGGCTGGGGTACGAGCGTGCCTGTGAGCCACAGAAACACATGCCACTGCCAGGAGCAAGAATATGCCTCCCTTCTGCCATGGCTGCAGCCAAATCCTTTCCGTCGCAATGCTCTGGAAAGCAGGGCAGCCGGCGCCTGCAGCTGGGGGGCACGTGAGCATGAAGCCATTTGCTGGTGACTCTCTCCCTGGCTGCTCCACGGGCTGCTTGCCGGCCAGCTGAGACCTCACTGCTTCCCCAGCTGAGCCGCTAAAGCAGTGGGATTTCGAAAAAATAATATAAAGTTGGACTCATAATTAAAAATTAACCGTCCCTGCTAGAGAGCATATTAAGCTGTGCCCTTACACAGGGAACAAATGTATCTGAGCAACAAAAACAAACAGCCAGCAAGCCAGGCTCTTGATATCCCCTTTCCAGCTTTCTAAAAGATGCTGTAAGTTTATATTGAAGTCACTTTTTTTCCAAGCTCCCTGCTGCAGGCATCGATTAGGAATCAACCAGAGCCAGCCCCTCCGCAAGCCAGAGACGGAGGGTCTGCCACAGCCTTGGTCCCCACCAAGCAGTGTTGCACGGCACCCATGATGAGCACTGGACATCCCTGACATACAGTGAGAACTTGGAAGAAACAGCTAATTTCCAGGCAGGTCATGCCACAGCCCCTCCATAGCGCATCTCCCCACATAACACCTGTTGGGGTGCCGAAATTCTGCAAAACACACAGGATTTACTTGGTGCCAGATGGTTTGCACGCTCCTGGTTCAATACAGCGCTTAAGACTCCATATCCATATCCAGGATGCACGCTGCACGCATCAAGATCCCTTTTGATGCCTCGAGGGACCCTCTGAGAGTTGGTATATAGGGTTCGTGGGGGAGTTGCATGCCCCCCGTGCTCGGCTGACTGTCAGTGCTACTCCTGAAAATGAGGGTCTCCACCGCAGACTGGTTTGCGGTAGAATCAACCCCTCGCTCACAGAGACACTTCGAGCTCCTGCAGCAGAAGCTTGTGCTTTCCGGGGAAAAAGGTCCTATGTTCCATCAATGCCTTCTTTTAATACCTCTCAAGAAACTGAAGAAGTGCTGTTTACATTACTTCTTAAAATAATATAAATGTCAGTAAAAGATTTCGTGTTGGAGGCAAGAAAAATAACATGGGAGAACCTTTGACCTAGTCAACTCTCATTTCTTAAACTGTCTCGCTAAATTGCCATTGGCCTAAGCTTATCTACTTATCTTCCCCTCTTGAAAAACTGAAAGTTCAGGCATTCTGGTGATCATCTATTTTTAGATTATCCCCTATTCGGGCACAAAAATACAGCGATCACTAAGAATGCTAAAAATTCTTAATAGAAAATTTTAATTGTTAATTTTGAGTGGCATGTTTATTCCAGGCCCTTTGTACCAGAGACAGAGGCAGCAGGAAGGCATTAAACAATGCACAACGCAAGTCTCCAGTTTGATGGAGACCCTTCCACAAGAGGAGAACTGAAAACATTAGATGGATGTAGAAGGGAGAAAGAAGAGGGTATGTGCTGGATCTAATGATTATAAGGAAACTAACTTGTGATGTTTACAGTCACTATCTCTAAGCGGGACCAGGAATGAACCTGAAGCCCAGGACACTTAAAAAGGTAAAAAGTAAAATAGCTGTAGATGGCACAAGAGCTTGTGAAAGGCCCTTGCCAAAGGCATTGCTGAAACCAGATGCTTAGGAGGATTCAGAGCAGGACCGGGCTTTGATACTGAGTAATGGGAACAGCCAAAATTACATTAGACAGGTTTAAAAATAAGCTAAAACAAGGAGGTCACGTTCTCTCATGCACCGTGCCGAAAGTGAGCCACCAGAGAGACATTTCTGTAGTGGGGAGGTTTAATTTGGGGCTCCAGGGTTTCCACGGCTTTACTTGAAAAAGTGGATTCATCCAAGGGAGGGAAGATGGTGACAAGGGACAACTTCATGAGCAGTGATGCTGGTTCCCACATCCATCAGGTCCTCTGAGAGCCACTGGCAGCCATCATTCCCCACTTGTGCCTTTACATGCTCATACTCACCTAATGTGCAGATTAGGTCTGATCTGGGCCCACAAAATCAGGAATCATTCCCCAAACCAGTCAGGCTTCCCCCCAATCTCCCTTCTCAGGAACACGGTCCTGCCAAGGTGGGAAGCAACTTCCCTCACTCAATTTTCCAGCAGCCCCTCTGCCAGGTGATCCGAAATAAAAGCTGACACACACACACCTTGGTTTCCTTTCATACTTTGTAAATTTTTTTATTTTTATTATTATCTCCTCCTTTTAAGCATCCCTTTAAGGGTGAAATGAAATCCAACCATTTACAGAGAAAATGATTTCAGAATGTACATTTGATTTAACCTTACAAAAGTTCATTATTACTTGCTGTTTATAAATTACAGAGTGGAAAGGAGCTTTGCAGACACTCTTTATTTTTTCTTTTTATTTTAGGCAAGTCTACGCATTCTTTTGCCGAAGCAGGGTGTTCTGGGGCTACCCCAGGGGCAACACCACCAGTAGGTCCAGGTGGACCCCAGGCTCATAAGTGCTGCTGGATCACCTCCAGGATGATACTGCATCATCATCCGCACAGGAAGGAAAAAAACAGTGGTTTGAATTCTTAGTCTCAGAGTATTTCAGATCCCTTCTTAAGCCATTATCTGTAGTCCTCAAAGCTTTAAATGTCAGTGTATTGCATTAGAAACAGCTCTCCTTTCTTCATGCTGGATCCAAGCCCCTCCCGCCACCCCCCTTACCTCCAGCTCCTCCTCTCTTTCCATAGTAAGAGCGAGTTTGTCCAATGTCTCAGAAAACAGAAGGGAGGTTTTTTTGGGGGGTAGGGAGAACACAACAATGAAGGGATTCAGGATCCATTCTCCCACTCACTTCCCTCCTTTCTTGCCAAGGTTTGAGGGCAGTGAAGCCAGGATGAGCCATCCCTTCCCTCTTTACCACCAGTTTTCACTAATTGGACCAGGAGTGACCCCGGACGTGTGTCTTCACAGTGCAGAGGCATAGCAGCCACAGACATTCCTGGCAAGAGCTTGGAGACAGGGACAGAGCCTGGGGGATGGTTTGGGAAAGGAAAAGCCACTACCATCCCACAGGGATATACCAAGGGGGCAGAGGGGAACAAATACCCGTTCTGCTCTGACACTGTCCCTCCTTCCCAATTTGTACGCTTTCTGGAGGCCACAAGGTCCCCTCGTTTACCTGCCACAGAGACACGAAGAACAGGCTGGCCTCAGCTCCACGACAGCAAACACCTCAGCAGGACACAGGGATCAGAGAAAGCAACAGCGAGAGTGGACTTGAGCGTGTTGTCCTTCTTACCAACCACACAGGCACCCCATCTCTTCTGTCCCTCACTTGAGTACAGCATTACCCCCAGTCCTCCGGAGGGGCAAAGACGGCCGACCTGCCCTGTTCCCTCTGCTTTAGCAAGCTCACTTGCTGCAGGTCCACCAAAGCCCACATCCTTCCCTTCACTTGGGGTGGAGGAGGAAGATGAGTTCCCCAGTCCAAAGCCATGCATGGGCACACAATCCCTTTTTTAGGTGGGAAGCACAAAGAAAGGCAAGAACAGACACAGGCATACAGAAAGAGAAGAGCAAGGCTTGGGGATGCCACACACTGCTTCACCTACTACCTGGCCCTCCTTTGCACCTGTTAATTTGAAGGTGGAAAGTTTTGGGGAAGAAAAAGCACAGAGCTGAAGAAGGCTGCAGAGAAAGGCTGGCAATGCTTTCCCTCCCTCCACCAGACAGCTTCGCTCCCAGAGAGGCAGCAAGCACACGGCTTCGCTGCTCACAGCTGCAACAACCAACAGACATCAGGCTCTGGTGGTCTGATCCCAGTTCCAACCCAGGGGCAGGACAGGTTTTTTTAGTCCTCCCCAAACCTCTGGTTCAGACAAGATCAAAGAGCCTCAAAGCTCACTTCAAGAGTTCAGCATTGGGAAATGAGAATCTCATACACACTTGCCTCCTCCTTTGCCTCTCTCACCACCCCCCGCACCCAGATGCTTTTGGGTTCCCTCTTAGCGGAGGTTGGCTGGGAGGTTTGGCTGTCCCCGCTCTGCGCTGGCTGTGGAGGTCCTGGCACAGCAGTACAGGCAAGGCTGGACAGAGGGCAAGCCACCTCCTTGGGAAATCACTGTGCAAAAGTCAGCTTGCTAGTCCCTATCTCCTCCAGGGACAAGAAGGAAGATTTTTAATGACAAGAACTCTAGCTCCCTAAGGATAATAAACACAGGGTTAGCCAGACAAATTAGATTCAAACAGTGACTGGTTTGGCCTTAAATCAAAAAATGTTTAAATGATTCTTGAGAAACAAAAAAGAATGCATTTCATCTGTAAAGCCCCTTCCTCCCACCACAACAGAAGTCTGTTTTAAATTTAATTTCCGAAGAATAAGGAAATGAGTAAGTCCAGGAGGACAGGGCCAGAGTCCTGCAGAAAAGCCCCAGCGCTGCTATTCCAGCAGGACCTTCTCCTCCTGCCTAAGGGGGCAGAAGGGAAAGGCAATTCAGAGGGAGAGGTGGAGAACGATGGAGCAAATAACGGAGAAGAGGGGAGAGAAGGCAACAGGCTGTACTTCAGGAACAGGAGATCCAGATACTGCAGCTGTGGGATCATCTGAAACTCCCAAGAGACAAGGGCCATATCTCAGCGATGAAAACGTGACTTGCAGTGCACTAAAAATCCCCAAGGACGCCCATGCACGGGAAGGGCTGGTATCAGAGGAGAGGCTGCTCCCACTGTAGAAGATGAGGTGCAGCCCCAGCACACGTGCACTTTAGCCCCTTCTTCACGGGGCTCCGGTGCTGCCAAAGCACCCATGCAAAGACTGACTTGTCTTTCTCTCCTGTCTTCAGCAAGACCTGGCACTGGGCTTGTGGTGTTGTCACTGAGATAACGCAAAGCCAAAGGACTGAGAGTAGATCTCAGGCTCCCTTCCAAGAGTGAAAATGAGAAATCATTTCTTCCTTCCATGCTTTTCTGCTACTGAATCCCACGAGCTAACACACCTGCTCTCCTCTGGCTGCCCCTGGGGAAAGCATGTTCCCCTTGTGCTGCAGCCTCAGTGCTACTGCTCTCATCTTCCTCAGCACAGGGTCCTCCTTTCTCAGCTGGGTCCCCATTTCTCTGTAATCTCTCTACACAAGACTCCCTCCTGCTGCATCAAGTCTGCCTAGCAAAGCTTCTCCCTCCACTCAGTTCCCAAGGGGGCTTTTCTACGTGTGGGGAAGACAGCAGCAGTGAGAACAGTGATTTAAAAAACAAACAAAACCAACCAAAATAAGAGGGTCTTTCAGTTCTTCTAAGCAGGCATTATGGCACATGAGATGTGGAAGGAGCTAAGATGAACTCCATCTCAGTTTGATCAGAAAAAGATGTTCATCTTCATTCTGTTCCAGTCTCAGTCTTATTAGGCAATCAAGTTATTTTTGTTGATGTTTTTCACTTCTCTAGAGAGGGAAATAGGAGGGGAAATGAGAGAGATACAGACATAGGAATAAGGTACAAGGGTGGGAATGGGCTGGACAACACAGGAATATGGAGCCCTGATGGAGCGAGTTAACAGCAATGGAAACCCTCCTGCTTCAGCACAGCTGGCCTGATGTCAGGGTCACTCTTCCTTATGCCAACATTCTCCTCCTCCTCCACATGATCCTCACTTCTCTGCCTGGAACATGAGGCAGCCTTTCCACTGCAAGGCTAACAGAGCAAGTTCATCATGTTTTTCACCCTCTGCCCGCTACAGCCCAGGTTCCAGGCACCAGGCACCCGGTCAAGCCATCTGCTAAGGAAGGGTGGTACGGGTGGAGACATGGATCTGCCTCCTCAATGAGCTGAATCAATCCAATCCAATGACAGGCCAGATCCTGACTACGCATCACTGGCAAACTCTGAGCAGACACTGGCCCAACCAGCTGCAACTAGTGTCCTCCTAGATCCCCTCTCCTCTGCACGGTCTTGTCTGAATGGCCCAGGCTGCATGTGTGGGCTGCACACGCTCTCCGGATTGCATAATGGTCCCAAAACAGTCTCTTGGCCCCAGGGGGAGTCTGCCCATGACCTGTTTCTCCACGAGCTCCCTCATGCCCAAAGAGCAGACAGATGGATCCTGTGCCTTGACAAGCTTTGTGTTTCCCCACAGAACCCATTACTGACTCAGAGCTTTGCCCTTCTCCTCTCCCTCTTACCCCACGGCAAGAAGGAATAGCCGGCACAGCCCACAGGGTTGCAGAGGCAGCCAGAAAGGCACACAACAGTCCCACGTGTGTAGCACTGCTATGCAGACCCAACGCTCTCCTTGGCCCTCTCCTATGAATTCCCTGAAAAGTCATCCATGCTGAGACAGAGATCACAGCTTCTGGATCCCACCATTTCCTGAAAGCACACACACCCAAACCCAACTATGTCCCCTTCCCCCCCAATACTGGTAACGAACGCCCACGTGCATACCAAAACCATGCATGTTAGCACTCATGCACATAGGAAACCATGCACTTGTAAACATACACTCCCACCATCTGATTAAGTCCCCTGCAGCTTATCCCAGCCCCAACAGAAGCACATACTGCAGGGAAGATGCTTCAGTTTCTGTGGGCCAAGCCAGTGCAGTGTTGTGGGGGCAGGGGTGAAAAAAGAGTTAAAAAAAATAAAATAAAAAATCAGCTTTCTCCTCTGCCTGCTCCAGGACTGGTAGAGCATCAGGCCAAGACACAGCCCAGGACCGATGCATTAAGCCTGCAGGAGGAGGCTGCATCTTGGGGAGAACACTTTGGAAGCAAAGGATTTCCCTTCCCCAAAATACTCTTTGAATATAGAGGTATACAAAAAAATAAACGCATACTGAGATGCTTTTGCACATTCACTCATCCAAAAAATGCCTGTGACACACATCTGCACACGTGACCACTCGCATCGGTTCGTGCCTGCTGACTCACACGCTCACTGAATAGCCCAGGCTCGCATCTGTGCTTGCTCCAATCCACAAAGGACGAGGGTGGACAGGAACAGCTGCCCTCTCTCCCCACGGGACCTTCCCAGCTTCCCCCTGGAGGAAAATCTGCCAGCTGGCTGCAGGGATTCTCTCCAGCCAGCAGGAGAGGTCAGGGAGATGCGGGGAAAGTCTTTATGCTACTGCCAGAGCCGGTCCCAACATCTCTCCTCCTCCTGCCCTTCACACACATGACTGAGGAATTCATGTCCCCAGGGTCACCCTGGGATGAAGGGAAGAAGAGAAGGAAGGGAGAGAGGGCAGAGACCTTGGAGAAATGGCACACCCCACCTGGAACCAAAGAAAGCAAAAAAAAAAGAAAGGAACAGACAAAACCACCCGACTCTTTCCCTTTGTTGTGAAGTTCTGAATTCCCAACGCGAGCCCCAGTGGCCTCACCCAGCGCTCTCCACTTTTCGGTAGGGGTTCTCCAACAAGTAGCGGAACCGCTGGTAGTTCTTGAGCAGGTACTTGGGAGCGTACATCTGCTCCTTGGGGTCAGCGGGGGGATACTCCTGTGTAGTACCATCGAACCAGCCACCAGTCCGGATCAGCTCCCGGATATAATTGAGGTCTCGTTTATCCTCGTAGTCACCCCAGCGGGGAAAATCCCCGTTCTGGGCCGACACCAGTTTGAAGTAGATCCCCTCTGGGGTGAAACACCAGGAGCAGTGCCAGCCAGCAAAGTGGAGGGGGCTGCCCAGCGACCACTGCACCAGGATGTGTCCCGTGCTGTTCTCATACTGCCGAAAGCCAGGCATGGTGTAGTACTCGCGGCGCCGCAGACGGATCCCGTCAGTAGCATAGACGGCCTGGAGCATCCCCATGGTGCAGCCCGAGACCACCTCCAAGGTGCCTGGTTGCTTCCAGAAGAATCCGTAGAGCGACTTGCGCATGTGAAAGGCGAAGGGCTCCGTCCAGCCGTCATAGAGCTTGAGGAAGAGCACGCCATCGCGGGCCGGGATCTCATCGGCATCGTCGATGATGAAGACGTCGTCTGGGCGCAGGTTGCGGAGGCGAGAGATGCCATCCCGGGTGAGAAAGGTGCGCAGGTAATCATCAGCAATCCAGCCATCCTGGCGGCCACCGGGGGGGAAGTGGTCCAGGAAGACATAGAGCACCTTGTGGCGGATGTAGTCGAAGGAGCCGTTGAGGAGCATCTCGCGGAACTTGAGGGGCCGTGGCTCTCCATAGGCCGTGAAGTTCGACTCGCACACCACGAAGGCGTCCACCACGTCTCCCAGCTCGTGGAAGCGGACGTCCAGCAGGTCAAACTCATGGTTGACGTTGATAGCGTTGATGACTCGCCGAGGGATCTCCCGTGGCACGAGGCGGTCCTTGGTGGGCAGGTTGGAGTACTGGACCACAGTGGGGACCCCGCAGCTGGGGCCGTGCCAGCCCGGCAAGCACACGCACTCCACCCACTTGCGCCGCTTTGTCCCACCGGCACTCAGCGGCTTGCGAGCCGACCGCCCCGAGGCTGCGCCATCTGCTCGTTCCTCTGGCCGCCCTCCCACAGGTGGCTTCTCCAACACCTTGGTGCCTGGTTTAAAGCAAACGCCGCCGGCTTTGGTACGGACAAAATATTCTGTTGTGTCTTCCGGCAGCACAAACTCGACTTTGTGCAGCTCTTCGCTGGCTCTGCTGGGAGGCAGGGGCTGGAGCAAGGGGGAGTGGGAGTACAGGGGTGTGCGGAGGAACTCTGCACCCCCTGGCTCAGGGCTGACCTGAGGTGTGACGGGGGCATTGTTCCAGAAGAAGCTGGAGACGAGGTTGGGACTAAGCGAAGCCAGCTCCCGGGGGAAGGTGACATAGGAAAGGGCCTTGAGGAAGTGCAAGAAGGAGATGAGGCAGAGACCAGCCATGCAGAGAGTCAGAAAGAGCTTATGGCGTCTCATCTTCATCCTGTGGAAAAGCCATGAAAAGGAAAGTCACATTCAATAGTTACTGAGGTGCAAAAAGTTTACTGCTAGTAGAAAGACAGGTTGGGGATGGCAGAAAACTGGTCCAAATTCCGCATGCATCTTTTGAGACTTGAATCTAGGAACTACTCCCC
Source organism: Haliaeetus leucocephalus (assembly GCF_000737465.1). Classification (NCBI taxonomy): domain Eukaryota; kingdom Metazoa; phylum Chordata; class Aves; order Accipitriformes; family Accipitridae; genus Haliaeetus; species Haliaeetus leucocephalus. Next base: position 1,739,204 of record NW_010972436.1, read on the forward strand.
CCACCCCCTGCCACCTTCAAGTCTTATAAACTCACAAAGACAAGAAAGGTACTGGTGAACAGGGTAAAAAGATGGGAAATCCAGAGTAGCAGAAACTCAAGAGTGCTTGGCAGATTTGTCCCTATTCACTGATGGAAACAAAATGAACGTAGGCTTTCTCAGACCCTGCATCACCAGAGGGTTGGGGGAAGATGAAGAGAGAGCAGGAGGGATGAGATGGAGTAGGGGGTATACGGTTGAAATGTGACTGGTGTAAGAGAGGCAGTTTTAAAGGACCAAGTTTGTTAGCCAGGCTGCCAGAGCCAGAAAACACCTACGCTCCCCATATCAGTTTAACGTTTGCTCAACACATGCCCTAACCCCCACCCTTGTTCCTCGGAAATGCTACCCAAGTTCACATGAGGAACTGGAAAAAAAAGATAAAATTAAGATTCTGTCACTTTTACTCTTCTCTCATCCTTCTCAAGTCCACTGTATCTCCAAATACCACCCTTTGCTTTTCATTTTCTGTGGACCAGACGCTGAGGTTTTTTTCGATCTGGATAAGATGGCTAAAATAAACACCTAGCTGTCTCCACTGGTAATACTGTGCCATCGCGATGGATCCACGTCAGGCCAGCAAGAAATCAGCAGGGCAGAGCCCTTCCCTCCAAATGACACGAAATATTGCCTTCATCCTCTCCCTACACCATCTCCCCTCCTCCAGCCCAAGCAGGGAGCACAGAGCTGCTGTCAGGCAGAGAAGTGATCGAAGACTACAATCCAGAAAAAGGACAAAGAAAAAAAAAAAAAGAAAGAAAGAAGAAAACTAAGCTCACCCAATGCTTCACCAAGGAAAAGGAGAAAAAGCGCTCACCTTCTGTTGTTTAGGGAAGAGAAGGTTAGGGCGAAGGTGGGCAGGGGAACAAGGTCATCCAAAAGCCCTTTACCATGCAGAGGCTGTCCTCTCCTCCCTGGAGCACGAAACCCTCTGTGCAACAGCCAGCAAAGAGGCAAAGACCCCCTCCGAGCCCCACGCACGCCGCTGTGCCCCATCCACAACATGTTCCCCACAGCGGCTCTCCGCCCCGGTGCTGTCCTCCTTCCTGGGGGAAAGCTCTCCAGAGGCACCGCAAGCCCCAGGCCATCGCTGATAAACCCTCCGCCCGGTGCACAACGGTGCCAGCGATGTCTTCACAGGAGGCAGTCCCCCCCTTCCTGGGGGGCACAGGGGGGAGCCCCTCCATGCCACCGGCCCCCCAAGAGGGGCTGTCCCCCTCCCCTGGGGCTCCTCACAGCTGACACATATCCCAGTAAGGAGGCAGAGGGAAGAAGCACCCAGACCACTCCCACCGCTTCAGAGGGTATTAAGTAGAAATACAGCAAAGCACGTTTACTGATTAACTTGGAGAGAATTTAATACTAAAGTGAAATACCCATAAAGCATTTAGACAGATGGCAACTGCCCAAATGAAAATGTATCTGCCTCTCTACAGCTGGCTCCGATACCGACTTCGGGAGAAGGGTTGTCCGCGGTTATACCTTACAGCTCAGCGAAAAGCATTTCTGGACATTTTGTGGTCACCTTTTTACTGAGAAACACTGTCCACTGATGTCATCCCCCACGCTTGGGTAGCAGCGTGAGGAGTCCCACGCCGGGCTCTGAAGAGGGGAACTGCGAGACTGAAGCTGGCAGAAAAGTTACAGCATTGCCATGGGAGGGGGAAAAAAAAAAAACCAACCACAAGAAGAGAGATAGCTTGATCCTATTTGTTAATGTTTATTACACTTTTTGATATACTTTGACACGACACAGGTCAGCGGAGGGGCAGGGTCCTGGCTTTGCGCACACCCAGGAGGCCATCTTGTCAGGTGGGCTGGGAAGGAGAAAATGGCAGCTCTCCTCAGGGGGGCCACACCAGGGCAGGCCCCGACCTCCTGCACCCACCTGCCAGAGCTCCACAGCCCGAACTCACACGCCTGGTCATGGCCCAGCTGGTGGGAGGCCATCTTTGTGGTGGTCCAGCCATGAAGGGGCTGGATGTTCTCCTGTTCAAAGCTGTAAAGGACCATCTTGGGGCTTGCCATCAAGCCTTCTTCATGGGGGCAAAACGAGGGGCTGCAGAAACCCCCAAGAGCATCTCATTGCGTCCAGGGTATTCATTATTTTTCTTAAGGCTCCGTTAATGTCTTGCTGGAGCGGCAAGATCACTTGCAAGGTAGAGCAGTATCCAGTGCCTTTTCTTGCGTGTCACCGCTTTTAGCTCTGTCTTGAAGCGTGGGGAAGAGAAGGGCACAAGAAAGCCGAAAACACCAAATTAGCAGCGACTGGCTGTCAGGAGAAAAAGTGTCCCTCACTAGTAAATTAGTACAGCTTTCTCTAATCAGGTGTACTGTGCTTTCTCCAAGGGATTACCTCCAGACATGAGGTTGCTCTCTCAGCTGCTGAAACCTAGGCAAGATGAACAGCTGGCTTGCTCCAATAAGGCCATCCCAATGGCTGCCAGGTAATGCTGGTTTCACTCCAGTTCCTACAGGACACACAAATGCGGGGCAACCAGCTTCCTCTGGGCCAGCCCAGGACAGAGGGCAGGTGCTGAAGGAGTCCCACAAAGCACATCTCCATCTTCTTCCCAGCTGGCTGTGATGCTCCACATGCCACGGTAAATTCCCAGACAAAAGGTCGTAACTCTTGACATTCAACAAACTGCTTCACTTTCTGGGATGTGGCGTGCTGCGTCAACATAGCAGGACACACAGTTTTAGGAAGTAAAGCATATTTTCCTCCTTTGATATTTGCATACATCAATATCTGTCAGGCTCAGCACACAGCTCTGCAGCTCTTCACCCACTGGCAAAACTCAGCCCATGCACGGCCGCCTTGCCTCCCCGTTATCACAGTCTGCGCCTGGGAGAGCCGGGCTGGTGCGCACAGCCTTCCCCTGCAGCTCTGCCAAAGCAAGCTGGCCCGGCAGTACCCTCTGCTGTTTCGCTGCCGACATGTCCCAGGAGGCAATTTTCACTGCTCAGTTGCCTTTGTTAGGGAGTGGGAACATGAACCCATTTCCTATCCCCTCCTAAAAGGAGGGAAGCAAAGCAGCAAGCTGTGTCCTCTTCAAAATCTCTTCCCTGGGAACCACCTCCATTCTCACATGCCAGGGATTCCTCTGCCAGGGAGTGGAGAGCACTCGCGCACCCTTGGGTGGGCTGAGATGCTAAAAACCATCAGTCACTTATCCCTTCTCATATCCTTTGATCAGCACTGCAGTGAAAGACATGTCTGAGTGATAGCTAATTGGAGACAAAGGCCAGCAGGGGAGGAAGATGTTATTACCCACCTTCCCCAACCAGAACATTTACGTGTCGTGGAAATGAGAAAGGAGGTACCAGTCAGGGAGACGTCTCAGCTTGTCATAAAAGAGCCTAGCTGCTCTGTCACAAAGCAGCCATCAGTTACCAGGAACACAGAAAACAGCAAGAAGAGATATTTCCTTTCTGAAAATTTTGAGTGAGGAGGGGGAAAAAAAAAAGTCAACTTGATCTCAGGGAGAGTGATCAAGTTGCTGTCAGGTTAAAAACAACAGCAAGAAAAGCTTTAATGTTCAAGTAGAAGAAAAAGCCAGAAGGAGTATGGACAGTCAGCTCCATTAAGACAAAGCTCTTTAGGGAGCATGCAGTTATAAACCACTTCAGCAACATTCAGTCTTGGCAAGACAAGCTGAAATCTTCTTTTTGTAAGGGATCCCTTTGATATTTCCTTGCTTGAAGTTATGTCTCTACCATGCAGGGAAAGGGCTTTCAGAGAAGGAGGAAAGCTAGAAGTGGTATGCATATGAGTTATCCCCAGGCACCTGTTACCGGTTTACTTTGCCATTATACCAAGTGACCAGCTGATTTATACCATCCTGAAATCATATCCTGATTTTTCAAGGAGCCAGAGAGAAAGATATGCACTAAGAGCTGGCAGTTCACCAGTCCTAATGTTCTCTTTTGGAGGACACTGGCAAGAGGCCATGCAACAGGCCTCTGGATGCACGATACCCCACGTTCCATCTCATTAGGACACAGGACTCGAGACTCCCTAGACCTCTCCTGTGGTTACAGGAGAAAAGCTGCTGTGGAGGACAAGTCCACAGAGTAGAAGCTTCTGGTTTTCCCCTGATACAGAGATGCTCATCTCCTCTGCCTAAAGTTATCCCATAACACCCATGCAGTAACATATTTGCCCATCACTCAGACACTTCAACACAAAGCAACAATTCAAATTAGAATCGCTTTCACGCAGCAGATTAAAATCCAGCATGACTTCCATCCCCCACTCCACACTGAGGGCCAAACTCTCTCCCTCTGCTCCAGCTAGAGACAAATGAACAGGCTCCACGCTTCTGAAGTACTTGGTCTACCTGCCATCCACAAGGCACAGGAATCGCAACATGGATTGGGGTCACAGTACCTCAAAACACTCTAAAAATCTCAAGTTACTTTTGTCCTGCAAACACCCACAGAAGTAAGGAGAAACTACAAAACCTACTATTTGTCTGCAACTGAAGTGTGACTAGCTCAGGGACAGCAGGACTGCACTTTGCATAAGGATAGGAAGAGAAGATTATCCCACAAAGCTGGACGGCGGGGAAAACGGAGAGAAGCAGGGTGTACCAGAAGATAACTAGGGCTCAGCATTTCTCTCATGTGAAGGATGCAGTGGTGTTTTCAGGGACTGCAAGCTAGGAGGGTGTCGGAAGGAAGTTCTGGCAGAGTCACAGTACAAGGTGGTTTGAATGCAAGCAGGTCCATATCTGCTTCCGTTCAAGTTCCAAGGATGGAATACAACATTCTCCCGCAACCTTCATCAAGAACTGCTGCCCACAGCGCTAATGCAAAACAGCAATATCTCATGCTATGCGTTTCCTTTGCAGCTTTGAGGCAATTGACCACAAGGTGCCACTGACTTGCTGCCAGCAGAACCAGCTGGAGCGAGCCATCCGGCACAGTTACTCTTCAAGTAAGGTCAGGCTAAGGGAGAGCGAGGCTCTGTCCTAAGCATCTTCCCTCCCTTTCAACAGGGAGATGAGCAGAGATAAGGTGACCACTCTCAACAGAGTGCCACCATAGCATCCATTCGACTTCCAGAGCTGCTCTCCACACACCATTAATGGGTGTCATCAAAACAGGAAAAAAACTGGCTGGAGGAGAAAAAAAAATAAAAATACAGCTAACGGGTGAATCTACACAAGACTAAGGTGAGGTTGGCCAGGGAAGGGTGAGAGCACAGCTGAGAAACAAAGGCATTGCCTTCCCTTTCCCAGTGAAGGCAGACACCTAATGTACATCATGTCAACCACAAGCCTCCAGACTGTGTGCAAGGCCTTGCTAGACCTCAAGTGGCCAGTAGCATCTGTGGTCAAAAACAAAACGGGTGTCTTCTATGCACTCTTGTAGGAAACCCAAGTGCTCCATGCCAGTAGCTACAATCTGCTGCATACATAAACTAAGATGGATGCAATACAAAGCCTCTAGCTTTTTTAGTACTGTGGCTGCTCACCTCTTCAACTCCTGGAAGCACATTACCTTTGGACTCCACAGTTTCCATGGGCTTTCCCTGTTTCAACTGTTCTCTCAAGTGTCTTGTCCTGCTCTTTGGTGGACTAAGCCTTGGTTATTTTAGATGCCACATCTCCAGCCACAGCGAGATAGCTGTACACTCTGGGATAAAGCAGTTCTTAACCCCCCGTACAGAGCACACAGCACGTGGAGATAAAGTGGTCTTTGTTGACAAGATTTTGGCTCAAGACTGATCTTCCAGAAGTCAGCAGAACAGACCAGCATCTGAACACCTTCAGAGTCCATTATGAAACCCTCCACTCGAACAGATTGTTCTTACTGTAATGATAATACTAATAGCAGCATAATTATATAATTCTTCAGCCCCCGGTTTAAAAGAAGATCTGCTCAGACAAGACTAGAAAACTCTACTGAAATCCAATAACGGCCTGCGAGACGCCAATTTAATTTTATCCAGGAAGTACTTGGACATCACAAGGGTATGGTACTGCATGCTAAAGAAAACTCCAAACTGGATTTCCAACTCCACTGGAATCTATAAAATATTCTTCTCAGTATCCTTCAGCTGTACTGGGCTCCCTTGTAACTCATCTTTTCTCTCCAGCTAAAGCCAGTCTCACCATGGGAATTTCCACAGCTCCAGAGATGCCTCAGCACACTCCGATCCTTGAGACACTCTCAGAAGCCACAGTTTTAATTTCTTAGCACCACTAGTCCAAGTGTTCTTTTATTTTTCCTATCCTCTTCTCTCTTTCGCTGACGCCTGATATCCTGGAAGGACTCTGCCTCATCCCTGCTTACTGCCTCCTCAAAACATCTGGTTCCACGAAGACTGCTGTGATGGCCCTGTAGATTGCATCACCACTTGGCTCCAAGATCAGGTCTCTCAGGACATCAGAGGGTGAGTTGAGGCATTGCTCATTGCACTCTGCAGTACACACACACACCCCCCAAGGATGCAAGACCTTTCTCCCAGCCAAATACAGCATCGCTGCTGCTCACTGCTTCAAGAGTGCAGCGGTTACAGCAGTGCAAAATGGAGTTGGCTAGTTCTTTTGCTTCTTGACTTTGGTATCTTACAGGGGAGGAATGCTCCATCATGAGGTGAGAAATAGGAAAGGAAAAAGGGACAAAACTACATAAAAAAGCAACTTAAGTCCTCAGACAGGCCATGGGGTAATCAAAGAAGTATGCAAGAACTCCCAGCTAGTCTCAGTGTCTTGCAGAGAGGGACAGGACAAAACCATCTTGTCTAAGGATAAAAAGAAAATCATGTTTTCAGAGACCTCAAGTGAGGCATGTAGTAACACAGGCTGTTATTTCATAGGTTCTCTTCTCTCACTCACCACCTTCACAGCTCACCACCCCTCAGTTGTCAGTTGTATGAATTCAAGTTGTCAATTGTATGAAAGTCTGCTTTGTAAAGCCAAATCAGCAGCAGATCTAACTGGGTTAAAAATAAACTTCAAGAAAAGTGCCTAGGCATGGAAACAAGCAGCTGACCAGCAGAAACTTTCAGAATTATTTCACAAGTTCACTTCTCACCAAAACTGTGGTATCATGTAGATACATCCTCAGACGCTCAACACTACAGGACTTTTAAGCACTGTTCATCTAACCAAATCTCCAACGAGGCCCCCATTCAACTACCATGAGCTCACTAACTCCTCCCAGCAGCATCAGGAAAGGAGCATATCTCAAGAAGGGATCTGGAAGAAGCAGCAGCAGGTAACTGTTTTCAAAGCAGATCCTGGCAGGCAGTCCACATATGCCAAGCAAACGGAGTACAAGTCACAAATCCCACGAACAGCACCAAGATGAGCAGTCAAGATCACCCTCAGAGCTGAGGGTCCACGGTTGAAGAGCACACGGCAGACCACGCACATAAACCCTGTGCAAAGGAAAGCAGGAGAATTCCTAGGGACCATGTAACAGCCCAAGCAACAGGAAGGTGCAGGTTGAACAGCCCAGAGGAAGGCGAGGTGGGTGCCCCGTGGGCCCGGAGCGAGGCAGTTAAAGAAGGAAGGAGGCAAGAAGCACTTGATGCCATGGTGATGGGTAGAGTGCACAGACCCACGCAGGCAGGCAGAAACCACGTTGCCTCCAGCTATTTTTGAAGCAGGTGGCAGTTGTTTGTGCATCCCTGGGATAAAAGCTCTCCAAGACAGATCGAGGAGGGGAGTAGTTAAACCCCAGGAAGACAATAAATAAAGGGAGGCCATGGAACAGCAGCAAGATCCTAGTGGCCTCAGAGAAGAGCTGGCCTTCCATCCCCGCCTTCTTTCCTCCCCCATCACCAACCACTTGGGGTTTGGCAGTGTGCTCACTTTCCCACAGTAGCTGATCTATTACTGTTTGGAAGAGTGTTCCCAGCCTCTTCCTTCCCCTCCTCCCCTCCTTTCAGGCCACAGGGGTCCCTCTTGGCAGCCCCCGGATCCCCCTCTTCTCTGAATGTCTGGTGACCAGCCAATCCCATGCAAAGAGCATTAACCCCTCTTCACCGGGAACAGCCAGAGAAACCTGACTCCATGCTGAGAGGTTTCTCTAGGGTGTCTCTCCCTCCTTCTCTCCTCCCCATCCTCAACCCCCCCTCCTCATTCTCTCGCCTCCTTCCCCTTTCCTTTGATTTCTCAAAAACTAACTCCAGCCCTGGGAGTGTCACGTCTTCCCGAGAATGTTACACGAACCCACGGGAATTTTTCTTGGACCAAGAACAGACCCTTATTTATTTGTCTCTTCTGCCTTTGTTCTTCATTTCCTCTTTCAAGACTTAGGCAAGACCTCGACACAGTGCCGCCTGGATCCCCCGCTGCCACTTCACTTTGTTATTATTTTCGGAAGGAAAGCGTTGATAGGCAGAGAGCTCTTCAATGCCTTGCCCCAAGGCAGAAGGGAATCAGCCCAGACTCCCACCTCTGGGCTGGACAAAGGCCATGGGCTCAGGGGCTCTGCAGAACACCTCGGGCTCTGGCTTGCAGAGACAACCCCCTGCTTATGTAATCCTTCTGATTGCAGCATCACAGCCCCTCAGATTAAATCTGCACAAATCAAATCTTCAGTAACGGCTCTATGCTGGTAACAGGCATATGGTGCCACGAAAAGGGGCAGTTTCCCAGAATGAAATCAAAAGCCTCCTAATGCACTTAACTCAGGGTCACATAAATCTCTCTTCTGCCTCCCACAGACGGCTGGATCTTGTTTACAGGCATTGCAGCAGGCCTGGGTCTCAACAATATGTTTACTTCTGTACAAACATTCCCTTTCACTAAGCAAAGCAGTACCCTGATCTCCAGACTAAACTGAGCAGAAAGAACTGGGAGCAGGTCTATGGGGAAAGAGGAAGAGAGCCAGTCTTCATGAGTGAAATCAAATACTATCCTGGACATCACACAGGTTTTGGGACCATTTGTCTTCACATTCTTCCCTTAGATTGCCTTATTTCTTGAGAAGGGCAAGGAGGAATTTTGCTTTTAGCCAGTTGCCGACGTCCCTGACAAGAGGTAAACCATTCGATGAAAGAAGGGGTTTTGTTTCAGGCTGAAGAACCCAAGAACCAGGCCAGGGCCAGGTGGGACAGCACAGCTTGTCCAAGGGACATCTGTGATTGTCTGGCCAACTCTTCCCCAAATGCAAAAGCCACAAACTGACACTGTACAGATTAAAAACAGGGAAGCTGAGCATTTCTGCTTAACAGTACAGTAGACAGAGCAGTTTACTGCCACAGTCACTTGATTACAGGCCAAGTTCCTTTGCCTGTCCACCCTCAACCCTTTCTCTCCCCTTTCAGGTCTTCAGCAACACAAACATTTACATTGAACTCTGTTTCTGAGAAGTCAGCTGCCACAGCCAGGTCAGAAAGGAAGGAGAGGAGGAAGACAAAACTAATGTGTAAGCACACCATGAAAACTGGCGTTGAACAAGAAGGATGTGCAATGCAGGGGGGGAGCCACGGTCACGTTGAAGTCGCCGGGACAAGCAGGGCAGGAGCAGGACAGCCCATCTGCATGGTACAGCAACCTGCCACAGCGAGGCAGAGGGCCAAAGGGCATTAAGCTCATACGTAGCTGGGGTGGGTGCTCAGCCCACCCAGCTCATCTTCATGATGGTCCTCTGCTGCAGCAGCCTGTAAAAAACTGCCCCAGTCTCCCTCTGCCCTCAAATGGTTGCTCTTCAGGGTTTAATCACTGAGAAATTATGGGAATTTCAGCTGCACTGTTTGCTGCTCAAGCACCTGATCTTTCAAGTCTTCAGGTCCTGATGATCTCTTGTAAAGTCCAATGGACCGTGTCATGCCAAAGCTAAAAACCACTTTGGCAGGACAAGATGGGCCTTCAAAAAAAAAAAGCTCTCAAGCATCTGAATATTTTAGAGAGCAGTCCCAATGTTCCCTGCCCCAGATCCACAGCCCAGCACTGTAATTGAGTCAGGGACCAAATCCAAGCACCAGATTCACTGTCTCCAGCTTGACACCATCACTTTACTGCAAACACGAGGCTCCAAACTCAGGAGCCTCTTGCACAGTCCGAAGCCACAGAGATGCTCCACAGCACCACACACCTGAGAGATGTGAAAACCAGAACTGGATTTTCAGGGCAGTTCAGCTGCACAGAGGCATAGGCAAACAAACATGGGCAGAAAGGAAACCCCCAGCACTTCCTCATCACTAAGCGATAGACTCTGGATGCTTGACAAACTCCCCTTCCCTCCCCCCCAGCACTCACGGAAGCTAGAAGACTCTGTTCCAGAGCACAACTGCACTATAAATAATTCAAGAGACTGCTAAATTATGCAAAAGCAATCTCGTCATCCCCCTGGCCAAGCTGAATGCAGGTGTGGTCAACCCTTGCTCTAAAAGTTGCTGCTAAATAGGGATTTCGAGGCCACAGAGGCTCTGCGCCAATAGCACATATCTGAGAGCACTACGGCCACTTGCTAAGCCAAGCCTGCACCAAACAACAGCACAACAGGAGGTATTTGGGGACACAGGGCTATTGGGGAAACAGCAATTCCTTTAACCCACCTCTTCTCCAGAGACCTCACACAGGCCCAGGAGAAAAAAGCAGCAAATCGTGTCCCCTTCAAGCGAGGCTGCTTGGTACATCTTGCCTCCATCGATCATGGTCAGCTGGCGAGAGCTGCAGCTGGACAGCACTGGCACAGCGAGGCGTGGAGGAGAGAACTGCTGGGGCCAGTGGGAAAGAAGAAAAGGGAACCGAAAACACTCTGGAGGCAGTAAAGAAGAAACAGTTTTGCTAGCACAAATAACGTATGGGAAAGGCTGAGCTGAAAGCAGAGAGAATCACGGTCTGCTTTTCTGCCCCACTCCTTTGCCTTCGGGAGATGTTGCCTGAGTATCAGGGCCACCAAGGTTTCCCTCGGCAATGGGGTCATTAAACAACAGCATGCAGCTCACGCTGATCACTCCAGGGCTCCGTTCTCCTGATTTACCCTGTCCTTTGCTCTGCCTCAGAGCCGGTCCTCGCACTACAAGCTCCGCAAAAACAGGAGCACCATCCACTCTCAGCCCCTACGCAAGCAAACCCTTCTTCCAAAGCCCTACCCTTCCCAGCTCCCACAGCCTCCGAGATGTGTCTGTGCCAAACATGCTCAGTCTGCACAGGCCTCCGTCCTCCTCCTTTTCCCTGCTGCCCAGCTAGAAGCATTCGTGCCAGAGGAAGGAGGACTTGAAAGCGCTACCATAGCCCTCTCTTCAGCCTCAGCAGAACCAGCTTAAAATCTCAGGACTCTAGCTTACCTTCTCCTTTCTTAGAGGGCTGAGCATCTAGGAGAGAGACTCCCTTTCATGTCTCTTTGCCATGCTGTCTCTCTCACTTTCTGTTCAGTTCCAGTATCTGCATGCCAAAACAGGGGATCCTAACGCAGATAAAGTCAGCGTAGCAGATACCTGCGTTTAGATCACAGGTTTCACAGTTGCTGAAGCCGTTATGCAGCAGGTCTAATTTGCATTAGTCTTTCGGTATGCTTCAAATCTGCTTGCTGCAGCTTCAGTATCATGCAAGACACATGTAGCAATATCCTGAGATAAAAATTACCCCAAAGCCTTAAAGAGATGGCAGAGTTTGATTCTACTTGCTAACCCTGGCCCACCCTGTAAGGATTTACACACCAAGGGGGAAAACAGCAGTCCAAGGGAAAGGCAGCAGGGAGCTGGGATTATAGATTAGGCAGCAGATCAAGGAGGAGGAGATATCTGTGGCGAGAAGGGCAGTAGCATCCAAGCAGCAACTATAAAGTTATCGATAACCCCTGGCTCAGCACCCACACCTGGCCATTCTCCGAGATTTCCAAGGCGGCCGGCAGCAAAGCAAGTATGGGAAGTGTTGTGCTTCAGCCGCTGCTCTCGGGCTGAGCCCCTGCATATGCCACTGGGCACATTGCAGCCTTGCTCCATGTCTGTTTCCCTGGGTGGGAAATGGGAGAGACACTTTTCTACTCCAGGTGAGGGGCTTGCCTAATTAAAAGAAGCTTAATGGGTTGCTTCAAGGTCCTTGGAGAGAAACTTTGTCATAAAATGCAAGACACAGATGAGCCTCAGAAAGAGGAGTTGCCCCCACAGCCTCTCTCCTTCTGGACAGCCACATCCACCTCTCATGCTGCTTGCAGCTTGTGCATTACAGGCTGAAAAAGACTGATGGCAGAGCTCAGTTTGGTCATACCACACAACCATGTAAGATTTTTTGACACAGGCCTAGGCAGTCTCCTAGCTGGGGAAACAGGGAACATTAGCTGAGCTCATCAAGCTCTGTATTTAACCGGGGGGGTTCTCAGTATGAAAGGCCAAGGCCCCCACAGCAAGCAGCTCAGGTAACTTTTGCTATCCTAAAGCAGGGAATAATCACTTCCTAAATCACAGCTCAAGAACAAACCCTCGCTTTTTGTAAGGCAGCCAGTTCCCTTCATGCTGCTTCTTCCCTCAGCCTGCCTGATAAAAGCTCAGAGTGCAGTGCTGCACTCCCTTTCACCCATTAGCCCTACCAAGCAAGTTTCTGAGCACAAAAATACACCCGCCCTGTTCCAGGTGTTCAGAGGTTTGAAGAGCAGGAGGTACCTGTTGTGCTTCAGGAGGAGCTTGAGGGAAGTAAAGGATTTGCGCTGCAGGGAGCACAAAGAAGTCAGAAAAGGAAGGTGAAGAAATCGTGTTTCTGCCTTCCTGAAAGCTGCAGCCAGAGTCCATTTCGCAGGGATGCAGGCATGGAGTGCTCTTGTGCACCCTCCACCGCTGCTCCAGCACACGGCATCTCTTCCCATCTCCTCCAGCAGAAGGGGGAACTCAGCAGCAAAGTGATTACGACTCTGCCCTGGCCCCTGGGACAAGCAGCTGGTCCTGGCACCCCACACAGCATTGCTCCTGTGGCACAGCCCTGACCCGCACAGCCCAGTCCCAGCAACGTGCTCCCTAACTCCATCAAAGCACCCCAAATGTGACCCGCAGCTGCCCATGATCCCAGGCTTGCCCCCTCCACGCAAGCTCTGCCTGCAGCACTGACCTGACAGCACAGTCCACGTGTGCACCGCAGATATGTCACCACCTTTCCAAGAACATCCAGGACGGGAAACAGCAGGCATTCCTCAGACGTACCCTTACGTCTCCTTGCATCGCGCTGCCCCATGTGCCTACCCTCCCCAAATTTCAGATCCCACTGCAACGCTTCGTTGTATACCACAAGGTGCCGTCCTGTCATCAGGACAAATGCAATGCAGCCTGACCTTTTGTTGCAGAACTGATGGGTGACAGTAGGGAAAAGCAGGTGGGGACGACTAGCCACACTCTTCTAACTTCTACAGTCAGGGCTGATAACATGAACCAGCCCTTTGAGGCACCTTACACCGACCTAAAGATGTGAAGATGCCCCTTGTGCCAGCCAGTACCCCCTCCGCCTTCCTCTCTGCCAGAGTTATTGTCAGCTGTACCAGCCTTCGTTAGCACCACCTCCTCCAGCTACATCCCACTGATTGGGTCACAGATTCCAACAATGTACAAAGGGCTCATTTTAGAGCAACTAACCCCACCTAAAACCTAATCAGCCTTTAGGAATGAATGCTGGCCCAGCTTGCCCCATCTATCCATCACCAAATTCCCCCCTGCACTGGATCATAAAGACAGAAGAAGGAAGTGGGGGAAGACGTCAAGTTGTGATAGCAGGTGCACCTTAAAGATTCTATTCTCAAGACAGGAGGAAGCTCAGACAGCAAGCTGAAAACTCAGCTATGAACCCTTGCCATGAGACAGAGTTTATCTCTGCCTGCTGACAGGTCAAAGCAAGGGAGGGACAGAGAGAGAAACTTACGTGTCCCAAGGTGTCCTTCACGCACTGAATGTGCACAATAACATCTATGCGGACTGTCCTGAACAACTGCTGTACCCGTGACTGCCTATACACACCACATTTATTGCAGTCTTAAACTCTACAAAAGTGCATGTGTTCCATGGTGAGTGCAGCCGGCAGGACCTGCGTGCATTGCTACATGCACCCAGCAAACCCCCACCCACATTTGTCAAACAAGCATCCCTTAAAGACATGCAATAAGCACGTTACACTGATGTGGCAGGCCACAAAGTCACACTGTACTTAAACAGTTGCGCGTGGGAGAAGGAGGAGAAAGGTAAACACAAGGCAGATGGGAAATGTATGAGCACACAAACTTCACAGGTATGCTCCTCAGGCAAACACACTGCATGTATCTGTGCTAGCCGCCTTGCACCTGGCCTAGGTTAAGCAGGCTCTGCGACCACAGAGCAGCCCCAGCAACCCTCCAGACCAGCTATCCCCGTCTCACATCGGGCAGAGGTACTCTAGACAAATGTTTACAGTTGCGAGCATCCCCTGAAGCTAACATCTGTGCAAATACAGTTTTCCACCTCCTTTTCTTGACCTCCTCGCTAAGGCAACCCCTGTGTGCCACACAGGCAACTCTTTCTTCTTCCAGTCTTACCAGCATTTGCAGGGAGGGAAGGAGGCAGGTAGCAGCTTAGCCCCTGAACCCGGTTTGGAAGCAGTCCCCCACATCCTGGGCACCTCTGATGGAGATAAGCCTCAGCAGTACCTAGGACCAAAGGTGTGCCAGCACAAAAGGCAGCAGCTGGGCCACCGCATTAGGAACAGGGCAAGAAAACCCACCTGCAGCTAGCCAGAATCCCTCCCCTCTCCTAAGGATATAATTGCCACATCCAGGGCATTAATAAACAACCTCTGCATGTATAACTAAGAGTCCTCACAGGGAGGGAATGTTAAACCTTGCAGTGGATTTCTTACCACTACTGCAAAATCACCTGAGGGTGTAGAGGAGCTATAAATCTTCGAGGGACTTTTATGACACGCAGTGGCAGAGTTGCAGCTTCACTCCTCTTCTGCAGTTCGCAATAGCTTTCATTCAAAGCTTGCTTTATAATGCTACAGGGAGGCTGGAAGCTCCCCAGGAGTAGCTCAAAGGACTGCTCTTCTCCCACCCCAGCTTGGAGGATGTGTTCCCGGTACTACTACTGAGGCTGAAATCCAGCAGAGGTACCACAGCTGTGTTTAAGGGGGCTTTGGAAACTGGAGGTGTGCTGGAGGGTGGGGAGCCCACTGGTTTTCTCTGCCCTCCGAGATGGCTCTCTGCTGTCTGAGGGTCAGGCAATGGCAGGTCCTACCTGATTTCAGCTCTTCTCAGAGGAGCTGGCAACAACCAGGCTTCAGCAACAGGGACTTGCAAGTACTTCCCAAATCACGGGCTCCAGCTGGACTCAAAGAGCACTTCAGCAGGTGGGATCTACAGAGCAGGAGAGCCACCCTTTGGGGAGGGGGCCTGAAAAGTTCCTGCTGACTCACATCCTGCTGGGGTGGGGGAGACAGGGGCAGGAGTAGGTGGGAATTTGAAATTCAGCTTGCGCAGGGCTGGGTGTTTCTGGTGACTCAAGTCATATTTGTTAGCAGTGGTGCCACTGAGTGTTTTCATGGGCTTGAACTTCCCACTCAAGGGGAGGGATTTGGAGTTAACTGGAGGGCCATTCTCTGGGAGGGGAGGTGCTCAGCACCCACGCCACGTGCTGGAGACAGGGCAGGCTCTCTCCGGACCCAAGCTCTGCCCTGGGGTGGAAGGGAGCGGTGTGAGACCCCAGCTTTGGCTCCGAGAAGCCGGCACCGCTCGCAGAAACACAGCCTGTGGAAATCCCCGCAGGAAAACCACGGGCTGAGGCACCAAGAGGAGCCTCTCTCCATCCCGCTCCGTGCTCCCTCCCTTGCTGAGCTGCCTGAGGAAGCCTAGAGCTGCAGCAGACGCCGTGTTCCCCATCACCCTTGTCACGCTTCACCCAGGGAGCAAAACTCTCGCAAGGACAGAGCTACGCCAGCCTGTACCGCTCCAGCAGGACATAACAGCTATTTCCAACCCACAAACGACCCGACAGCCCCGCACGAGCGGGGAGAACTTGGGTGCCCGCGTCCCTTTGCGGCCAGCCCCCAACGGGGGGGATCGTAGCCATCTGACACGGAGAACGGGGGGGGAGAGGGGATGTTTGATGATGATCATACACATCTATTTGTATGTATGTTTTCCCTCCCACGCACGCACTCCTGTTACTCCTTCTCGCTTGCTGCAGGCTTGGCACGCATCCCCAGCCCGTGCCCTCCTCGCAAGCCGAGGATGGGCAGCAGATGGGCCTTCGCTGCAGTGCCCCGGCCAGTGCCCCCAGCCCCCCGGCCAGCCCCCATTTGCGGGCAGGGGGCTGGCAGCATCGGCCTCCCTCCTCCCCACCGCCGATGCTCCCTAGCAGGGGATGCCGGGATTAAAGGGGGGGGGGGGG